>NC_135580.1:35786005-36397544 GCF_965152235.1 Eretmochelys imbricata | reverse complement strand
GAGGCTCAGTGCCTGGAGGTTGAGTTTGAACAGCCAGAGACCAGGGCTATTAGAGGGGCACAGCGTGGGTCCATAAGGATCAGGGATGCCTTGAGGCAGCAATTTGAAGCTGAAAGCCACTAATATTTGTTGCTATGCTCGGGATTGCACTGCTTGTAATGCTAGGAGGTGATTGGTGCACATGATGCAATAAGGGGGTTTAACATAATTGTATGTTGCTTTGCAGTGCTGTTTTTGCTTTCATTAATAGAATAAAGATTGCTTTCAAACCAACACAATTCTTTTATTAAAAGACAACAACCGGAGGAGAGACCAAAAGAAAAAAAAAACATCAGCAGTGAGGGGCATGGGGGAAGGAAAGGTCCCAGGAGGGAGAGGGGTCCCAGGACAGCTAAAGATTTGTGTATGTCCAGGGATCATATTCAACCTTCTCCTTTGGAGTACTGTGCAGTGGGTACCGTACTTCAGCAGGGCCAAATTGCAGAGGGATGGGTGTTGAGTACAGTGGAAGTCCACAGTGCTGGACTGTGAGGGGAGAGGAGTGGAATGCCGCGGGTATAGACTGGAGCCAGGAGGTTGATAAGCACTCCATAACCTTTAAGAGCTGCTCCGCTGCTTCATTCTGGTGTGCTGCATTCTCCTTTTGGTCCCTCTTCTCACTGTCCTGCCACTCCTTCAATTCCTGTTTCTCGGCGGCGGAGTGCACCACACAGAAAGTCCTCCTTCATTCTTCTTGGCCGCTTTCTTATTCTGCACATTCAGCTGCCGATAACAAAGAACGAGGCTGGGCTCCCAATGTCATCTCTGTGAAGTTTAAACGCAACATTTTACAGAAGCAGTATTGTTTGCAACACAGAGAACACTGATTCAGTGATTTAAAGCACAGCCAGTACTCACGCACCTGCCACTAACTGGCTGACCCCAGGCAAGCACACATGAGCCACAAGACCCACAAAATGGTGAGTAGCCGCAGGGTCAGGGTAAATCACTCTTCCCAGACCCTGCTGTACACTGGGCACATGGCTCTTGGGGAGAGCCAGCACTGTAGTCGGGGGCTGATAATCATTCCTGTCCCCACACTTTCCACAGGATGTGATCATTATGGCAGATATTTCGCTGCTGAGGGTGAGCAGGGAATCAAGGGGGGCGGCTTCCATCCTGCGGCTTCCACCCTGGCCCCTATGCAGCTCGCCTGTGTGCAGCAATGGTCCTCCCTCTCCCTTTCCCCCATGACAGCACAGTGGTGCAGGAAAGTTACCATTAATGGGGCAAGAAAAAAAGCAGTTCTGCTGAAGAATGGGTGGCAGCAGATTGCCCAGTATCTCCACGAGAGTTTCCTGGAGATCTCTGAGGGAGATTCCCATGAAGTGAAGGAGTCAGTCAACAGCCTGTTCTGCCGCTCAGACTCGGCATGTGGTGGGAGACAAGCCTGCTGTCTGCAACCCTCCTGCCCCCAACAACTCGCTTCAGCAATTCCCAAAATCAGATCCACTTACCAGGGGCCTCTTCTCCTGTTTGCACTTCGCCACTCTCTGACAGCTGTGACTGGCTACCTTCCTCCAGGGTAGAAAAGAGCTCCTGGCTGCATGCATCTCTGGCCTCCGAGTCTTCCTCTGCCTCTGGGTCCTCCTCCCGCTCCACATCCTCGTCCAAGATTTCCTTCTCCTGGCTTGGTCCACTCTTGACTGGCACATGAGCTACTGAAGTATCCACAGTGGCCTTCGCAGTGGAGGTGGGGTCGCTGCCAAGTATTGCATCCAGCTCTTTGTAGAACCGGAAGCTTGTGGGTGGGTGTTCCACAGCTCCTTCACTTTGACCCTGCACTGCAATGTGTCTGGGTCATGGCCCCTTTCTGTCATGCATCGTGAAATCTGTCCATAGGTATCATAATTCCTACGACTGGAGCACAGTCCAGTCTCCTCTCCCCAAATGCTGATAAGGTCCAGCAGCTTGGCATTGCTCAAGCTGGGAATCGCCTGGTGCATGGAGCAGGCATGGCCACCTGAAAAGATGAGCTGAGACCACTGCATGCATCACTGAGCAAACAGGAAGGGGACTTTCAAATTTCCAAAGGAATTTACGGGGTAGGGATGACGGTTGGTCACCTGAGCGCAGGGCAGTAGAGTTCAAACCGATGACCAGAGAGGCGAGAACAGGCATCGTGGGACACCTCCCAGAAGCCAATCACAGTCCTGTAATCGCCATGGTGTCTACGCTTGCACCGCAGCACTGTAGCCCTGGCACAAAAAGCTGTATGCGTCTCGTTGGGGTGCTGCTAAGTGACTTGGCAGTGTTTACACCTCGGGAGTTACAGCAGAGAAAGCTGCTTTACTGTGCAGAAATCTTCCAGTGTAGACAGGGCCTTACAGCGGCACAGCTGCATTGGTACAGCTGTGCCATTGTCAGCTTGTGAGTGTAGACATGGCCTAGCTCCTAACAGCATCCTAACAGAAAACATCCTAACAGAAGATGTCAATCCATAAAGCAGGGGTGATGTAATAATGAAATATTGTTTTTGACAACAGCGTTTGTATGCTTGGGCATGAACACAGTACTAACGTAGATTCTAGTGCATGCAAGGATACCTGGCAATGAAATAGTAGATAAAGAAGCAAAAAATGCTTTTAAACATGGAGAAAATGATATAGAGATTCCTCTCAGTATTCAGGAATTTAAAAGGTTAATTAAAAAAGGATTTAAAGAGGAATGGTAAAAATTGTGGACCACGGATAAAGAGGAAGAAGATTGATTCTATGATGTATGCCCCAAAATAGAGGATAATGCACTATTCCAAAGTTCTGAGCAGATCAGTGAAGTACTCATATTTAGACTGTTAACTGGTTACTGCGGTTTGAATAATAATTTGTATCTATTGAAGAGACACTAAGATGGGTTATGTAACACACGCAAGGTTAAAGAAAAAAGTCGATCACCTGATTTTGAAATGTTGGCAGTGTTCCCAGGAAAGAAAGGCTCTTTCTGAAAAATTTAGAAGCTTGAAGGTGACAAAACATACTATGCAGAGTTTAGTGAGCATATCAGGAAACTGAGTAACATTAAAAAAGCTCTGCTACATATTTTATGGGCCCAGAGCAGGATAAAAATGTGTATTGGAATGCACATATGAGGAATATAGTAAGTGGCAGTTATAGACTCAGAAGCTGTGTCTGTTTCTCCATAAAGAAGAAGAAGAAGAAGATTTAAATCCAAGTGGAAGCAAAATTATCACAGATTAATGAGGCAGAGAGAATTTAATCCAAACAAGGAAAAAATTAATTCAGAACAGTATCCCTACAAATTTAACTTGCTAGAATAGGGGTGGGCAAACTACGCGGCCCGTCAGGGCTTTGGATCTGGCCTGTGGGATTGCCAGCCCCTCACCACTCCCAGAAGCGGTCGGCACCACGTCCCTGCGGCCTCTGGGGATGGGAGGCAGAAGGCTCCGTGCAGTGCCCTCGCCTGCAGGCACTGCCCCCCGCAGCTCCCATTGGCCGGGAATAGGGAGGTACCCATAGGCGAGGGCAGCATGTGGAGCCCTCTGCCACACCCCACACCCCTCCTGCACCCCAGCCCCCTCCCACACTCTGCACTGCTCCTGCACCCCAACCTCCTGCCCTGAGCCCCTTCCTGCACACTGCACCCCTCCCACCCCGCATTCCCTCCCGCACCCCTACCCCCTGCCCTGAGCCCCCTCCTGCACCCCTCCCTGCACCCCTGCCACACCCCACACCCCTACCCTGAGCCCCATCCTGCACACTGCACCCCAACCCCCACCCGAGCCCCACATTCATGGTCCTGCATTCAATTTTCCCACCCAGATGTGGCCCTTGGGCCAAAAAGTTTGCCCACCCCGTGCTAGAAGTTACCAACATTGTTACAGAAGTATCTGGGGCAATGTAGAAATTCAAATTCAAAGCAAACATACAAGTATTTAAAGGGACATTATTGACTTTAAAAAAAAAAAGACCACACTCATTTTGAAATTATATTTATTTGCTATTGTTATACGCAACTCCTAGGATTACTGTAAATGAATAAGATTAGTGAAAATATTTCTCTTTTTTTTAGAATTTGATTTCAATGGAAGTTAGGATCCTAAATACTTCTTTGAATCTGGGCCAGAGCTATCAATCTGGTAAACATTTATACACATGCATAACTTAATGTAAGTATTCCTATTGACTTCGATGGAAGTATTCAAGTGTTTAAAGTTTGATGCGTACCTAAGCTTTTTCAGGATTTGGGGGGGGGTCTTATTTTCCTGTTTGTTTAAATGTAGTAACAGGGAAGAAAAGCATTTACAAAAAGAAAGAACTGTAACTGTAAAACCCCAACAATTTGTTGGGGGATTAAAGAGTGGGTGTGTCTAAAATTTATTCTGATTTATTTGTTTAATTGTGATTAGATTTCAAGTGAATAGTGTCCCTTTAAATATAACAAATCCTGTAAACCAGATAATATTACAAATTGTATCCTGAAACATTGGACTGCTCATGACTGTGCACTATAGAAATGGTTTATCCTAATTTTTTGGACTTTGAGATGTGCTCAAAGGGATCAGTTCCTGCAATATAAAAATGGAGATCTGTCAGACTATCAACTACAGAGATACATCCATGTTAAGAGCAGCACAAATAAATTGCTCTCCAGCAGCATCAACAAAAGACTATTAAAATAGCTAGCCAATAACAACATACGAACATGGGAACCAAATCTGATTTCTGATGGTGAGCACCTGGAGAAAAAAAAAAGAGTAAAGATATTTGCTTGCTTCATAAAATTTTACTGGTCTATATTTAAATATGCTACAAAACAGAAGTGATGGTAAAACACATGACATAATTTAAATCCATGTATCAAACCATCAGTTTCAAAATAATAAATAAACAAAATGCAGAAAAGCTTTCAGGTAAGAAAAAGGAGTGTGACTAAGATGCAGTCTCACCCCTACTTTGTCAAGTTATCTATCAATGACCTAACTTCACTGGTGTAAACCACTAGTGTAGACAGGGTTTCCATCAGTGCAGCATGATCTCTACTGGTGCAGTTTATTCCAGTTACTCCCTTAAAACATTATGCATCATTTTGTGCTGTACAAGTCAACCCAACACAAACGTCAGTCTTGCAGAACGAGATCTGCACCATGTTCTGATCAATTCCAGGTGGACTGTTGCCAGTCAGCGTTCATGGGGTGAAAGGCAAAGATCATGAGGATGCTGTAATTAGGACATCACATAAGTGGCTCTGAACAGGTTTAACCAGGCAAAGCATATTAATAATAAATGCTAAGGCTGTACAACCTACACTACCTTCCCTTTCAGTTCTAGACTCACTTGAAAAAGTAATATAAATAAATAGCCCTTAATGGACTAGGTCTACTCTAGCTCCTGGAACCACTTCTCATTCCAAGATCCAAGATGGGATTTGCAGTCACCTGGTACAAATATGGCTGCAAATGCACTAGCAAATGGAGAACCTATAATTCACTACCATTGCCGTTCCACTGGTGGTAACAGTGGTGGAAGCTGTTGTGTAGATAGGATTCAGCTGTTTGTTGTTTTTAACAGAACACAGTATAAATGTCTGAGTCCTCACTGCATTACTGTCTCCACCAGAGATGGAACTGCTGTGCTGATGAATGACAGATCCTCAATTTCCAACTGTTGATAGACTAGCATATTTTGGCCCTGTTTTCCAGCAATGGTACTTTTGCACAAGTGCTAGTATAGAGAAATCTTACCCACTTTCACCATTGTGTCATGAAGATTTGGTCAGAGCAAGTCTTCTATGCTAAGACCATAGCAGAAAAATTAATGCCCATGTTACAGCAATTGCTACCACCAACACTGTAAGGTGCACTGATGGTAGCAATGGTATAAGTGCTAATATAGAGGGGGCTTTGGCATTTTTACCTCTTTATTTGACTCAATAAAGAATTAAAAGGATGGTACTATAATTAATGCCATGGGTTTATGGAAAATAGATCCTATCAAACTAACTTGATATCTTTCTTTGATGAGATTGCAAGTTTGGTTGATAAAGGCAATAGTGCTGATGTAATATACTTAGACATCTATAAGACGTTTGACTTGGTACCACATGACATTTTGATTAAAAAAATATATATATAAAATTAACCTGGCATTCTTTAAATGGATTAAAAGCTTACTAATAGATAGCTCTCAAAAGGTAATTCTAAATGGGGAATTATCATTGAGTTGATGTGTTTCCAGTGGGGACTGGTTCTTGGCCCTAGTGTAATTAACATTTTTATCAACAACCTGGAAGAAAACATAAAATTACTGATAAAGTTTTCAGAGAACACAGAATTTAGAAGAGTGGTAAATAATAAAGAGGACAGATCACTTGATACCTATAAGCAGGATGTGAGCAAGCAAAGTGTGTTTTAATACAGCTAAATGTAAATGTAAATATCCAGGAACAAAGAGTGTAGCCATACGTACAGGATGAGGGACTCTATCCTGGAAGCAGTGACTCTGGCCTTGTCTACCCTGACACTTTACAGCGCTGCAACTTCCTCGCTCAGGGTTGTGAAAAAACATCCCTCTGAGTGCTGCAAGTTTCAGTGCTGTAAAGTGGCAGTGTAGACAGTGCACTAGCGCTGGGAGCCGTGCTCCCAGCAGTGGCAGCTACTCCCCTCATGGAGGTGGTTTTTTTTATAGCGCTGGGAATGCCACAACTACACAGCCATGTTAAAGCACTGCCACGGCAGCACTTTAACGTTGCTGGTGAAGACATGTCCTCTGAAAAAGATTTGGGCGTCGTTGTGAATAATCAGTTGAAAATGAGCTCTCAGCATAATGCTATGGCCAAAAACAGCTAATGCAGTTCTGGGATGCATAAACAGGGGAATTGCGAGTGGAAGTGGAGAGATTGTTTTACCTCTGTGTTTGGCAGTGGTGGGACCACTTCTGGAAAACTGTGTCTGGTTCTGGGGCCCACCATTGAAAATTACATTGATAAATTGGAGAGCATTCAGAGAAGAACCATAAGAAAGATTAGAGACTTAGCAAACATGCCTGATAGTGATAGACTCAAGGAGCTTAATCTATTTAGTTTAACAAAGAGAAGGGTAAGGGGTGACTTGGTCACAATTTATAAGTACCTTCATGGGGAACAAATATTTGATAATGGGCTCTCTGCTAGACTGAAGAAAGGTATAACATGTTCCAATGGTTGAAAGTTGAAGGTAGACAAATTCAGACTGGAAATAAGGTGTACATTTTTAACAGTGACAGTAATTAACTATTGGGACAATATGCCAGAAAATTCCAGTGTGTAAAATAGGAATAGTTGATTTAGTTGGGGTTGGTCCTGCTTTGAGCAGAGGGTTGAACTAGATGATCTCCTGAGGTCTCTTCCTACCCTAAACCTCTATGATTCTATGAATAGTATTAAATAATACAGTCAAAACAGATTTCAATATGCATCATATTTATTTCAGAAGCAGTTGCTACTTCTCAGGAATAAACTTTACTTCAAAAATATACCTTAAATTACAATTTAATGTTGTAGAGCAACTATGAATATCACATTAATCCATGGGGGTGCTGGACCTCGCAGACCTGTGGCCTTCCTCCAATTGCTCACTATATTCCAAAGTAGCATTGCATGATCTTTGGCCACGTGTCCAGGATGGACAAAAACACCCTAGCATACTCTGCTCTCAAACTCCATTGATATATGAAGGGGTGCACATCTTTACCCTATGTGGTGTCACCTGTGGGGGCTGTCCCAAAGATATGTGGATTTTCAGGATTAAGCCAGATCAGGGAACTTCAATCTACAATGCCATCAACTGTGGTCACTCTGGCTGCTGCAATGGCCCTCAGTAGACTATGCATATTTGATGACGATGGGTGATGGAGTGTTTTTTGGAAACGGCCAGCAGCCAGGGTGATATGGGTAAAATCCCAGCCAAGCAACTAGTTCACTGTGTAATACTAGGTCACAATGACCAAGTCATTGACCTACAGGTCCATGTACCTCACTGAAGCCTAATTGATTAAAAAAAGAAAGAAACAAACAAACCAAGATTTTTACAGAACGTGTGATAGTCAATCTCCCCTCAGTTTTCCTGATGATATCAATTACTGAAAAGGGGCAAAAGTACAAAAAGTGTGCTCACTAAGAACATTAAGTAGGGAGACCTAAAATGACGAAATATGTGCTTCATAGCTCACACCATAAATTATCCATTTTTATACCTTATAGTGCATCAGAGCTGTTTTTCACATTCACTTGGCAATAGGTATTTCTGATTACTTTTCTTTGTGCTATACAAGCATTGTTCAATAAACCAACTATACACGAAAGCACAGACAAATAGATAAGCCTTTGGTTGTAAAATTAGCCAAAGACTCTATATATCTAAGTCCCAAATTTTTAGAATTACGTGAGCATAATTTGCAGATGCAGTTGTACTGATTGTACATTCCAGTTACCAGATGGACATCTAACTGGTACTTTCATGCAAAATTACTACCGTTGCCCATGTAATTATGCGTGTATAGTGTGTGTGTACATTTTTTGTGAGCTTATTAATAAGGACACTGAATTGGCAGTGAATTCTAAAGATGAAGAGTATGTTTTGCAAGGTGCTATATACCAAATATTAAAATCAGCACCTTGAAGGTTTTCAGATTTAGCTAAGTTCAGTAATTGATCAGGGATATAGGAAACCAACAAGTCTCAAAGGAATCAATTGTGTGAGTCTTCATATAACTTTGGAATTTCAATACATCAATAGACCAGAAGCCAGATTCCTTGTAATTTTGAGTCAGAAATTATGTGTAATTCAAAAAAAGCCTGCATTAAAATTCCAGATACATTTTTCTTGGGGAACAGTGAAGGGGGAGAAAGAAGCTCTTTCAGATTTTTCATTTTTTCCCTTTTCCAGTGCTTCCAGGAAATATAAGCCTTATATTTTACCCTACACAAAGAATAAATCATATACTTTCAGTGTGACTGACTTATTTTACACTCAAGGAAACAATAAAACAAGAAAGCACAGAAGTAATGTCCTCAGAGATGGCACAGCATGTTAGTCCTCTGTAAAATACTTTGTCTCTCCCACAAAATGCTTATTGTTTCTTGAGACAGCATGCTTTTAGAAATGTAAAGATGCAGTATACAGAAGACAAACTCGTAACAGTTACACAGCTCTATATATTAGAATAACATTCATCTTGTACGTTTCAGAGTAGAAGCCGTGTTAGTCTGTATTCGCAAAAAGAAAAAGAGTACTTGTTGCACCTTAGAGACTAACAAATTTATTTGAGCATAAGCTTTTGTGAGCTACAGCTCACTTCATCGGATGCATTCAGTGGAAAATACAGTGGGGAGATTTATATACATAGAGATCATGAAACAATGGGTGTTACCATACACACTGTAACGAGAGTGATCACTTAAGGTGAGCTATTACCAGCAGGAGAGCGGGGAGGGGGGAACCTTTTGTAGTGATAATCAAGGTGGGCCACTTCCAGCAGTTGACAAGAACGTCTGAGGAACAGTGGGAGGTGGAGGGGGGGGGGAAATAAACATGGGGAAATAGTTTTACTTTGTGTAATGACCCATCCACTCCCAGTCTCTATTCAAGCCTAAGTTAATTGTATCCAGTTTGCAAATTAATTCCAATTCAGCAGTCTCTCGTTGGAGTCTGTTTTTGAAGTTTTTTTGTTGAAGAGTTGCCACTTTTAGGTCTGTAATCAAGTGACCAGAGAGATTGAAGTGTTCTCCAACTGGTTTTTGAATGTTATAATTCTTGACGTCTGATTTGTGTCCATTTATTCTTTTACATAGAGACTGTCCAGTTTGACCAATGTACGTGGCAGAGGGGCATTGCTGGCACATATCACATTGGTAGATGCGCAGGTGAACGAGCCTCTGATAGTGTGGCTGATGTGATTAGGCCCTGTGATGGTGTCTCCTGAATAGATATGTGGACACAGTTGGCAACGGGCTTTGTTGTAAGGATTGGTTCCTGGGTTAGTGGTTCTGTTGTGTGGTCTGTGGTTGCTGGTGAGTATTTGTTTCAGGTTGGGAGGTTGTCTGTAAGCAAGGACTGGCCTGTCTCCCAAGATCTGTGAGCGTGATGGGTCGTCCTTCAGGATAGGTTGTAGATCCTTGATGATGCATTGGAGAGGTTTTAGTTGGGGGCTGAAGGTGATGGCTAGTGGTGTTCTGTTATTTTCTTTGTTAGGCCTGTCCTGTAGTAGGTGACTTCTGGGTACTCTTCTGGCTCTGTCAATCTGTTTCTTCACTTCAGCAGATGGGTACTTCACTCTGTAGTTGTAAGAACGCTTGATAGAGATCTTGTAGGTGTTTGTCTGTCTGAGGGGTTGGAGCAAATGTGGTTGTATCGTAGAGTTTGGCTGTAGACAATGGATCGTGTGGTGTGGTCTGGATGAAAGCTGGAGGCATGTAGGTAGGAATAGCGGTCAGTAGGTTTCCAGGATAGGGTGGTGTTTATGTGACCATTGCTTATTAGCACCGTAGTGTCCAGGAAGTGGATCTCTTGTGTGGACTGGTCCAGGCTGAGGTTGATGGTAGGATAGAAATTGTTGAAATCATGGTGGAATTCCTCAAGGGCTTCTTTTTCATGGGTCCAGATGATGAAGATGTCATCAATGTAGCGCAAGTAGAGTACGGGCATTAGGGGACGAGAGCTGAGGAAGCGTTGTTCTAAGTCAGCCATAAAAATGTTGGCATACTGTGGGGCCATGCGGGTACTCATAGCAGTGCCGCTGATTTGAAGGTATACATTGTCCCCAAATGTGAAATAATACAAATACGTCTTGTAGTTTTCTGGTTTTCCCTGTAGCTAATATCCTGTTTTTAATGGTATTTGCCCCTCTTATTCTTTAGTAATGGTCAGTTTTGATTGTTTCCTCTATGTGCCTCTAAATAATTACTCTTTAATAGACAGTAAAAACTACTGTTGCTTGGTTGACATTTCTTTTCAGATCACTAGTCTTTCCTGTTTCTTAGCCTTTAAGTACTGATTACAGTTCATCACCATATTCTGCCCATGTTTTGAAATTAGTCAGAGGCACATCTCAGGGCTAATTTGGCTCTTGTATTTTATTCTGAAGTAACAATTCACTTATCTGGCTAGTGAATTTTGTTTTGATGCCCTTAGTTTTGCTTTATTCACATGAATCAGTTGACTCTTCGGTCACTACTTTGATTTGGAATACTGTTAGAAACCCTAAGGATTTTATTAATACAGTTTATATGCAATTTTGAACAATTCCTCAGATGAGCTGCATTTCACTTGGCACACTGTAAACTTTTATTTCCATTGATTAAAACTCATCCATGCTATTCATTAATTTGGGTCAATGTAACTTCTGACATCAAAATAAGGGTAGCATGAATATGCAAAAAAAGGTCATATTCTAGTCAGGATGGGAATTAATTATGTTAATTCAAGATGTGCAAAAAGATTTTAATTAATCTTTTTGCATACGATTACTCCTTTTCAGTTCATTCTAACTGAACTATAGCCAATTGGTGTGGAAATGCCTGCAAACCCCCAAATTATATACATCTATCATTTCCCTGTTTCTGGTTCCTCTAAACGAGGAGCTATAACATTTCTTATGGCTCTGATATACAGAGTAGCAGATATATTATGTCTACATATTACAAATAGGTCATCTTTAATTTGCCTAGGTAAAGAGTGGCTTAGGGCTCAAACCTGCATCTACTGATGTCACTGAGCAGACATTCCCACTGGTTTCAATCTGTGCAGAAAAAAACCATGAATCACATCTGTGGACCATGAAATCAGATGAGCTTCTGTGGACCATGAAATCAGATGATCTGGATTAAAGCAATCTAGGGCTCTAGGTACACCATGACACAGGGCTGCCTGTGGTCCTGCACTTGAAATGGCAGTGGCAGGGGGGCCTTTCTTCACCTCCCAGAGAGGCACATGGAGTGGCATGGATCCCTCTTGCTCCCCACAACCACCAGCAAGGGTCTCACCTTTCTACTGAAAAGGCAGGAATAGCAACAGAAAACCTTAGTCTATTCCACAGCAGCCAGGGAGTATCTGCTTGGGTATGAGCCTACGACATTCTTCCCCTTCTGTCACACACAGAGTCCTCTATGCCAGTAAGTCTTGGAGTTAGCACCCCATTAAGATGAATGAGGCAATTTACACCTCTCAGACCTATAGTTTCAGGCTGTTTGCAGACTCAGGCAGACATGGCTAGAACAGCTATGATCAAGTCATGTTTTCAAGCTGAACCCCAACTATGAGTGCTAGAAACCAATTTTTTTTTTTAAATAAAGCTTAGATTCTGATCTAGTCACGTGCCTCCAGAAACTGAAACACTAGTACCTAAGCCTTAATATGGTCCCGGAAGTAAATATAGGGACATGTGATAGCCAGAAGTCCACATTTCCATCAAAGAATATCTGTGGAAAATAAGACAGTCCTCCTTTTAACTTTTGCAGTGAAACTAGGAGGTAGTACTTGTAGGAATATTTCTGTGCCATGAAGTAAATATTCGTGGCACTGGATTATGCAAATATGTGGGCCAATACTTAAAAATAAACAACCTTAAAGTTAAGCTCCCAAAGTCATAATTAGGCTCTGAGATCAGTTTGGTCTGATTTTCAGAAGCACTGACCACCAGTCACCACTGGAATCAATCTGATTTTGTGCAGCCTCCATTCCCAGACTGTGTGCTTGGCCCTTTTGAAAAGTCAGACCTAAGTTATTCGTAAACCTGACTTTACGCCTCCATTTAAAAAATAATCTTTGCCGTTGTGTCCAAGAAACATGGTACTGTCAGGACTGAACAAGTTAAGTACAGCTCTTATCATGGCAAACTCAATGGGTAAGCAGCAGGTAACAAAGTACTGAGAGGCCAGTTTTCAAACTCAGACATGCAGCACTGTATCCAATCATATTCCAAAAACATCTCCAGCTCCTTTCTGCACTATTTTGCAGTCCTGGTATTGACTTTAGCAGCCTTTTTTTTTTTTTTTTTTATTCCATTTGCTCTTTATATAAGGAGCTTCTGTCTGAATCTCTTATTAATTAGTAGCCTTTTCAACATTTCCAGTGACATCTGGTATTGCATTCATTATCACCTATTGGACAGTTTTACTACTGTAACTCTAATACTCTGGCTTTCTAATAAAAATAAATAAATAAATAAATAAACAAACAAACCAAACAAACACCACCACACCTCTCCCCCTAACCTCACCAACTCCTTTTTTGCCTTAAATTAAACAAGCATCTTGAAGAAAGTCCAATATAATTATCTTAATGAGCCCAGTCTGAGGATGGGGACTACAAAAAACAATCAGCTAGAGGCAGCTTCCAGCAAGTAATAAAAAGAAAAAGAAAAAAAATAAAGCACACTTGCAGAGTTTTGCTCGGCTTTGACCAGACTACTCTGAGTGATTTTGAGGTCATGCTCCTAAAACTTTGCACAATGCTTTAACAATACAGAAGTATTAATGGAATAAATCAGAAATGGAAGTTTCCAGCTAAAGCAAACCATGGCTAAAAGTCCTGTTAGAGGGGGGAAAAAATTATGATGGAGCTTATCAACATTGTACTAATTTAAAAGAAAATACATTGAGGCCAGTTGGTAAATCCAGGATAAGAATTAAAATCTAAAGAACAATAAATGTATCAGTTTAAACTGGAAGCGGTTAATGTTGGTTCCTGCATATTGCAGTCATTCATAGACTGGTTTAGACAATAGATCTTATAAAAGTTATAGGCTCTTCTTTATAAACCTTAGCGTGAGGAGTGTTAAGGGCAACACCCACACATATGGATAAAGCCAGAACAGATGTTTACACCTACAAGATCTAGGTTTCAGCTTCATCACCGTGCACAGAGTTTTGAAAATCAGTTGTAATATACTATATGCATGGTCTACAAGTCACCTTTCTGCTCCCTATGTTTTTGCCTATCTGGGAGGCCTGCCTGGCTGTTCTAATTTATTTTCTGGCTGAAAAAAGTGCCCTATAGGCCATCCACTGGCCTATCGTAGCAAGAGTGTATGTATGATGCCCCAGCCATGCACCTCCTTCTCCCTACCCCTGACATGTTCCTTAAGTGAGTGCTCTGTTTCTGCAGGTCTATATTAATAGATAATTGCCAGAAGATACTCCTTAAGAACATGAAACACAACTTCTGAGTTTTGCTTGCTCAATAAAACATGTGCTCTGCAAGTGGCTTCCTCTCCACAGGCTCCCCCAGACAGCCCAAGTACACAGGGGGCAGAAAGGTGACTTACAGCCACCTTGGGTTCCCTGTTTCCCTTGCATCAAGCATAGGAACACAAAGTAACAGATAATTGGGTCCTATGTGGATTACAAGCCCAAGTTTGTCCATTTCAGAAAAGGGTGTTTTTTCACTTTTTTGGCCTGAAGAGGGCCTGGGAGGTTCAGACAGAGTCTTTAGTAGATGCCATTTGGTCATTTAGTTTTATATTTTGTACATATGTTTTGGAAGCTGGTCATGAGTGCACTTTAATCTATACTTGTAAGGGGCTAGAGAAGTTATAGAGTCTGGCCTTGACTGCCTGTGCATTGATGTATAAAGAACTGGTGTTTTTCTCTTTATTATATGGATGCTGCTGCAGGTCAGGGCTGGATACTACTAGCTTAACGTATGTGTACCTGCAAGAGTAGTGACTGCAATTCAGTTACTGAAGCTTTCAGAGAGTTACTAGTAAAAGACATAATTTAGGGTCTGTCACTGTAATGGACAGATTAAAGGTGTTGGTACTATAGATTTGGGATTAGCCTTATCAAACTTTTTTCAGTAATTGCACACTTGCTTTCAGCAAGTAGCAAAGTTAGAAGCACACCAGCTAGCCTATACATGTCATAGGACAGCAGAGTTTCCACTGAGTCATCTTACACCATCCAGCAAGCAGTTGGACAAAACAGCAAAGCAGCTGATGGACAGGTTGGGGCAAGCCTCCTGTCTCTTAACTCTGTTTAATGGCTCTGTTGCTCAATTCTAAAGTCCCACCATAATCTTTATGCTTGTATGCAGCTGTTTTAATAAAGTAGGTTGTCCTGAAGCCAGAGTACAGGTCTGGTGCCCAGGAACTCCTGATTTACACTCTTGACCTGCCTCCATCATCCTATACTCCCTTCAGCAGGAGACACTACATCTCATTTTCCCCCTCCTGAAAATAGAAATACCACCATTTACCAGGCTCACAGGGGTGTTTTGTGCACTATTTAATATTTGTACAATGCTTCAAAGATATTCTGTACAGAATAGCCAAGAACTAGTTTGTACTTTATACAATGTCTCATAAAAAGTGCTAATTTTTAAACAAATCAGTCATCCGTTTTTCCACAATTACTGCTATTTAATGTCATTGGTAAGAGGTCAGACATCCTAAATACTTTAAGTTTTGTCAACACCATGAAGTTGCACCATGTTAGAACATGTTAACTAACTCAATGTCAAATGGCCAATGTTAAGGACACGTACAAAAATATGTAAAAACAATAAGGCCAAAGAAGACTCTCCTGGATGCCAGAAATCTGAAGCAGAAGACGAAAGGTTAGTAAAAGAGCAAATACCTGTAGTGATCCTTCAGGCATGATAGTAGTTCCATTACATTCTATACAGGATTACACACAAAAACCTATATTAAGAAGATACTGAAGTTGCAAAGTCAAGCACTCAAAAGTCAAGAAATGCCGGAATTAAGGTTGCCTGTGCAACCTTAGTTCAGCTTCTTTGTTCATATTCGTTAGGGTACAGTCTTCCAGCCTCCTTTTTCCTCAGCTTCTAATCCCCATCCCCTCGTTCCACTCTACTCCCTCCACCATTGCCATCCATCACCCCCCTCAGGTCTGTTTCCTATCCTCTCTCCATTTGACAGAAACCGCTGCGTGCGCAGAAGAAACAAATCTCCCTTTTTTCAGTTCCGGTACACAGCACCACAGTGACCTGCAGCAGCAGCTGGGATCACCAATTGTAGAGCAAGTCCTACTCAGCCTTGCAACAATGGGCTGGAGCATGCCCAGTGGGGATGGAATCTTCAGAAAATTTAACTGCCATATTTTGAGCATGTGCAAACTAAAATTTTTCAAAGGTTGATAACTTGGCAAAATTTGGGTGGATGAACACGGGAACAACAAAAGGCACATCCCCAACTGCAGAGTGACCCCCTCTGCCAAATTTAGAGTCCCTGCTACAAAATGGGGGGACTAGAGCTACTCAACTAAACAGTTTAAAGGTTGTTGGGTTTTTTTAAAAAAACATGGACAAGTCACAATTTCCCCAATCTCATTCTCAAACAGCAGAGCCATTTTTGCTGGAACTTTCCAAGGGAAGTTCAGCCTTAGACTAACACCTGGAATGGAAAATATCAGTCTACATTTTTTAAAGTTTGGCAAAACTATCAACAACTGAAAATAGGGTATTTATAAGGGAAGTATTGGGCAACCTTTTATGTTGGCAACACTGGAAGTGATGCCTACAATAATATTTATACCTAATATCCCATATCCATATTTTAAATCTTTTGTTGTTTCCACATGATCCAGACAGGTTTTTAGCTGGTCAGTAAGTTTGGCCACCCCTGGACTATACCATCAATCTCAGCTAAAGATCCAGTTCTACAAATCCCTACTTGCACAAGTACTCAGGTGAGCAAAAACTACTCATATGAGGAAAGACATGTGGAATCAGGCTCTAAATTAGTTCACAACTAAGACCCACATTTTCAAAAGGAAAACTTCCCTAGAATTGAGCAAATATTGTTCTTAAAGGTGCTGCAGATGCAAGCAACTTTCTCTGAGTCACAGAATCTTTTATTGTCAGGGCTGTCAGATGCCTTAGTCTCCCTGCTTATCAGTAATCTCCCTCTCACTCATGGGGCAGTTTAATTTATCCCTTAAGCTAAATTAGGAAAACCACACCCCTTACAGAGCAAATTAAAATCCAGAAAAACAATCTCTCCTACCAGCGATTCAGCACCCTGTTTGTTTCCCTCTCTGGGCCACAGCCCTTCTTCACAAGTGTAAACAATTCCCTCTTTTGTTGCAGTGGGCGGAAAGGGGCTCTCCTGTCTCTGAAGTCCCAGCTGTGGATCCCCAAATAGAAAGTGCTCAGTTCACATTCAAAGCTCTCTTGACTCATGTTGTCAACTGCCTCTTCCTCCACTCTGCTAGTCTCTGAACTTCCCTCCTCAAGTTTGGCTACTTCTGGTTCATTAGCCACTCTTCCTTAGTATTACAAAATCCTTTATTAGCCCACCTAGTTCTATCCACTTGAAGGCTTTGTGACAATGTCCACAGCAAATCCCTTTCTCCTTGAGGTTCCTTATCTTCAGTCCATCTGCTTTTATACCTCCCTTGTATCACCTTCACAGGCTTCCACCTAGGACTGTTCAGCAGGTTATACCTCTTCCCTGGTCTCTCATTTACTGGAGAAAAGGGAGATATGTACAGCTGCCCTCTCCCAGTATGCATTGCTGCCAAGCCTTCAATTCCTTCCAGTCTTTCCTGGGGATTCTGAGAGGTGTAGTTCTCTTGATCAGGACTAAAATTGGGAATAGGCTGTGCTGGGTCTATAACCCCCCTTAGAGGGAAAATATACACTGATACAGCCTTCAGAAAGAGAAATCAGACCTCAGCCCATTAGAAAATATATCCTAAAATTTGTTGCTCTAAGACACTGTGTCCTATTAAAATCTCAATATTTTATTAACGTCCAGCAAGCTGTAATATTAATTGTATAGATACTGCAGTAGCAATGAGAAAGACTGTTGTTATGTCATAGCAACTATCTTACAGATGTATCACAACATGCGCTACAGGTTTAATGCTATAGTAACAGAATCAAATAAAAAACATATAGGGTAAGATTCTTTTACCTTTATTTCACAAATTGTCCCATCAAAATCAGTGGGACCCCTTGGCGAGAAAGGCACTGCTCAATATGAGCCAGGGTGTCTGGCTCAAATAATATAGTTACATAATTATTTGAGAACATTAAGTATATTCCATAAGAAAATTTCAAAGTAGTACTGGGACAGGGAAATTAAGAAGTACAAATGAGGGAGAAAAGAAAAATGAAAATTAAATTTAGAAAATCAAGTGAGAGCCAGTGAGTTGTAGATGAACAGGAAGGCTGTTTCAGAAGGCAGGGGCTGCCAAAGAGAAGGCTCTCATGCCACCAGTGGTGCAAGACTGAAGAGAGGGGCATGCGCTGGATTCTGAAATGGCAAGGTTGAGTGCACAAAAGAAGCAGGAGTAGAACAATGACAAGAGGGAACTAAAGACACTGCAGTGTCACTGGCTGAACTGCAGTCAAGGAGCAAGAAATAAATGCATTCATTAAAGATTTACAACTTAATGGTCACACAAGTAATTAAGATGCAAAATATGAGATTTGTTTCCATGTCATAAGTACAAGGACGACTGATACGTAACACTCTGCAGTATAGGGTAACTGGATTATCATTTTAACAAGTGAAACAGCATTTTCTAATGTTATTCAGGCTAAATTATGGTAACCCACAAATGCTGAGACTACTATTAATTTTGCATTATTAGTGACATGCTGTACATTGCTCTGAGTACTTGAACTGTGAGCATGCTTGGGAATTTCAAGAGAGCTCTTTGAATTACATAGCATATTATGTATAGCATCAATAGATACTAGAAGAGCCATCAGCAGCGATTTGAAAATGTACCTCTTTCTTAAATTAAGAAAAGATTAGCTGGGGAGAAGAGAAATATGCTAAATGCCCATAAAATCTAATCCTGTTTATCAGCACAGCATGCATGGACTAATAATAAATTATTTTATCATCTGACATGAATAAAATAGGTCTAGAAGTCGTGGTTGCCTTTTGAAAGTAGCAATAAAAAATGAGGAATTAAGAAACATTATCTTGAAATTGTCAAACTTTGCTGTTTTGAGATCAATAAAAATATAAGAACAAGATCAGGGATTTGTAGTTGATTTTTTTATATATGTCTCTGTACCGCATTGTGCTAATGATGACATTTATCCCAACTCTTACTCCATTGAAGTCTGTCTGTGAGTTGCAGCAGAAATGAATTTGACCCATGGAGTCAAAATGTATTTATGATTTTTCATAGCCTATTAAAATTATTTTTGTAGACAGAACTGAGACATTTAATTTAGTGGACAATCAGAGGTCAAAATACAATAATTATTAATTTTTCTACCTAAAATAATTGTGGATTTTGGATGAACAGCTGTAGCATGTATTCCGTAAGTGAAGCAACAAGAGTCAGAAACCATAGAGGAAATGCCCATAGAAATATTCCCCAGGGTTTATTACACAGGGATCTTGCACAGAGAATGTACACAGAGGGTCTGATTCTCCACTTGGCTATACCTGCTTTACATCAGGGTAGCTCTATTGACTTTCCTGCCACATAGAAGAATCAGGGCCAGGAAGTGCAGAAGGAATCTTGCACGAGGAGATTAAATACATAGGCACTGTGCATGGAGGCCTGGGGAAAGAAAAAAGGAAGGGAGTGATAACAGAAAGCATCAAGCTGGATGAGCAAATCATTAGGTTTTGTATTCTATCATCATTCATTATGGTAAAGGGCATTTATGAGTGGATTTTGTGTCTGTGATGGTAAATTGTTATGACAGTGTTGCAAGTCTGAGTTAATACTGTTAACACGCTCCTCCAAATCCCACTTAAATTAACAGTTAAGCAAAGGGCTTTGGTTTTTTAAAGCTTGCACTGGTCCACATTCTATCCTGGTGTAAGCTGGTGCCACTCCATTGAAGACAATGGAGTTAGTCTACTTACATAATGGCTAAATTTTCCCCAGTATCTTTAGTGAAGGATGGTTACAAAGTTCAGGAGTCAAGGTGCTGGGTTTTTGAAAATGCATATAAAAAAATGTAGCTATTTAAACTGTGCAGAACAACACATCTTCAGTATTTTTATTTTACTAATGATCTAAGCTATATAAAGTGTCTTGATGGTCTGATCAGACCAGAAAACTACCAACATACATCTCTACATTACTCCTTGATTTCTCTGCCTTTGGTAGAGAGGAATTATTTTTCTTTTCAAGTAGCCTTAAACATTACAGTGAATTTAGATTCAGGAGAAATGTGAATGTGTGGTGTCTGAAGTGCTGGCATTGTATTGTGCTGGGAACAGAATGTGGTAGAAAAAGGACAGCATGCTATGGGTCTTTGACTGGAGCAATGGCTGGAAATCATTTGGAGAAAGTATTCTGTTACTGCTATGATATTTTGGGCTCCAGACTGAAATGTTTAGAATGTGAACTGTTCAGACAGTTGAGTGTTTTGGGAAGTGGCCCTACACCATGGCAACTAACATATAGTTTTTCATTGCTGCTGCATTATTACACAAGAGAAAGAAAAGAGGATGTGAAAAAAGAAAAATATATGCATATACAGACAGACAGACATATCCACAGGCAGGCAGGCAGGCAGGCTGACAGACAAACATATCCACTAGTTCCATGCATATATCTCCCACCATGTAACATTAAGTCCTACATGGCTATATGTTGTATTTGTATCTTTCATTTAAATGGCAAATGCATATAAACTCCTGCAGACAGATAATTTCTTTTGCCTAGCCATCTAAGCCTTGGTCTACACAAGGAGTTGAGGTCGAATTTAGCAGCATTAAATCGATTTAACCCTGCACCCGTCCACACGACGAAGCCCTTTTTTCGACTTAGGGTATGTCTACACTACGAAATTAGGTCAAATTTATAGAAGTCGGTTTTGTAGAAAGCGGTTTTATACAGTTGCTTGTGTGTGTCCCCACACAAGTGCTCTAAGTGCATGTAGTCGGAGGAGTGTGTCCACAGTACTGAGGCAACCGTCGACTTCCGGAGCATTGCACTGTGGTGGCTATCCCACAGTTCCCGCAGTCTCCGCCGCCCATTTGAATTCTGGGTAGAAATCCCAGAAACCATTTAGTGCCCAATGATGGGGCTAAAACATTGTCGCAAGTGGTTCTGGGTACACATTGTCAGGCCCCCCTTCCCACCCTCCCTCTGTGAAAACAAGGAAATACAATTGTTTTGCGCCTTTTTTCTTGAGTTACCTGTGCAGACGCCATACCACGGCAAGCATGGAGCCTGCTCAGCTAACCGTCACTGTATGTCTTCTGGGTACTGGCAGACGTGGTACTGCATTGCTACACAGCAACAGTTTATTGCCTCTTGGCAGCAGACAGTGCAGTATGACTGGTAGCCGTCGTTGACATAGTCCAGGGTGTTCTTTTAACTGACCTCGATGAGGTCACGGGCGCCTGGGCAAACAAGGGAGTGATTCAGCCAAATCATTTCCCTTTTAAGTTTCTTTTCATGGCGATTCACTCCTACCGGCAGTGCACTGGCTTTTAATCTGCAGCCAGCAGAAGACGATGGCCAGCAGTCATACTGCACCGTCTTCTGCCGAACACCCAGGGGATGACGATGGCTAGCGGTCATACTGCACAGTCTGCTGCCAGCAAGTTGTATAAAGATAGATGAAGTGGCTCAAAACAAGAAATAGACCAGATGTGTTTTGTATTCATTTTCTCCTCCCTCCCTCCATGAAATCAATGGCCTGCTAAAACCAGTTTTGAGTTTTATCCCTGAGGTTTTGAGTTCTATCCTTGAGGGGGCCATTCAGTTTCTCGCAAAGCCACCCCCTTTGTTGATTTTAATTCCCTGTAAGCCAACCCTGTAAGCCATGTCGTCAGTCGCCCCTCCTCTGTCAGAGCAATGGCAGACAATCGTTCCACGCCTTTTTTCTGTGCAGATGCCATACCACGGCAAGCATGGAGCCCGATCAGATCACTTTGGCAATTAAAAGCTGATTAAACACCACGCGCATTATCCAGCAGTGTATGCAGCACCAGAACCTGGCAAAGCAAAACCGGGCGAATAGCGACGTCAGCGCGGTGATGAGAGTGATGAGGACATGGACACAGACTTCTCTCAGAGCACGGGCACTGGCAATGTGGTGCTAATGGGGCAGGTTCATGTGGTGGAACGCCGATTCTGGGCTCGGGAAACAAGCACAGACTGGTGGGACATAGTGTTGCAGGTCTGGGACGATTCCCAGGGGTTGCGAAACTTTTGCATGCGTAAGGGCACTTTCATGGAACTTTGTGACTTGCTTTCCCCTGCCCTGAGGCGCAAGAATACCAAGATGAGAGCAGCCCTCACAGTTGAGAAGCGAGTGGCAATAGCCCCGTGGAAGCTTGCAACGCAAGACAGCTACCGGTCAGTCAAGAATCAATTTGGAGTGGGCAAATCTACTGTGGGGGCTGCTGTGATGCAAGTAGCCAACGCAATCAAAGATCTGCTGATATCAAGGGTAATGACCCTGGGAAATGTGCAGGTCATAGTGGATGGCTTTGCTGCAATGGGATTCCCTAACTGTGGTGGGGCCATAGACGGAACCCATATCCCTATCTTGGCACCGGAGCACCAAGCCGGCGAGTACATAAACCGCAAGGAGTACTTTTCAATAGTGCTGCAAGCACTGGTGGATCACAAGGGACGTTTCACCAACATCAACATGGGATGGCCGGGAAAGGTACATGACACTCGCATCTTCAGGAACTCTGGTCTGTTTCAAAAGCTGCAGGAAGGGACTTTATTCCCAGACCAGAAAATAACCATTGGGGATGTTGAAATGCCTATATGTATCCTTGGGGACCCAGCCTACCCCTTAATGCCATGGCTCATGAAGCCATACACAGGCAGCCTGGACAGTAGTCTGGAGCTGTTCAACTACAGGGTGGGCAAGTGCAGAATGGTGGTAGAATGTACATTTGGACGTGTAAAAGCGCGCTGGCGCAGTTTACTGACTCGGTTAGACCTCAGCGAAACCAATATTCCCACTGTTATTACTGCTTGCTGTGTGCTCCACAATATCTGTGAGAATAAGGGGGAGACGTTTATGGAGTGGTGGGAGGTTGAGGCAAATCGCCTGGCCACTGGTTACGCACAGCCAGTCACCAGGGCGGTTAGAAGAGCACAGGAGGGCGCGGTGCGCATCAGAGAAGCTTTGAAAACCAGCTTCATGACTGGACAGGCTACGGTGTGAAAGTTCTGTTTGCTTCTCCTTGATGAAACCCACCGCCCCTTGGTTCACTCTACTTCCCTGTAAGCTAACCACCCTCCCCTCCTCCCTTTGCTCTCCGCTTGCAGAGGCAATAAAGTCATTGTTGCTTCACATTCATGCATTCTTTACTCATTCATCACACAAATAGGGGGATAACTACCAAGGTAGCCCAGGAGGCATGGTGGAGGAGAGAAGCACCAGGAGGGGTGGTGGAGGAGGGAAGGACAAGACCACACAGCACTTCAAAAGTTTAAAAGTTTAAAATTTATTGAATGCCAGCCTTCTGTTGCTTGGGCAATCCTCTGGGGTGGAGTGGCTGCAAAAGGTATACTCACCAGAGGTCCCTTACGCATGCAATGTGTACCCAGAACCACTTGCGACAATGTTTTAGCCCCATCATTGGGCACTAAATGGTTTCTGGGATTTCTACCCAGAATTCAAATGGGCGGCGGAGACTGCGGGAACTGTGGGATAGCCACCCACAGTGCAACACTCCGGAAGTCGACGGTTGCCTCAGTACTGTGGACACACTCCGCCGACTACTTGTACTTAGAGCACTTGTGTGGGGACACACACAAGCAACTGTATAAAACCGCTTTCTACAAAACCGACTGCTATAAATTCGACCTAATTTTGTAGTGTAGACAGTCTCCAGGGTGTTGTTCATTTCCAGAAGAGTAGCAGTATAACATAAAGTGCCTTGAGAAATTGGCTCTTGATACAACTCCTTTGGCTGGGAGCATATAAACAACTTTGGGCTACAACTTCCCACTTTTCAGCCATATAATGCCCGCATATAATGGATTTTATATCACCAGGCAAAAGAACTATATATCTGCCTCACAGAGTTTTTGGAGGGTGGCAGAATCCCAGAGGAGTAAAAGTATAGCTGGGGCTGCTGTTATCCCTTCCAAATATCAATCATTGTAATTCCTAGGGGAGAGATGTAGATGGGTCTTAGAAAGAATAGGTTTCTTAAGGCCAAATCCTCATCCCAGTGCTTAGTACAAGTAGCTGGGCTGGCCTCAGGGACAAGGGGAAGCCATTCTTACTCAAAGTCCCCTGCTAAGGGACTGCAGAGCCTGCATCAATCAAAGTGTCCCTGGGCTCTCCCAACATAACCCAGCCCTCATGGGACAAGAGCAGTAAATCTGCACAGCTACCACCCGTGCCCCAGCCCACCTCCCCCACTTGTGCTGCCACATCAGAAGTCCTCTAAAGCTAGGCTTAATGAAACGGAGGAGGTACATCCCTCCTGTGCAGATCTCCTGGATCCAGCCTCTCCCTTCTGCTGCAGAACTACACCAGTTCCACTGGCTGCACGGAGGTTGGAATTGCCCTTTAATGCTGACACACTAACTACAGGGGCCTGCAAGGGTAGAAAACTGAAAACGTAAAGGTAAAATATTAGACAAATGCATTTTTGCATACTCAAACTGTAACTAATTTTACATTTGCCACAACAGCTTTTTGAATTACATAAACTAAATTAAATATTTTCACGGGCTTAAGTGATGCTTAATTAATAAAGATGAGCAAAATGGTTCAAATAGAATAGGAACCAAACCTAGAATCCTGAACATCCCTTGTTGAATCCAGACCTTTATTTAGATTCAGATTGGTTCAGATACAGCAAATATCCCTTCAACCTATCTCAATGCCTTTCTCTGCTTCTGTTACTTCTATCTGATCCCCAATACACTTGCTGGCCACTCCCCTTATTCCTGACACAATCCCCAAACCACTTCCTACCACTGATGTTTCCTCTTGTGTGCCTTTGAAGATTAATGGGGACTAGCAGGTTTAACAGCCTCCCTGCTTGGCCCTGAGCTTTCACTCACAGCAAACTTTCTGGCACTCTGGGTTCTTACCTGTTTGTTGTTCTCCAGGATGCATAGTGATCCTTTGAAGCCAAAGAGGGTACAAAATTGAGCAAGACCTGTTGGGCCTCATGAATATTCAAAGAAAGAGGGGTTGGGGTAGAACTGAACAGGGGCACATGCTGAGAAGTTTGTTGAAGGGCTGGGGAGGATGTTAGGGACTCAGGAAAAGGGATTGGGGGAAGGGAGGCTGCTCCTGGATTAGAGCTGCATGAATAGTAAATAAACAGACTTGTGAAGATATTTGCTAATAAAAATGCTGCATTTACTTTGTAAAGATTCATGAGGTTATTATAATTATTTAATGTAGCATCTAGAGGCCCCTGTCAGAATCAGGATCCCATTGTGCTAGGTACTGTATGTACACAGAGGGAGAAACAGTGCCTGTCCCAAACAGGCAATCTTAATGCCTGTACAATCTACATAGACCAGACAGACAAAGTGTGAGAGAAAGGGGCTATTTTTAGCTGAATAGTATAGGTGAGGCGCAAAGGCACAGACAAATTAAATATTTGATCAACTGACATGTATGTGTGAAAATATTTGCATATCTCCAAACTTGTATAAATTTTGTCACTAATGATCCCATGTCTGAAAAATTACACTCGAAGTGGATTGATTAGTCACTGTTCTGTATTTGCTATTCATGACTTTTCATTCTCCTCTTTAAAAAGTTTCAATCATCCATTTAGGGAACAGAAACAATACCATGTGATCAATCTAGGTAATCACGAACAATGGACACTAGTAAATAGTCAAATGACCCATTTGCAAACAAACCATGATCTGAAAATTGTTCATCTAAACTATACATGTGACTAACAAATACATCTGAAGAAAATTTGAATAAATTCACAAACCATTCACTAACCCAAGAAGGGCTTAGTTCATAATTAGTGAAAAATTCAGCTCTCACATGAGTGTGTTTGTGAAATGAGTTATGCTCAGATAAGTATTTGAATTTTCAGTAGCTCACCTGAATTGAACCTCCAAACTTTTCCAAGGTTTATCTAGCATACTGATTAAGTCTTTGAAAGTCACTTTACTATTTCTTTAATTTCTTGTAGATAACCTACAAAAGAAACTAAGGAAAGTACTTTCTTTTCCAAATCCTTATGATCTTTCTTCTCAATGTCCCGTGACCCAGGAATCTGACACTGAAATTTTGAATATGTGATGAAGATTAAAAATCAAGTTTACAATTTAAAATTAGCAGCATGTGAATCTTTAAATGATGTGGGGTTAATTTCTTACATGTGTATTTTGTAACCTTGGTTTCATGATTCATCACTTCTAAAGTCAATTATTTACATTTATATACAGCATAATAAACAGCAGGATTATGTGGGTAAAATTGGAACTGAAATCAGGGACATAGCTCATAATGAGTTACAGTTGAGAAATACATGGATGGGTGGAAACCTCATACTGGAATCATGTCGCTCATGAACTCAGAACGAAATTATTTTTAGTTGTTTTGTAGGAGTGATTAAGCAAGCAAATCTGGTATGCAAATTGTATGCCCATCCCATAAGGTAACTAACAATTATAATATCCAACCTTGCCCATTTTAAGGCAGATTGGAATTTCTATACAAAAACAAATATTTCAAATAAGAACAAATGCTACAACATGTAAATTCTGTCAAAACAAATGCTGCTCATGCTATAAATAATTGTAATGGTGGGATAAATTGGTTTCTAGATGCTAACAGTCCTTTGCTGGGTTGCTATTTAAGAAAAATGTATAATGTAGAAATAAAACAAAAACACTGAAAAATATAGAGGGGATTTTTTTAAAGAAATATTTAAAATGGAGGGAAACTCAAATCAGCTTTTCCAGGTGAAAGTTCTTTTTAAAAGAAAGGCAATTTACAGCTGCAAAGTGTAATAGAAGCAATAGCAACAAAATGGATCCCATTTGGGCCTCAATACAGTCTTTAAAAGAGTGAGCACAATTTTGGCCAGAATTGTTTACACAAAAATGTACATTGCTAGATTTCTCATGTGCAAAATAATTGTATTTGAGCATGCAAAATGGTAAATAGATGACTGAAGCCATGATTTAGGTGTACAAGTACACATAAAATACACATAAAACAATTTTGCAGAAATCTAGGTAATAGAAATGTAGTGGACTTGAAAGTGGAGAGGACAGAGGAGGACTAATGTGGTCTCATTCCTTGGAATAACAGAATTATTTGAGTGTGGCTGATTGTGGATTCCCTAGAAGTTGGGAGCTGGAAATTAGGAAGGCCGTAATTTAGGTACGGTCTGACTCATTAAAAATGGGATTCAGGCAGTGTTCTGCTTATGGGCAAAGAAGAAGAATTGTAAATTTGATATCAAAGAAGAGTCCAAGATTTCTTGCCTTGGGACTATGGTTAATATTAGACATAAGTCAAACAAATCTTTTTCTGCAGGGGAAGAATTTTAGATTCTGAGGCATTCTTGTCTAAATATACAAAACTCTGGAATCCACAGATCAGGCATCCTAAATGTGGTTCATTCCAAATTTTAGTAATTAATTAATATTCATTCTTATTTTCTAATAGTCTTCTTCTTTGTACGGTTTAAAAAAACCAGCAGTGTTAGATATCCAAGTCTAGGTTGGCAATCCAATTAATAGCTTCAGATAACACAGAGTGGATCGCAGATATACTACTGGAATATGTTCATTTGGGACATTGACTGATGAGATATTCTGTAGTTTGAGGTCCATTTCTTCAGTCACAAATATGATTGTGTCTCAGTTCCCTTAATGGACAAAGTAGGTGCATCTGCCATGTGATATGTGGATGCTATTCAAAGTGAACGATATTTTCTATCGGAGTGAAAAGCCACTGGATTTTTCAGATGGTTCCTTGATGAGGTGTTTCTTTGGGATGTTGGCATCCTTCCACTTTTCTGCCATTGATCTGTTCAGCGAAGTTGCAGACTTAACAGCAATAGACATAATTTTCCGAAAGTGTCACAATGTACTAGACATATTTCAAAATGAAAAGAAAACATGGTCTGTGCCCCAAGGAGCTTGCAACCTAAAAACAGAAAAAGAAGAGCAGGTGAAAGGGGCAGAACTTATTAGGAGAGTGTTCAAGATGGTGCTTAGCCACATCTTGTTCATGTATCGTTCTATTTGTCATAGTTCTTGCATCCACTTCTCCAAACAATGAATAAATAAGGCTCAATTATTCCTCAAACTGGTCAATGTAAGTCAGCTAGTTTCCCTGTAGGGTGTCCAAGTGATAGTGGATCTTCGTGAGGGACTTGAGTGCAGAGATGATAGAGGCCTTGTGGATGAACTCAAGAAAGGCATTTCATGCTTAGAGGTGGTGTGGAAGAAGGCATGGAGATGTGTATGTTATAAACTGACAAATGGGTAGTTAAGGCTAGCATCATTACCGGGGTTGAGAAAGGACAAGGGAAGGGCACAATTATGCAGGATTTTAAAGACATTGACAAGAAACTTGATACGTGAAACAGAGCATGTGTGTGTGTGGACCAGATGTGTGAGAGGAGGGAGTGGTATGGTTGGAATGGTTGGCAAGGAAGGTAGAGCTGGTTGGAACATTTTCAACCAACACCCTCCTCCCCCCCCCCACATTGAAATATCATGTTGTTTCATCAAAGCCAAAACATTTTTTTTTTTGGACATGTATTGATTTTGATGAACTTTTCACTGGGAAGGTTTCTGCAGTGCAGGGTGGACTCCCCAGTCACTTCCAGAGAAACAGAGAAAGCTGGAGAAAGAGAAACCCAAATCGAAAACCTGATTAAAAATAGATGTTTAGACACAATTTCATTTTCTGAAAACATTTAAAAGGTGTTGGTTTTGTTCCAGCGCAGAATGAAAACAAATTCTGGAACCTCAGAGGTTGTAATGAATCGTTGTCCTCCAGCCAGCTCTACAGGAGGGTGAATTGTTGTCAGGAAGGACTAATTAAAAATGGAGTCAGAAGTTGAGTATTTGACCCAAATCACAAGAGCCTACATTAATTGTTCTGGCAGAGTGTCCCACCTAGACTTTAACCACTCATTCTAATATAAGATATAAGGGTTGGTTACAGTGTTTTATGGGAATAATGTACTACTGGGTTTGTGCTTGTATTAGCAGAACTGGATTTTTCAGAATTTTGCACTATGACACTATTCTCTTTACTGAAAGGTTTTAGTGATGGTGACATAGTCATTGCATAATACACACATATTCATCCATTTGGTTGGTGGTAATGTATTCATTCATCTTGTTGTTTTAAAACTAGACTGATTTTTTTTACACTGAAAGTTATGAAGGCCCAGCTCCTGAAAGGCATTTAGGTGCTTAACTCTCATTAAAATTAATTGGAGTTTCTGTGAGAATCTAGGCTCAAATTCATATTTGAGCAGCTGACTAGAAGTGGTCTGATTTTCACAAAGTATTGACCAGCTGCTGTCCTGTTGATTTTAATGGGATTTGAGGGTGCTCAGTGGTTCTGAAAATCAGATTACTTTTAAGTAGAGGCTCAGAATGGATTTAAGAGCATGATTTTAGGCACCCAGATGCCAGATCTCAACATTATAGTTATGTTCCTCTGAGCATAACAGGACCTAAGGCATATAAAGGGATGCATTTTAACCGTAAACATTCTTAATATATTTTTGTTCTTTATTTACCTCGAATATATTCATTCCTCTGAGTAGTCAAGAATCTGCTAATAATCCTAGAGCAATACACGTTGTGTTGCTCCCCTGCAGTGTGCTTCTAAATTTAAAATTGGGAAGGGACGCCCTCTAGAGGTCAAATTACAAAGAAGTTGATGAAGTGAGCTGCAGCTCAGGAAAGCTTATGCTCAAATAAATTGGTTAGTCTCTAAGGTGCCAGAAGTACTCCTTTTCTTTTTGCGAATAATAGAAACTGACTCTCTTGGCTGGAATAGTGTAGTAAGACTGATGTTTTAAAACATCAGGTAGGAGGAGTTTTACTTCATTTGAATTACTTTGCGAAACAGGAAACGAGCAACCACTGAACTGAATACATAACATCAGCAAAAAGTAACTCCTATGATTTTAAAAGACAAGTTACAAAAGGGAAATGCTCAAGTTCACTGCCAGATATGCTGCTGCTCTACAGTTCTGCCTCACTGATATGCTTGTATTCTTCATAGCTGAATGCAGCTTTATAAACCCCCTTCAATAGGTTGAAATTACTGTTAGAAAAATCTCTTCTCCTTTTGCTGGCTATTTACTTTGAACGCAGGAACCCTCAGCGTTCATGTACAACAAAATATAATGGCCAAATTTAATTTCACTGGAGCTTCACCAGAGCTGAATTTGGCCCAGCTGGTTGAATTTAACTTCTTCATAATTCTAACCTGTTTTTTATTTGTTATACATAACACCTAAATCGAACGTATGACCAATGTAACCTCAGAGACCAGCTATGTATAATGCTCTCACTTTGGTTTTTGTATTTACATTAAAATGTTATTGATTTCCGTTTTACAGCAATTTCATGGTGTGCTCTACCTGCCAAGGTTTTGTTTCACAACTCAATTACAACACAGTGGACATTTTTAAGGACTCAGGACAGAGATGCGATGTTTGCCTTGATAGTAATGTTTGTGATTAAAAGAATAACGGGAGTATCCGCTAGATCTGTTGTGTCACGACACTGGAACGTCGTGTCACACTTACCTGAGCGTGATCATTCCCAGATGCTTAGCAGCAAACTAGCAACCCCTTTTTATAACCTTAAACAACTGAAATGAATCAGTTACATGGTGCTCCGTCCTGGGGCCTTTATGGAAGGTAGCTGGCTCTCAGCTAGTAGTACCGACATCTACAGACTAGGGATCTATGGCTCAGCGAACAAGAGGCAAGGCAGCTACCCTGTGAAGTAAAAGGGTGAAAGGCAAGGCATGAAATTGACTGAAAAATTGCTTGAGCGCACAAAACTCCGATCGCCTCTGTACCGCTCACAGTGGAGCTCAGTATAGATGTTCTCAAAAAGAACAGGAGGACTTGAGGCACCTTAGAGACTAACAAATTTATTTGAGCATAAGCTTTCCTGAGCTACAGCTCACTTCATCGGATGCATTGGTTCTAGCTCTTACACTGATTAACAGCCTTCTATTACAGGTCCATGTTTAAATAAATATTTGATGGTGCACCAGGAAATGTGGCATGTGTGTATAAATGCTACAGGAACCCTTAGAATCATAGAATAGCAGAGTTGGAAGGGACCTCAGGAGGTCATCTAGTCCAACCCCCTACTCAAAGCAGGACCAATCCCCAATTTTTGCCCCAGATCCCTAAATGGCCCCCTCAAGGATTGAGCTCACAATCACAACCCTGGGTTTAGCAGGCCAATGCTCAAACCACTGAGCTATCCCTCACACCCCCATGTAACTGCAGCAATAAGTCCAATGCAGAAGCTTTAAATTATATATTTTTTCCTAACTAAATCTGAGTATCCTTTGAATGAAAACACACTGTGAATGTTTTTGATACAATACTTGACTTATTAATGACAATTACCTACGAGTCATTAAAAAAGCATTGCAAGCCCGGTGATCTTCTTAGCTATGTTAATCAAACCATGTGGATTTTAGCTTGTAATTTAGGATTTCAGTAAGGGTGTTTGCCAGAATTTGCGATCAGATACCTTGATCAGGAAAACAAAAACATCACTGGAAAAACTCCATCGTAATGGGGCCTTCGTTTGCATTTTACTGGCTTACTTGTCATTCCTGCAAGGGCTGGTAAATTTCCTTTTCTGCCTAATTAATTGCTGTACAAGCGGCTCGGAAGGCCTGGAAAAACAAAGCCCTTTTTAGAGAGCAAGGCGCAGTGAAGAACCCTGCCGAAGCCTACTGTCTTCCACGCTTCCGTGTTTGCTTTGAAGCAGAAGTGTGGGTTTTCTATGGGGTCGGCTTGGCGCCCCGGCAGTGCCCACTCCACTTGCGGAAGCCTCGTACACATGCCGCATGTGAAACGAATTAGCTCGGGACAGGGGCAGAGGGAGTCGCGCCCCTGTGAGCTCGGCTCTGTTCTCCGGCAGCCGCAGTCAGGGCTGGCAGATTCGGGGATCCCCCTCCCCAGGCTTCGCTGGGCACGGCGGAATGGGCACCAAGCCCTTGGCGGCAGGGCTGAATGACCGGGGCTCGCTCCGGAGCAGCGAGGAGTTCAGCACCCGCGCCCCTTGGACAGCGACCTGGGCTCCCCAGCGCCGCCCAGCGCGGCGCCAAGCGATCGGCACCCACCCAGCCCCGGCCGCGGGGGGCAGCAAGCCCGAAAAGCTGCGGATGGGCGTTTGCGGGGGAGGGAGACAGGCGCTGCAGCTCCAGCATGAGCCGGCTCCTCCGGCCCGGACCGCTGGGGGGAGATGATCGCTGCCCGGCTGCGGATGGCCGGCGGCTCCTGATTGCCCGTAGGGAGGATGGAGACTCCAGACCCGTCGCGGTGCCTGACTCACCGGGAACGGGGTTGCTGAGGCTTTGCTAGGAGACGGCTGCCCGCCAATGGGCCACGACTTAAAGCCTTTCTCTCTGCTTGTGGGGAGCAGGGGAACCGCTGAGGACCCCGAGGTACCATGGAGACGGGGCAGCCCTCCCTGTCCTGGGGGATTTCGCCTCTTTAAACGAGGGGCCCGGCTCTGGTGAGGTCAGCGGGATCCAGCGCTGCGCCTTCGGTGCCAGGATGGTGAGTGGCGCTTGGGTCCCTTTCCAAGCCCCGGCCCCACTGGGGGATTCCCCGCCAGCAGCCAGCCTGCCCTGTGCGTGGCGGGGAAGCTTAGGGGGTGTCTGTGGAAGGGCAGATCTGGCATTTCGCCTCTCGCCCTTCATCGGCCCTGGCCTAAGAGCCCGCCACTGATGGGTCTGAGGCTGGTTCCCCGCCAATCGGTTCCCCCCAGCCAGGGTTGCTGCGCTGTACAGCCCGGAGCGCAGGAACAGCTCTGGAAGTGGCTAAAGATCCCCCATCCCACCTACAGGCCAGATTTAACCGAAATCAAAAGAAAGGCTCCTCCTCACTGCAGTGCCCGAAGGGACCTGGAGCTAGAGCTAATTGAAGGGTCAACCACTGTTCTAGACAAACCCTGCCCTGTAATAATCCCATCACTACCCCGCACTTTCAGAGCGCGGTGGGGGCTTAAACTTGGCGCACAAGAGCTCGTGGGTGGGGGAGAAGGCAATTTCTGATAGGAATTTGAAGATGACAGAAATGCAGCTTTGGACACAGAATCATAGAATATCAGAGTTGGAAGGGACCTCAGGAGGTCATCTAGTCCAACCCCCTGCTTAAAGCCAGAGGGATCCCCAATTTTTGCCCCAGATCCCAAATGGCCCCCTCAAGGATTGAACTCATAACCCTGGGTTTAGCAGGCCAATGCTCAAACCACTGAGCTATGAATAGAGAGATGGTGTCACAGACAGACATTTAGACCAGGTCCCTCGAAAAGAGTAACGGGCACTTTATTAAGGTTAGAAAGTTATTCATTGGCCAAGATGCAAATGTCTGCCTGGATGTGGCATGGACTGCACATTAACCACTGATAGGTGACATAACTCTTATGGGGAATAGTGTCAATCAAACAGAATAGCTTCTGTGGATTTACAAGTTTTCTTGGGCTGAATTTATGTGACTAACTTTGACAGGTTAACCTATTATATATATATATATTCTTTAAACATGTGTTTCCATGACAAGCCCTATTCTGATCATTCTGGTGAATATCGTGCATTTTATCAAATCCCAGAAATGATGCTTCTTTCCATTGACCTGCACAGCAGCAATGCAGTATCCCACTGCTCTGTCAAGTACCTGCAGCAAGTAAAATTCCCATTGACTTCCCTGCAGGTTTTGCCTGCTGTATAATGATAATACTGAAGAAATGCAGGATCAGGCCTTCATTGTGAAAATTTAAAAATGTGGCAGAAATGCTTACTGAGGACTTTCCTTTTCTTCTAAGTAAATTCTGATATTAAAATAGTGATTTTAATCATTTTAAGCAGTGGGGTTGGAGGGCCAACTGGGCCCTGCAGTCCCCATTCTCACACCAACTCACCATGGGCATACACCAAACCCCATTCCTCTCACAGGTGGGTTTAACATTAACATCAGTGGGCTTTGGATCATGCCCATGTGAATTTGGGTAAGTCTCCAATTTGCAAAAGCTGCCCCTAACTTCAGGTAATCATTGCTGTAATGATACTATTTATCCGTATAACTTAATGTTTGCTCACCTTTTTAATCCACTGTCACCTCCATATTATAGGTACCTAGATAAACACATACACAATAATTGAGACAACAGTGGGGCTAATCTTGCTTTCTGTTACACTGATGTAAATCTGCACTAACTCCTTTCACTCCATGGGAGTGAATCTGGATTGACATCAGTGTATCAGAACAGATTTTAGCTTGCTTTTGCCTGTTTCCTAATCTATAAAACAGGACTAAGAATTTTTTTTACCCTAATTTTTTTTTTAAATGTACGGATAAATAATACTCAACTTTGTAAAGGACTTGGTTGAAAGGAACTAAATGAGCGCAAAGTGTTATATCTCTATTTTGTATTATATTATAACAGTGGAATTTAAAATATTATGGGCTTGCATGATTCAAGGGCACTTTTGTAAATAATTTTTCCATATTCCTATATTTATTTTTGCAGTATGGATTTATAAACACATGCCTGAAGTTTTTGGTGGCTGAAAAATATGGTGAAGAAACATGGGAAAAATTAAGGTAACTCATTCCTATGGAATTTAATAAATTAAGAGAAAGTATAAAAAGGAATATAGTACCACAGAATACCAATCTCTCACTGTTGAATGAATGCTGAAGTATTCATTATTCAGTAAGCAATCATTAAAAATACCTATTAAGTCAAACTCAAGGCTTTTACACTGCAACATTTTATCCTAGGATATTAATTACTTCATGTATTAGACCAAATAATGAAGGATGACGTTTTGTCTGAGGGACATATGTGCAATAGACACACTGGCTCATTGTATCATTATTGAAAAGTAATTATGCTGAATAGAAGCCACCCTTATTTTGAAATCAATTTAATCTAGGAGCCTCAGGGGAAAGTAATTAAATGTAATAGAAAACATTGATTTTGCTCTCGCTCTCTCTCTCTCTTTTTAACTTGAAAAGCTTTATGAAATTTTACTTAATATAAAGAAATAAAAATAAAACAAATGTAGATACCAAGAGGCACAGGGCCTGATCCAAAGTCCATTGGAACCAATGGAAAGATTCCCATTGACTCAAATAGGTTTTGGTTCAGGCCCACAGAGAACCAAGAATGTATCAGAATGTGCCACAATGTACAGTAAACCAGTGAAACAAAAGCAAAAGCAATACTGTCATCTGTACAGTGCCTAACACAATGGGGCACTAATACTAGGTTGGGGTTCATAGGAACTACCATAATAAATAATATGATCAGCCTTGTACAGCATACATCCTGATTCAGCCAATCACTTAGGCACGTACTTAGGTCTCACCAATGTCAATGTGACCTCTCACATGAGCAAAGGTTGTAGGTTTGAGCCCTAAGTTTAGATTCTGTCCTCAACAGGTACTCATCTATCCAGTTAACATTAATGAAGGGAAGGGTCATTCTCAGGTACCACAGTGAGGGGTGCAAATAGCAGAACTGTGATTAAGGGATGCCAGCTGGGTCTTAAACGTATTCTGTTTAGAATGATATTGCAACATGAATCTCATTTTTGTTTCAGAATCCAGGCAGGAGTTCAGGACACATTTCTGACTTTTGAAGTTTACAAAGATGAGATCACAATGCAGCTAATTGATAAAGCCTGCAAAATATTAGGTATGTCAATGCAATACAAAACAATACCTGGGCCCAAGCCTCTGAGGTCTTGTGCCCCATATAAGTCAATGGGAGTTTTCCAAATGAGTGGAAAGTGTAACTGGGCTTTCTATAAACCAGGGACTAAGCTGATCTTGGGTTATACCTGCTTGTACTGGAGCAGGGTCGGAGTTGGGAAGTCCATCCAGAAGGCAGTTGCACCAACCTCATGATAAAAAGTGCTTGGAGCAGGCCACTGTTTGGAGCTCCCAAAATGGGTAATGTTAGTTAGGATTAATTGACCAGACACCCTCCACTAGTGTGGGGTCCTACAGGGCCCTGAACTCTGTTTAAGACCATCCTCCCCATCTACCCTTTTGGGGGAAGGCAATAGTGAAAACATTGCCTGCCCTTCTCCCAGGAAGATGGCTGCAGCCCCAGGGATCAGGGAGGTGCAGTTTTCATCTCCAGGCACCAATGAGGAGAACAGAGTCAGAGAACAGTATTAAGAATTAATATTGAAAACATTAGAATTTCAGACATGTACTGGAGGTGGCTTTTTTGTTTTCTATTTTAGACAATGGGACAGCTAGAGAAAATACATGTTTTTCCATTTGTAACAGTCATATAACTTTTTTTTGCAACTTTTCTTTAAAAATAATATACAATAAAGATGCGTAATACATAGCCATGGCTTTTGCTGCTAGTTGGAGATCAACACATTTCAAAAGACTGACCAAATTAGACTTGTGGGTTGGGATATTTGGGTGTAGCATGGTTGCTTTGCACTGTGTTGCCATCAAGCCAACCTAGTAAGCAATGGATGGAAGAACAATTCAGTGAAAGGAGGATATTCTGGTGGCATAGGAGCTCCTACGTCCCTTTCCTGTTACATATGGGGTCATGGCTGAAGGAAAGGGGGCAAGATGGGATGCCCCTACACTACCCTGATCCCCCATCTGTGGTTTCAGCTTCTTGGGGCTAACAGCTAGTGAGCTAGAGCTGCTCTCAGGATGCTCCCAGTTAAGCCCAGGAATGCACACAAGACCCCAGGGTAGGGAGAGTACAAAGGAGAGCTTTGTACTTTCACCCTCCCTGATCTCTGTTGTGTGTTACACACACGTTTCTTAACATTCCCTACCATTTTTACAAACATTTTGCATTTATTGTTAGTCCATTTCTCAGCACTGTTCGAACTCTCACATCTGTCATGTTAATTAATTAAGGTACCTTTATTTTGCCAGATGTCCCCCCTGATATGGTTCTGAAGCAGTTTGGAGAGTTTTTCTTTGAATTTTGCAAACGGTCAGGCTATGACCATATGCTGAGAACTTTGGGTGGAAATCTCTATGAGTTCATCGAGAACTTGGATGCATTACATAGCTACCTGTCTCTTTCTTATCAGGCAAGTTTAAGTAAGAACTACTGAGCAGATATGGATGTACCCTGCCAGGGTTTACACACCAACGTGTCATCAAAATACTGTGCTACAACCATCCCTCTTGTGCACTGAAATTAATTATTCTGATGCACTAGTGGGGAAAGAAGTCAGCTATTCTAAGTTATCCTTAATACTAGATGTAAAGTTATTCAATACTTTGAATCAAATAAAAGGTATAGTTTCCTTCTAACATAAAGATCTTTCATTTCTGATAAATGCAAATGAAATGAGATCAGCATTATAAAGTATAACTATTTATTTTGATAAGATACAAGGTGCTTTTATAGAGCTTGCTATTGCACTAGTTCCTTATGATAGAGGATATTTAACTATTTAACTATTATTATTATTTTCAGGAGATGAATGCACCTTCTTTTAGGGTAGAAAAGAATGAAGATGGGTCAATGCATTTGCATTACTACTCAGACAGAAGAGGTCTCTGCCATATTGTTCCAGGTAATAATGCAGTTGAGCTAGTAATGCATTACATCTATAAACTCATACATTTGCAGCTATTCTTTGCTTAGTTTTCCCAAGGATGAGAATTGACAGCCTGACAGTATCTTGATTGACTTTTAAATATTTTACTGTTAGGTTTAATTTGCAGAGATGCTGAGCATCTGCAGCTTTCATTGACTTCAGTGGGATTTGGGGTGCTCAGCAATTCTGCAAAAGCAGTCCATTAATGTCTGTCCTGTCATAGCAGTTCTAAAACATACAGATTTTTATGATGGAAGAAGTTGAAACTGCTGATATGCATTATGGAGTCCACCTATGTGCTAGTTCTCAATATCTCATATCCCTAAAATCATTAAAATGGAGTATAAAGGACAGTTAATCTGAGGAGAGATGTTAAAAATAGATCATGGAGACATCCTGCAATGAATATCCGGGCAAAACTGCCATTGGACTCAATTCAGCACTAGGTTCTCCATTATCATTTGCAAGAATCTATATCTTCACTCAGAAACTGATCCATGTGAACATTGAGAGAATCACTATATTTCACAATTTGTGCTATGATTAAATAGATCCCTACTCGTAACCTCTAGATGATTAAGTGGAGCCCCTTTAAAGGAACTTGTAATCTAAAATGGGAATCAAAGCTTCTCCCTTTATGAATACCCATTGCCTTTTGATATTTCAGAATGTATAGTGATTTGAGACTTCACCAGTCTCTAGAAATTCAGAATAATTTTTCAGATCATTGTCACTGTATAATACTGCACGCAGCTACCACATATTACTAAGTACAAATGAAAGCAGTAATAATGCATGTTGATGCAATGTCTTATTTCAAGAGAGAAAATTCCCCTTAACTACATAATCAAGGTCAGACTGTGTAAAATGTTATTCAAAATAAAAAGGAAGAATCATAGCAAAACTCTATAATCTGTCTAAATATACATATTAGAAAATAGCTGCAGTGTGTTTTACAAAGGAAAACATTTTGTACATGCGTGACAATCAGCAAGATTGAGACTAATCCGCACAGGAGGGTAAGAGGAGTAAAGCCTCAAAGCACCCCTCAACCCAGCAATACAGGACGTGTTTGGATCTTGAATCTAGGCATGGAGTGAAAGGGGGGTGGGAGACCAGGGCCTTCTAGCCCAATAATGCTCTCCTAGGCCCATATGGGTGAGGATGAGGCAGGCTGATTGAGGCGAGGTGATGGGGAGGCTACCTCCATGGCCCAGCCAGAAGAGTGCAGTGTCTGAAGAAGAGCCAAAGCAGAAAATGATGCAAACTACCACTCTTCCCCCTCCACTCCCCACATCAAATGGGAGCTCTGCAGGGATTCGGAATCAGAGAGGTGTCTCTGAGTCACAATTCCTCCTCAGCGCTCTGCTCAGGGTAGTGCAGCTACAAACCCCTTTTTGCTTATGGCTCCGTCTAAAGGCTCAATTAAGTCCTCAGAGAATTTTTCAGATTCTACAGATCTTCTGAACTAACTTTGTTTGCTATGTTGATAGTTAAATATGTCTCATAACATCCCAAGGTGTACGTCGCATCAAAGCTAGTGTAAACTGCCCTTGTGCTATATAAAATTACTGGGGGTAGGCTGATTTACACCAGCTGAGGATTTAGCCCAAAATGTACACATTGGTGTACCTAGTCTTATTGATTCATCATCTCATCTTGCGCTTCTGATTTTTTATATATAAACACTCAAAACTGCATAAGTTAGGTATAAATGCTAGAATTAGTACACAGCATTGCACAGATATTTGTTACAATGGAAGGTTTTAGTTCGCTACAGAAATTTGTCTTTTATTCCCTTTCAGGAATCATTGGTGCAGCAGCCCTGGATTTTTTCAACACTGAAATTTCAATGGAAATAGTCAATCAAACAGAGGAGGAAGAAAGAACTGGGAAAAAAGAACATATAGTTTTCCTTGTCACTCAAAAACCTGTATTTTCATACAAAAAGAGAAATAAATTCTCTTCCTCACCACAATACATTGCTGACTCTGGAAGGCAAATTGAGAAACAACTGAATAAAGAGGTATTTTGATGTTCCTCCTATAAATAAATGTCAGGGAAATAAATATCTTTCATTAATATATATTGTACCTGGGATTTTTTTACCCAAAATATGTTAGATGAATCTGCTGTTACCATTTAAGGCTCCCATCCTGCAAGTTACTTCATGTGGACAGATCCCACTGACACCACAGAATAATATGCAGGACTGGGTCCTGCAGATCCAATCTCCAATTTATTGAATGCCTTCAGCTCCCATTAAAATCTGTAGGAAATCAAATATTTCAATAAGAAGTAAGGATGGCTAATCACTGCACTGTTTCAGGCCCTGAGCCTCTGGGAACTAACTTAAGAAGTTTGACATGATTTATTTGCAGTTATTTGTTTAGTCTGGTATAAAAATATAAATGTAGGTACCAAGTTTTCAAAAGCTGCCTCTAAGCTTGCAGTGTGCGTACCCTCATGTGCATACCCACATTTTTGGGCATGTATTTCTGAGTTCCTAAATTTGGATTGCACAAATGGAATTTGCACATGGAGATCAGGTAGATGCTAAGTATCTGATTTGGACATTTGTACAAATCTGTGACTGTCTGGGTGTGCAAGATCTTGTACACCACAGACAACTGTATGTTGAACTACCAAATTTGCATGTCTCAGTTTAAGTTCAAAGGCTGGGGTCAAGGAATTTTGAAAATTTGGCCCTTTATATTTTTTATCTCCATTAAAGTATTTTTCTTTGGGTCAGATCCTCAGCTAGTGTAAATTAGCATAGCTTCTTTGAAGTTAGTGGGCCTATACTGATTTACACCTGATGAGGATTTGGCCCTCAGAGCTAGAGTTTTAAGAACTGAAAAAGGAGTTGAATGTTCAGATTGGGTTTATTCCACAGGATATTGAAAAAAACCTGAATAAGATTAGAGACAGAACAAGCCTTGTTTCTATTTGTCCTGCCAAGAAAAATCACTGGGAAACAATCAGAGGAATCGTTACACTAGGAAGAGGTAAGAGGGAGATCATTCAAAGGGAATCTGACATCATCTATTAATACTGTTAATTTAGTATTCTATAAGCCATACATAACTTCACTTCCATTAGCTACTCACCAATCATATTTTCCCTGTATCCTTTCAGTAGAATATCGTATTCCATCAAAGTTGTGGACAAAGAAGCATGCTTACTGACAGCACATTCTCAAGTGCAGCAGGTTATGTGTCTCTCAGACTTTAAAGTGTCTCATCTTTAGAGTGTGTTTATACATGAAAAGTGCTTCTGTAAAAACAGCATCATGGAGTTCCATGTTTCATTACAATGATTTCCAGATCAAGTAGTCTCAGTTTATAAATAATAAAATAAAATAAAAGGTTTTCTAGCTGCCAGCCTTGTGAGCTCAACCTGAGATCTGATTCAAACTGGGTTATTTCCTTTTCAAACATCAGCAACTGTATTGGTTCTGTGGGTCAAATTATACCCTCTGCTACAGCTATGCAAGTATAATGCTGTCTGATTAATGCCCTAGGTGACACCTGTGTATCAATAGGTATCAGTAGGTTCTCTCAAGGGTAGCTGATTGAATTCTGTTGGTGATCCACAAAGATTAGAATCCAGTTCACTTTCCCATAGCTGTTTTGGTTCAACAGGGCTAATAGGAGTGAAAACTGATGTCTGAATCTAGCATCAACCTATATGACTCTAAATATACAGAACGAGCAGATCTGCCGAGTACAAAATTGCCATTTATCACTTTTTGAAGTAGATCTGCATTTTAAAAATCAAAGAAATTGATTCCTTGTGTTAACTTGTAACAGCTCGTCAATTGTTGGAGTTTCCAAGGGTCTGATTTTCAAAGATGCTGAGCTCCCACTGACTTCAGCTAGAGCTGCAGAACCTCAACTCTTCTGAAAATTAGGCCTCACATTCTTAATCTAGCCCCCTTCTCTCCATAGTCACCTGAGAACTTGCTACCTTTGTTCCTCTGCTCCTAATGACAGACATTTGAAAATAGATCACTTGAAATAATCAGCAGTCTGATAGTTATGGGTTACTGAAGAATGCTTAGCTATAAACCATGCAGTAATAATCATGCATTTCCTCATTCTCAGAGATTGTTTATTGTTATATGGGTAAAATAGTCAAAACTGCTTAAAGGTACACCTACACTGCAATTAAACACCCACAGCTGGGGGGCTGTTTAATTGAATTGGAGATGTACCTTTATGTAGAAAATAGATGGGTCGCTCCAGCCCGATCCTGAACATCTACACCACAATTAAACGGCCCCTCAGCCCGAGCCCGACAAGCCTGAGTCAGCTGACAAGGGCCAGCTGCAGGTGTTTAATCACAGTGTAGACATACCCTAAGTGACTGAGGTGCCTAAGACCTGTTGAAAATCAACAAGACTTGGGCATGTGTTTTATGTAGGCACTTTTGACATTTTAATCTACATGCTTTGTGCTCAGCATGTAATATGAAAACATCACCTTTCTGGTTGCAAGCTGCTACCTTCCCTCAAACAAAGCAACTGCTTTCAGGAAAAGCTCAAGGAATGTTTCACACACACTCCCTTTGTTCTCCATTACTTGGACCAGATTTCTGCACATAAGGGACAGCAAACTGTGTCCCTAAACCTTTCCACTGTGAGTGTCCATAAGCAGCTGGCAGACTATATTGAACACCTTTGTTATATACCCTTTGGTGTGAATATCGCAGTGGCAATTGCTATAGTATCTGAAATATTAACAGAGCCGTACTGGTACCCATCTATTTTCTGCATAATTTCACACACATAAAACTTCATATTTTTCTGGGTTTAAAAACCTAAACTTTTTCATCCAGATAAAATTGAAATGGATGAGCCGCTTTATATTTATCTACGGCATACGACACCTAGAATTTGCACATATCTATACTCACACATTATTTATATTGATTTACCTTATTGTTTCACATCATCCTGTTAATTATTTTTCTGAGCTACAATATGATCAAAAGCTTCAGATTTATCTTACTGCAGGTAAACTTCTGAGAGGATTTGATCCTGCTTATCCTACAACCCTCTGGATAGATACAAAAACATTTTGCAATGGACTTCCTTTCCATATTGTTTTTGATGAAGAGGTAAGGCAAGTACCTGGTAAGTAAGTTTTACACACACAAGCCATATAGGCCCAGATTCACAAAGGGATTTAGGCATTGAAATGCTGAGCAATGACAGGGTTGCGTCCTACACCCCATCCCACTCATAGAGATAGGTGCCCATCTCTGCCAGCAATCCATGAACTGTGTTAAGACAGGTTTTCCTCTATGTCACTCCTGTGTGTGGCCTGATCCAGTAGATGTGCTCAGAGGCCATCTAGCGCCACACAAAATGGCCAGGGAGTGTGTGTGTGTGAGAGGAGAACCTCCTTATAACTGTAAGCCAAGGGCTCACCCGGTGCACTAACCACTAGGCTATGGAGTGATTCTCACTCTCTCTCTGACCCAGTTAATAGTTAATTATTTAACTAAAGTGCAACAACTTCAGTAGGAGAGATTGAGGGAGCCCTACATCAGATTATCACATAGCCCTGTGGTTAGTGCTGAAAGGTGGCAGATACCTGATCAAATCCCTTCTTCTCATCAATTGGAGGGGGGACTTGAAGTGGGGTCTCCTGCATTGCAAGGGGATTCACTGAGATTTCTGAGTGTGAAGTGGCTGCACACATGCACATGGTGCATCATTCTCAGTCACTCAATCATCAAACACCCATTAGTTTCCTGGATTCTCCAACATCTTTCCCTATCTCCTGGACTCCCTAGCAAAGTGACCTCTCCCCTGACAGTCCAGCACTAGCATCTGACTTCCCTTTTACATCCCCCACTCACAATCTCCTGTTCACCCAATGACTTCAGTGGAGCCTGGCTGATCAGAGAGACTCTGCATGCAGCAAAGGGCTCCTCTTCTAGGAAAACCCAGACACACAGCCACATGACTGGCACACCACCCCATCCTCTGGGAAGAGGAACCCAGCTTCTTTTCACTCCTAATGGCAGGACTCTGAGCCATTTCTCTTTCACAAACGTATTGCCACAAGGGGACTGGTATGAGCAGCTTCTCCGTTCCCACTGACTGCAGCGATTATGTGCTGGGGAACTCTCCCAGATTTGCTAATTTCCCTTATCTTGGTCCCTGGCAAGCTCTTCAATTTTCTACTCTCATGCTCTGCAGAGAATGTTGGCTTCACATAGGAGATGGATGGATGACAGAGAGAGAGAAAGAGAGCATGTGGGTGGGTAGGGTAAGCAAAGCAAATAACTTAGCCACTTATGGGATGTGTTCCTGCAACTGGGCTAGACACAGAGGTTTCAAAATGTTGATGGGACCCACTTCATAATGTAGTAAATGGTGAATGAAAATCAGGGGTTTTAAACCTTTTAAAGCATCTTATCAACACCACTGCAACCAGATTCTTTGTGCAGAATAAGATCTTGCTCCCATCAATTGGGGCAGGTCCTCAGCTGGGGTGCACTTAACATAGTCATGGAAAGTGAATTGCTTGTTGAGGAGAAAGTCCCAGGCCCTGCTGAAATTAGGGTCATATTATTATCAGTTTCAAAGACAGCTCTTAAACCCTTAAAAACTGATAAAAGATATGGCCAAAGAAAGTAACCATAGGTCAATGGTGCCCATTACAAAGTTAGTATTTGCCAACACATTTGCCACCACAGTTATTTTCTATTCTGAGTGTAGGTCAATACTGTGATATCTCTCAGATCTCCCTTTGTGGTAGCTGCTGGCAAAGGCTGACAGGTTAATTTGTTTTTGTAATTATAGTATTTAACTATAATGAGTGGTATATCTTTTAAAAAGGTTCTAGAAACACCCATCCCAAATGCTGAATGTCCCTTACAAAACTTAAGATTATAACAATCATTTTGAAAATCACAGAAAACAGCTTAAATCTGCTGCCACTACCATAGCCACCACAATGTGAAACCATGGCCATATGAGGAACAGAAAAGAGATCACAGCATGGCAGATTATAGAAACAAACATAATATAATCCTCTTTAATGTTAGAATTCGTTTTTCTCCAAAGTCACCATGACATTGCTATACACCCTAGGGAGCCAGGAATTGTGGGGAGACAAGGAAGGAGCTTAATGAGTCTTAGAAAAAAATGATTCATATAACAGACTGGAGCTGAACTGAACTGATCACTCAGTGCTTTCTCATTACTAATCATTGATGTTCTACTGCATAGCATTGAGGGAAAATTGACTTGATTCTCTTCTCACTTGCACTGGTTTTTAGCTGCACTGGGATTGATTGAGTTGCACAGGATTTACATTGGTGTAAGCAAGACAAAGATCAGACTCATTACTTGAATATAATTGATATTTCGCTGAAGATTAAAGTTTGGAATCTTAGCAAAACATATACACGTGTATGATTATAACACTTTTTCCTAGTTCTATGTTATGTTATTCTATAAGACAGAAGCAATGCGGAGGAATGAGCCATGTACTTGAGCCATGAGATGGTTGACTGTTTGGCTCTGTGTGAAGCTAAGTCCATTTGAAAACAGTGATCATATATTGCAAGTGGTGGTTCAGATGACTGGTAGCTGATCCCAAAGAGGACATGAAATGTAATCTGTGGCCCATGTTGTTTTCAAGCTCAGAGTAAAGCAATCTGGGGTGAGCATTCAAAAGATTGTCCCTGGCCTTCAGACCATGGGCATTCGCCTGGATCATTACTTCAGTATCGTGCACCCAGAAGTGACATTCACCATCTCTAGTGTTCAGAAGTTTATCAACAGTCAATTTGTTTTCCGGACTAGGAGAGAGATGATGCCAGAGTCATGGAAACAACGTCCAATGCTAGAGCTGAGAGGTACATAATTTTTTCAATGAACATAAATGACTTTTGCTAAATCAAGAATAACTGTAGAGTTGAATTAGCTGATTTCTCCTCCCTCCCTGCATTAGAAAAATAAATGGCCAGTTGTTTGTATAGTATAGGAAAGATGAGTGATACTTTAATACACTCATGCCTGCCCCTCCCTCTGCAGGTATTGTGGGTTTTCTGTCAACAGAACGAATGAGATTCCATTTGTGGAAGGCTGGGGTATTGGGGATACATAGAAGTGCTCACCCCAAAGCATGGAACCCATCTTTTTAGGGGCTTCCTGAGTTCTTGGGGCAAGGTAGATAGTGTGCAGGGGCAGAATGAGAAGGTAGCTCCCTACACAAACCCTCTGGTCCTTCTCCTTTGTTGTGTATGTGGTAGGATGATAAAATAGAAGCTATTTTAGCCATTAAGTTAAGGCAATCTCTGCTGAGTAGTTCTGCTGCCACTCCATGGCCCCTCCCACTTGTCCCAGTGGATATCCCCAGCACACAGCCAAGACCATCCCCTTCATTGGTAGCTTGGGGTGTGCAAGGCCAGGCCCAGCGAGCTAAGTTCTGCTCTCAGTACCACCTGCAAGGGAGCTGGAACAATTTGTGTAGTGAGGGTATAGGCACCGACTCCGTGGGTGCTCCAGCCCTGGAGGACCCATGGAAAAAAATTACACTGGCAGCCAGCTTCCCCCCCTCCAGCGCCTCCTGCCCACTGGCAGCCCCACTGAGCCATTCCTCCCTCTCCCTCCCACTGCCTCCTGCCCACTGCAATCAAAGAATAGTCAGTTTCGCTTTTGTTTATAGTCATTTATACTTTCTGATTCTCATTTCTATCTTCCTCCTTTACTTAAAAATACAGAACAGTTTAAATTATTGTGACAAAGAAATCACTTTATTTGATTGGTTTTCCTTCAAAGAAAATGGTATTGAGTGGTGCTTTGATTGGTCCATTTAGTTGCAACAAAGTGTATATTTAAAAGGAAAGGAAAAAATGTGTTTTTGCCCTCACTTTGCTTCTTTAAGATATAAACAAGAAGGCCTGAAAAATATATTTGCTCATGTTTTGTCTTAGAAGTATCATGCATGTTAAATCTGGTCTTACCTTGTTTTGCTGGAGATCTTTTGGAAGGTATCAGAAGTGTATTGGGAGTTTGAGTAAAAAAGATGTTAAGAAAACAAGGAGTTCTAAACAGTCAGAGTGAAAATTACATTTCCTCCCAGTTATTTACATTGAATTTCTATGGTATCTGTTATGTCATAAGCCTGTTAGTTCTCCAGTTGTCCATACAATTTTTCAAGAAAAACACAATAGATAAGACTTGAATTTCTAACACAGAAAGCAAGCAGAATAAGAGAATAAGAAGAAAGAAAGAAAGAAAGAAAGAAAGAAAGAAAGAAAGAAAGAAAGAAAGAAAGAAAGAAAGAAAGAAAAATCTACCTATCCTTCAGGCATTCTTTATGTATCATAAAGAAGCAAAAAAGAGCACAAGCTCAATTTTCCCCCTTGCAAGTCACCATTAAAACTCAATAATTCTCTCCTGTGCCTACAGACGAAGTAAAAACATATAGTATATCAAGCATACTGTCAAAAGGAAAGAAACTCTCATAGGAAAGGTGGTCATATGCCGTTAGACTGGGTTTCAGAAAATCTGGGTTCAATGCCTGACTCTACCATAGACCTTCTGGGTGAAAATCCAGGCTCCGCTGAAGTCAATGGGAGTTTTGACAGGCATGTTGTAAGCAATGACTAAGGGAGGAGAGTGGTTTCTAGTATAGAGAAGATAGCATGGGTCAGGATTAGCCACCTTCGGTTGCAAAAAGCCACTGTTTCCTACACAGCACAGCACAGCGTCCGTCATAGTCTGACAGAAACTCTAGGACCTGAGGGTATGTCTGCACTGCAATTAGACACCGGCGGCTGGCCCATGCCAGCTGACTCTGGTTTGCGGGGCTCGGGCTGTGGGGCTGTTGAAGTGCAGTGCGGATATTCCAGCTCAGGCTGCAGCCTGAGCTCTGGGACCCTCCCACCTTGCAGGATCCTAGAGCCCAGAGTCCAGCCCAAGCCCAAACATCTACACTGCAATTAAACAGCCCCACAGTGAGAGCCCAAGTCAGCTGGCACGGGCCAGTCAAAGGTTTTTAATTGCAGTGCAGACAAACCCTGACAGTCCCCAAGGTGATATACACCTAAAGATAAGCCATTGTCCTAAGGGCTAAGAATCCCATACTATTAAAACTAGGCTGTTGAAAGTCCTCACTTTCTTTTCCAATTCCTATTCTAAACAGGCCAGATGATCTGGATGGAGTCTCTGCAGTGCATGCTCTATCTCTGCTCACCTTTACTGCGCACTTTGCATGAGTTGGAAGAGAGACAGATGCACATTGCAGACATAGCACCTCATGACGTTACCAGGGATTTGATTCTTCTCAACCAGCAAAGGCTGGCTGAGATGGAGCTCTCCAACCAGCTGGAGAGGAAGAAAGAAGAACTGCGGATACTCTCAAAGCACCTGGAGGAAGAGAAGAAAAAGACCGAAGCTCTGCTCTATGCCATGCTTCCAAAGCACGTGGCCAACCAGCTAAAAGAGGGGAAACGAGTTGAGGCAGGTGAATGAATATGATATGTGTATTTAAAAAAGCAGCCCTGTCCTTAATATTAGGTTTGGGAACTGTGCTGTTATCCAGAGCTGGCTCCAGGGATGTGCAAACTATGTAGCCTCAATGATACCCCCCTTTCTGGTGGCTGCCCATTCAGCAAGCACAATGCCAGTGCTCTGAGTGGCACCAAGAAAACAGGCTTTGTTTTGACCTAGGCAGAAGATGGGGGGTTGAGTATAGCTGGAGAGCTTTAGGAAAAAGACAGAGTGGAAGGGAGGAGGCGATTGAACAAATTGACTGTACTTCTACAATGCTGTCGTTCCTCTAAAAAAATGTGTAAGCCCAGCACTGGCCGGATTTAGGAAAGCATTTTTATTCTTATTTAGGACAGCATTTAAGCATATGCTTAAATTCCATTGAAGTAAATGGGCCTTAAGCACAGGCTTAAAGTTAAGCATTTGCTTAAGTGCTGCCTTGAGTAGGGATAGACTAAAAATGTGCGTAAGTGCTTTGCTTAATCAGGCCTAGGTGCTTAAACATCTGTAGACAGCTTCCTGGATTGTCTAGGATGTGCTGAAGTTCTTACATTTGATACTTTATTAAATCAGATCCTCCCTTACCAATATGGATCTTAAATGAATCATCTTATTTGCTAAAAATTTGGTTAGAAAAGCAATCTCAGCAAACAAGCCTTGCATGTGCATAGCAGCCACAGCTACTGATTGGTCCAGCTCATCAGAATTATTTATAAATGGAAGGAGTGCTAACACAGACCTTTCTGTTCACAGGAGAGTTTAAAGAATGCACCATATTGTTCAGCGATGTTGTGACCTTTACCAACATTTGTGCCCAGTGTGAGCCTATTCAGATAGTCCTCATGTTAAATTCAATGTATCTACGATTTGACAGACTAACCACAGTGCATGATGTCTACAAGGTAATTACTTATTTTAAAAGGCTGCAGCTATTTTCATGAAACTGATTTTTGGGAATTGCAGAGGATTTCAATAAAGCATGCAATACTGGAGTTTATAGTGGCCTTGAAGGGGTCAGGAAACTAAAGGAATTTAAGTTGTTAATAACTGTTGCTGCTATTTCAGTGTTGCTATAGTTAATTAAAACAATTATATTTTTTCCACCGTTGTGTAATGAAACATGCAGAGACTGTAATTAAATGTGCTAAAAAGATTCAAACATGAATGGAACCAGGCCTTCCTAGTTTCCTTGACTTCATTTAGCTCATTCTGAACCCACCATTCCCCTTTTGGAGCTATTCAGAGTGGCAGATTTTAATCTCTTTTGTTCTTCACCTGGTACTCCAGCAGTCATTGACTCCTTATTTTGCCATCACTGGGGTAAGGACAGTTGATCTCTTTTTACCTCAGAAAAGCCTACCTATAAACCCAAGGTGATAGGACACTTACTATATCACCTTCTGATACCAGTCCAAAGTGGTAAAACTAGTTGGATTGCCTGTTTTGGATAGCTTGGATCATTCACCTTATGCCCAACCTGGCTTAGATCATTGTCCTGGACATGCAGAAAGAAAGACAAAATGCAAGGGATGTGGCTTAATTAGGCCACAACTTTATACTTAACTCATCTGGTAACTGGCTGTAACTCATACAGTGCAAGTCATGATTACGTCCTTAATTGGTTCTACCTGGTGTAGGGCTGCCATCCGCTTCCCCTCACCCAGCTGGTCCTAGCCTGTTGCTGGGACTCCACTGCACTCCCCTCTAATGAGAGTACAGGGGCTGGGAAAAGGGGGTCATCTCTTTGCTGTATCAGGTGTTAGGACCCTCACGCCTGTTTTGCAGCTTCTTTAGGGAATGTCTTCCCCTAAGTCTACTTCCAACTCTTCTTTCTCAGGGAACCAGTCCTCTATGGAATGAATACCTGCATTGGATACCTGCCACCTGTTGAGTTGTGACCACTTGAACCTTACCCCACTGGGTCCCTGAGCTGCTCTGGGGAAGGCAAAAAATCTTACCCCACCCTGGCCAGCCTGATGGTGAGGGAAAAATTCCCACCCAGTCCCAAAAAAGGCAACTGATGCAATGCTCACAATAGCCCAAAGAACTCAGTTGTACACTAATCCCAGTGGAGGCTGCTGACTGGGCTCAGGCTCAAGGGCAGAGTTTATATACCCTTCCTCAGGTACACGGGGCCAATGACTTAGCTGAGCTCCACTGGCCTGCCCACCAGGAGCCACTACCAGTCCAGACAAAGCCATCCCTGTGGCTGGGGGCTGCAGTGTCTTTTTAAGTATCCTCTTTTTCTGGCAGTAACATTATCAGCTAAATCCAATTAACAACTTAGAGATGAAACTTTCATCAAAATGGAACGTGGGTATTTTCTCTCTAGTCTGCTTTTAAGGGCCAGATCGTGGCTGGCATAATCGGCTTGGCTCCATGGACTTCTGAAGTCTGAACATCCAGCCTGAAATTTATATCCCTCCCCCTACAATTGCAAATATTTATGCAAGTAGAGCCAAATCTTAAAGTCCTTACTCATTCCTTACTCAGGCAAAACTCCCAGTTAAACCCATGGGAGCTTGAGGGAAGAGTAGGTTACAGTTTCAAGATTCCCAGGAGGGAATGAATTCTTGAAACTGATCAAAGGCACTTACCTAGCCCGAACTAATAAATGTCAGAAGTTATGAAAAAATCAAATTAAAGAAAATCTCTTGGCACAGCATAAATATAATTAGAATATCTATTTGCATTAGTGACTTTGGCTGTTTTTTTTTTAAATTTACTATAGTAAATAATAACTGGCATTATCATTAAGTGGACTACCTTGATGGGAGCTATCTATAGCTACACAGTTTTCATGCCTAGCACACTATATTGTTTTAAGTGGTTATGTTAATGGACAGCTCATTAGGAATTTGGTGCTTGCTATGTTACTGGCGTTCAGGAAAAAAACACCAGTAAATCCAATTTAAGCTAATCATTCATGTGATGATAATGAATGAAACACTGAAACGTCCTAAGAGTTGTTTAGAGAATTTCTTCACAGCATAACGGCTTTGTACAATGAATTTAATACTTTTGGGATTTCTGTGGTTCAAACAACCTTCTTATATTCCTGGCATGGGCTCTCCATAATCTGTTTCCAGGGCCAAATCCCGAAGTACTTTCTTAAGCACAACTTCCACTCACTACAATGGGATCTATGCCTGAGTAAGGACTACAGACTTTGTCCATAATAGAGACTATGGGAAATCCATAGGTTGCAGAAAGACAACCTGGTCCTTTTGTAAAGAAGGTTATGACAGACCAGCACCACACAGCCTGCTTCACACTGCAATTTAATGTATTCCTAACATTTGGATTCTTTTTCTAAACTATCATTTGACTAGTTTAATAGTAAGTGTCACTGAAGAATAGCCCCTCATTTACATTTCCCCCTAAAATATCCTTTTAAAATTCAATTTGTGAATTAGCCAGCCATCTATGAATCGTCATTGCTCCAATAACCACATTGGTCATTGGGGCACCATCATTGATGAGCAATCAACCAATTGTCTCCACCCCGATGATTGTGTCAGTGCTTGAGTCTCCGCAAAGTCCATTCCTGTCCACTCTTTTATGTTGTCAATCCATTTCTTCTATCTACCTCTTCTTCTCTTCCCCTGTACTGTCCTTTGGAGGATGATCTTGGATAGGCCAGATGATCTTGTTACATGGCTGTACCACTTCAGCTTGCGCTTCTTCCTGGTCATCAAGAGATCTTCATGTGACCCCGAGCATTGGGTGATGATGTTGCGGACCTCTTCATTAGTGACGTGGTCGAAGTAGGAGATGCCCAGGATTTTACGGAAGTATCTCACCTCTACTACCTCTATTTTCAATTCAAGTTCTGCCGTAAGGGTCCATGTCTCGCATGCATACAGAAAAATGGAGATGACCAATGCATGCAGCAGTTTCAGTTTGGATTCTAGGGGGATGTTCTTATTCCTCCAAATTGGCTTTAGCTTTGCCACTTCTGCTGTTGTTTGCACAGTTCTTGCCAGAATTTCTGCTTTGGATCCTTCATCAGTGATAATTGCCCCCAAATACTTGAACTGTTTCACTGTCTCCAGCTCTTGTCCACTGACAATGATAGGTGAGCTGATCCCATCACATTTGTTTGTCATCAGCTTGTTTTCTCTGTACTGATTTCCATGCCGTATTTTGCAGAGGTTTCATCCAATTGTTTCACAAGGTTGGCAAGTTCATCTTCACTGCCTGCCAGGCCATCAATGTCATCAGCATACTGAAGATTTGCGATTGTTCGCCCCCCAATGCTGACTGTGCATATGTGACATTCTAGGAGATCAGTCATTATGCGCTCCAAGTAGATGTTCAACAGCGTGGGCAAAAGAAGGCAGCCTTACCAGAGTCCAACAGTGGTGCGAAACCACTGTCCTATTGTGCCATTGACGAGAACTGCACTGCTGGCCTTGGCATACAGTTGTTTAATGATAAGAATAAGCTTACGACCACCATTGTACTTCTTCATGGTTGCCCAGAGAGCTTTGTGACCTACTCTGTCAAATGCCTTCTTGAAGTCAACAAAGACGTGGTAGATGTCCTGCTGGTGTCGTAAGTACTTCTCACATAGAACACGAAGATTGAAAATCTGTTCTGTGATACTTCTTCCAGCATGAAAGCCAGCCTGTTCTTCAGCGATGATATTCTCCACTTGTGGCTTCAATCTGTTCAATATGACTTTCAACAACACTTTGCTGGGATGGCTAATTAAGCTTATGGTCTGGTAATTTTGACACAATTGCAGGTTGCCTTTCTTTGGCAGAGTGATGATTAGTGACTGTGTCCATGTGGAAGACCTCTCACCGGTCTGCCAGATCTTATAGCAGATCTTGGTGAGTACATCTATTACTATTTCTCCTCTGAATTTCATCAGTTCGGCTGGGATGTTGTCAATACCTGTTGCCTTTCTGTTCTTGAGTGATTTCACTGCTGTCTCCACTTCTTCATGCAGTATTGGAAAATCATCCTCTTCTGTTGAATCTGGGCTGTCTAAGACACTAGGATCTCCATTTGTCTGGTGGTTGTATAGATCAGAGCAGGAGTTTGTCCACCTGTTGATGATGTCCCTTTCTTCTGGAAGACTGTTCCCTTCTTTGTCTTGAATTGCATTAGCTTTGGTCCATCTTTCCTTCATCAGATCTTTTAGAATCTGGAAGGCTCGTTTGCTACTTTCATTATTGATACACTCTTCAATTTTAGAGCATTGTTTTTCAATCCATATCTCCTTGGCCACCTTCATTCCTTTCTTGATCTTTCTGCCAATCGCTCTGTACTTATTAGCTCCCTCAGTGCTGTTCTTGTCTCTCTTAAGTTCTCTTGTAATGTCACACATCTGTAGTATTTCATTTGTGACCCATGGTTTTGTCTTCTTATGGTGTTTCCCAAGGATGTTCATTGCTGCCTCATTCATTACAGTGTTGAAATTGTTGGTCATTGTTTCTACATCTTCCTCTAGAGCAAGCAGCGGGGCAAATTTTCTGCCAATCATTGCTTGGAATGACTCTGCAATGTTTCAGTCTCTGAGTCTTTCTAAGTCAAAGTTGGTTCTGGTGAACTGTGGCATGACGATTTTCCTTAGAGGCAGCCAAAAATTTAGCATCACAAGGTTGTGATCACTTCCAATATCAGCTCCGGGGAAGCTCCTTGTTTTAGCTCTGTTAATCCCAGAACAAAATCAGTTTTGCACCATGATGTAGTCGATCTGGCTGTGATATAGACCATTAGGTGCATGCGATGTTGATCATCTGGATGCTTTATGTGCTCCTAATGTTTTTGCAAGAACCAGATTGTTATAGCTGGCAAACTCCAAAAGTGTCAATCCTCTCCTATTGGTTACCACATTACAGAAAGGGCCACAATAATCTCGCCAATCTACCTGTGTATCAGTACCCACTTTAGCATTTCAATCTCCCTGTACAATCAGGATATCTTTCTTGTGTACCTTATCGATGATGTCATGCAGCTGATTGTAAAAATCTTCAATTTGCTCATCGTTATAGTCTGTTGTAGGGGCATATACTTCTACCACTGTGATATTAAACGGTACTGCATTTAGATGGATGGAAATAAGCTTGCTGGACATTGGGCAGCAGCCTAATAGTGAATTCTTGATATCTTTATGCACAAGAAATCCTACGCTGAATTAGAAGTATTTAGAAGACTCATCTGTATTTCCCTAAATATTAAAGGTGGAGACAATAGGCGATGCCTACATGGTGGTAGGAGGTGTCCCTGTGCCTGTATCTACTCATGCTGAGCGAGTTGCCAACTTTGCCCTGGGAATAATCATAGCAGCCAAAGAAGTGAAGAATCCGGTTTCTGGAAATCCTATCCAAGTGAGTCAGTACCACAGAGATGTACATATTTCCAAGTGCTATTTGGGTGAAAGAGTTGTTGTGTGGTAAATGCACTGGTCTGGGACTCAACAGAGCCGTGTTCTGTTCCTTTGTGACCTTGGGCAAGTCCCCTAGAGCCACATTTTAATAAGTTGCCTGATTTTTCAGAGGTGCGCCCCACTATATTAGGATTAATGGATAGATGGCTGTTTAACATTTTAAATGTACATTAAATAGGTGATATTCTGGGTTTCTTTGTGTCTTTGTAAAGATTAGAGTTGGGATCCACACAGGTCCTGTCCTGGCTGGAGTAGTTGGAGAAAAGATGCCTCGTTATTGCTTGTTTGGAGACACCGTGAATATAGCTTCCCGGATGGAGAGTCATGGGATTCCAAGTAAAATTCACCTTAGCCCCACTACCTATTAGTGAGTAGCTACAGTAATGCTCCTTCTTCTTTACAGCTTTGCTGGAAAATTTTGCATTGGGTTTTAGATGTAAATCCCATTGTCTTCCATAACTTACTCAGTTTTAACAAATATTTCATTACAATAATCAGTTCTTGTAAAACAGTTTTATTTGTCCAAATTATTTTGAGGCAATTACATGAGGGTGAAATTTACGGTCCCTGCACAAAAACAGATTACTCTGATTCTACATTTTAGAGTAAAATATTTCAAAAATATTTTCCATATCTCATGTGAATACATACTACATAATGGTGTGATGTAAAGACTCATTAGATCATCTAGGCTGACCTGCATAAAATAAGCCATAGAATTTCATCCATTTATCCCTGTACTGGGCCTGATAACTTGTGATATAACGGTTTTATTGGGATTTATTTAGCATGAGCTACATAAACCACTGTATTTTTTCCACCCATGAGGAGTACAGCTTTCTCAATGCCAATAAAACCTTTACACTACACCTCCATGTTGTTTATAAAATCAGAGCTTTTGTTCACCTAAAGAATCACTTATTTGACCCCTTTCCCTAGTTTTTGCTCTCTATTTTCTAAAAATAAAGGACTGAACTCTGTTCATCCAAGTCTGAAGCATAATGATAATTTCTGGTATGTAATAGATGAAGTTTGCCATCAGAAATACTTAGTTAAACGACATTAGGGAAGAAGAATTAGTCCAACTCGTGATATGGACAATTTCATATCACCCTATACCCGCTCTATATAAAGCTCTAATTGGCAGGTAAATCACGCCTCAATCACTCGTATATTTTACTCTGGCTTCATGGACAGTAAGAACCTTACATATCAAGTGAGAATTTGATTTTGTTAAACCTTATTAGAATCTGAGACAAAGTCAATTAAATTCATTGACTTCAGTGGGCTTTGGATCAGACACTTTGTGTATAAATACATAGGCAAATGAAGCCTTGCTCTGAATACAAAAACCAGCTTCAGAGCAAAATCCTTCTCTCAGTTATTTGTAGGGAATCGCAACTGGACTGTCCTGGTCTCTCTACCTGTTTTAGTTTAATTGCTGGTATACACCATGTTATTCTGAGAGGAGAAGGCTCAGAAGCTGATAATTTTTGATCTGTATAAGCCCCTTTTAATGTAATTGTTATTGTTGTTCTAGCTGCCTAAAGGACAAAAGTTTTGAGATGACCGAAAGAGGAGAGATCGAAGTGAAGGGCAAAGGGAAAATGTATACGTATTTCCTGATTAGAAACAGGACTGCAACTGAGAATGAGATCATGGGAAACCCAATAAAGGAATCAGATTCTGACCATGAATCTGTTCAGTCCTTTCAGGAGTCCAGGATCAAAATGATACAAAGTTCATGTCAGCAAGGTAGAGTTGGCATAAAAGAAAACCAATTCTTTCCACAGTCTTTTAATTCCAATTAAAGTAAATATTTGTTCCCATCTTTCCTCAGCTATGCAGCTCAATTCAGACCAGTATCAGCCTCCAACCATAGCAATGAAGTACATTGATGGTCTTACAGAAACAAAAGCCAGTTACAAAGGAAGAAGTCAAGAAAGAATTATGGATTTAACAGGTATTTTCTTTGTTACTGAATATTCAAATAGTGGAATTAGAAAGCATTTGAGACTTGAGCCTGCAAACTGACTATATTACTCATGTGAACAGTCATTGCTTACATACAGATGCATTATATCAATGGGACTCCTCACATCAGTGGCTGCTTAAGGCTAACAATCCTGCACATTGTTTGGGGCTGACCATAGCCATCTTCACAGTAATCCCAGGCTTCAGGGATGGGCTAGGGAGAAAGAAGGTCACAATGAGACTATTCTGACTACCATTATCTTTACGATTTTGAAGGCCCCAATGAAGTTGTTTCTGGGATCCTGTGCAGTGGTCAAAGCCGAGTGAAGTGGGAAAGGGTATTCTCACTGCACCAGCCAAGGAGGAGGGGGAGCAGCTAACGCAGACCATATAGAGGAAAGGGCTCTGTGGGGGTGCATGAGTCACCTTTGCCAGAGATAGGATGGGGAGCTCTGATTCCCACCCCAACCTTCTGTAACTTTATCCGTTGGTCCCATCTCCTCAGTCTCTTTTGACCCAAGTACACTCAGGATTAATTCCTCAAACATGGGGGTCTTCCTCAAATCAGGTGCCCCCATTAATTGTGCATTCCGTAAGCACTGGAAACTGGCTTGTTTGTGTTTTTCCTGGTTATGAGGGGTAAGGTTAATTAATGAGTGGTAAGGTCAAATATTATGCCTTAAGGAACAAGCCAATCACCTGTGGTTAGGAAGGATTTATTCCCTCATGTACAGTGTTACACAGTTTATCAGGTGCTTCCTGAGAAGTTGCAGGTACTGGCCAATGCTGGAAGCAGAATATCAGATTTGATGAATCCTGCAATCCTATGTACAGAACAAAAATATTTTATGGCTCTTAAACAGACTTAAAAAAAGTACATCTCCCTTTACCTCTGCTCCGCTCATGTGTAACCAGTAATATAACATTCACACCCCTTGGATAGGCCTCACACACCTACCGGTCCATCTATGGTCATTAAGAGCTCATGCAGAAGGAACATTTCTTTACAGGCAAAACACGTGACTTTGAAAGCTATGGATGTCTCCATGGTGACCAGCAGCCCAGCGGTGATCCTTATCTACCCAACCAGGAAAGAATCAAATCAGCACCTGAAGAACCACAGAACAGAAATGTCAGATCCAATTTTTGCAATTTAGTTTAAGCTGCTGACTTTTAAAGTTAAACAGGGTAAGTACATTACAATCTACTTCATTTTGCTATCTGGGTACTGATTTTGTATAGAAATTAGTACAGGGGTTTTGCAAAAATGACATTTTTTCAGTACTTGCAAAAAATACAAAACTATGGAGGATCTCACAGTTTTTTTTATTATGGTATTTACATAATTTAATTGTAGTATATAAACATGAGATGACGCAAGATGCCTTGGAGGTGCTCCTCAGCAAGCGACATATTTCTCCTACTCTCCTTCCCCTTGTACCAATTGTGTTCACGTTCTTGGGTTCCCATCCAGTGGTCAAAGTACATTGAGACAGGAAAGGATGGACTCATGTGACTAGTGACATCCCTGCTCTAATGAGCATTCATAATAAAAGAAAAATGCCCTGAAGTGACAACTGCCTTGACTCCAATAGAACTGACCACTCGCCTGAGCAAGGTGAGCAGAATTTGGCCCACATCCTAACTTTGATTCCAGTTTAATAACTGACATGTTCTCTGCAGGGGAATATATCATGTCCTGATAGCAGAGATGGACTTGGATTTAATAAAATCAGTATTTCCATTTCAAAATAAAGATGGTTTTTGCTTTTTAGTATTTATGGGCCACACATCAGTTTATAGTTTTTATACATACATTTGTGCTGCACTTAGAAGACCTTAAAAGGAAACACACTGCTGAATATAAAAGCATTTTGGTCCCAGTTCACCCCGTGCAGAGGGCCGGTACAAGGTCTATGCACCACTTGAGTCCTCTAAGTCGGGTTTAAGTGGGATATAAGTGGATTTCAATTTATTTCTGAGCATCCCTCCCCACCTAAACAAGATAAATAAAGATCTGGAGCCCAGCAATGGGGCATGACTTTGCTCCAGACAAGCAGTTGTTTAATTTCACGTACCTAATGCAGAAAATGAGATTCAGGCTCGCTAGATGATTTACCTCCACTGTAATGTACCCTCAGAATACATTTGATCAACAATAGCAGGCGGAAACGACAGGCACAGTTGCCAAAAAAGGATTTGTGACCTATGACATAGAAAGGAACCATGATGGACATACTGACTGTGAACAAGATAGTGCATGGCAAAAATTTTCCTCTTATTGCACTGCAGCCATCCTAGTGTGGATGTAACACATCAGCCCCCAGTCAGGGGGTTGGCTTTAGACTCCACCCCCAAATTGATTTAAGGTCTGCAACTGTGGATTCCTTAACTACATAAGTGTGTGAACATGAATACATGTTGATGCACTTTGAGCAAGTAGTCACCAGGGTGGATAATGTGGCTGCTGTGCTGACATGCTCCGGGGCATCAAAGTTCCATCTCTGTATATAGGTGCATCAGAGGCAAATGTTCAGATCTCTTTTAAATACCAAAGAAGAATGTGAGACTTCTGTAAGGAATCTTTCCTCTGAAGAAGACCCAAAGGGAAGTAATGTTATTTCATCAAGTTAAATGTTTCTGTTAATATGTAATAAAGTAATATGACTTGTCTGGCCAGGTGCCCTAGAACATTAACATTTTAGATACTACACCTGAGCACTGTGGGACAGTCAGAATTGAACTCTGTTTTATTACTGGTATGTTTTTAAGCATGGCCCCCCTGCTCTCTGAGAACTGTGTATTGTTTTGGTGATGGCCACACCTGCTATAGGTTACAGACCCAAGTTTTGCAAAAAGAAAAGGAGTACTTGTGGCACCTTAGAGACTAACCAATTTATTTGAGCATAAGCTTTCGTGAGCTACAGCTCACTTCATCAGATGCATAAACTGGAAAATACAGTGAGGAGATTTATATACACACAGACCATGAAAAAATGGGTGTTTATCATGTTTATCATGTATATAAATCTCCTCACTGTATTTTCCACTTTATGCATCTGATGAAGTGAGCTGTAGCTCACGAAAGCTTATGCTCAAATAAATTGGTTAGTCTCTAAGGTGCTACAAGTACTCCTTTTCTTTTTGCGAATACAGACTAACACGGCTGCTACTCTGAGACCTAAGTTTTGTTATTGTAAAACTGGGCAATCTTTGGTGGTGGGTTGTTCCTTAGATCTGTGACATCTGCATTCCAGGCTACATCTTACTAAACCCCTTCTCACTCTGGATACCCTGGAGCCCTTTACTTTCCACTATGAGTATGGACAAATTGTGCTCGTGTATTTATATACAAATCTCTCAAGAGACATAGGGCCTGACTCTTTCCTCATTCACACTGACTCTCACTGACACTTAATCTGAGGGACTGGCAGTGAAATCAGTGGTGTCTTGTCAGTGTAAGAGGACAACCTGTCCTGAAAGCATTTATCTGCCCTACTAGACAATTAATTAGCCTTTCTCAAAGAGTCACATATGGTGGAACAGTATTCTGTGTTCTTGCCAATTTTCCCAATTTGGATCGGACAGCTGTAAGATTTACTAACCTTTCTGGGTTCCCAGTGGTCCTGGGCAATTGGGAGTGAAACTCCTTTTGCTGGCAGTGTTCCACTCTGGCCACTAGAAACAAGGGATCCTAAGGCTGCTGCAGTCAGCAGCTGCCTCTCTTGTTGTTCCTCAGCTGTCCTGACAGCTCCCCTTGCTCCGAGTGCCTCACTGGAGAAAGAAGAGGATGCACTCTCCCCAATCCCAGTAACATCAGGGCCTTGACAGCTGGAACAATGTCAGGCCCCCTGGCATAGGAAAGGAGGCCATAGAGGGACAGAAGAGGAATGAGAGATCCCACAGGCAGCTATCCCAGAAGGAGAAGGGGCAGATCCTCCAGTAGGGAGTGGAAAGAAGGGAGGGCAGCTTAACAGGAAGAGCAAGAGAGAGCGGGTTGGCAGGGGAGAGAGAAAGAGAACCCAGCACAGCTGGCAGAGAAGGAAGTGGGAAGACATCACAGGTGCCCGAGAAAGAGAGAGAAGAAAGAAAGGGGGTGGAGGAAGAGATATCCCAAAAGAGATGAGAGTTAGGGGAGCAGGCTACCTTGCTCTCCCTGGCGGATCTCCACCGAAAAGATGCCTTCATGCTGTGTAGCCCTTTAAAAATCTTTTTTCCAGGTAACCAGCTATCAATCATCTCCTTGCTAGGACGTGTGAGGATGCAAGGCTCAGCGCTGGGCAGAGTATGGGGCTCCACTCTGGAAGGGAATTAGCACTTGAATGGCTGAATAATGTCATTTGCCCCTTCTCCAGTTTGGAAGCTCACACAACTGCATCACCCATGAAGACCTCTCTGGACCAGCAGTCAGTAAGGCAAATTTGATTTATACTAGGTCATTTTCCACTGAAAACACTGTGAATGTTTAACATGTGAAATATTTTAAATGCTAGTAACTAGTCCAATTCTAAGCGCTATTGAATAATTTATTCCAGGGGTTCTCAAACTGTGGGTTGGGACCCCAAAGTGGGTTGCAACCCTGTTTTAATGGGATCCCCAGGGCTGGTGTTAGACTTGCTGGGGCCTTGGGCTTCAGCTTTGCTCCCCCAGCAGTGGGGCTGGACTCAGGCTTCGGTCCCCCTTTTTGGGGTCATGTAGTAATTTTTGTTGTCGGAAGGGCGTCACGATGCAATGGAGTTTGAGAACCGCTGATTTATTCTGTTAAGTTTTATTTCATGCTCTATGTGTGTGTGTGTGTGTGTATTTTAAATCTACATGGGCAATGTCTTCAGTATGTACTCTCTTATACAAAGTCCTTCTAATGTCTCCCATATGGAGATCCATCCAAGATATCCTATGGGCACCCGGTTTTTAAAAATAAATTATGGCTGCACATCATCAGTTGTTCTTAAAGCAACAAATACCACTAAAGATGTTGAAATAAAAGGGACTAGACACACAACATAAATAGTTTGGGTTTCACTTCACTATTCATGACTTTTTACAAACACTATGGGAAGTTAGTGCAGGTTTGCGCTCCTAAATCAACTAAGTGCTTTTGAAAATCCCACCCATAGTGTCTTACAAAAGAATCAAAACTTGTTGCTAAAAAAGAACCTGGGCTAAAATTTTCAAAAGCACCTAGAGGAGTTAGGCACCTTAGACATTTTTTACCCATAATTAACAATGTAATTTCAAGTAGAACTGGGGAAAACAGTCCCAAACTCTCAAAACCTTCCCATTTTTCAGTAACTTTTTCATTGGTTCTGTTCCCCCCACCCCACTTCTTATGAACATTGAAGCAATAAAATGTTACTTGCAAAAATATACAAGGAAATTTAATTTTTAGGTTGCAGCCATATTATTTATTACTTCTACTGTGATCAGAGCCCCATTGTGCTAGGGAATGAACACACACCTAGCAGGAGACAGTCTCGGCTCCAGCGACCTTACAATCTAAATAGACATGTCAGAAAAGGGGTGAGAGAAAAGAAATCTGATTGCCACTTTATGGATAGGAAACCAAGGCACAGAGAGATTTTCAAATTGTGTAAGGGATTTGGACGCACAATTCTCATTAAACCTGGGATATTCAAAGGAGTCTAAGGATTTTAGATCACAAGAATACAATTTTCAAAAATATCTAAGTGACATAGGAGTCTAAATCCCAGTTTCAAAAGCAACACAGACAGTGACTTTCATAAACGAACATTTTAATTTAGATTCCACATTAAAAGAAAAAAATATTTCTAATAGATTCAGGGGAAAAAAAATCAGAAAACCAGTGAAACATTTCAACTGAAACAAACATTTTATTTTGTTTTTAATTTATTTGTGCAAAATAGTTCCTATTTTCAACCAGCCTAACTGAGTTCTTTTAAAAGCCTCACCCTACATTTTCAAGTAACTTATATTTAAATATGCAGGAGAAGGGAACACTCAAATAAATAATAATAAAAAAAATTCTAGAAGCAGAAACCGATATTGATCTAAAGAAGTCAAAGTTGAACTGCTCAAAATAATTAGGCAAAAGATTTGCAATAGTTATGTGAAACTCTTGCCAGAAATACAGCCCCTTTCAAAGGGCTGATGACTAAAGCTTAGTAAATAATTCACAGTGTATAGTTTGTTTGATGAATTTAGACTTTTTCCATTTATATTTGATGAGTAGCCCATAGCATAGTTCTTGCAGATATATTCATTATTCAAAATCATTTGCCAAATAATTTATACAACTAATTCTTAGTTTTTAGCTCATCCACATGGAAATCACTGTCTACATGCAAGATCTGACATTTAAAATTCAAGCTGTGTTGGTTAGCTTTGGTTGAGCCCATTGGTCATGAGGCATTGCTAGTGTTCTGTGGCTCTGATTCAGGAAAGCACTTAAGCATGTCCTAAAGTCTCACTGATTAGGGATGTTTTCCGCAATCCAAGCCTGACTGGATGTACACTTAGAATCTAGTTTCTGGTGAGAGAAAGCTTATGTTTGCAAATATAAAAAGTCACTTTCGGCAAATATTTTCTAAAATTAGCTGTTCATTGGGCTGTCCTGCCAATAAACTTATTTGCAGGCATGTTCACAAATCATGAACAAATGGAGCCAAAAGGAAATCAGTTTTTTATTAGAGTGACTATCTATGGAAACAGTTTTTGAGCTGTTCACCCAGTTCTACTGGCAACATTACAAAGCATTACTGGATCCAGATTGAACATGAAAAACAACATGAGCAGTGAGCTCACACATTCTCATCTCAGTGAGAATATAAAGATTTTTTTCTAAAAACAACAAACTAAACTTTAAAATTTCAGAAATGAGACATGGTGAGAAACTTTTTTACAAGAACACATTTAGCTGAATGTAAATTGATGGAGTAAACTCTCAGTCATTGCTCTAAAAATATTCAGATAAATATGTTGTTTAAGTGCAGTCAATTGGAATAAATCCCTTCTGTAGCCACATACTATATTAATCATGTGTATAAACACCTCCTCTTTGTGCTTATGGTTAGTGATATGCATACACATGGACAGTGTATAGAGAAATAGGATTGTATGTGCAATATTCCAGTCTGTAAATATTTGCAGCCAAATTAAACAATGTTTTGGCAATGTCTGTTTCTTTAAATAACTGGAGCGGGTAAATAGTTCACAATAAATAATTTACTTGATGAGTTTTTCCTCTTTTCCTTGTCATGAATTGTCCCCACTTTTCCTTTTCCTCACATTTTCTTTGTATTTGAAGTTATTTGCTAAATATTTTCAGCAAATAATTCTTGATCTGGAGCTTGTTCACAAGTAATTCACTACAAGCATTTGATATTCAGAATTCCAATCAAAACAGCTGAACACATGGTATGTTTCTGGTGGCTGATCAGATGAGCATAACTTAGAATCAGGCTCTTGATGGCATTTTCATAGTAAGATCTGTCATGGTTTCTATTCTCTCAATAGTCCCTTCATGCAATTTTAGGTGAATATTCCTGCCAGTACCTCATGCGCTAGAATATTCACAGAAAATGAGTAGAAAAGGGATATTGACGGTCAAGGAGAATGCCTATAAATATTCAAATGACTGTTAACATATTATTCTCAACACAGAAGCCCAGCTATATTTCTATTATAAGGTTTTACAGAAAACACAGAAAAATTCACAGGTCCTTTAATTGTTTCTATTTTGTGATTTCAAATATATATTTTTCTAGCAATGGGAACAACAACAAAACATAAGAAATTGTGTTGCGTGGTAACAGTAACACTGCAACATATGCTATTTAAAAGTAGTTCTTGAGGTATGTGGATCTTGCAAAAATATACTTGGTGGTGGTATATTGTTACCAAGGGATTTCAACATAGTATATAGGCTTCTGACAGGTTTTGTCATGGCTTCCATTTTCTTGCTAAACAACAGGCCAGTGACCTGGAACACAGTCTTAGTGATTCTCTGAAGGCATCCTGCCAAAGCACTTTGCAGAAACATAACCTGACACACAGCTATCATTAAGGCTAGTTTATCTCAAGAATCAATGGGCCTTTAAAAATTCACCAGCTCACATATCCTTTTCAATAATGGTGCTTAACTGTTTTGTGTCCTGATTTTGTGGGCATTTGAAAGAACCTTGATTTTCGGAATAAGATGACATGTCCATTGGTAACAGGAACCTAACCGCCTTTACTTTACCCCTAGAAGAAAATGAGAAAGAATTATGAGTTGCTATGAATGTACAGGGTGTGCAGAAAACAGTGAGAAAAGGGAAAATTCCCCAAGACTACATACCACTTGTCTGTCTACAAAACGCATACAGACTTAGTGAACAAATGATTGCATCATCTGTCAGGTGTGTGCTCCCCATGCCTGTGTGTACTCATATACCTGCATACTCTTTCAGTGGTCTTATACTTGTGCACAGAAAGGTCCAACTATTGAAAGTGTGCAAGCAGCTATAAAATGTTTTAAGGTACACAGACAGTTGCATCTTCCAACTATGTATGTGCATCCTCAATTTTGCTCACACAAGTGAATACCTGGTAAAAATTAAAACATATCCCTTCAAATGTTCAGAAATCAGAAATCTGGAGAATAAATGATCAAATTATCTCTCTCCCTGCCCCCCAGTCCTTTGCTGTAAATGCCACTTTTCCTCTGTCCTTCAAGCCAACAGGAGAAAAGAAAATCATGAAAACGGTGAAATATTTTTTCTCCAATAGTTATTGTAGGATAAAATATGCCCCAGAGCAGACGACCTTAACAATTCTCTTTGCTCTACTTAAATTCAACCAAAGCCTTGCATTATGGGTTAAATTAATCTCTATGGAGATTAACCATCCAGGCCTATGCACTGCTTAAGTCCTACTTATGTCTTCAACACAGGACTTAAGTGGTGTATGGTCATTGTGTGGACCCTATGCATAGACCTGAATGTTACCCTAATGGGTAACCCTTTAAGTGGTGCAAAAGGTCTCATGTGGACCTTCTGCACTCAGGTCAATTTTATGAGTTAAAGAGTAATTTTGATCATACAAGCTACATTCCATTTCCGTGTGTATAAAGCACATGGCTATTATTTGTAAGCTAGAGTGATCTTTCAACTTGTGTATTAACCACCTTCCTGTAACTTATACACAGATGGAGAATACATATCATGGCAAGATGAATGCTAAGGGCTAGGGACTGTACCATTTAGGCACTTCGCTGTATATGGAATGCTGTGTAGATGCTGCTTGATCACAGTTTGTACCACAGGATGTACAATCACTCTCCCAACCTCCGGAGTGCACGGCAGTATGCAGACCACGCTGTCCTTTAGCATAAGCTTTCTCTTCCTGCTCTGCCCTTCCCCACCCGCTTTGGAGCAGTGTACACATAGGATTGGACCTCAAGTCAAGGTTTGCTTCTGCAGTTTAATAAAAGGAACCATGTTTATAACCTGCCCGATGTGTGGCACTTTGCTGCAAGTCAGTGGAAATTCTGCCCATGGCGTGCATGCAGAGTGGCGCCTGTGAATGATTCTAAACAGGCTTTTGTATACTTTATAGTTTTGCTATAAATCCAAGAGCCAGGAGAATCAATAAAACATCTTCTAATGAGTCTTTTGCTTTCTTACAGTAACCTCTCATATTTGCTTTGCAAAATGTTTATTTTCCAGTACTGAGCGTAAAGTGTTTTGAGATCTGTGGATCAAAAGCTCTATATACCTGCAAACTATTAATGTTTAGTCATAGTATTATTAATTTCTACAACTACTTTAAGAAATTGCCACACCAGATAAAACAAAGTCTAGTCCTCCCCAGTCCAGCATCTTGTCTCTGACCATACTTTCAGAGGAAGGTGCAAGAAACCCCCATAGTGAACAACGAATGCAATTGCTTGTAAAAATGATGTATAATTAGCCTGTGGAACTCATTGCCACAAAATATCATTGATACTAAGAGTGTACTAGGAATACAGAAAGTATTAGACATTTACATGGGTAATGGGAACATCCAGTCATGGCAAAAACATTTAAAAAAATAAGTGACAAAGCTTTGTGATTCAGGGCATAAGCCAATCACCATACTAATGGGGGTTGTGAAGAAACTTCCTCATAAATTAAGATAATCCATAATTGTGTTGGGGTACAGTTAAAGACTTAGGCCTAGCTGAATAAGCCCCTCAAAATGCAACAGGCAAAATTGCTGACAAGGCTTTCTAATAATTTACAAACATAAGTGCTAACTTTGAGCAAAAGTCCCTAAAAACGTATGTTTGAAAAAAATAATAATATGCTGACTGTTCCCCATAAATTTCCTATTCAAATAAAAAAATACTTCAGGATGCTACATGGGTACTGAACAATGATACTAAACGATGGACAATTGCTGAATGGTAAAAATGAAGGCTACATTTTGTTAGTTTAGTTACTAGTTCATGACAATGTATGTTACATGGTAAAAGGATAATTGAGTTGTGCTGATGATTTGTAATAACATAGAATGGAGAATGAAAAACAAATTATGAAAGTTTGGGTAAATGTGTAAGTGGGTATGTGGAATGATAGATGACAGAATGGGATAAATTAATATATACAAACCAAATGGACAAGGGCCCAAACTGGAGAACACCGGCCCAGAGATAGAATTGACCATCATGAAGTAGAGATCCTCACTGTCCCCTGGAACTCAGTAACTTGGGCCCCTACCTGTTCCGTCTTATCTTATTGTCTGTCATAGGTATATGATCAGAAACAATAAGTGACACTGACTTTGTCAGAACATTTATAAATAAAGGCTAAAAATTGATTAAGCCTAAATTGGGTGGACTCATGCCTCAGTTTCCCATTTTACAATTGTTTCCTGCGCCTTCTTCTGAAGCAGCTAGCACAGGCTACTGATCAGAGATAGGATACTATGTTAGATGGACCATTGCTCTGAGCTGGTATGGAAGTTCCTGTGTTCTCAAAAGCAGTAATAAAATAGTCATTACTACTACTTTGACTAACAGGTAGTTATATAGCAATTTTCAACCATGGATCCCAAAGCATTTGTTAGGAAATATATATTTTTGATCTGTTACCTTTTCACTTTCATCAAATGTTCCTTTTTTCTTGGATTATGAGAAAAGGTAAATATCTTCTCTATGCCATTCATTGTTTTGTGCACCTCTTTCATGTACCCACTTATTCATATCCTCTGTAAACTAAATAGCCCCATGGTGAACAGTTCAAAAGCACTTAAAAGTCCTGTTGAAAAGAGCCTAAGACCCAACTGACTTTCAGTGAGACTTAGGTTGAAATCAATAGCAGGTAGATGCCTAGGCACTTTTGAAAATCCCACTGGGTGCTAGGTGCATCTTTAGGTGTGTAAATACCTTTAAAAATTTAGCCCTAAGTGAGATTTTAAAATGGGACTTATGCACTTTTGTATATTTTACCCCCAGTCTTTTTCAGCCTTTCATACACAAGACTTTCTGTGCTTGTAGGCATTTTTGTTACTCACCTCCGGACTCCTTCTAGTTCTACTATTAATTTTTTTTAGCATAGGATGACCAAAACTGAACATCCTATTCTAGCTGAATGCAAATCACCAGTTTATATAATGACATTATAATATTTCCAGTATTATTTTCTATTGTACACTTTAGATATCCTAACTACTTTTGTGTACATTTTTGATTGCTGCCTTATATTGGAGAGGTTTTCACTGAGCAGTGGACAGTGACACCCAAGACTTGTTTCTGAGCAATCATAGTTCATTTAGTACCTAGCACTGTGTACAAGTAGTCTTCCCAAGGTGCAAAGTCAACCTATAATGCTTCGAGTGACAGGAAAGAATCAAATTACAATAAAAAACCTAAATCAACTGTGAAATGTATTAATCAAACTTCCAACAAGTTAATCCGGATCTCCTTAATGTCCTTATGCTTTTCATTCAAATAGAAAAATGTAGCTTAGCTTGCCAGAACAACACACCAATCTATAAAACTCCCGTTGATTTCTCCCAATGGGGCCAGAATTTCATTTTTTTTTTTTTTTTTTGTAATTGTTAGTTAGGCGTCAGTCCTGCGTTGAAACCAATATGAGTTTTGCCATTGACTGCACTGAGAACAGGCTTAGGCCCCTTATCTGAGACAGAATTTTCCCCTGTGCCTCACATACATTTCACAAGTTATCCTCATAATAAAGAGCTTTGAATTCAAAGTACCCACATTTATTATCAAATCAAGCGGAAGTAACACTGCTAAGCAACCTACACTTTAAAGGTAAATATTACCTACCTGCACTTATAAACATGCTCTTGAAAAGATCTCTTTTTGCTAGAATTATTGCTGGAGAAGCAATCCGCTGGAATTTTTGCAGATCCTTTTTCTTCTTCGTTGGTTATCACCGAGGAGCCCGCTGGTGGTTTGACAATTCCCTGCACCTCCAGGATTCTGTTACTTGGATGTCTTTTCTCAGCTTTGTGGTGTTTGTGGCCAGAAAAAGATTGCACAGAGGAAGAGATGGAATAACGCCTAACAATCATACTATTACCTGTGTAGCAGACACAAAATCATAGAGGTAAAACCAAATTAAATAGACACATCTGCTTCATAGACTTTTATTATGTGGAAACTAAAAAGCAATAGCAAAATTATTAAGTCCTACATGATAAGAAAATATATTTGAGGAAGATTTTCCTAAGCAGAAGTGGCAGTTAGGGGCACTTGGCCATGGAGAGTTATTTGCTATTTTGCTTTCGAAAGATCCCTTCCTGTATTTTGAGTGTAAAGTCAATGACCAATAAAAGCCTAAAAGATATTTACATATGGCCTGAATGTGAATCCTTACTCATAATGCTGGGTCACTGGGACTACTGGAGTCAGTAGGACCACTGATATGAGTAACTGGTCATCAGCAGGAGTAAGGGGTTCAGAATCTGGCCTAGAGACACACAGCTGTTTAAGCACAAGAGCAGGCCATGAGCCCTTATGCTTGGAACAACGATGCCATCTGATTGTGTGTAAATTTTATGAACAAAGTTTAAGATTTATTTTCAACATTAACAATATTTGTGGGGGGATGGGGACCAAAGGGGTTAAACACACTCTTCCTTGAAAACACCCCTCACCTCCAAGAAATATAGATATGGGAAAGCAAGATAGCTGGAAAACTTCTTGCTCACCAGTTCACCCACCTGAAAGAGTCGCTAACTATTCCTAAGCTATTTCCCAAATTTGTACTCATTTAAGGGCCTGATCCAAAGCCTTTTGAAATACATAGGAGACTTTCCATTGAGTTCAATGGGCTTGGATCAGACTGTATGTTATTCAATTCCATTCAGTCACCAACTGTACTTAAATACATTAATACCCTTTGACCCCACCACCTACATCACACCTTTCCATCAATTTATCTCCTTATAGTCTTTTTATGTATGTTCTTCCTAACTTAAACCTATGCTCTCAAGAGGCACTTCATCATGGGCATGGATCTTAGCCTCCATCAGGTTGTCAACAAACCCTACTGGACGGCAACCTCTGAAAGGGGTCAAAAACGTGGAAAATGTGGTGACACAATTATGATTAATTATTTGTATTATTTATTTATACCCAGTCATGGATTAGGATCCCATTGGACTAAGTACAGTGCAAACATATAATAAAAAGACGATAGGCCTTAATTGGACATTTTTGTACAAGGTCCTGCAAACCCAAGCATAAATGTGTACAGTATCCAGTTCTCCACATTTGTATGTCAACAAATGTACTGTCTTTTGCATTAAATCCTGCTCAGTTAACTCACACAGGTGAGTACTTGGGCAGCCACTGAAGGGCTCAAAGTTAAGTCCATGTTTAAGTGCTTTACTAGATTGGGTCCTTGATGAAGGCCAGAGGGCTTCACCCATGTTGGCGAAGTACATAACAAGGGCAGTTTGCCATTCTCTGTCGGTATATAACAACAGTGCAGCACTTTGTGATCCCTGAATGAAAACTAAGTGCAAAGTAATACTATCAATAGTAATCGTGACTCTTCAGTACCTTTCTGTTCCTGCAGTGCCAGAGCTGAGCTGGCTGAGACATTCCTACGCAGGGCCACTGGAGAAGTGACCCTCTCTTCCCCTGAATCAGTGAGGCTTCTGGCTTCCCCATTTCCACCTTGTCCTCTTGCTCCTTCCTCCCGGTTAGTTGCCCTCTGTCCGCTGAATTTCAGCTCCACCCGAAGGGCCCTATTTTCTCTCTCCAGCTTGTTGATCTCTGAGTGCATTTCCTGGATGACCTGAATGAGCTGCGTGTTTCCCTCCATGACCTTCTCCCTGTGGCAGGTCCCCAGCTCCTCCCCAGGCAGCTAAGGCAAGTGCTGCTTGTGCAGAGGAGAAACCATTAATCCAGTGTGGCGGGCTCATCCTGCACTTAAATACATGTGAACAACAGGATCCCTCTTTGCCATCTTTCACCACCAGGAGAGCTTGGATTAAGCTGTCAAACTCTTCAGAGAGCCCAAATGATTTATTCATTCAGGGTTTCATTTTTCAGGACTGAGCTTTTCATTTCGGCATTTACTTTTACACAAGTCAATTACATTTCCATATTGCAGCATTATTAGAAAAACTTAGGGGTAAGATCCAAACAATCATTCCTTTCCCTTCTACTTACCTCAAGCCATCATTTTAGGTTTTCCGCCAAGAGGGGGTGTTTCTCAAGCAGGTACCCTGGAGCTCTGTTTCCTCATCTGGTTCCTAAGGGCCACTGAATGCTTCAGATACACACAGGAGGGGTTTGTCTGTGCATCAAAACAATTAATCTCTTCAATGCCACGTGGTGAATTATTTATTTCTGCTTTCAGCATTTGGCAATCTCTCATTTCTCAGAGGTTACCACTTGGAATTAAAACAATAAAACAAACAAAATGTTCCCAACTCAAAGTACCAAGAGCTGTGATAAAACAGCAGGCAAACTAAAGTTATTCCTGAGAGAATAGTCTGTATTTCATTACCCCCTCACTACTCCTTATTGTTTGCTTTGGGAAGTTTGCCTGAACAAAGCATGGGAAATGTAAGGAGAGACAGAGCAAACATGAATCTTGCAGTAGAAAAGAAACACAATCCTTTGAGCTGCTTTCATTACCTGATCCTGAAAGATGTTTCTCTGCTGGAAATAAAAAGAAAGAATCTCATAAAGCACACTGTGAAACATCCATTTTCCTTCCCTACATTTACATTAATATTTAAACATTAGAGAACTGCCAAACCTGCATGAAAACATTTAAAAATCCTTCTGCTCTGAGATAATTCTGCATCTCCTCTAATTTTTATAACTAAGGAACGTTTGAAGGAAAATAAGATATTTGGGCCAGAGGCAACCTACTGCTTAAGTTGACTAATCAATGTGCTGGAACTAGGCCGAGTAATGGGTATAAGTGTTGTGTTGTTCCTGAAGTCTACCAAGCATGCTGAATTTTTCCAGGATCTGGAACCACATACATGATGGTTTTGACAAGTTTTCTCCAAGAGTTTATTTGTTCTAGAATTTTCTACCTTGCACAGAGCTGGCAAAGCTCCAACTGCTTGTAAAGGCAACATTTGCTCCTGTAACAAACCAGGCTTCATGAATACAGGAACCATATTCCTCAGTGAGGCTGGACCCATAATGTTCAGCAGTAAGAGAACAAGCCCTTACCAGCTGGGCTAAGAAGATGCCAATCAACTCTCAGATTGTAAATTTGTTAGGGCAACCACATCCTCTATGCTCAGGGAATCCAGCTCTGGCCAGCCAAGCTGACTTTCAGTGAAAAACAGCCTTAACAGACCACAGAATCTGACCCTGTTGTATATAATGCACCCCCCTTGTTCCAGCTAGAAAAACATAGCTGTGTGTTTTTCACTGAATCACCATTGAACAGCTAAAAGCCATTGAACTCAAAGGATAGAGATGTTCAAACTTGAACTAGTTTTCAAAGCTGCCCAAAACAGTTCCAGAGATTCCAAGAACACTGAACTGCACAAAATTTTACCCACTTTCAATCAAAGTCACAGCTCGCTCTTCTAGAAGTGAATAGCTAAATAACACAGATTGCGAAGTCTTGGCATCTGGATGAAATTTAATATCTTCACAAAAAACTCACTCCATTTAACCAATAGGAAGGTCTTTGGTGTGTTCTGTATGGGTTAGCGAAGTGTATGAATTTCTTACAAAGTAGATTTGTAAAAGAAAGGACGTGAGGAAAATGTACAAATCTTACACTAGAACGTCATTAAAAATCCAGGATAAACTAAATTTTTATTCTGAATGGCACAGAGATGACTTGAAAGTACATAATATCCCTGCATGCTTATAGCTATAGATGAGAGAGCATGTGTGTCTGTGTGTGTGCGCCCATGCATGTGTAACTGTTGCTGGTAGCCGCTGTGGCACACAAGTAAAGGAAGCGGTTTTGTAGATATAGAGTGTACATTATAAAAGTTGGACAATATTAGAAAATGACATCCACACTGCTACTGGAATAATGAAACAGCTTTTATAGCTGTCTGGCTTGCCAACTTCGTTCTCTTGCTTTTCTAAGGATTAGACAGGCCACATGGGCACTTTGCTGTTCCAATAAAACCAAATTGTGCTGTAAATCAGTCTTTTCCTTGAATGAACTTGAGTGTTTTATATGACAAACCGCAGCCACAAAGATGCAGGCACCATGACCATCAGTAAGGACGAAACCCAGAAGCTTCAGAACAAAAAGGAAAAGGCTTGATATCACTTGAACTAAAGGAGCAACTTCATTAGAGATGAGCAAGCAGCAGGTTTTATCCTTAACTGGGCCCAGCCACTTGAAGGAAACATGATCAAATGCAAAAAAAAGCCAGTATACAACATTTACATAGTTTGTATGATTATAGACAAAGCGGTAGCATTGCCTACAGTCAATGAGATCCGAAGACAAACTTCACTGGGAGTCCTCAAAATTCTAAAGCTAATTGACATCAAAGTAGTTTCATTGTGACCTTGTGCTCCTCCCATCTGTTTATTGCAACTGCTGCATCTGTCTTATTCTCAGACTCTACATTCTTTGGGGCAGGAGTTGTCTTTTTGTTATGTGCTTGTGCAGTGGGGTTCTGATCCATGAATGGGGCCTCTAGGTGTTACTACATACAAATAATTTTAAAAAGCCCTTTTAGAAAACTATTAGATGGGAGCATTGTCTGTGTGCCCAGCGTCTAACAGAATAGCAGCAGCGTTGCACTTACCAGAAGGACCTTGGTTTGATAACTAGATTTAGCTTTTTTCTCTGTAGACCACCCTTCAAGCTTCGGATTACTGTGAAAATGGATGTGCTCAATCCCCAACAACATCCAGCACGGTTAGCCTGAACCAGCCACTGATGTGAATACTCCCATTGGTATCATGCATCTTCTGTTCCTGTGAAAAAACAAAATTATCCAAGTTATGAGCCTTTGAAAAATCTTAGTTCGCACATGCTCAGTAAAGACTTGTTAGAATTTGGCAGCTAAATTCTCTGAAGATTCTGTCTTCACTGAGCATGCTCAAGTGGCTGAGCAGGACTTTCCCTGCCATTTCTGCTCTAGGCATCTTGGGACCTTGAATGCAGAATTGTTCAAGGTTAATCCTAAATTAGCAGCATCTGTCCTGGCCCCCCTATTTACATCAGTCTGGGAAAGGGGAAAAATGCCAGATGAGTGGACCACTGGGGTTATAGTGAAGATACCAAAGAAAGGAACTCTCAGTGATTGTAATAACTGGCGTGGTATCACACTTTTGTCTGTGCCAAGCAAAGTATTGTGTAAGATCATAGTCCAGCATATATCAGAGGCAGTTGATAGCATTCTCAGAAAAGAGCAAGCTGATTTTTGGAAAAGGCGTGGATGCACAGACCAGATCTTTACTCTACAAAACATAATAGAACAGTGCTTAGAATGGCAATGGCAACTCTACATAAATTTCATAGACTTTGAGAAGGCTTTTGATAGCATTCACAGGACCAGCCTATGGCACATTCTGCAGGCATATATAATTCCTTTCCGTATAATCAACGTCATTGAAAGCTTCTATTGCAACTTTACATACAGTGTTGATCACAGTGAGCTCAGTTTTGAAGTCAAAACAGGAATACATCAGGGGTGTGTCATGTCTGCAATCCTCTTCAACATTGCCATCAACTGGGTAATGCTGTGTACAACAGAAGACATGCCAAGAGGCATTAAATGGACACTCTTCTCATCCCTTGAATACCTGGACTTCGCAGATGATCTCGCTCTCCTTTCACATACCCAACACCATAGACAAGAAAAAACAACTCGACTCAACGCATTCAGCCAGCAAATTGGACTGAAAATCAACCACAATAAGACAGATATCATGACCTTTAATGTCGCCACACTATCACCAGTAAGGATAGAGGATTATGTTCTCACCAATGTAGAAACATTCACATACTTGGGCAGCACCATCAGCCAGCACCGTGGAACAAGCCAGGACATCTGGAACAAAATCAAGAAAGCCAGGAACACCTTCAGGAGCTTAAATACAGTCTGCAAATCATCAAAATATAACACTAAAACCAAACTCAAGATTTATCAGAACTGTTTACTTTCAACAGTACTTTATAGTGCAGAATGCTGGGGAATAGAAGAGTATGACATGTCCAAACTATCTTAATTCCATACAACCTGCCTCAGAAAATTCTCCATATCTTTTGGCCCAGAACAATCTCAAAACGAGATCTATTGACACAGTGCAGCCAAGAGGATCTGAGTACCATCATTGCCGGGAGGCATTGGAGATGGATCAGTCATGTACTTTGGATGGAAACTGATGCCATTGACAGAGCAGCAATAAGATGGACACCTGAAGGCAAGCGAAAACGAGGCTGCCCGAAAACAACATGGCAAAGCGCTGTGGAATCCGAGCTGAAAAATCCTTTGAAAGACTTGCCAGAAATAGACAGGAGTGGAGAAGCTTTGTCACTGCCCTAAATGCCAGAGGCGTAATAGGAACATGATTATGATGATGCATCTTGGGACCGCTGTTACAGCAAGGACCAAAACTGAAAGCAGGGAGACTGCCTCTCCTGTGTTCTCATTGCTCTTCTTGCAGGTGCCCAACTAATGTGAAGGAGAAGGATTCAGCCTGAGTTGAAGGGAGTGTTGGACTGGAGGTAAGGGGAGTTGATTGGGACAAGGAGCCTGGAGGTGAGGGAAGATGGTGATTGGGAGCTGGGGAGAGGGAAGGAGCTGGGATGGGGAGCCAAAGTGGGGTTAGACTGAGTCTGGATGCAGTGTCAGGAGCTAGACAAGGAGTCTGGAATGAGAGGACAGTATGTGATTATGTGATAAAAGACTATCATAACGTGTACAGTAACAGAGGGTGGGAGGGAATGTTCATCTGTACAGGCAACCTTAATTCTGGTGCTTCCTAATTTTTGAGTGCTTGACTTTGCAACTTCAATAATGTTCTTTTAATGTAAGTGGGTAGTATATGTAATATTGCAGACATTGCCTCAGACAGTGTCTTTAATACAGGGAAATGTTTTAGAGTTGTTGCATAAGGAAGGCTATTATGTTGGGAGACTGAATTTACAACTCTTTGCAGGAATTCTCTGGACAGAAATTGTTATTTAAAAGGGCTGAATTTGAAGAATACCAAATGTTTCAGACTGGAGAACCAATATAAAAGTTAATGAGATTTGAAGGCAGTGCTCCAGAACGTGGTAGTATTTCAGACAGTGGTTATAGCTGTCAACTTGCATGTACAATTATAATTATTTTAGTACAACAGACTATACATTTAGAAAGAATAGTGAGATTCTAGTGTAATACACACCTTTAAAACTAGAGTCCATCCTCCCAATCATTGTAACTTGAACTGGGAATGACACATGACACTGCTCATCATGACAGATGCTTATCTGTCATACAAGATTGCATCTGGCTTTGAACAATGTTCATCTGTGAGAATGCTTTCTCACATAAATAAGTGCATCATTTCTATAATGCAAGGATTTGACAGGCAAGACTTTTCAGCAAGGCTGAGAGTGTTTTAATGGCTATTGATGGAAGGAAACAATATCCAGTCCACTACATTTTGTCTTTCACTGCAGTTCCTAATAGCTTTTACTAGCTGTGTTCTCTCCAAAGCTGAAGGAAGCAGACTGCTGATGGTGTAAGCATTTTCCTGAAGGAATGAAATTCACCGCACCTTTTCAGAAACTTGAAAGTGAATTTTTTTTTCATATGTGAGAGGGACATGCCCATCCATATCTAGGTGTTTTTCTTTTCACAACTTGTGTTGTTCAGCATAATACAAACTGCCCCTAGCAAGCCTTTCCTCCCAGAACTGAAGTTTCATTTGAAATGCATGCACAAGATCAAATGCAACTTCAATAACCGGGCCTTGACCTGCATCAAAATGATCAGCGGAGTTAATTGCCAGCTAACATCTATAGGACAAACAAGAGGTCTAACTTTGCAGAGATCAGCATTTTCTCATGACATATCCATAGGATTTGTATGTATTCAAACCTTCTCTTTAGCATATCTGTATCCTCCAGAAGCACATAATACATTTACATAGTGATACACAGTGATACACTCACCTGTGATATACAATCTGCACTCTCCGGTGTTTCTTGTAGCCTGCTAATTGTCTAGTTTTTCAGTGCAACAATTTAATTAAAATATATGTAATTCTTCATGAGTGTAAAGAAAAATTTAGGAATGTCAACCCAATGCCTTGTTGTTTTTCAGAGCCTGAAGTAGTGTGATATGACTTTCACTCATTCAGCCCAGTGAGTTGTTAACTCTGAAGCTAATATCGACAATTTCTATGTCAACCGTCTTAACTATTTAGTGCTGATTACTTGGCATAAAGATACAACTAATAAGCATACTCAGTGTGGATGAATGTCACATGAGTTAGAGATGAAGAAGACTTAGACAGTAGTGTATGACCAGAAGTACCAATGCTAATCCTGATTTCTGCATGTTTATGGAAGGTAGGATATTGTCAAGAGTGGGTGTATAGGAAAGCAGAAAACTTCTGTGTATGGTAGACAGATTCAAGGGTTTTAGTATCCACAAACGAGCTTATTGAAGATTTATTCTGCAATTAACTCTGCAAGGCTCACTACATTCTCAAAGCTCTATTGTCAGCAAGGCTAAGGCCACTTCTTGAGTTGCAACCTCTGGCAAATTATTATTTTAGGGGTACTTAAAATATTGCATTGTGCAGTGGCGGCATTTGCTTTTTTCCAGATCCCCATTGTTAAATGGGAGAGATGGGTAGAACACCTGCTCCCCTGAAAGCTGTTCCCCAGAACATTTTATGGAAGAGCATGGGCACTTTTGCTAGACCCTTTGAAGACTACACCTCGGAAAGTAGGCCATTCAGATGCCTCCTGAAGATCTTACAAAAGGGCCAGATGGCCATTCTGACAGTAGATGAAAGGAGAGCTGCAGGCACAGGCAGTGAAGTGTTTAGAGTCTCTTGTGAGAAGGGAGATATGGGGAGGGAGATATGCTGCAAATCTGGGATGTGGATGCAATTTTACCCATGATTCCATCTGAAACCAGAAGTAATTTTGTTTCTGAAAAGGGCTTTTTCCCTCAGAATCTTCACTTTTGCCATTTCCAAGAACCCATCACGCCTGTTTGCATTGGTTTCTCTTTTATAAAGTTTCCACACATTTTAGGCATTGTAAGTTACATTCTCCCCTACTTGCCAGGTGGCATTATCCTACAGCTGAACTGAGCTTTCAGAAATACTGACACTCATTTCAACATTGATTCGAGCCTCAAAATGATCATGAACTTCGACACGTGTTCTTGAAGAGTTTGTGTACTTTGGTGAAAGTTTATCAAACAGTTGAACCTGACAAACGCTAGTGTCCCTCCCCTAAGCTGTCCCGTCCCCCACCCTTTCAACCCAAAAAGCAAGAGACCCCCCCCTTCTTTGTAATGTTAGCTTGTAAGCCTTGAGCTCATTTAATTCAAGCCTTTAACTGAACCGCTGGGAAACGTCTCTTTTTTACGGTCTTGCAATGAGACCTAAGAGACTGAGTGTTGTGTCTTCTCTGAGGGCTTAAAGCACCTGTAAGCAAAAGCATCAGAAGTAATGCAGCTAAAGGCCAAGGGTGCTATATGCCAACAGCACAGTGCTTTGCCAATCACTCTGTAGAAATTGTTTGAAATAGATTTTCAGTTCTATGTGCATGTGTATGTGTTTCTGAGACACACATCATAGAATCGTAGGACTGGAAGGGACCTCGAGAGATCTAGTTCAGTCCCCTGCACTCATATTATATCCACTCAGAGAAACTCTCATTAAGGCTAACTATAGGCTTCCCTTGCTGCTTACACAGAACACTGAAACTACTTTGGATGTGACAAATGGCAAATTCTGCCTTGCCTAAGCATCTGCACTGGCAGGAGGGAAAGATGCAAAAACCTCTTTCTCTTTCCCTGCAGTGCATCAGTAAAAGCCAGGAAACATCTTGACTCAACATTGGCTTGAGGCGCTAACGGGCCTGATCCAAAGCTCACCTAAGCTATTGACTTCTATGGACTTTGGACCAGGTCCAATGTGACCAGCTAATAAGCCTAGCAGTGCCCCCAGGGAGTCTGGACAGCTGGCCTGGGTTTGTGGTCAGGGTACCCAATCCTGTCACGCGATGGCATCCACAGGCACTGGGCAAAGTGCATATGTCTCCTTTCTGATGTTTCAGTGAACTCCTACAAAGACATTCTGCATTGAACAGGCAGAATGGCTCTGAGAAGACAACCTCTGTCCAGCTGATCCAGGTCTACTCTTATAGCTCTACAGAAAAGATAAGGCATAATTTTTATCTTCCATGCAGAAAATACGGTGGGGAGACTTGCCCCTTTCACAAGGCCATGATTCTTCCTGGGTGCCTGACTCTGGTCTCCTTTACCCCAGTGCAAATCAGGGGTAACTCCACTCAGTCAGTGGAGTAATACCAATGCATGTGAAAGAAGAGAAAAACATCAGTCCCTAAATAAGGATCATTCATGCTAAAGGGATTCAATACAGCCAAATGGACTGAATTAAATTAAATTCCTTTTCTTGCCATTAGCGGAACTAGTTTAGAATCCTACTGCTTAGTTAGGAAAGTTATTATTTTCTTCTGAGCCTCTCTCTGATGTGAAGGGAAATGTCTCTTCTATAGCATTTTGAATTCGCCACTCATAAAACCTACATTGTCTGATTCTTTGGTATGTTGTTTCCCTCACTCAGAAATCACAAGGTTGCTGAATAGCTTAAGTAGTTAAAGAAAATTCACACAATATTTGATGATAATTATTGCTTTTTAATATAAGGTTCAAGTTCATAACCTCTAGTCTTATGACAGTAGCAAAAATTTAAATAATACATTGAAAATACCTTCAACTGAGTGAATATTTAAGCCCTTCTAACAAGAAAGTTTCCTGGTTTAATATAAAATGATTCTGGAGTATAAATTATTTATAGATGAATTGAGGGGTTATAAATGGCAGAATAAAAAAACAGAATAGCAAAATCTCACATTTAGGTAGCAGGATCTGCAAGGTGCAGAAACCCACTCTATTGCTGTCAATCCAGTAACAACATTTTTCTATTTGCATTAAATTATGAGAATTAAGTTGTCAACACTTAATAGTTTTCTATTTTTATTAACTGAGAGGAGATGACCAGGAGTACATATGGGGCCCAGTTCTGCCACCTTTTTATCAAGCAGCATCTACTCACAAAAGTCAGTGCTACTTGACATAAATCAGCTCTAATTTATTCTGCTAGGGCACAAGAATGCCCAGCTAACACCCCCTTTGCTCTGGGAGTGTCCTCTACACTGAGTAGGTGAAGGGCTGAGACTGGATGGCACACAGCTGCTATGGCACCCAAGCACTGGACACCATCAAGGGCCAGAACCACCAACTTTACAGATGGTTTGTACCACCAGCTGTATCATGGTCAAGAATTTGGTCCACATTGCTAATCATCCTCCTTAAACAGGTAAAGCTGTAACACAAACCAGACCTCCTTTATGGCTTGCTACTGCTCACACTGAGGTCAGTGGCAAAATTCCCATTCAATAGGATCAGGACTGGGCCCTTACTGTCCCCACATGTGTAACAGGAGGAAGATAGAATACATCTTTGTTTAACTTCACCACAGGTGGGCCTTTGGAGCAGATGAGTAACTGCTTAACAGTATTCTATGAGAACCCTGATAGCCACTGAAAACCTCAACTCCATCCATCTGCAGACATGTCAACAGAACTTTATGGCCAAGTGAATCAAGGACTACTGATAGATCTCCCAGACACTTAACCCTTGTCCATCACCATAAGAAGATCATTGACAAGAGTTCTCTGCTGCTGCAATGTTCATAATAACCAGAGCTAGCTGAAAAATTCAGTTGATTTTTCATGGGATATTTTGGCAGTGGGTTGTCAAAAAACTGTAAAGCCAAACATTGAAATTATTTTGGATTTTGGTAGTCAGAAGAAAAAAATGATTTTTATTTGTTGAAAACTGAAAGCGTTTCAGTTGAATCCACCTCTTTTGAATACCAGACTTGTGCCCCATTCACTAGACCCTCCTTTCACTAGACCCTCCTTTTCACTAGAAACTTTTTGGTCAGCTGCAATAGGGCCCTTTCCCTAAAAGGAAGACTAAAAGATGGTGAGACTTGCAGTTTTAATAGATGGATTTCTGAGCAAAGGCTTCATACCAGGTGTTTGAAGGAAACTAGAAGTAGGCATTGACAGTCTCACTTAAAATATTAAAATGCAGATGAAAAGTTATGAAAATTCAAGAATAAATAAATAAATAGCTTTAAGTGCCATATTATTAATTAAACAGATATATTGCTTTTGGAGTAGGGTCCAACTGTAACCCATGTTAACCGGAAAAAAGCAGAGTAGACGTTTCAAATTAGTCAAGTACACATGCTGTTCAGTGTAGGTTTTGTGTATAAGAAAAAACAGCTAAAGGAGTTGGGCCAAATTCTGCTCTGAGTTACCTGGGTGCAACCCCAATGACATCACATCATGTCTGTGGGAAGGATGGGCTCGTGAATGGGGCACTAGGCTGGTACTCAAAAGACCTGCGTTCAACTCTTAGCTCAGCCACAGATTCCCTCTGTGACCTTGGGCAAATCACTTAATCCACCCTGTTGCTCAGCTCCCCATCTGTTAAATGGGGATGAATTTTTCTTCCCTCAGAGGGTACCGATTTTTCTATTGGTAATGATTTTGGAGGCCCTTGGATGCTATAGTAATAACGCCATACAAGTAGAAAAATGTAACAGAGAAGAATGTGGCCTATTATGTGTTTTGTGAAGAGTTTTGAGCATTGATGTGAAGTATATGTTACTTAATGCATTGTATTTATAAATTGTTCTGTTGGTGCAGACCCATCTGAATCCATCTACAATTTGTATATAAAACAAAAACAAACTTCCTAAATGATTACTGAAGTGTTTGTAGATGTTCTTTTTTGCAGGCCAAGAGTACCACTGAAATGATGTATAAACTCCCTCTGGATATGCTGCCGTACAGATTTATGCAATAGTAGCTCTACCCAGCTGTCTAGAACTTTACATTCTTCATCTGAGATGATGTGTTGATTTAGGATTTCTTCTATAAACAGTCAGGCAGAAATGTGGCTAAAAGCATATATAGAGCAACTTCAGCTATGCACCAGACAGATCTCCCTCACTCAAGTTCTTCCACATCAATAAGGGACAGTTCTGAGAAAATTCCTGCTCTACATAAAAAGAGTGATGAACTTTCTAGGGCCTGTTAGGCCAAGCCCATGTAAAGGGTTGGTGTGCGGTCACACTGCCCCATGGGCAGCAATCAGAGATACTCTGCCTGGGACAGGGACAGAGAACACCTGTATAAACTCCTTGGCATGTTGGAATCTGCCAACTACTACACTTCTTTATGGGATGCAGGGAGGACAGCTCTGCCTGTTCCTTACATTGGCTGCTCAAGGTTGGGGAGAAGGCCATTTGTACCTTCCCTTCATCACACTACACTGTATCAGGGCCTGGGAGAGTCTCATTCTGCACCCATTGAAATCAATGAGAATTTTGCCATTGACTTCAGTGGGAGTAGGTGCCTTACTGGCCAGTTTCTGCATTGTTCTCGTAAGGTGCTGTATCTAATGGAGAATTTCTATATATTGACTTAACACCTCCAGTGAACTACCATATAATTGGGGCACTCATGGAGGATATTTAAGTTGCTATTTTATTTAATTTGACTATAGAGTAATCTATTTCCCTCTCAATGTGATATGCCTGGGGTAATCAGATTGTAATTTACCCTGGCAGGAGTAACAACATTTTGCAAAGCACTTTACACACTTTGATTAAGTCCTACAATATGCCCGCGAGGGAGACACGCTTTATATGCATTTCATGTGAGGGTAAATTGAGACAGAAGGCCAAACAGTGACCCTTATGTAGAACGAAGGGCCCTACTCCAAGTCCTCTGTTGTCTTAGCCCACCAGTGCTGGTGTGTGTAAAATGCCTGCAGTTGGATGTTTTATGCAAGGTCTTGCTAAATATAATACAAAAGAGTCAGTCTCCCAATAAGTAAAAATCTCACTGTAAATTGTTTATACTGTGAATAGAAATTGAATGTTGTCACATTCTTAAAGATGTTTTCTGATTGCCAGAGCTCTTGGACCGTGATTTCCCAGCTGAATTAGATCACCTAGTGCATCAGTAAAATCAATCTAAGAATGTAATTGAAAGCCCTATGTTGGCACTGTATCATTGACATTTCAGTATGGAACAGCAACATGACAGCAAAATGGACAGGAGAGAGGACATTGACAGCAGGCGTCAATGGGATACTGACACGATAAGCAGCAATTGGAGTGGAATCTGAAGGAATTGCAGGGACAGACCATGTGTAAAAATTAAGCTGCCTTTTGTATAACCAGCATGAGAGAATATAAGGCTGGCTGCTTTTTTATGCTTGAAAGAAAGCTTGTGTAAAAGCAGTCATTAATGAAATTACCCAACTGTGGGAAGCGTTTCATGATTTTTGTTTATCTTTAGTGCTGTTCACCTAAAAGGGCAGCTGTAGAAATGACGTTTCTAGGGTCAAAAGATCTACCAGGATTAATTTGTATTTGAATAAGACTAATTTAAATGTTATTACATATCTTAAAATGTACAATGGCAGGTGAGCTTGCTCCCAAAATTTACGTTCACTAAGATCAATAGAACTGTTTATAATAATAAAGTGGTTATTATTAGAACATTTTTGTTGGGATTTCAACTCTTTTTCCTATTTTTCTGAATCCATCTATCTGATACCTCTCATGGCATCTGAACACCTTTGCTACCTAAATATTACAATTCTGTGTTAGTATATAGAGGTAGAAAATGAAACTGACTAACATATTTTCATTTTCCAGGGTGAGTGAAATGCAAAAAGTAAATTATATTTTTAGTGTTGTCAGCTTTAAGAGTAGCAGAGAGAAGGCTGTTTTGTTTTTAAATGGGTGCTATTTAGCCTGACAGAGTCTATTTAACAATGCTTTTTATAAAAAAAAAATTGACTAAACTAGATTTTTATTGATTTTCTTTTATGCGTAGTTAACTTCCATATATGTACAAATCATCCATCAAGTCCGGTGATAGGGGAGCTCCATTTTTAGTGCAGTATGAACAATGACCTAGCCTCTTAACTCCGGGGGGAGCCTGTGCCGTAACAGCATCCCAATGAAAGAGGACAAGGGGCTGACTGGTATCTGGTAGTGAGTTTCACCTGATCTGATCAGTTCGGTGTACCCTATCTCACTAATGTCATAACCTGCATCTAAAGGGTGTCATGTAAGATACCAATAGAAAGCTAATAACATAGTGATCATTAATATTATTGGCTGTAGTATGTGTGGAGGACAAATTCAAAATTACAAACATTTTGGGAATTATGTTCTGAAAGAGCATCTCCCAGGTGGGGCTGGAGTTACCCCACCCTAGACAAAGGAAAGTGGGTTCTGCCACCTTGATGGTACATTCGAGATGCATTAAGAGATTATGGCAATGCCTTTACATAAAAACAATCAAGCTAACAAGGGGAGGGGATAACCACTCAGCAACAGGGGGAGGAGATTGTAGGAACAGATCAATTCACTTCCATTTTACAAAACACCAGCAAGGGAAGAAACCAGCATGGAACTTTCTTCACCACCAGACTCCATGTCTCCTTCCTTGTAGCTTGAATGACATACTTTGGGGGTAACTTTCAGAAGAATCTATTTCAAAGATTCACTGGACTATAAAATGGAGGGGTGAAGAAACCCATGCTATCTTTCACCTGAGAAGACAAAGGAATGGAGCACTTTGGACTTTGTGGGAGATCCTGACCAGATAGGTGGGCAGCCATCTTGCTGGAAGGTAGATTGGTAAGGAAACTACCTTGAACAAAGGCTGTAGCTTGTTGTATTAAGTCTTAGCCATTAGAAAGGGTTTTCTGGTCTGGACCCCCTTGGCTCATTGACTCAAAGTCTCCCAGGAGTCAGAGTTAATTCTGGGTCCTTGTTTTTGAGTGGCACTCCCCTGCCCCAGCCAATCAGGTTTGTATGGGGAAAAAGGAGGGAGGGAAGAAGGGAGAAAGGAAGGGGAAGGTGCTCTCTATCCAGCCCTACACATGTTTAATTTTAAGGTTGTAAATAGTCCCGCTGAAGTCAATGGGATTACTCAGGTGCTTAAAGGTAAGCAAGCACTTAAGTGCTGTGCTTAACTGGGGCCTAATCCACAACTGATCAAGGGAGTTATTCTCGCCTAGCACCACGGTCACAGAGAGCAGTATTTGACTCCAATTATTTCAGTTCATCGCTGGGCTATTTTCTATGGTAAATTTTTGTTATGCTGAGAACTGAATATGGCCATGGGAGATTTGGTTATGGGTTGCTATGGTTGCTATTCAGAGAATGGTAGTGGCGCGGGCCGAGGGACATACTGGCCGCCGCTTCCCGCAGCCCCCATTGGCTGGGCACAGTGAACTGCGGCCAGTGGGAGCCACGATGGGCCAAACTTGCGGACGCGGCAGGTAAACAAACCGGCCCGGCCCACCAGGGCCTTTCCCTGAACAAGCGGAGTCCCATGTTTGGGAAACACTGTCATAGCAGATCCCATCTTCCAGGAAAAAGACATGCACTTCAATATTTTACAGAGTTTGGGCTTTTTTTCTTACTGGGTATTTATATCTCCCTGGTATTTGAGCACTGTATCAAATTAGTGCAGCAGCAAAGGTTGTACAGTTAAGAATAACACTACCTTTCCACTCTTGAGATTCTCTAAGCAATGTTGGAAAATGCAACATACAACCTGTTAGTATCTACATTAGGTTCCAAAGATCAGCACTGCATTTCTAACCTCAGCTTAAGTCTCTAATACCTTCTTGGAGACTATATGGTGAGCTAGGCCCTGTGACACTTTCCCTTCAAAATTCATTTGACTCCCTGGAACTTTGTCATCTGCGAAAGTAATTTTTCTAATACCTATAACATATGCTTGGAGGGAGATTCTCCTTACCTAGTATTCTGCCAAAATAAGGTCATCCTTCCAAATTGCCCTAAGCTTTTTCCCTATAGTAATGTCAACGTTCTGTATTCTCCCCTTCATTTCTCCTCTCACCTAAAGGCTGAGAAGGAATAATTGTGAGCAGATCCAAACCATTTGGCCTAAAAATGTGTCACTTAGCTCACTGCCATGACTCCCAAAGAAAGTTGGAAGTCATCTACATTTGTGCCCATTAGCCAGAGCAGATCCTATGTGCAAGAAGTCTCTGAGCTGGCTAACCTCCTTTATGTGAAGAAGATGAGAACCCACTCCACAAAGGTGATGCCTGATTTGTAAGACAATCTGGAGAGAAAGGTATATTGAAGAGCTTCTGTATATAAAGCTGTCCCTCCCGCTTCATTCTCCTTACGTTTTACAGTCATTGCAGGCCAAATGTCATCATCTCACCTGCAATGTCCCTTATAACTGCCTTCTGTTGCTGTCTTCTTCTCACCTAGCATTTTAGGGCACTGATATTCAGAATCCCTCAGTCTATAAAAGTGGCAACCAACTTACATGGCAATAAATTCTTACTTACTGTGTCCTGTGAATTGGTTCCACCAATATGATACTCTCCAAAGAGCATATGCAAATCTCTTGTTAGGGAAGTCAGACAAGACTAACCTGTTCTTTGAGCTATGGGAGGAATCAGCCCGGAAGTCTGCAAGAAACAAATTGCAAGGAGAAAAGGAGTACTTGTGGCACCTTAGAGACTAACCAATTTATTTGAGCATGAGCTTTCGTGAGCTACAGCTCACTTCATCAGATGCATACCGTGGAAACTGCAGCAGACTTTATATATACACAGAGAATATGAAACAATACCTCCTCCCACCCCACTGTCCTGCTGGTAATAGCTTATCTAAAGTAATCGTCAGGTTAGGCCATTTCCAGCACAAATCCAGGTTTTCTCACCCTCCACCCCCCCACACAAATTCACTCTCCTGCTGGTGATAGCCCATCCAAAGTGACAACTCTTTACACAATGTGTATGATAATGAAGTTAGGCCATTTCCTGCACAAATCCAGGTTCTCTCACTCTCTCACCCCCCTCCAAAAACCCACCCCCATACACACACAGACTCACTCTCCTGCTGGTAATAGCTCGTCCAAACTGACCACTCTCCAAGTTTAAATCCAAGTTAAACCAGAGCATCTGGGGGGGGGGGGGGAAACAAGAGGAAATAGGCTACCTTGCATAATGACTTAGCCACTCCCAGTCTCTATTTAAGCCTAAATTAATAGTATCCAATTTGCAAATGAATTCCAATTCAGCAGTTTCTCGCTGGAGTCTGGATTTGAAGTTTTTTTGTTTTAAGATAGCGACCTTCATGTCTGTGATTGCGTGACCAGAGAGATTGAAGTGTTCTCCGACTGGTTTATGAATGTTATAATTCTTGACATCTGATTTGTGTCCATTTATTCTTTTACGTAGAGACTGTCCAGTTTGACCAATGTACATGGCAGAGGGGCATTGCTGGCACATGATGGCATAAATCACATTGGTGGATGTGCAGGTGAACGAGCCTCTGATAGTGTGGCTGATGTTATTAGGCCCTGTGATGGTGCCCCTGAATAGATATGTGGGCACAATTGGCAACGGGCTTTGTTGCAAGGATAAGTTCCTGGGTTAGTGGTTCTGTTGTGTGGTATGTGGTTGTTGGTGAGTATTTGCTTCAGGTTGCGGGGTTGTCTGTAGGCAAGGACTGGCCTGTCTCCCAAGATTTGTGAGAGTGTTGGGTCATCCTTTAGGATAGGTTGTAGATCCTTAATAATGCGTTGGAGGGGTTTTAGTTGGGGGCTGAAGGTGACGGCTAGTGGCGTTCTGTTATTTTCTTTGTTAGGCCTGTCCTGTAGTAGGTAACTTCTGGGAACTCTTCTGGCTCTATCAATCTGTTTCTTTACTTCCGCAGGTGGGTATTGTAGTTGTAAGAAAGCTTGACAGAGATCTTGTAGGTGTTTGTCTCTGTCTGAGGGGTTGGAGCAAATGCGGTTGTATCGCAGAGCTTGGTTGTAGACGATGGATCGTGTGGTGTGGTCAGGGTGAAAGCTGGAGGCATGCAGGTAGGAATAGCGGTCAGTAGGTTTCCGGTATAGGGTGGTGTTTATGTGACCATTGTTTATTAGCACTGTAGTGTCCAGGAAGTGGATCTCTTGTGTGGACTGGACCAGGCTGAGGTTGATGGTGGGATGGAAATTGTTGAAATCATGGTGGAATTCCTCAAGGGCTTCTTTTCCATGGGTCCAGATGATGAAGATGTCATCAATATAGCGCAAGTAGAGTAGGGGCTTTAGGGGACGAGAGCTGAGGAAGCGTTGTTCTAAATCAGCCATAAAAATGTTGGCATACTGTGGGGCCATGCGGGTACCCATAGCAGTGCCGCTGATCTGAAGGTATACATTGTCCCCAAATGTGAAATAGTTATGGGTAAGGACAAAGTCACAAAGTTCAGCCACCAGGTTAGCCGTGACATTATCGGGGATAGTGTTCCTGATGGCCTGTAGTCCATCTTTGTGTGGAATGTTGGTGTAGAGGGCTTCTACATCCATAGTGGCCAGGATGGTGTTATCAGGAAGATCACCGATGGTTTGAAGTTTCCTCAGGAAGTCAGTGGTGTCTCGAAGGTAGCTGGGAGTGCTGGTAGCGTAGGGCCTGAGGAGGGAGTCTACATAGCCAGACAATCCTGCTGTCAGGGTGCCAATGCATGAAATGATGGGGCGCCCAGGAGTTCCAGGTTTATGGATCTTGGGTAGTAGATAGAATATCCCAGGTCGGGGTTCCAGGGGTGTGTCTGTGTGGATTTGATCTTGTGCTTTTTCAGGAAGTTTCTTGAGCATATGCTGTAGTTGCTTTTGGTAACTCTCAGTGGGATCATAGGGTAATGGCTTGTAGAAAGTGGTGTTGGAGAGCTGCCGAGCAGCCTCTTGTTCATATTCCGACCTATTCATGATGACAACAGCACCTCCTTTGTCAGCCTTTTTGATTATGATGTCAGAGTTGTTTCTGAGGCTGTGGATGGCATTGCGTTCCGCATGGCTGAGGTTATGGGGCAAGTGATGCTGCTTTTCCACAATTTCAGCCCGTGCACGTCGGCGGAAGCACTCTATGTAGAAGTCCAGTCTGCTGTTTCGACCTTCAGGAGGAGTCCACCTAGAATCCTTCTTTCTGTAGTGTTGGTAGGGAGACCTCTGTGGATTAGTATGTTGTTCAGAGGTATTTTGGAAATATTCCTTGAGTCGGAGACGTCGAAAATAGGATTCTAGGTCACCACAGAACTGTATCATGTTCATGGGGGTGGAGGGGCAGAAGGAGAGGCCCCGAGATAGAACAGCTGCTTCTGCTGGGCTGAGAGTATAGTTGGATAGGTTAACAATATTGCTAGGTGGGTTGAGGGAACCATTGCTGTGGCCCCCTGTAGCATGTAGTAGTTTAGAAAGTTTAGTGTCCTTTTTCTTTTGTAGAGAAGCAAAGTGTGCATTGTAAATGGCTTGTCTAGTTTTAGTAAAATGCTGTAGCTCACGAAAGCTCATGCTCAAATAAATTGGTTAGTCTCTAAGGTGCCACAAGTACTCCTTTTCTTTTTGCGAATACAGACTAACACGGCTGTTACTCTGAAAATTGCAAGGAGGAAGCCAAAAACCCTGAATATTGATTGTCTGTCACTCACCACCTAACTGACAATAGAGACCACAGACTGTGCTGGTGGATCCAAGCCATAGAATAGTAAACATTCATTGCTAAGACTCAAAGCGAGAACTGTTGTGACTGTACTTCTAGATGTCATTAGAATCCAGCTCATATACATATTCAGATGTGTCATGATATCCTTCAAGCATATCATTTGTTAATGATATTAGTGCAACACTCTGTTCACACAGTAAATAATTCAGTAAATGCAGGGCATGTGCCACTAGCTCTCAAGCCAGCTGTTGTCATTCCTCGATTAATTAAACTGCCCAGGAGTCTATTGCACTTGGAAAGTTAGTAACCTATTTGTAAATCTCCTCTCACCAAAAGCTGTAGAAATCAGTGGAGGCAGCTTAGTCATTTAGCAACATTTTCATCAAATGAATAATTTACATCTTGTGTATGTTGGAATCCTAATTATGAAACATTACGAAGAGTCTTGAATGTGTTCTGATTCTGCTTTCTTTTGTAGCGCTGGTTGAAGACATTCGGATGGAATATAGTCCACTGAAATATGCACTTCCATCAAAATCTAATTACTTTACAAAATAGGGTAGATTCCACCAAAATTTCATTTTCAAAAACCATGGGGAAAATTACAAAGTAATGGTGCAATTTTTAAAATGGCTTATTTTGAATTTTTTACAATTTTGCATTACACATTAAAAAGCTGAAATTGAAACAAAATGTTTCAATCCATCCAAAATGATTTGGTTTTTGGTGGCATTTTCCTTCACAGAGAATTTCAAAATTTCCTGCCTTTGTTCCAATCCGGACTGAAGCCAAATTTCAAAATCTTGAAATCCTTCATGCAACAGAATTTCCATCCTCCACACACCTCTGTTCAGTTGGTTTTGTTAAAATAGAGCACTGCACTGCTCAGACTGAGCAGATTTAAGAATGCTGCCTACACATTGTTGCAGTTCTCCCACACTTATTCACACATCATGACATAAAATAGTTTTATTGATTTCAGAGGAACCATTTGTGGACCAAGATACTGTTGGATAAGAGTGGCATTGGGAGAATTAAGCTCCATTGTTGGTAAACCTGAATTCGTCAATTATTTCATTTGCATTTTTGGTGGAGTGACTCAGTGAAGGAATGCTCTTTTTTCCTCTTCTCTTCTGACACTGATTTGAGTTTTATCCTTGAAACCAGTGGGCCAAACTTTCCAGCCTGCCTCACTCCCTTTTGCCACTGAGGTGATGCACAGAGATCAGAAGCTTCCCCATAGTCTCTGGGGATATGACCTGAGATGTAGAGTGAGTAGAGCTGGCTTCTTGGCCTCCCTCCCCACCCCATTTCAGGGCTAATGTTAAGGCAAAGCAGGGCAGGCTGGGAGAACGGCCAGAGCACAAAATGCTTCAGCCACTTCCAGCTGGCAGATGGGCCCTAGAGTTCTATAGCCACCTGGTGCAGTTTAGAACATCCCTTAGGCTGCCCTAAAATGCTTCAGAGCTGGGGCTGGAGGCAAGGCAGAGAATGAGTCCATCATAACTGGCTCAGAGATAATTCTCCCTCTGCTGCACCCAGGCTAAATTGGATGCAGCAGGGAGTCTGGCCCATTATTCTTATGCTGATCCCCAGATTTACTGTCTGAGTGAGGATTCAGCTACTATTACTTTCAAGATGTGTTTCACTAATGCTCAAAACACTGTCTGTTATGGTGCTAAACATGGAGACTGTATTACAGAAAATGTGTCCTAAAATGGCTGTGAATTAGTGATGAGCCTGAACCAACCCTTTTGCTTCCCTCAGTCGGCATGCCCTACACACTGGGCAAGTTTGATTCCAGATCTGAACCTTCCCACAAGTTCCTACCTTTACAATGTGTTAATCCCTACATCTGCATACCCTGGGAACAGTTAGATTTGGATCCAAACACTGAGATTGAGCTCTGTCATTTCTATAGCATAGATGACCCAATGTAATTTCTGCTGTCAATGGGCATGAAATATTTTTGGCACTGATTTTAGATTACATGCTCTTTGGGGCAAGGATTGTGCCTTCCTCTGTATTTGGAAATCACCAGGCACATATCGCGTGCTATTGCAAAACCAAAAACAATATATAAAGAAAAATGCTAAACAAGATTAGATTTCCACTTACACTCTGGGTTTTATTAGCTCTCGCAGCTGCCAATGCAACATATTTACTATTAGCACAAATCTAATTTCTCCTCATCCCAAGGGGAACATTCTTCACTGGCAAAAGCTACATTATTTCACAGATATGTTTACCTACAGGAATGTACTTTGAATTACTGGAGAAATTATTGCCGTTCAGCTCTGTGTATCTTATCAGCCCAAGAGCCAGCAGTTTCAATAGTTCTTGGTGCTTCAGTGCCATCCTTTTGTTCACTAGTCTCTGCTGCAATTATGAAAGAAACATTTTGTGAAGTTCTTATTGTCTCCAGCATTTTTAGCTTCTATTGTTTCTGTTGTCTGCTAATGGGTCAGAACAGCATTGAGAAAATAATGTCTAAAATATAGAAACCATAAAATAAACAGTTGAACTTATAACCCCTTAATAGCTTCAGAACATTTACAGCAGACCTGCTTTGTTATTGATGTCTAATAGAAAAATGGTACAATGCTTAGTGATTACTGAACATGTATATAAATGTTCATACATTACTGTTCTGCATACCGAGCCTTAAGACTCAAACTAGACTCGATTAGACAGAGATTAACATGAAGTCTATCTAAGTAGAAGAAACACTTGATCTTCCTTCTATTGCTCTCTGGCTGTATCTACATTAAATTTTCTTAGGAAATCTCTTCTGTTGGATGTCCAATAGGTGTTATTTCCGAGTGCTTGAATTGGGAGGAGTGGCTAGAGTATTTGCCATATCCACCTTTCTTACCACTGCCAGCCAAGAAAGGTAACAGCTGAGATTCAGAAGGAGTTGAGAAACTTGGAATAACCATCATTTCTTTTTCCCCTGTGAGCAATTTATACCACCCTCAAAACAGCATGCTTCTGTTAGTGATAGAGTCTCTTCAGCTTGTGTCCAATGCTTCCTCAACGGGCAAAGACAAATTGGGAAGACTAGGTTAGGTGTGGTGAACGGGTGATGAGATGGTCAAAAACTGAGGCATTTACTTGTTGCTTACAGTCAAACAGATGGGGAAGTAACTCATCAGAACACAGGAAAGAAGGAGGAGAGCACATTTCCAAATGACTGATTATTAAATGATAATACTCTGAAAGTGTTTCCTGTTAAATTAGCTGTTATAATAAGTGTATCCTGGGGTGGCAAATTCTTCATCCTTTGCACTGGATTTTATTGATCCCAAGGTACGGTTATTAGCCCATAGACAGGAATCACACTAAAGTTATCTGAATTATAAATTTTGTTTATTGTTCTTTGGTGCTTTCATATGCTCCTGCCCAAAATCTTACTCAGACTTCTGCTGAATAAGTCTTTCCACCTTTACCTTCCCATTTTAACCACAGTTTTAACGGGGAATCTTCTATAGTTGACTCCTAAAAAGGGCACTACCATATAGAGGAGGACTCCTATAACAAGACATGGGATGCCTCCAGGGGAAGATCATTGGAGTTCTCCATAGGATACCATGAGATGAAGAGCTGTAGAGCCATATGAGGGACTCTCCCTGATGTAACTATCAACTTCAGTGCAGTTACATCAGGGATGAATTTGGCTTCTTTGAAGTGAAGCCAATTCTTTTATAATCATGGCTGCTCCTAATTGGGGCAGATAAGTAAGTGTCTTGAGAACAGATCGAGTTGCTCACTGTCCATCAGAACTGGCTCTTATTTTAGTCATGCTAATTTTTACTTTTTAAACAAAGTTAACCCCTCTAGAAACTCTGTTCTCCCTCAACCTGTGACATGTTGCATTTTTAACTCTCTTGGTTCAGAGTTCATTTTTTCACTGTGATTAGTCCATTGAGGGCTGACAGATGTGACTGTTTATATGATGGTTAGTACACCACTGCAAAAAATCCTTTGTATGTGTATTGAGCTTCTAGAGAACTGACAGATACAAATCAAATCCATGCCAATTTTTTGTTTATTTTTTGAATATTTGTGACAGACCATCCATCTTAAAGTTTCAGCCTTATATGTTAGGTTCAGTAGAAGTGTTCCTTTGAACTGGCTGGAGATATTAATTTAAAAAAAAAAAACCCAAAGAATGAAGTAAAAACTTATATGAAACTTGATATTTTCAGTACATATATGGCCTAATTTTTCAAACCTAAGATCCTAAAAATATATGGTCACAGAAAATATATGTGGCTGAATTTACACACATTTGCAGTCGGGAATTTGTGCATGTAAATATCTGGTGTTTCTGGTATTTTGCAGTTTTTGCACACAGGTACATGTGCGAGTGCAGTTGTTGTGGATTCAAATTTTGAACATTTGGCCCATGAAGATATGTACAAATTCAATGAAAATCAATGCCACAAGCACACACATACACCAGTCACTGCTGATGCAGTTTGTCATCACATTCCTCCATTTGGAAATTATCCAGAACAATCCCTATTCACATCAACCTTGTGTTGCCAAAGTAACATCTCTCTAGTGAACATTAAGACATAATTACCTTGTAAGGAACGATTCCTATTAAACATTAAATGTATTTTCCTCTAATTGAAATTAAAGCCTTTTGGTTGTGGTTGGGTGTCACTGAAGATGTGATTAAATATAAAATATGTATAACTCTTAACTCCTTTAGGGGTGTTGAGATAGCACCAACTCAGGAACAAGCATAAATAATTTCTCTCTAGCTCCATAAAGCTTCTTTCAGGGTTATCAGTTTGTTTTGTTCTGATGCAGATGATATTCTTCTTCTGATCAAGGGTTTCTCCTGCACTGACTACATTTACAAAGCTATGAAAAAAACAGGAAACTAGAATCCTTTACTCACCCTTGATCTTGTTCTTCCTGGGTTAGAGACTTGTATATTGCCTTCTTCAAAGATGTGACACTCCCCAAAGACTGCCAATATGCAGCATTCTTCACTTTCTGGCTTAAAGTGCCTCTCCCGATTAACAGAGGCAGGAGTTTCTGTTTCTTCATTGGAATCAGAGACGTACCCCACCCAATAGATAAATTATTTGTTTTTAATGTCCTGTTTCTTAGGCCAGACAGACCAATTCCACCTCCCTAACTTCAGGTTACTCCACTGATGGGGATGTAGTAACTACTGAAGTCTGGATAGCACCAGCAGGGGTGTGAGTAGAGACATAGGTGCAAGGTAGTGAGCGTTGATGTGGGAGAAAAGAATGCCTTGCTTCCTTGAGCAGCTGTGCAATGACCTGCTGCAAAGAGCTTGTAGAAGACGTTTTCACTGGCATTCAGTAACAGCCATCCTGTCTCTTATAAATTGGCCGGCTTCTCAGCATGACACGAAGCCTGCGTGGCTTAGAAGGCCGTAGATATTTTCATCTGGATAGGACCTTGATGGGACAGATGGTATCAGAAAAAAGGAAGGCAGAGGCTTTAATAAGCTCTGCCGGGCAGTGATTATAGATCTAGGCTTTAAAACAGATGTTTCTGTTTTTTGGCATTGATCAAACGCATTCAGGGAGTGAGGAGAAATGAAAGCACTAATGGAATCTAAAATGAGATGAAATACATGGTCACACATTCTCATTTTCCCTCTTATAAAATTGTTACCATATATAATGCATGAAAGGGTGATCTGGAACACTATCACCATCCACATGGAATAACTGCTGCCTTTTCACAGATGACTGATTAAAGATTCGAAACCAGAATGACTTTAATTGAATGGGCTAAATTGTACCCAGTCTATTTCTATATGTGACCTACAAAGACTTACTTAGTTAAAAAGTGCCCCCCGAAAAACCCAAAGCAAATTAATATAGACATATTAACTAAGGAAACTACTGAGGGATGCAGAGATGTAACATGTCTTATATCAGCATTTGAGATGTAATTGGAGGTTGAACAGTTTGATATTTTATTCACGTCACACACTGATTGTTGCCTCCTGTGATTTGAGGCTGGCCTGCTGGGACACACCTGTCTTGCCCACGGAGGGGGCTAGTTTTGATGGTTCACACTTGGGACCTGCTAGAAGTAGAGGGCTACAAGGCAGAGAATGGCTCCTTGACAGAGTGTAACTGTTTTCAAAAGATTCTTTAAATTCTTATACCATGGTGGGGGCAGGGTGTATGGGGGAAGAAGGAGGAAGGCACAGAGATTATCATTGTCTGAACACAGCTGCTTGCTTCCTTCACAGTGCAGACTAATGGGATCTCACTATTTGTGCTCAATCTCTGGTGCCCTGACTCCCTTTTCACCTCTGGCAACAATTGCAGGTGTTGGTGATTACTTTTAAAGCTCTCAATAGTCTGGGGCCATGAACCTAAATTTTTCAGAGCGACTAGTGATTTTGAGCACCTTGATATTTAGGTGACCAATAGGGCAAACTTTTAAAAGGTCTGATTTTTACAGGGAGGGTGCTCTGCATTTTCTGAAAATCTGGCCCCTTTAAGGTGCATCAAATTGGGCACCCAAAATTAGGGCTGGCTACAAGATAAAAGTTATGTTTCATTACAAAAAATGTGAGTTTTTGAAATGTGTATTTGTTCTTCAGCAGAACAAAACCAACACCTTTCAGAACTATGTTGTCAAAAACAGGAGAGAGAGAGAGAGAGACACCCGCTCCAGAATAGCTAATAACCCCGTGGTTAGGGCACTCCTGTGGGATATAGAAAACCCACATCCTAGTCAGTCTCTCTCTGGGGCCCAATAGAACAGCTCCAATAGGAGAGAGAGAGGCTGACTCAAAGCCAGGACTTGAACCTAGGCTTCCCACACCCCAGGTGAATGCCCTAATCACTGAGCTATTGGGTAAAGAGTCAATTGCTTTCTCTTTATTCCCCCAACCCTCCTCATCCTCAGACCATTGAAACTGACACAGTTCCATGAAAGTTTCACTTTCAGCAAATTGCTATTTTCCGACCCAAAATATTTCACAGAAGAATTCCCGACCAACTCTACCCAAAACCAACAGACTTGTTTAAATGTAGAGGTTGTCTACACTGCACTGCAGTTTGGACTATGTGGGTATGAATAACAGTGTGCACCAAAGTGTAAATGCGAGGCAGTGTGGGTTTTTGGCTGGGGGAATGTTCCTTTCACACAGCATCCAGCATTAGTGCCATAAAGGAGGGATTGCAGGGAACAGTGCAAGGACCCTGGATAGGCCCATGATCCATGGAGGTTTTAAGGGCCGAAGCCTCTGGCAGTTCTGTGGGAATAAGCCCTGTCATTCCTCTTCCCTACCCTGCATGGGAGGATTCCTTTTCAGGGAAAGTCCCCAACAACGTGACCCCAGATGCTTAGACTACTGGAAACAGGTAGCATTCTCACCTATTCTGAATAAAACACATGCACTGGCTAGAGTCCAAGCTTACTCCCTTCCCGGGGTTTGCCTTCATTAATAGAACAACAAAACAATCTGCAACTCAAACTTTCTCTCAAGATTAGCTGTTACTAGGGTCTCCCAATTCTGGACAGTAGCTAATAAGATCCGCCAGATTTGACTTCAGAATGAGTCAGCAAAAATAACTTATGGGGGCTTCAAGACAAGAAAAATAACCTTTGCTGGATGCAGGACTGTAGAACTGAGGCTTCAACATCAGAGAACTAGAGTTGTGTCCTGATAGCTCTCTCCTGCCCTGGACAGATCTCAGCTCAGAAGAAAATCTCATTCTTTATGGTATATATCTTCAGTTAATGAGAGTTAAAAAAGATTGATGCCCAATCCAACTTTTATAGAAGCCAAGCTTTTCACTGACTTCAGCTGGGGTTAGAAAGCACATACTAGCCTCTGAAGAATAAAAGGGAAATATAAAATGAATACTCACCCGCTGGAAGAGAGAAGCAGCAGACACTTACAAAATGGCTACGTTAGGGCTGCAGCTGCTTGCCTTTGCCAAGTATAAATGGCAAGCTGCAGAAATGCACATTGAGAGAAAGCTTCTATAAACATAGGTAAATGTGACAGACAAGAGAGGCAACAGGGAACAGGCAGTTATAAAGGAAAGACTTTCAAGGGAAGGGGGTTGTGTCTGGTATATTACTGCTATATTAGCTTATTACTGGTGCTTTTTACTGAATCATTTGTCTGTGTTTGGACGCATAGTACTGTACTGGCTCTTCTCACTAAACATCCTATAATGTAGAGCTAATAAAAATCAGTTAAGCATCAAGCAAGAGGTTATATTTACAAATGGAGCTGAATTTGATCTTTGTCAAAGTTAGGGGGATATAGATGTGGTGTTTTGTTTTGGACTCTCTGGAAAAGAGCCCTGAGCTACAATATTCACTCTGGGCTTGGTCCACACTTCCTGACATGAAGCTGAATTCAATTCTGTAACTCAGCCCTATTTTGTAATTGTTATTTAAAGTGCCTTCAGGGGACAAAATAAACTCCCAGGGTCTGATTCTGGCCCCTCAGACTCTATACATTGCTTCAGTGGTATACAAGCGCCATAAAGGGGCCACAACTGTCTGGTGGAGAATTCCCCTGGCACAGTAGCTGTGTGGGGCCACCATACGTAGCCCTGCTCTGCTCCACTGGCAGGTTGTGGTGTAGGGCTACGAATGGAAGGGAAAGTCTCCGTAGTGCTACAGAGATTCTGGGCTGTAGAACAGTCCCGAGGCAGTCTGATGAAGACTTCTGTAAATTAGACCATACTGTAAGCCAGTGGTGGGCAACCTATGGCCCCATCAGGGTAATTCGCTGGCGGGCCACGAGGCTGTTTGTTTACATTGACCGTCCATAGGCATGGCCACCTGCAGCTCCCAGTGGCCACGGTTCGCCGTTGCCAGCACGACCCTGTAGACAGTCAGTGTAAACAAACGGTCTCACAGCCCTGACGGGTTGCCCACCACTGCTCTAAGCACTACTTTAATTTATGCAGGGGGTTGCATTGATCTGCACCTCCTTAATCTGTTCCCAAGTCTTTTATTCTTCATTTCGGAGTAAGAATAATTTGTAATGCATTCACTTTGGGAAATGGATAAACACAGCTCACAGGGGGGAGACTGGCTGTAACGCTTGGGCAGGCTGAATTTCAATCATCACGCAATGCATCTGACTCACTCTCTGAGAGAACCTTTTACCAGTGATTGTGGATTTCCATATTCATGGCCCAACATTCTCATTTATAACAAGACAGGCTTCTCTGGGAAAATTCAGATGAAAGTTTTCATATTAAAAATTCCTTTGTGGTTCTGTAGCACTTTGTATCTCAGGCTCTCAAGGCTTTTTACACATGTTGGACCTGATTCTGATCTCGCTTGTGTGGGGTTAAATGATCCTTTGGACTTCAGTGGAATCGGTCCTGAGCTACATTGGTTTAAATGAAAGAACAGGTTAAGGACTATTTAGAAAAGCTAGACATGCACAAGTCCATGGGTCCAGATGTAATGCATCCGAGGGTGCTGAGGGAATTGATGAGCCATTGGCCGTTATCTTTGAAAACTCATGGCGATTGGGGGAGGTCCCAGACAATTGGAAAAAAGCAAATATAGTGCCCATCTTTAAAAAAGGTAAGAAGGAGAACCCAGGGAACTACAGCCTCACCTCAGTCCCCGGAAAAATAATGGAGCAGGTCCTCAAGGAAACCATTTTGAAGCACTTGGAAGAGAGGAAGGTGATCAGGAACAGTCAACATGGATTCACCAAGGTCAAATCATGCCTGACCAACCTGATTGCCTTCTATGATGAGATAACTGGCTCTGAGGATATGGGGAAAGCAGTAGATGTGCTATAACTGGACTTTAGCAAAGCTTTTGATACAGTCTTCCACAGTATTCTTGCCAGCAAGTTAAAAAAGTATGAATTGGATGAATGGACTATAAGGTGGATAGAAAGCTGGCTAGATTGTCGGTCTCAACGGGTAGTGATCAATAGCTCAATGTTTAGTTGGCAGCCAGTATCAAGGGGAGTGCTCCAGGGGTCGGTCCTGGGCTTGGTTTTGTTCAACATCTTTATTAATGATCTGGATGATGGGATGGATTGCACCCTCAGCAAGTCTGCAGATGACACTAAGCTGGGGGGAGTGGCAGATACACTGGAGGGTAGGAATAGGATCCAGAGTGACCTAGACAAATTGGAGGATTGGGCCAAAAGAAAACTGATGAGGGTCAACAAGGACAAATGCAGAGTCCTGCACTTAGGATGGAAAAATCCCATGCACTGCAACACAGGGCTGTCCTTACTCACACGCAAAGCACGCAGCTGCGTAGGGCAACAGGCAAGTTTCCTGGTGCCCTGCACAGCTGCGTACTGCTCCAGCCCCTGCTCCGGCTCTTCCCCATGGCCCCTGCCCCAGCTTTGCCCCACCCATTGCTCGCCCCAGCCCCACCTCTTCCCGCCCCTGCTCTGCCCCAACCCCACCCCCACTCCCCATAGGACTGCAGCCAGGCTGGACCCTGCACTCACCGTATGGTAAGTGGAGCAACCTGGCCCCAGCCTGTTCCGCTCCCCTGACTCCCAGCCCTGCTGCTGGTGAGTGCTGGGGGGCGGCTCCTCCCTCCCCCCAAGCCTGGGAGCTAGGGGAGCAGAGCAGCCTGGGGCCCCAGGTGTCCACGGGCGGGAGAGGGGGCTATGTGGGGCCCCAGGTCTCTGAGGGATGGTGCGGGGGGGATGGCCCCAGGCTGCCTTAGGGGACGGGGGCTGGCCACTTCCTGTGGGAAGTGGAGTGACCTGGCCCCAACCTGCTCCATTCCCCTGCCTCCCAGGCTTGTGGGGAGGGGAGAACCGCCTCCCAGCACTCGCCGGCGGCACAGCTGGGAGCTAGGGGAGCGGAGCAGACTGGGGCCGGGTCACTCCACTTCCCAGAGGAAGTGGCCAGCCCCTGTCCCCCACGGAGGCCTGGGGCGGGGCCCCACACAGCACCCCCTGCTCCCACTGATGGAGGCCTGGGGCCACCCCCCCAACTCCTCCCTGTGGAGGCCTGGGGGGCTGCGCTGGGCACCAAAATAGCCAGGGACAGCCCTGCTGCTACAGGCTGGAGACCAACTGGCTAAGCAGCAGTTCTGCAGAAAAGGACCTGGGGATTACAGTGGATGAGAAATCTGATATGAGTCAGCAGTGCCCTTGTTGCCAATGTAACCGGGGGAACAGTCCTGCTCTTGTGGGGAACTTTCCTGGCTTCTGCACTACCCCGGTGAAGTGGGCTAGCGAAAGGATCTGAGTCCTCACTCCCACTTCCTTTACCCAGTGGCCTCCCTGCCCTTGAGGATTCCTTCCACTCTCCTGTCTGGCAGAGTCCTCGTAACCCCAACAAGGCTGGGCCCAGGATTCCTGGGGGGCTCAATCCCCAACCCTGCTGTGGTCACCTAGGACAGGGGCTAGGGTGTCCCCACTCCGGGGTACTCTCTCTGCACTGGGCACTTCTCTGACCCACTGCCCATTACATACAAGTTAAAGCAAATGCAAGTTATTTCATCAACAATTAATTTTAAAAAGAATAAGGGGAAATGGGAAAGGTTAAAGGAAACACATCAACCTGCTCTGTGGCAGGGAACATCACAAACAGTGTCTCTGGAATATCAGGGCACTTCACAGTCTGTTCCTTGTAGGTCCCAGGCCTTCTTCTCAGGCCCTGACTGTGCTGCAGGGATGCTGTGGGTTGGACACTTGCTCTGGTGGTGGCCACACGCTCTCAGGCTCTAAGTGGTAGGACCCTTCTTCCCAGCATCGCCCCTGCCCTGTCGGGGTTACGATCCAAGCCTGGCCTGCAGAGCCTCTTGGCTGAGGCGTCTCCCTGTGCTAGGCCCACTGCCTAGGGTCCCCCTCGCTCTCCCCAGCTGCTCACTGCACCCAGCTCCAGTCTCTGCACTGCTGCTGCTCTGCCTCCAGCACCCTGGGCTGCTTTTCTGGCCCCTCTGCCTCTGGTTGCTACAGCTCTGCTCCCAGAACAGGTCTGCTCTGCAGGCTGCTTCTGTGACTCTGCTTCCAGCACTGACCTGCTTCCTGGGCTGCTTTTCTGGCCCCTCTGGCTTTGGGGCTGCAGCTCGGCTCCCAGGACAGGGTCTGCTCTCTCTGGGCTGCTTTTCTGGTCCCTCTGGATCTGGCCCAGCTCTGCTCCCCAGCTCACCTCAGTCCCCTGCTTTCTCCTTAGCTTGGCCCCACTCTGTCTGACCCAGGCAACTCCAGCTCACACGGAGGACAGGACCTCCCTGGCCTCCTGACTCCCTGATTAGCCTGCCCGCCCTGTCATTCAGGCTGACCTGGAGTGTTGACCTCTCCCCATTGTTCCTGGGGGCTGTCAGTCTCAGGGTCCTGATTCCCCATCGACCCTTCCCCCTTTTTAGTACTGGGAGCTAGCAACTAAAACACCCCCACTGAAAGTTAGTAAGGGGGCAAGAGTCCCCTTACACCAAGAAGGCTAAGGGCATATTGGCCTGCACTAGTAGGAGCATTGCCAGCAGATCGAGGGAAGTGTTTATTCCTCTCTATTCAGTACTGGTGAGGCCACATCTGGAATATTGCGTCCAGTTTTGGGCCCCCCACTACAGAAATGATGTGGACAAATTGGAGAGAGTCCAGCAGAGGGTAACAAAAATGGCTGGGGCACATGACTTATGAGGAGAGGCTGAGGGAACTGGGTTTGTTTAGTCTGCAGAAGAGAAGAGTGAAGGGGGATTTGATAGCTGCTTTCAACTACCTGAAGGGGGGTTCCGAAGGGGATGGAGCTCGGCTGTTCTCAGTGGTGGCAGATGGCAGAACAATGAACAGTGGTCTCAATTTGCTGTGGGGCGGTCTAGGTTGGATATTAGGAAACACTATTTCACTAGGAGGGTGGTGAAGCACTGGAATGGGTTACCTAGGGCGGTGGTGGAATCTCCTTTCTTTGAGGTTTTTAAGGCCCAGCTTGACAAAGCCCTGGGTGGGATGATTTAGTTGGTGTTGGTCCTGCTTTGATCAGGGGGTTGGACTAGATGACCTCCTGAGGTCTCTTCCAATCCTAATCTTCTATGGAATGAGATCAGGATCAGGACTCATTCATTTCACCTTACAACCCTCTTGTGGGATAGAAGAATTATTATTATATCCAGTACACAGATTGATAAACTGAGGTGCCATTTAATCTCCCTGCACAAGGACACAAAGGGCTTGTCAAAGATGCACAAAGATGCATTAGCCTGCACTAGAGTGGTACAAATTCTAGTGCACACTAACTGGCCTGTGGGAACTCAGCTGGTGCACTAAAAGTTCCCTAGAGTACATTAATGTAGCCTGTTTGAAACAGGACTACACTATTATGCACTAGGGACCTTTTAATGTGCGCCAGAAGGACCTACACAGGCCAGTTAGTGCATAACACGCTAGAGTGCACAAGAATTTACACCTCCCTGGAGCAGGCTAATGCACCATCTAGACCAGAGGTGAGCAAACTACAGCCCGCAGGCCACATCCGGCCTGCGGGACCGTCCTGCCCAGCCCCTGAGCTCCCGGCTGGGGAGGCTAGCCCCTGTCCCCTCCCCTGCTGTTCCCCTGTGCGGATTGCACCAGTCTACCTCCCAGGCTTTCCAATAAGCCTGTCCTGCTGCTCTGAGAGGCATGGTAAGGGGGTGGAGGGGTGGATAAGGGGCAGGAGGTCCCAGGAGGCAGTCAGGGGACAGGGGCAGTTGGATGGGGCGGAGGTTTGGGGGCGGTCAGGAGACAGGGAGCGGGGGGGTTGGATAGGGGTGCGGTCCTGGGATGGGGGGACAGGGAGTGGGAGTGTGTGGATGGGGGTGGGGTCCTGGGGGGGCAGTTAGCGATGGAGGTCCTGGGGGGAGCGGTCAGGGGACAAGGAGTGGGGGGGGTTGAATGGGTCAGGGGTTCTGAGGGGGGTAGTCAGGGAGCGGGAAGTGGGAAAGGGTGGATGGGGGCAGGGGCCAGGCTGTTTGGGGAGGCACAGCCTTCCCTACCCAGTCCTCCATACCGTTTCGCAACCCCAATGTGGCCCTCGGGCCAAAAAGTTTGCCCACCCCTGATCTAGACAGTCCCCCACGGAATCATTGGCAGAACTGGGAATAGAACCCAAGGGTGTGATACTCCTCTCACACTGGAGTACATCAGAATAACTCTGTTCAAGTCAATGGGGTCACACTGGTTTAAAAGCGATGTCAGAAAGGGGAGAAGGTGGCCACTGAAATCTGGACTACAGTCCCATGCTGTAGCCACTTGACAACATTTCCTGTATTGTTATTACAATGCCTTTAATGGAGCTAACTTTCCACTGATGCCAATGGAATGTCAATTAATTTTGGCAGCACAGCAAGTGCATTGGCAGGTAAATAAGAAAGGGGTTAAAATATTTAATCCATGAATGTTCAATGGCAGCCTCTCAACAGTGAGTAACGGAGAAAAGCATCTGCTTCCTATTCAGCCCTTTGAGACGGGTACGTCAAGCCAGATCATTAATAACATTAGAGTCTTAAAGCCCTATCAGCTCTGGCTCAGAACTCATTTAGAAAGATAAAATACATAGAATATCCTTATTATCTTGCATCCCCTGTGACAGATAGAAAGGATGGAAAGCAGCCCACGGAGAATGCAGAATGTAACAGTATGCTCCAGCCTCAATGCTTTACGACACCCGCCTTCCTGCATGCTCATTTTACATCTTAGGTGCTGACAGTTGGCCTAGGAAGGATTAGAAGCAATCATACTATGTTGCAGTCAGACCAGTTTAGGTTAGTTTTGTTGTCTGAGGCTTCCTCTTGTATATCGTATGCTTCTGCTTTCCCTCTCCTGTCTTCTTCATGGAAGCCAGATCTTTTGAGATTCCACAGTCACCTGGATGAGTGGAAACTCAAATGGCCATTTGACCATACAGCAAAGGACTCTTTGATTCTTTTCTTTGGTCTGACTTTGGTGCTTGTGAAAGGTGCTGGCCTGACTGCTCTGCAGCCTGAAGCCCTCTCTTTACCCAAAGCCCCAAGACAGTGGAAGCAGGGCCCCTAACGCACTCCTCTCAGATGTGCTTCAGTTGTTAGCTGGAGGGAACTATATGTCAGGAGGGAAGGCTGTATTTTTTTCTTACTGTTCCTTTATTGACATTTTTATTACAACTTTCAAGGGAATAAGGCAACTTCGAAGAAGACGTCTCCAGTGGAGGAACCAAGATAAAAGAAAACAAGACTTTGTAGCAGAAGTTGGGCCTGATCCTACTCTCATCAAATTCAGTTGAGCAGGATGAAGGCTTTGGTTTTCAAACTAACGATGCCAGGGACAATTTCAGTGGGATTTTTGCTTGAGTAAAGTCCAAGTGAATAAAGAATATGGTATAGATATTAATGATGTCAGTGCATTGGTGGAGGTAGTGAAAACAACTGATAGGAGTCAAATTATTTTAACATAGGAAATATAGATTAAAAACAGGAATTGTATAGAGAACTAGTAAGTAATTATTACAAGGCAGCGATAACAAACTGCATGACGTGCTCTTACAATCATTCATTAATCCATCTGAAAGAAAGGGATACACAACAAGTGTGGGCAAGGCAGTTCCGAAGGAAAAATCAAAACTAGATCATTATTACTATTTATTAGTTGTATGGTTATAGTGCCCAGAAGCTCAAGCCATGGACTTGGACTGCATTTTGCTAGGTGCTGTACAAACACAGAACAAAAAGACAGTCCGTGCCCCAAAGAGCTTCACCTTCTAATCCAACCTGATTTGTTTCTGTCCCTAGCTAGTTCTTCTAAACATTACAATCGTCCTCTCTTCCACCTCAAAATCCAGCTATTAATACGAAACATGCTTATCTTCTCCATTCTCCAGTTACTGTGTGGAACTCACTGCTACAGGATTGAGAGTTTAGTGAGATTCCAAAAAGGACCGGGCATTTATACAGATAACAAGAATATCGAGTTATCACAGTGAAAATTAAAACAATTAACAATGGTTTTGTAAGGCCATGAGCCAACTTCTAACTAATTGAGGGTTAAGGAGAAACTTTTCCTTCGGGGGAAGGGTTATCCCACAACTGTATACAGCCGGGTTTCTTGCACCTTCCTTGGAAGTTGCCAGTATATGCCAGTATCAGAGGCAAGTTAGAGGACTAGCTAGGCTCTTGGTTTGATCCACTATGGAAATTCCTGTGTCTTATGTTCCTATGCTATTGTTTTTGTTTTTATTGTTTCTCCCCTTGTTTGTTTGCAATCTATCTAGAACATAAAGGTTTTTGAGGCAAGGCCCTTGTCTTATCTATCTGAAAAGCAATTAGCATATCACTGCCATGATATAACTAATTATATAAAAATATGTTAAAAGAATGTGAAGATTGCAAAGTCAAGTACTCAAAAGTTAGGAAATGCCAGGATTAAGCTTGCCTGTGCAACCTTAATTCAGCCCCCTTATGCAGATGCCTTTTGATATAGTCTTTAATTACATGATCAAATCCTATTTTTTCCTGAATTCTAAACAGCCTCTGTCTCACCTCTCCTAAAATCTGGCTAAGTTCATGATGGGGTTTCCGCTCCTGTGCAGTTGTGTGGGGCTTGCTGCTTTCTTTCAAATGTGCATTCCTGGGCATTCCCTAGGGCACGAGTGTGCAACAGACGGAGAGGCCCCATAGTATTCTGAGAACTTGAGAGCCAGCCAGGCCTGCAGCTGCTGCCTTACAGCAAGCCAGACATGGCCCTGAATCGCAACATGAGCCACCTCAGGAACCTCCCTCTAGAGGAAGAATGGTTAGGATGCTCGCCGGAGAGCAGGGTGTTCTGGCCACTGACAGCCTGTATGGCACTGGACAGATCCTCAAGTCTTTCTGTGCCTCGCTTCCTCAGCTGTCAAATGAGGCTGGCCATGCTTTCCATCTCAAGGGAATGTTCTGAGCATATGTTAATCACAGACTGTGAGGCGCTCAGATACTATGGTGTTGAGGACCGTAAAACTACCTAAGATAGATTGCTAGGGGTTCCTCTGGATATAAATCTGGATGGTATTTGACTCCATTGTTTTGCTAGCCCTTGGGAAAAGTCAGGCTTTTTCAGCATCCAGCAGTTCAAAACTATAACAAAATGGTTGTCAAGGGGCCAGAATTTGGCAGGTGAGCAGAGTCGGGGGCAGGGAGGGGTGTTAGGTGAGAAAAAAAAACCAAGGATGTAGTTGGGAATCTGGTTAGACTGTGAGAATGAGACAAGGAAAAAGAGTGAGGGGGCAAAGCAAAGTGTAATCTCAATAGGGCTGGTGAGCTGCCAGATTTTGCAGGCTTTATCCATATGTAATCTTGGAACACACTGAGCTTCACATGCTACCAATATATCTGGAGTGAACCTCTGTACTGCCTATAGGAATTCCTTTATAATCCTACAGTAATTAATTACCCAAACTTTAACTATTGTACCGGAAGGCAATGCATAAGATTTCTTTGTCACTGAATCATTATTCTTGTGGGAAGTTACTGGAAAATCAAGAAGGCTGATATGGATTTCCTTCTCGTCCAGTGCTTGTGCTCCTGATAGCGTGAGAAGGGCATTTTGAAAAAGACACTGTGCAAGAAGTCTGTGTTGGTGAAATGAAGTGTGAGCCTTAATGATGACCTGATATGCAATCCTACTTACAGTGAGCCAGATTCCGATCCCTTTATTGCAATCCATCCCAAGCAATTGGGCAGATAGTTGCACTGCCCCAGGTGGAGAACAAGGGCTGAATTTTGAATCTCAAAGTTCCTGCTTCTCCCTTGCTCTGCAGGGGAATTAAACTGCACCAAACATTTCCCTTGTGCCAGGGAAGCAGAGCCAAGCTCCACCCACTCCCTCACCCACCTGCATCTAAAAAGTGGGGGATAGGTTTGCTATAGTTTTGTGGTGCTGGATGTTGAAAAAGCCAGGGGTCCAGGCCAAAGTAGGTTAACAAGAAGCTGCTTCAAAAGCTGCCCACATCAATATGCAAAGCATGTGCCATGCCCTGGGTTAAATATAGTTCCTCATTCCTCCCATAGAAATCCATCAATTTTACACATTCCCTCCCCAAAAATCAATCACTCCTCCTCCCCACAAATCCTTCCAGTCCATCCCACAGAGCCAACACCTGTCCATCCACCATGCTCCCATCCCTCAGTACCTCAGCAAGACCCCTCTGGGTAGATTCCTTCCTGATGGCTCTTCCACACATCAGCAATGGTGGTGTGCGGGTTGTCCTGGTCTGTTGACGTTCATGGTGACATGCAAGTCATCCTGCAGTCTCTGGCGGCGCAGTGATTGTATGAAGGGGAGTGGCTCCGTTCAGGTGGTAGTATGAGGAAGGGGTCCTCTTTGGTGTTTGAGCTGGACAGGTTTCCCATGTTGGCTGGAGCGGTCTCTCTCCCCTTGTTTGTGTATGTGTATCTCTCTCTCTCTAGACTGATGAGGGTCAGGGGAGTGAGTCTCTTAAGGCTCTCACCCAGTGCCAGCTCTTCAGACACAGGGCTGGGGCTAGGCAAGCAGAGACTAGAAGAAGAGAGGCTTGCTACAGTAGCTGTAGAATTCCCACTCAGTGCATAGCAGCAGCTTTGCACTGTGTCCTTTCCTCCTCCTCGTGCACTAATGATCCATCTGCCCACCCGCACCTGCTGGCACAGATGGGGGTGTGTGCAAAAAAGAGAGTTCCCCTGGCAGCTGTTGCCACAGCAGGAACACTAGTGGGACATGCACAGAGAGGACCGAAGATTTTAACAAGCAGGGTCAGAGTCTGAAGATGCCGGGATGTGTTGTGTAGGGAATCTTGGGGCCCCACTCAGCCTCTTGCTGCAGAAGTAGAATCCAACTATGTATCTATTTTAATCACAACAATCTGTTTGCACTGCTGGCCCCCCAGCCTGCCTCACATCCACGCTTGCTAGGTGCAGCATAGAGAAGACATGGCATAAGAAACAGACCCTGTCTCAGAGAGCTGGAATTCTTCTTTAGGGGACCCAAAGATCAGATCTAACAACAATGGGCTCATGTGTGACCTCTTTGACTACCTGCTGCCCCTTCAATGAAAAAGCTGGAGGGTAGATATTAATGTATCTTTGGTCCATTTATTTTATTGGTAATTTTAGTTTTTATCATTGCTGAGAAACAAGCGCTTACTTATTTCAAGTTGAATGCAGTCTCATGATGGTATGTATAGCACTTTGAGTGAAATGACGTTTTCGTGGGAGAGCCAAGGTTGCATTGAGAGCTCTTATGGGGCCTGATCCACAACTAAATGAAGTCAAAGGAAAGAATCATATTGATTTCAGTGGCCTCCAGATCAGACCTGTGTTGAGAATTTGTGCTGTCTGTGTGTTAAAAGTCAAGTTGAACAAGATAAATGCAGAGTTGTCTAGCTCTTTCATTCTCTAAAATAGTGCCACGCAGTCTTACCAAGGCAAAGCTAAACACAACAGTTTCAGAATATGGAACAAAGGTTGACTTAAGGGGGAAAATCTCTCCTCTCCCCTCACATCCTGCCTAAGGCCATGAGCCTGCAATGAGATGGGCACAGGCAGACTCCTACACTCTCACAAAACTTGAATTAAATCAGAGGGATGCCTTCGTAAGACAGCGTGGGACTATCTTAGAGAATGAAAGAGTTAGAAAACTCTGCATTTATCTTGCTTAACTTGACTTTTAACACACAGAGAGTGATCTGTCTGCAGGACTGGGGAGAATTATTTTATCTCATTGCCTTTGGGATAAGAGCATCTCTTGAGAGCTCCCATTAGCTTCCGAGGGACTGATACAAAGCCTGTTTGAAACAATGGAAAGACTCAGTAACTAACTTCACTGGGCTTTGGATCAGGACCTGTGTGAGAAGCAACATAAGAGTCTGCTCCTTACATGCCCATTGGATGTAATGGGAATTGAGGGAGCTCCACACATCACAGGCAAAAGACAGAGAAAGCTCCTCTAAACTTTTAATTCTCTGCAAGAGATTTGACTTATGTTTCTTGAGACAAAACATATCTAGAGCATGAGCCTAGCAAGACTCAGAACGCCAAGCATCTTTTCTCCGAGTATATCTTTTTACTGTCTGCTTGCAAGCTCTGCTTGGCTCCTTTTCATGTCATTGCTCTGAGAAAGGAGCCGAACATCCAGACAGTATTTCCTCACATTTCTACTTCGAAGTCAGCAGAAAACTACAAAGTTTCCTGCTATACTCATGTTAATATGCCGTTCAAGTGCAGTAAACAGAAAATCATTTAACAAAAAAAGAAAGCTGCAGCTTGACTCAATTGTTTCTTTAATACAGTTTTGGAAGATGGGAAGAGAATGCAGGTCAAGACATTTGTCCAACTAAATTTAATAGGAAGCATCTCACAACATTAAGTGGGTCACACTTTACATTAAGTTGCCATTTAGAAATAGTTTATAAAAGATTACTAAGGGACAGATTTTTCAAGGTATTTAGGTGCCTAAATACCATTCAAATCAATGGGAGTTAGGCACCTAAATACCTGAAGAAATATAGCCCTGAATGACTCATAGAGGTAATAAGCAAGTTACACATGAGTAGTATGAGTTGTAGATGGTAAAAACAAGCACCTCATTCAAAGGCTTCATGGTTATAATGGAACCTATTGACTTGCTGGGCTCTATAACAAGTTAGTAACTATTTATTTAAACATCTACCAATCATTTATTAACTCCTTATAAACTCTTTATTAACGAAACCTTATTAAAGAGGGTAATTATTAGGGCTGTCAAGCGATTAAAAAAATTAATCGTGATTAATGGCACTGTTAATAATAGAATACCATTTATTTAAATATTTTGGATGTTTTCCATATTTTCAAATATATTGATTTCAATTTCAACACAGAATACAAAGTGCACAGTGCTCACTTTATATTTATTTTTTATTATAAATATCGGCACTGTAAAAATAAAAGAAATAGTATTTTTCAATTCACTTAATACAAGTACTGTAGTGCAATCTCTTTATCATGAAAGTTGAAGTTACAAATGTATAATTATGTACAAAAAATAACTGCATTCAAAAATAAAACAATGTCAAACTTTAGAGCCTACAAATCCATTCAGTCCTACTTCTTGTTCAGCCAAGCGCTCAGACAAACAAGTTTGTTTATGTGTGCAGGAGATAATGCTGACCACTTCTTGTTTACAATGCCACCTGAAAGAACAGACGTTTGCATGACCGGCATTGTAGCCGGCGTTGCAAGATATTTACATGCCAGATGTGCTAAAGATTCATATGTCCCTTCATGCTTCAACCACCATTCCAGGGGACATGCGTCTATGGTGATGATGGGTTCTGCTCGATAACGATCCAAAGCAGTGCAGACTGACACATGTTTATTTTCATCATCTGAGTCAGATGCCACCAGCACAAGGTTGATTTTCTTTTTTAGTGGTTTGGGTTCTGTAATTTCTGCATCAGTATTGCTCTTTTAAGACTTATGAAAGCATGCTCCACACCTCCTCCCTCTCAGATTTTGGAAGGCACGTCAGATTCTTAAACCTTGGGTCGAGTGCTGTAGCTATCTTTAGAAATCTCACATTGGTATCTTCTTTGTGTTTTGTCAAGTCTGCAGTGACAGTGTTCTTAAAATGAACAACATGCTGGGTCATCATCCGAGACGGCTATAACATGAAATATATGGCAGAATGCGGGTAAAACAGAGCAGGAGACATACAATTCTCCACCAAGGAGTTCAGTCACAAATTTAATTAACGCATTATTTTTTTAACAAGCATTATCAGCATGGAAGCATGTCCTCTGGAATAGTGGCCAAAGCATGAAAACTGCGATTAACTGTGATTAATTTTTTTAATCAGTTAATTTTTTTGAGTTAATCGTGTGATTTAACGGTGATTAATTGACAGTTCTAGTAATTATTAACTGTACCAACAGCAGCAAAATAGAGTTCAAGGCCAGTATTTTCAAAAGTGACTTGGGATTTTGGGTGCCTAATTTGAGACACCTGACTTGGGTTTGATTTTCAAAGGCCAGATGTTGAGCACTTTCTGAAAATCAGAGAGACATCTCAAACTGGACATCCAAAACCAACACTGCCCCAAAGTTATTACACTCTTATGAAAATATTGGTCCAGGACCCAGCAAAATAAACTGTTTACCCGGCTATGGCAGGACCCAGCGGATGGTGCTGTTACATTTAGTATTACAAGTTGTTTTCTTAGCCTGCAACTGTTGTTCAGTCTTTGAAGCAATACCGTACAGTTGTTAGTTTTGTGTTGTAGTTTTTTTGGGGGCATCTGTGACAAGCAGCAAAGGAGTTTGCTCTCTGCCTTATTCTCTCTGGCTAGAGGCAATTCTTGAAGCAGAATTGCTCCCTGAGAATCAGGCATTGGCTGAAATTCCTGAAAGAGGGGACTGCCTGCATGCTGTTTGTGACAACCTGTGTTGCATGACTGATGTACATAAAGTAAAATAAAAAGCTGCTTTAAGAATATACCCAGCTTCTGCATCACTGATTTCTCTTCCATAGGGAAGCTGACCTCAAAGGCCCCGACATCTGCTACTGTTTGGCAGAGGGGAGACAATTCCCTACTGCATATATAGTTTTTGGGAAATATACTTCTCACATCCCATCCTGGAAAATGTAAACACAGTAGGATATCAAGTGTATCATATTGTTATAAATACAAATATGTGGAGATATTGATTTCTTATTTACATTTCATTTGAAAAATGTTGATGTAAATCAGGCAGCAGAGCAGTAGAATATTTCATTACCTTGAGAATATTAGCATTATATACTGCCATGAAGAAAAGGAATGAGAATGTAATGAAAGAAGTATCTAGCTGTAATTAACTTATGGATTGATTGGCTCGTGGCTTGACTGCTTAGCACTAGATTTTCATCCGCTCCCAAATTTGCTGCAAACAAGCACAGTGTATATTGAAAACATTATTTATAACATTTATTTGTACTTGATTTCCTAAATTAAACCATGTATCACTTTCCAGCATGACCGAAGGTGTCACATAAACTGTCTTACACAATCTGCCTGCTGGACTGGCTCAATTCCTCAAGGAAACCACTTGCTAGCTAGCCAGCTCATTTCTAAAACATTACTATGAGATTCAAATGATCAGATTCAGTTCTGATAAACTTCTTAGCAGATGTAAGAAAACTTAATATACAGCTCACCTAATTATGGTTCTGCTGTTTATTATCTTCTCAGTAACAATCTAGAGGACCGATGGTGCAGTATTGTTTGCATATGAAGGCCAAGATGGGAGCGTAAATTTTAACTTCTAGATCCTTACTTATGCACCTAAATCAGTGATCTGATCATAAAAGTGCCAAGCGCTCAGCAGATCTCCGATATGGGGCCCAGTCCTGCTAACATGTGTGTGTAGCTTTTAAATCACGAATAATCTCACTGACATCAATGGGACTATTCTTTTGCATAAAATGAAATCCTGGCCCAGTTAAGTGAATGGCAAAACTCCTATAGAGTTCAACCGAGCCAGGATTTCACCCATAGACTTAAGTACATATCTAAGAGTTTGCAGCATTTTAGAGGCCAAAATCTCATTTTTTTAAATTTGGGCCAATATGTTTATGGTGGCCATCTTTAAAAAATGATACCATTTACAAAGATTCTACAGTTTCCAGCATTACCCACTGATAGGACACATCACCAGAAACAACAGAACCTTTCCAACTGCAGAAATTTTCGAGTGTGTGCTTTGTTATACAATGTCACTTCACGTCAATCATACTTCTCTAAAAATATACTCGTGTTCTCTGTAGTTTAGTCTCCCAGATCTGCATTATTCATACATCATACTACAGCTTGTCAGAAAATGAAAAAATAAATCACAAACATGTTTGTTTCCATATTTTCTCAAAAGTTTGTTTTTGGCTAAATTTTCTGACAAGGTTAACATGTTCAAAAGCACCTAGGTGACTTAGGAGCCTAAGACCCATTGATTTTCAATAAGACTTAGGTGCTTTTGTAAACTTTACACCAGATACAAAATAAATCATCCATGTGTAAAAACATGTAATATTGACAAGATATATATGATCATGTTGCCGTCTAGTAGCTAGACTACCAAGAATAGAAGCTCCAGTACTGGAACTCCTTATGCAACAGGAAGAAGTGCAGATACTAGGAAACTCCACAAGATTAAAGAGCAGTGACTATAAGAAAATGGCATCTTCTTAGTCAAGAGTTCTGCTCATTGTGTGGATCCTGTCCAATTGGACTAGTTTAATGTCAAATGTTAGTGTTTAGTACCTTTTAGTCCTCTTCGCACTGCACAGCCAACACCTCTGTGGGCCAGGGAGCTGGATTCAACTCTGGCTCCTGCATCCTCAACAGAATTGTTAATTAAGTTATAATTACAGGGCCAAGTGGTGTCCTCAGTGATGAAAACTCTGCAACTCCATGTCCCAGCTGGGAAGGAAGGAGCCACATCCATATCTATTACTATCCATCCCAAATTTGGCAAAGGCTATCTGTCATAGGAGCAGTCAGCCCACAACATGATTATCTCGTCCCTTGATGTCAATGACCAGGACCAAAAATAACATTTTCTAACTGCTCTCTCATATCCATGTTGCAAATGTCCAAGCATGGCAGGTAAGAAGATGCCCTCTGGGATAGCTGTCTGCTAAATTCAAATCTAGAGATCTCTTAATACAAGTGATCAGGTAAGAGCCAGAAACAGAGCGGGATTCTGAGATCCCCAGATGAGTGGACGAGGCTGGCAGTCAGAAAGCCAGCCCTTTGACATGTGTCAGTGTTGATAAATTCAAAGTGATGCATATTGGAAAATATAATCCCAATTATACATATAAAATGATGGGGTCTAAATTAGCTGTTACCACTCAAGAAAGAGACCTTGAAGTCATTGTGGATAGTTCTCTGAAAACATCCACTCAATGTGCAGCAGCAGTCAAAAAACCGAACAGAATGTTGCGAATCATTAAGAAAGGGATAGCTATTAGGACAGAAAAACATCATATTGCCTTTATATAAATCCATGGTACACCCACATCTTGAATACTGTGTGCAGATGTGGTCGTCCCATCTCAAAAAAGATATACTGGAACTGGAAAAGATTCAGAAAAGGGCAACAAAAATGATTAGGGGTATGGAATGGCTTCTGTATGACGAGAGATTAATAAGACTGGGACTTTTCAGCTTGGAAAAGAGACAACTAAGGAGGGATATGATTGAGGTCTATAAAATCATGATCAGTGTGGAGAAAGTAAATAAGGAAGTGTTATTTAATCCTTCTCATAACACGAGAACTAGGGGTCACCAAATGAAATTAATAGGCAATAGGTTTAAAACAAACAAAAGGAAGTATTTCTTCACACAACATACAGTCAACCTGTAGAACTCTTTGCCAGAGGATGTTGTGAAGGCCAAGACAATATCAGGGTTAAAAAAAGAACTAGATAAATTCATGGAGGATAGGTCCAACAATGGCTATTAGCCAGAATGGGCAGGGATGGTGTCTGTAGCCTCTTCTTGCTGGAAGCTGGGAATGAGTGACAGGAAAAGGATCACTTGATTACCTGTTCTGTTCATTCCTTCTGGGGCACTTGCCATTGGCCACTGTCAGAAGGGCTAGATGAACCTTTGGTCTGACGCAATATGGCCGTTCTTATGTGAACTCAATGAGTTTGATGTGGGAGTTATTGAGAGACAATAAAAGACCTCATGACAATCTGTACATTTTTCAGAAAACACCTTTATTTTGAGATAAGGCAGTCAACAATTTACAGCATTCCCTGGGTGAACACCACACTACCGAAAATATAGAATGGGATTTTCAAAGATGCAAAGGGGGTTTAGACATTCATTTCCCATTCATATGAATAGGAATTGGGTTTGTCCAAATCACCTTGGTGGCTTTGAAAACCTCGCCCATAAAACATGAATCTTGCTAAACACAAAGGACCAAATTAATGGCTGGTGTAAAATCAGTGAGGCAAATGGAGCTGGATGACAAATTTATTTGACCTCTTATACTGAAGTTACAACAAGGGTAGCTGATTCTGTTATCTGATCAATGGTCAAGGACTCATTCTATAGGCACTGTTTATGCCAATTCTTATGGACTAATCACTAATTCCATTAGACCAGATCACTGTGCAATTTAATAATATTGTATTATTACGTATAACATAAACTGTGTAAAAAGATGAACATTTGAGCTAGGATTTATTCTTTTCAGTAAACCTATTGAATTCCAACAGTGTAGAAACTGAAGGGCAGAGCTGAGCAAACTAGAAACACAAATGTCTGTTCATTGGATGATGTGGCTGAAGCTGATAAGAAGATACACCCTGATTTTCATCACAGAGAAGCACGTCACTCAGTGCAGTGTATTATAGAGGTGGAAAGTTGAGCAATTATCTATAATTACAGTCATGAGCTAACGCTGTCATCACACAAATGGAGAAGAAATTAGCTCTGTGCATGGTGCAGCTGCACAATTCCACATCAGTCAGCCTTCAATTTGCCAAAGTTGCTATATCTAGTTAAAACAAAAATCCTATGAATGGAAATGCCCTTGTAATAATAGAGATGAAAACCAGGGTAAGAACTGAAGTAGTATTTAATTTGGAAACACTTATTCAAATATTGGGCATGACATTGTCTTCTGTTATTATTTTCAGAAGTTCTGAATTAAAAACAAAACAAATGCAGTGGGGTCTGAATCAGAGCAAATTATTTTTTCCCCTATGTGGAATGTAAATTGACCTCACCCACAGTGAAAGACTTAGGACCTAATCCTCAGCAAACCTGCGCAGAGAAGTTTCCTGCACCCCTCACCTCCCCCTGCCAGAGTTTCACTGACTTCACAGAAGATTTGTATAGGTGCAGCGGCCCATCTGCATGGAGGTCATAGCAGAATCAGGGCTTATTAGGGCATGTAGTCCCAGGTGCTCCTTCCCTCACCCCACTCAGGAGTACCATATGGGGCGGGTCTCTTTGTCGAATTTCCCAGGAAGGAAAGAGTCTGCAGCAGTAGCCACCAGTGCCAGCAGTACCAGAAGGCAGAAGGAGTAGACTAGCTGAGGACCTCTTTCACCCCATCCCCAGGGATCTAGGACTTTGTGTCTACAGGAGCATAGAAACCACCCCATTCCTCCCAGCAGCACTAAGTTGCAGTCCTTTATAATCTCAGTAACCCCAATGAAGCAGTTCTGGACTCAGACATGTTTGTGGGGCAGAAGGATGAAATGGTTACACACCCTATGCTGTAACTGTGGTTCTTCAAGATGTGTCCCTCATGGGTGCTCCACTCTAGGTGCGCTTGCGCTCCCTGCGATTTCAATAGGAGATTTCTCATAGCAATGTCCAGTAAGCCCACGCATGGATGTCTCTCAGCCTTGTGCTATATGCTATTGCTATATAATACTGTTCCTTCTCTACCATGAAGCCCCATGACAGAGAACTCCGAAGCAGAAAAGGAGGGCAGGCAGTGGTGCACAGATAGGGACACACATTTAAAAGAACCACAATTACTGCACAGTGTGAGTAATCATTTCTTCTTCTATTAGTGTCCCTATGGGTGGTCCACTGTACCTGATTACCAAGCAGTTCCCCTTTAAAGAGGAGGGAGCTTCGGAGTTTAGTCCAGAATGGAAGAAAGTACAGCTGAGCCAAACACAGTATCAGAAGCAGAGTTGTGAATTATTGCATAGTGTTTAGCAAATGTGTGCATATAAGCCCACGTTGTGTCTTTACATATTTCAGTTATAAGAACATTCTTAAGAAAGGCTGTGGAGGTGGGGATAGATCTCATGGAGTGATCTTGTATGTCAGTGGATGCTTTGAGATTATGAGATTGGTAGCAGCTACTAATGCAGCCAGTTATCCACCTAGAGAGCCTTTGCTTAGAGACTGACGCTCCTTTTGTTCTGTCTGCGACTGACACACAATCTGGGAGTCTTCTTGAAAGGTTTAGTCCTATCAAGGTAGAAAGCCAGGACTCTCCTGACATCAAGTGTGTAGAACAACATCTCCCCCTTAGCCCGGTGAGGTTTAGGGTGGAAGATGGAGAGCAGAATGGGTTGATTAATATGGAAATGAAAATACACTTTTGGCAAAAACTTTGGGTGTGGTCATGTGACCTTGTTTCTGAAAAATATCGTGAATAAAGGGTATGCCATAAGAGCCTCTATTTTCCCCATTCATCAAGCTGACATGATAGCAACCAATAAATGGAAGAGTGAGCAGGCAGCCATAGGTCTAAATGGTGGTCTTGTAAGGCATTTAAGGACCAAATTGAGGACCCAAACTGGAGTAGGGTGTTTAACTGGTGGAAAAAGGTTGCTGAGGCCTTTGAGGAACCTCGCTTAGTGGGCAAATACAGGGTAACCATCTGTTGGAGAACGGAAGGCCATGATGGCTGCCAGATGAACTCTAATGGAGCTCTGCAATAATCCTAAACTCTTTAGTTCTAGAATGTAGTCCAGTACACCTTGTAATGATGAGGTTGTTGGTGCAATGTGTTTGAGATCACACAAGTGTGCAAATCTAGAGACCTCCTCAGCTCTGGCCTCCTGGACGGGGAGGGTGCGGAGGGTTGTCTATCTCTATGCAGGGCAGAGCTCAAGGCTCTAAAGTAGGGGTGGAGAATCTTTTTTTCTAACAGGAGCCACTCACTCACAGAAAAAATCAGTTGAGGACCACACACAGTCCCCCGGGGGTGGGGCACGGAGGCTTGGGGCTTCCCCTAGGCTCCAAGGTGGGGCCAGAAACGAGGGATTCAGGGTGTGGGAGTGGGCTCCGGGCTAGAGCAGAGGGTTGGGGTTTTTGAGGGGGTGAGGATTCTGGCTGGGGGTGTAGGCTCTGGGTCGGGCGGGGAAAGAGGACTTTGGGGTGCAGGAGGGGGCTCCAGGCTGGGGCCAATGGGTTTGGAGTGCGGGATGGGGCTCAGGGCTGGGGCAAGGGTGCAGGGTCTGGGAGGGAGTTTGGGTGTTGGAGGGGGTTCCGACCTGGGGCAGAGGGTTGGTGTGCAGGTGGGGGTGTGGGCTCTGGGTGGGACTTAGAGTGTGTGGGGGTTTCGAACTGGGCAAGGGGTTGGGGTATGAGTAGGGGTGCAGGATCTGGGAGGGGGTTTGGGTGCAGGAGGGACCTCAGGGCTGGGGGTTGGGGTGCAGATATGGGTGTGAGGTCTTGGAGAGAGTTAGGGTGCAGCAGAAAGTTCCGACCTGGGGCTGGGGGTTTTGACTCCAGCCAAGTGGCGCTTACCTGAGGTGGCTCCTGGTTGGCAGCTCAGCGGGGCTAAGGCAGGCTCCCTGCCTGCCCTGGCTCTGCATGGCTCCCAGAAGTGGCCAGAATGTCTGGCCCCTAGGCGGAGGGGCAGCCAGGGGGCTCTGTGCAGTGCGTGCTGCCCGAGCCTGTAGGTGCTGCCCCCTCAGCTTCCATTGGCTACGGTTCCTGGCCAATGGGAGCTGCAGAGCTGGCACTGGGAGCGGGAGCAGCATGCAGAGCTTCCCTGATTGCCCCTCTGCCAGGGAGGGCCACCGAGGCTTGGGGCTTCCGGCCCACGGTGTGGAGACTTGCCATGGGCCAGATTAAATTAAGCAGTGGGCCAGATCTGACCCGTGGGCTGGAGGTTCACCACCCCTGCCCTAGAGAATTGATGGCGATAAGCCACGAAGGGGTCCCAGTAGGGCCAAGAAGGTGGTTCATATAGCATGGGCGGTGGAATCCACAGGTGCTTGCCCCAGTGGGATGGTAGTTGTGGACATCTGTCAGGAGTGAGCTCAGGTTCCTCAGGGACTTCAGGAAAAGAACTTTCATGGGGCAGAGTGGAGAGCCTTGTACAGATATTTGTGAGGCTGAGGCAAAATCTTCATCAGAATCCTCCTCCTATAAGTCACTTGGTAATGGTGGGGCAGTAGAAGCAGCTTGATGTACCATCATTGGTACTGGACGGGTGTCCGGATATCTGGCAGTTCTCAGTACTGAGAAGTGATCCAAGCTGAGAAATGGTGAATCAGGAGTCTCAGACGCTGCGAGGTCTTGGGAAAAGTAATTTTTGTGTTACTGAAAATGTTTTTGGTACTGTGTCCAGGTCTTGAGCTCAAGTAATGATAGCTGAAGGATGCAATGGTACTGTGAGTTTTGAATGCTCTGGGGTATTCTGGACAGAGCCCAAATGGGTTTTTTTGGTAAGATAGTAGAGCTCTTCTTGCTGCTGTGGTCTACTGTTGATACCAATGTTTTCTCTGGGCCTGATATTTCAGAGTTTCTATGCTTAGTGGAGCTCTCGGTATGCAAGGAACCAGCTGCCTTGTGGGTACCATGTCAGAGACCGATGGGATCTAGGTGAGCTGAAAACTTTGACTTCTTTGAGGTAGATACCCTACCAGGAGAATTCAGGGCATGGTCTTTGGAAGACTTATGAAAGGAAGCTTGGGTCTTCCTCTTAGATACCCTTGAGGAGTGCAGATCAGAGATAGAGGAGGCAGCTGACTTACTCGGAGACCGATGTATGGTGGGAGCTCCTGGCTTGGGTCAGAAGCTGGACACAGCAAGCTCTCCATCAAAAGGAGTCAAAGTTTTATCTCCCTATTCTTTCTGGTGCTATATTTGAACTCCAGACATAAGTTTCACTTTTTGGAAATATGAGATTCCCCAAGGCAATGGATGCAGTGGGAGTGTCTGTGGCTCATCAGGATTGCCTCCCAACACAATAAGCAATGCTTGAACCCAGGAGAACTGGGCATACCCTTGGAAAGGGCAAAACCTCCCCAGGGATTGGGGGGAACTATCTAAAAGCTATACATAACACTTTTTTGTTTTATTTTAAAAACGAATACAACTATTACTAAATACTAACTACTATAATACACTAACTACAAAATCTAAGAGAACACAGTTGAGGCAAAACTCCACTTGGGCAACTAGCTAAGGATCTCAAGCTGGGCTGGTTGAAAAGGATGGTTAGCCCGTGCAGTGCTACATAACAATAGCATGGGGCATGAGGCTGAGTAACATATGTGCATGGGCCAAACGGACACTGCTATGAGAAACCTTAGATCAACGGTACAGGGGGCGCAAGCATACCTGGAGTGGAGCTCCCACAGAGACATTTCTAGAAGAAGAAGAAGAAGAACTGTTGGAGGGGGAGAGGAAGATCCCAATGACATCTTTAGAAACATCATGTGCACAGCATAACTGATCAATTTCAAACCTCTTGCACTCTATTCCCTGGGGGCCTCAGGTACCCATGCAAGGGAGAGGGCATTCTCTAGAGGTAGAGGCATTCTCTCTCATCATTTGAGAGAATCAGGGAGATAGTCTATATAGAAGGGAGAAAACAGCCAAATTAATTTATAAAAGAATACAAAAATAAAAGGCCGCCAGCCCAGCATCTATGAGCAAAGGGATGAACGTTATGAGAGCATAGGAGTTATTCAATAGGGAATTTAAAAAATGATATAGTCCAATTCCACACTGTTCCCAATACAGACCAGTAGCTAAAGACCACAGTCCAGCTCCAAATTTGGAATCTGAGGGGGGAAACTGGAGATCTCTTGAAATGTCCAATTACCTGTGGCAAATGTCTATTTTGATAATCTGTATGGAATATATCATGAACGTATATGACATTTTCATTTCCATTGTTTTGGAGAGCACAGAAATTGCAGTAAACTAGGTTCAATGGGAGTAGGAGACAAAAGTCCACAGGTAAGTCCAGAATAGAGAGTCCTGGGTGAAAGGTTGGAATCTGGGGGCAAGTGGGCAACGATAGCAGGGACAAAAGATAAATAGGAAGGAATATAGAGGGAAAACATAATGAAAATTCCAGATATCTGTATGCTAATGCAAAAAGTATAAAGAATAAACAGGAAGAACTAGAAATACTAGTGAATAATCACAATTATGACATAACTGGCATCACAGAGACTTGGTGGGATAATTCACATGACTGGAATATTGGTATATTGTTATATCCTTGTTCAGGAAGGACAGGCAGGGAAAAAAGGGAGGAGCTGTTGCCTTGTATATCAAAGATGTATATACTTGCACTGAGGTAGAGACAGAAGAGGGAGACAGATGTGTTGAAAGTCTCTGGGTAAGGATAAAAGGGATAAAAAACAAAGGTGATGTCAAAGTAGGGGTTCACTATAGTCCACGTAACCAGGAAGAAGAGGTGGATGAGACTTTTTTTAAACAACTAAAATAATCATCCAAAGCACAGGACTTGGTGGTGATGGGAGACTTCAACTACCCAGACATCTATTGGGAAAATAATATAGCAGGACACAGATTATCCAAAAAGTTCTTGGAATACATTTGGAGACAATTTTTTATTACAGAAGATAGAGAAAGTGAGTAGGGGAGAGGCTGTTCTAGATTTGACAAGACAAATAGGGAGAAACTAGTTGAGAATTTGAAGGTGGAAGGCAGCTTGGGCGAAAGTGATCATGAGTTCATGATTCTATGGAATGGTAGGAGGGAAAACAGCAGAATAAAAGACAATGTGCTTCAAGAAGGTAGACTTTAGCAAACTCAGAGAATTGGTAGGATCCTGTGGGCAGCAAGTCTAAGGGAATAAAAGAATTCAGGAGAGTTGGCACCTTTTAAAAGAAATATTATTAAGGGCATAAGAACAAACTATCCCAATGCTTTGGAACGAAAGGAAGTATAAGACGACACCACACTGGCTTAATCAGAAGATCTTCAAGGACATGAAACTCAGAAAAGAGTCATACAACAAAGTGGAAACTAAGTCAAATTACAAAGGATGAATATAAAAAAAACCAACACAAGCACATGCAGACAAAAATAGAAAGGTCGAGGCACAAAACAAGATTAAACTAGCTAGGGACATAAAAGGGTAACAAGAAAACATTTTACAAATACATTAGAAGCAAGAGGAAGACCAAGGACAGGGTAAGTTCATTATTCAATGAGGAAGGAAAGACAACAACAGAAAATTTAGCAATGGCCAAAGTGTTAAATGCCTTTTTTGTTTCAGTTTTCACCAAAAAGGTTTGCAGTGGTCTGGTAACTAACATAGTGAACACCAATGTGAATGGGGTAGGATCTGAACATGTTAAGAATGACTTAGACAAGTTAGATGTCTTCAAGTTGGCAAGATCTGATGAAATACATCCTAGAATACTTAAGGAATTGGCTGAAGACATCTCTGAGCCATTAGCATTAGCCATTCTCCCATGGAGGATGGGAGAGATCCCAGAGGACTGGAAAAGGGCAAACACTATACATATCTTCAAAAAAAGGGGAACAAGGATAACCCAGAGAATTATAGACCACTCAGCTTAACCTAAGTACCTGGAAAGATAATGGCACAAATAGTCAAACAATCAATTTGTAAGCACCTATATGGTAATCAGGTGATAAGTAACAGTCAACATGGATTGGTCAAGAACAAATAATATCAAACCAACCTAATTTCCTTCTCCGACAAAGTAAGAAGGCTTGTGGATGTGGGGGAAGCAGTAGATGTGATATATCTTGACTTCAGTAAGGCTTTTGATACTGTTTCACATGACCTGCTCATAAGCAAACTAGGGAAATATAGCCTATAGATGAACCTATTATAAGATGGGTGCACATCTGGTTGGAAAACCGTACTCAGAGAGCAGTTTTCTGTAGTTCACTGTCAAGCTAGAAGGGTATCTTTGGTGGGGTCCCACAGGGATTTGTCCTGGATCCCCTTCTATTCAATATCTTCATAAATGATTTGGATAATGGCACAGAGAGTACACTAACAAAGTTTGCAGATAATACCAAGCTGGGAAGGGTTGCAAGTGCTGTTGCGGAAAGAATTAGAATTCAAAATGACCTTGACAAACTGGAGAAATGGTCTGAATTAAATAGGATGAAATTTAATAAGGACAATTGCGAAGTACAATTAGGAAGAAATAATCAATTGCACACATACAAAATGGGAAATGGCTTCCCGGGAAGGAGTACTGCAGAAAAGAGCCTGGGGGGTTATAGTGGATCACAAACTAAATATGAGTCAAAAATGTAATACTGTTGCAAAAAAAGCAACCATCATTCTCAGATGTATTAGCAGGAGTGTTGTAAGCAAGACACGAGAAGTATTTCTTCCACTCTATTCAGCACTGATAAGGCCTCAACTGGAGTACCATGTCCAATTCACCACATTCCAGGAAAGACATGGACAAACTGGAGAAAGTCCAAAAGAGATCAACAAAAATTATTACAGGTCTAGAAAACCTTTGAGGAAAGATTGAAAAAAATTGGGTTTGTTTAGTCTGGAGAAGAGAAGGATGAGAGAGGACATGACAATACTCTTCAAGTATGTAAAGGTTGCTATAAAGAGGAGGGTGATACATTGTTCTTCTTATCCGCTGAGGATAGGACAAGTAGTAATGGGCTTAAATTGAAGCAATGGAGATTTAGGTTAGACATTAGGAAAAACTTCCTAACTGTAAGGTGATTAAGCACTGGAGCAAATTACCAAGGTAGGTTTTAGAATCTCCATCATTCGAGGTTTTTGAGACCAGGTTGGACAAACACCTGTCAGAGATGCTGTAGATACTTAGTCCAGGAGACTTTCCCTCCTACATTTCTATGATTCTCTAATTCTATAAACCAATGAACTGTCTTCAAAGAGAAATCTTTATAGCCATTTTTTGTACACATACACAAATATTTTAATATACTTGTATCTGAAAAGTTATTCATATTTTAGTACACTTATTATTAACTAAAAAGATAGTCTTTTAAATTTTGTAAAAATGACATATTTTACACATCCTCTATTTACAATTGTGACATACTTAAATGTTATAAAACACCCACTTTTGACCTTTAAAATATATGTATACTAGGACTCAGTATTAGATATATTATCATTTACAGCAAACTTAGGGCTTGCTGTGGAGCTAAACGTTCAATGGAAATTTCATATTCAGCCTCACTTAATAAAGACTTCTCAATAACAAACAAACAAACAAACAAACAAAAAAAGATAGGAAATGTACAAATACAAGGTTGGACAAAAAAAATCAAGCTAGCAGTTTTAAAAAATATTATCACTGTGAAGACTCCCAATAAATTAAAACCATACCGCACAATCCATTTTCATGGTATTGTTCATGATCACTTTACATTAAAAAAAAATGTCCTCCAGAGGTATGCAAAAAGTCACAGATGTTTCAGTCAAATGTCAGGATTTGGTTTCACTGCTCTTGCAGGGCTGTGTTTGTTCTACTGAAGGTTCGTGAATAGGTTCGTTCCATTCCTTGTGGCTTTGCTGGATCCTCCTTGTGCATAATCTTTTTATTAAAATTTTTTTTAAAGAAACAGATGAAAACAAAATGAACCCATTGAGTATTTATTTCAACAATTTTTACTGTTTTCAATTATCTTATATTTTTGGTTTATTAAATAATGCATTATTTATTTTAGATGCTTGATAAAGGAAACTTGTAGTTCAAAAAATTAACTTCATTTGGAGACCCAATCCTGCAGTTATTACTCAGGCCACTCTCTCATTAAGAGGGTTTCCGGAATTAAGGCAGCAGAATTGGGCCCCTGGTTGGAATCCTCAACATTCTGTCAATCAACGTACTGCACACTTCCCTAAACAATGTTTTTTCAACAATACCGTCAAGTAATCCCAAATTGAGTAGTCACCTACACTTTATAAACTCATTAGACTTACCTCTATTTGACCACTTGTAATGTTGCATATGCACACCCCAATCCTGTGATCAGAACCTTGTAGGACCACTGTGCCCATACAGAACCCCACTGATTTGCATGGGGATGCAGGCAGTTGCAAGGATCTGCCTGATAGCAGGATCAAGGCCAGTAATAGAGCCTGCACAATTTTACTCCCCTCGGCAAGCCTCCCTTGCATTAGGAAGGGTATATAGGGTAAGGCACATAGACAATTAGACCTAGATGCGTCAGAGAGAAACTCAACAGCAAAAAATGCTTCCCCCTGCCACATGTCACTGTCAGCTGTGATAAAGATATATACAACTGCTAGAAAAAGTTTCCTTTAGTCCCAGTAACATTTACTTTTGCCATTTATAATAATAATAGATTGAGAGCTTTTCTTCTCTCAAGGAAGACTACATGAAGAAGTGAAACATTTCCAGAAATAACATCATTATCATTGTCTCACAACATGTTGCAGTTGGCAATAGTGGATAATAGAATATAACAATGCTTTAATGATGCTCTTTGAGGATAACAACACCACCTAGTTCTTATGTGCTGCTTTTCATTCATAGATATTGAAGTGCTTTACAAAGGAAGTCAATATCATTAACCCCATTTTAGTGACCTGCCCAAGGTCACTTGGTGGCAAAGCTGAGAATAGGACCCAGGTCTGAGTCCCAGGCCAGTGCTCAAGCCACTAGGAATCACCAGTGTTTCTTGTCTTTGCCAACACTTCTTTAGCAAGTCTGAATTTAAAACAAAGATATTGGCAGTAATTGTGCTAAAGAAGTTAGAATTTCTCCTAAACTCCTTCTTGTGACTTTATTTGTTACTTGGGAATTAGCTACCATCAGAGTTCCTGATGAATACTGATCTTGGGGACAAGAGTGACTGAAAAGAATTTTCTCTTGTCCTGGAGCTCATGAAATATGCATTCTCCAGCATATAGTGATTACTTAGGCTTAGAAAAATTTAAAGAGACAATCTGGACATAACAGTCACATTTACAAAAAAAAAAAAAAAAAGACAAAAAAAAGACAAACCCTTACCTCTGTTATACTGAAGATTATTACATCTGAAAGGATTGTAAGGGACAAATCCGTACGTACAATAGGAAAGCACTGCAAAAAGGGGGCCAGATTCTGAAACTCTTACACTGACTAGTACTTTCTTCTTCAAGTAGACCCATGGACCTCAGTTATTCAGGGAGTAAGATACTACTTAATGGGAATAAGGGTGGCAGAATCTGGCCCTGAGTTTGCACTCATTACACAAATGAAATCCTACATCTATGCATGCAAATGGGTGTTTGGGTCTGCAACGTGGGTTACTATGCATCCAAACCCAGACTTCAGCACACACAATTCATAAATGCAAAGAAAGATTTTGTACATACTAGTGATTGTGCATTTTGCATGACTTTCCTATTGCACCTGAAAATGTGGCCCTAGAAGCCTATTTTGCTATTTATCATTTATGTTGATTGTGTTTACTTTTTCTATTTTACTCAGCATCAATAATGAAAATAGGTCAGTTTTAGCTTACATTCCTGGTTCTCATGAAGTAGCACAAAGATGTTGTGTTTGGCGTCACAAGAATGCAATGGAGTATTTAAACAGAATAGGTTTCTTAAATCTGAATGTTTTGCCTAACACCAGTTAACAGTACCTCTGCATACATGTCTGTATAATCATTGGTCCCAATTCTACCTCACATACTCCCTGGAGCCAATAAGAGCTGTGAACTTATGTCTCAAGGTAGAACTGGGCTATTATCTTTAACTGTTAGAAATAAAATAAACATTTATGTAAAGATTAAACAACACAGGCAGAACAAGTACACAGAGGGCAAAAAGAGGTGTTTATTGCAATATTTTGTCCCCTTGGCAACTCAAAAGTTTTCTCCTTCCCCTTTCCTTTTGCAAAGGTACTTCTCAGGCATTTGGCAAACATTATTCCTCATTACTCCTGGCTTCTAGAGAAAGTAAGTACAGAAGGATTCTGAGATCCCTTTTCACCAATACCCCTCCCCACCCTGGAATTCCAAATCACCTTCATACACAAACACAGTGCTTACTCTTCTGTCCGGGGTTGTGGTGAGACAGCTGCCATCCTTTTCCCCAGGACTCACACTTACTGTCTGTGCATGAGCTCCCACAGCCTGTGCCACAGACGAAACAATGCTGCTCTTACACCTGTTTTTTTTTTTTTCTGGGCAGTTCCTAAGATGTGTGTTCCTGATCCCCTCCTCCAGCCATCACTGCCATCATTGCAGAACTTGCCTTATGGCAACGATGGCAGAAAGTGATCCTTCTCCAACCATTTGGTATTAGCAGGTTACCATGCCGTATCATGGACAATGCACTTCCCCACCAAAGACTGAGGATATCACCTTCTGCTAAGCTCCATGATCCTAACAGTGCAGGAATCATTAGTGCCAAGGTTGTTTATGAACTCAGACTGCACATGTATCATGTCTCCCATCCCAACCCCTCACTGGGTTCAACACGAGTTAGACATGACACTTAAATGGACGTAAAATGTAGGTAAAACAGAAAATCAGCAAGTGAAAGCACGTGACATCAAAGGAAAGTATAGACATAAGAAAAATAAACATACCACTTTTGTCTACAGTATTGAGGGAAATGTTAGACAGGGAAGAAGAGAAGCTGTATAAGCATGGACCATGACAGAGCTGCCAGAAAAAAAAAAAAGAGAGAGAAGAGACTATGTAATGAGAGAGTCACTGTCAGTGGGTGTGCTATCAAAACAGCCTCAAATATAACAATGAGCAACACACCAGACCATAATGTCATTGTAGAGAACATGGTACCATTATGATAGTGCCTCGATGTTTCCCACTGTGAAATAAATATTTCAGCTGCAATTTAGAGTGTGTGAAATGTATGGTGATGGTGCTCTCTGCTCAGAAGTAGGGAAGCAAGAGGGCTCGAGCTGTGCAAAAAATTCATATTGCTTGGAAAGCTGGAAAAAAAATCCTGTTTTATTGCTAGATTTTCAGAAAGCAAAATATTTGGTGTTCTTTAGCCCTTAATTATATTTCTGCAACAGCAAAAAAAAAAAGGAGTCCTTGTGGCACCTTAGAGACTAACCAATTTATTTGAGCATGAGCTTTCGTGAGCTACAGCTCACTTCATCAGATGCATACCGTGGAAACTGCAGCAGACTTTATATATACACAGAGAATATGAAACAATACCTCCTCCCACCCCACTGTCCTGCTGGTAATAGCTTATCTAAAGTGAGCATGGCCTAACCTGATGCTCACTTTAGATAAGCTATTACCAGCAGGACGGTGGGGTGGGAGGAGGTATTGTTTCATATTCTCTGTGTATATATAAAGTCTGCTGCAGTTTCCACGGTATGCATCTGATGAAGTGAGCTGTAGCTCACGAAAGCTCATGCTCAAATAAATTGGTTAGTCTCTAAGGTGCCACAAGGACTCCTTTTCTTTTTGCGAATACAGACTAACACGGCTGTTACAGCAAAAAAAAAATTTCTCAGAGATCTATTAACGGAACACAGCAACTAGAGTATGAAGAACTTTCCAGAGAATTGGTGTTTTGTGCCCATAAATATTCTTTTCACACTGGTGAGAATATGATACAATGGTTTCCAAAGACACTGGTCAACTGGCAGGGAGAAAAATATTGAAAGCTGCAAAAGGCCTTTCTTTTTGAAAGCTGCCTGGCAGGAAAGGAAGCTGGAACAAGATGGCGGTAGGAAGACACATATTTTTTAGTTAGTTTTTTAACAGAGATTTTCAAAACACCTTGGTATTGAGGAAATAACCAACTATCTGGGCTTTTGCTCTCACAGGCTTTGGTGTTACTAAACCCCTTGGAAAAATAAAAGCCTTGTTATGTACAAGTAATTATGTACTAATCTATCAATATTTTCCTGCACTGAAAAAACGTACAGCTAAATGATATTCAGGTTCATATTTGTATTTGAAAAGTATTCACTGAATATCTTATGCAAATTTCAGTTTGTGGACTACTAGTAACTTGTTCATTTTGCCTATTCATTTTTCATTATTTGTGGTGCCTAATTTGTTCACCTAAGTCACATGTTAATTGTTTCTGATGAGTGATTGGACGATTAAAACTATTTAAACAGGAGACCCATGAGCAAAAAATGACACATTCAACACTTCTAAATTTAACACAAAACTTTTGGATGACTTTCTTGAAGAATATGATAAAATGTATGAAATGTTTGGAGTTCAACAAACATTTTCACAAATAAACTAGTGGTAATCAGAATCCTGAGATAACAAATCATAGCAAATAATGGAACAGATTCCCAGCTGGTGGAAATAAGCATATTTCCATTTAACAGAGCTACATCGATTTGCACCACATGAGAATGTGGTGCAATGATAGTGAAGCAAACTTGCCATGTTTATTTGCAAATACATTTATGAGTCACTTCTTATATTATTCAACAAGCTGTAGTTATCATTCACCTTACCCGTGAAGATATATAATATAAATTAGCTGCCATGGGGTCTAGGAGTGTTCATTAAATATCCTTGTTAGATACCAGTAATTATGACACTGATAATTATGTACACTGGGCAACTCTGCATACAAATGGTACTTATATGTGCAGTTAGCCACTTTTCACGTACAATTACCTGTTCATGTGTGAAAACATTCCAGGTGCAATTTAGAGCTGTTTACATACTAACATGCACCAAAGTAACTAAATTGGTTTTAATTCACTCTTTTTGTTATTTTGGTTTCAGTTTCTGTGTGGAATCTCTTATTGTAGATAAATTATTACTTGACCTAAATCAAAACAAGACACTCTTAATTTAAAGTAAAAGAGTCCACACCCAGTCACTGCACCAAAATAACAAAAGGTGTGAATAAAAGGCAGTTTAGTTATTTTGGTGGATGTTAGTGAGCTTTACACATAATATAGCAGGAATTATACAGGTCAGGATTGAGTGGCATTGGTCAAACTGCACAAATAAGTTTGCACAATAATTGTTGCATTGTTCTTGGTTGAAGTCTGCATTATTAGTATTTTACTTGTGGTTAATTGTACTAACCCTGAAGTTAATTGTATTCATTCATCAGAGGAAACAAATAGCCACCTCCATCCCCACCAGCAAAAGTTAAAATAGAACATCTGACCTGTTCATTCATGACTTCAGAGAGCTCGCTGAGCATATCCTTATAATGAGACTTCATTTCTTCTTGATATTCTAACTGGTCCTCTTTAATAAGGCGTTTGTTAACTTCAAGAGCATGCCCGCATGCTTCTGCAAACTGCCTACAAGCACAAACATACACCAAAGAACATCTGTACAAAAAACTCCAATGAAAAAATATTATGCCCCCAACTTAAAGTTATATAGTAGTTGGGGCAAATTATGGCACTCAGTTATAAATCCCTAGGAGTACTCAGGCCAATGTGATTTACACAAGATGTCAAGAGAAATTTTACGCAAGAACGAATTGCAAGACGTGGCTTTATCTAGTCCTACATAAAACATTCTGTCTAATTTCATGTCATATCACTGAATGTTTCTCATCTGTTTGTACTGGCCAAACAAAGTCTAATGTTTACTTTAAAACCAGTATGTTTACCTGAAGATTTCCTTCAGAAGTTTGACTTGGTTATCAGGATATTTCTTAGCATTTGTTTCTTCAAGAAAAGCTCGGGCGTATGCCATTGGTCCTGCATTTACCTGTTGGGGGAAAAGCACCTGGATTAGGGAGCAGAACAGTACACTTTGACTGTAATTTATAATTCTCATTGTTTAAGGCTCAGGGTCAATTTCTGTGCTTACAGTGCGTGAAATGACACTGACTTCAAATAGATAGTACAGGGTGAATATGAATAGAGATTTTGTTCCGTATTCTGCATCTTGAAGACATTCTGCCTAGCATAAAGCTGCATTCAGGAAAGTGCCAAAAGCATTTCCCAACTGAAGCTAAACACATCGGTATTTATCTTCTACACATTTGTTCTGAATCAATGACTTAAGAGAAACTGTTAATCTTCCGAGGTGCCATTTTCCAAATACAAATATGGTAGGTATTTCAATTTAACAAAAATACCAAAATTAGACTGTACGTCAGATCCCTAGCAGGTGTAAACTGGAATAGGTCTACTGAAAGGAAAGGAGCTGTGCTGATTTACACCAACTGAGGATCTGGGCCCATGAGCCAGATAGATGAATATCTTAGAAAGTTTCATATGCAAACGGTGCACTGGACATTAGCTAATGTAGTCGAAAAACAAATCACACTGAATCACAAGGGCCAAATATGTTCTTCTCTCTAATCCCAGTTTTTCTACATAAGAAATCATTAAACTGACCTGTACAAGGTTCTCATTAAAAAAGTATCTGAATGCTCATTTGAGTACCAGGCTTTAGTTTAATATGGTCAGGCTGTTCAGGTTAGAAAGAGTTTAACATTTATTAGAGGAACACTAAGGGTATGTCTACACGGCAAAAAAAATACCATGGCACCAAGTGTCAGAGCCCAGGTTAATTGACTTGGGCTTGTGGGGCTCTGGCTGCCAGGCTAAAAAAACCCTCCACTCTCTCAGGGTTTCAGAGCCCGGGCTCCAGCCTGAGCCTGAACATCTACACTGCAATTTTTCACGCTGCAGCCTGATCCCTGCAAGCCTGAGCCAGCTGACCCGGGTCAGCTGCAGCCAGGACTCTTTTATTGCAATGTCAATATACCCTAACAGACTTAATTATAGCAACACTGCCAGGCATCAATCCAACACCTATTAAAGTCGATAGGAGTCTTTCCACTGATTTCAATGGGCACTGGAACAAGACTCGAATACCCTGGAGTAAAACAGATTAAATATGCTACACAAGTTGCAAAGACCCAAATAAAAACGGTGGTTGGTACGTAAACATAAAACTGAGCCATTGTTACCTTGACGCTGACACTTCCTTGAAGTTTGAGTTGCAGTCTAATCATGTCCACTTCTTCCATTGTGCAAAGCTGTTTAAGTTCTGAAACCTTTCTGGACATCTCATCAATAGCTACTTCAATGGGGTTCAGTTCTGTACTTGTTTGGCTTATGACTTGAATACGCTTCTTCACGTATGGAAAGAAATGACTGGCTGCTCAAAAACAAATGTAAAACAGTCAAAGAGATTCCACTCCCACAAGCTGGTAATTTTGGAAGCAATGCTAGTGGGTTCACAGTTTAGACTGCACTCATTTTTTCCATTTTATAAACACCTTTGTGGTCCAGGAAAATTAATACATGTACAGGATTGGCTCAGCAGGTCTAAACAGACATTTTGATGCAGTCACTTCCGGTTCCATTTTGATCTAGCACTATTTGTCTCGTATATTTGTCAGACCCTGACAGCACATGACTCTCAAAACTCACAGATTTTAAAATTCACATCTTTCTTATTCTGTGTTAGGGCCCTGATTCATAAGCCTGTGTTTAACTTTAGGCACTTCAGCAGTTCCCTAAAATCAAAAAGACTACTCACATAATGAAAGACAGGCATGAACTTAAACCCTTTGCTTAGCTGAGGCTTAGATCTCCTAAATTCGCTAATTGTAACAAATCAATCATGAAACAGTAATTATCCGACATGACTGTTGACAGATTCACAAAGAGAAGCAGACAGAGAGGACATGCCTCATCAAAAGCAAGAGCTGGGAAGGAAATCATCCTGTGAGAATTTTTGAATTTCAAATTTTTTTCCTGTCCCAAATTCGGATGAAAAGTCAAAATCTCAAACATTTTCATGAATCGAAAATCTGAAAAAAATATTTGGTTAATTGAAAATTAAAAAAAGATAAATTTCAAAATGTTTTCTTTGGATTTTGACCGTTTTAAATCTTTTTTATAAACTATACGTTAACTTACATTTTGAAACAAAAAAATTCAACATGAAAAAGAGAACTTTTTCATTTTGAAAATATCATAACAGGATAATTTGACAATTTCAAAACTTTTTTTTTTCCCAAAACCTTTTCCAAAATGGGAAATTCTTGAAAACCAGCCCCTTTCCAGGAACAGTTTAGATAATTTCTAACCAGCTCTATCCAACGTACTTCCTTACAGCTCAGCCAGCAAAGTGACTCAGCGAGTTTGTCTCCTGGACCTTGGGAAGTTTGGCAGAAAAAATTGCCTGTCCTAAGGCTCCTTTCTGGTTCTTCTGCATACGTTAGGAAGCCTCCTCAGCCCCATGTAACCCAATGGTGAGCATCAGTTACCGATCAGTTGGAACCCTGGACAAGCCCCAATGTATGTGATGGCTGCCATCTTGGCCCACACACTGGAGGTTGAACGATGGACCTCCAGAGCTAAAAGCATGAGCTGCTACCGCTGGAGCTAAAGAGCCACGGCTCTGTAGGTGGGGCTGCAAAAGACTCATATCCTTTGTAGACTGGGCACCTGTAATACACACTGACCAGTGGCAAAGAGTCCTGTGGCACCTTATAGACTAACAGAGGTATTGGAGCATGAGCTTTTGTGGGTGAATACCCGCTTCATCAGATGCACGCAGTGGGAATTTCCAGAGGCAGGTATAACCTGACCAGTGGGTTACACTTGCCCTGAGTGTCCAGTGTTCTTTCCCCAATGCACATCAGTTGCTGCCTCAACTCCCACAGCTGCTCCTCTTTCCAGTGTTACATCCAGTTCTCTTGTAAACAATAAATGCTTCATTTTTATATGTATAATTTCTATAAATGTAAAAACTTCTAAAATGTATCCATTTTATCCATGTAAAATCTAATGTATTGAGGCAGTGGGATGAGACAGTGGATGGGAGGGTGGATGTGGGGCGAGCAATGGACAAGTGGTAGTGAAGCTGGAGAGAGACATAAGGTTCCAGCCCAGTACATAAAGCAAAGGATGGAGGCTGAGTGCATGCTTTGGAGCAGATCTGGCCAGGCAGCAGGGCTAAGGAAATTGGGGAGCTGATGAAACAACCCTATCTACTGATTAAAAGTTTACACACCAGTAGGCTAATACCCTAACACCGTAATACACGCACTTTCAGTTCAACGGTACTATTCCCTCTCCACCCCAAAGTCAACATCAAAGAACTTAGTACTGCTCAGATACTAAACAACAGCCATTGTTCTCTGTGCTTCATCCCCTCGCCCTTGTAGCTGTATCATAAAAGAGATGCCTCCAGATACCAGGTATTTTTCAACCTTGACTCCACAAAACATTTAGGTGACTAAGTCTGTGCTGCAGGCAGCTTTTCCCATTTGGCCCTTTGGGGAGATTATATATCCTGAAGTCAGATGGGCTCTAAATTTTCTGTCATTTTGAAGTCTTTCCGTGAACGTCAGCCTCTGTATTAATTTCTACTTGTGAGAACAAAGCTCATCAAGTGCATTTCAGACAGTTTCTTGTACACTCATCCAAAATTTCAGATATGTCAAGTTTTAGCAGTAATTTCGTGGATGTTTATCACTTTTCTCTAAGATGAGATTTCAATCATGACAAAAAGCTGAACATTTTCTGTTCAGCACCACAGTTTAATCTGATTCAATGGAAACTGGTGCCTGCAATACTTCTTGCAAAAGGGTACCTTCCTGTCTTAGAACACAGGGATCACTGACAAGACATAAGATATATGGGGTTATGTTTTTATATAGTTATTATATATTATATAGTAGCCTTCTGTAAACCTGGTATCATGTTTTAATTTTTAACAAATACTCATATCTGAAGTGGTTTATTTTTCCAACCAGGTAAATCTTGCAAGGTCCACTCTGGTTTATCTTTAGTCTATGCAAGCTAAGAAGAATAAAGAATGAGGATTCTGATTTCACTAAACTGGTATAAATCAGGAGTAACTTTACTGAGAAAGTGGGGTGAGTGAGAGGAGAGTAACAAGGAAGAATAATGTCAGCTGATTATTCTACAAACAGATCATTTTTCTTCTGTTATTTAATTGTCTGCAAAATCGTATAATGTGTGCAATTTGGGCATATTAAAGACTATGCACAGAAATACAGACACAGTCAAATGATTATTGCTCACTTAACACAAAACTGTCGGCAAACAACAGATTGTGGACCATATTATGCTCACTGATTTTTGAGCAGCATTGCCCTTTGAAATCATATGCAATTTTTTTCTTATAGTCAGAACTCTTAACAGAAAAAAGGCAGCAACATACTTGTCAGGATTGTGCGTCTCTTGCATTGCTCTTCTACCCCTCCGTGTTTTTTTCCTGACAGCGTGAAAGGCGTTTCAAATACAAAATGGTTGATGTTGTGATGCATTTCAAAGTCGGTCTTCCTGTCGTCAGCCTCCTTCTCGTCAAAGAAAGGCGTGACATATGTGACCTGGATATAGGCGTATTTTGGATCCAACTCTTTGGGGTTGACCTGTGTTAACATTGTTACACATGATGAAACAATGTATCTGATACTGACTTAGTATTACTATTAATACAATCTCTGAGTGTTGTTTACAGGCTTGCTGTTTTTACCCACTGTGGTTTTATTGATATTTGTGTAAACACAGTTCATGATTTTTAAAGGTAATGTTGGACACATACATTAACATTTAGATCACTGACTGTGGGGCATGTTTTTCAGTTGAAGTCAATGGGAGTTTTGAGTACAGTTCAATGGCAACATTGGATCTGGGTTGAATGAATTAGAAAGAAAATAGCCAATTTCTGCCTTGCAATGGTAATACATATTTGTGATGTACATTGTGATCACATTTGTGATTACAATGTTGTCCTTCGGCCACATCACCAGGCCAGTGCAGCCCTAGGCCCTACTAGAAGGCATGGCTCATTTTTGTTATAAAACTCGTGCATACTAGTTCCGTACTTTGCTCATATCCATTAGAAACACCTTCTTGGAAACATTTATGGTATCACAACAGTGTTAAATCTTTGGCTCCCAGAACAGCCTTACAGAGAGAATGCCAGTGTGGTGTAGAGTGAAGTGTGGTTATGTGATCTTATACTTCAGTGGGAAAACTAGCTTTTTATTTAGTATATGGGTGTTGAATATAAAATAATAGGGCTAAATACTGACCCATGGCACTCACCCATGCAGGGAAGAAGGGGGCATGTGACTCATTACTCCCCTCAATGGACTGCCTACATCATGAGTCATAGTTGGGATATGTCTACATTGCAGCTGGGAGCAAGCCATCCAGACCCGGTAGACAAACCCATGTTAGTGGGGCTTGAGCTGCAGCGCTAAAAATAGCAGTGTGGATGTGGTGGTTTGGGCTGGAGCTCAGGCTTTGAAGCCACCAGTTTCAGGTGGGATTGTACTCAGCTGCTGCCAGCCATGCTACTGCAGCTACACTGCTATTTGTACTCCTGCTAGCTTGATGAGAGCTAGAATGAGTATGTGTACCCAAGGAGGGACGGGGGACAAGTCACACCCCAGCTCACAGTGTAAGTATAGTCTTAGAGTAGGAGAGCCACCCACATGGGGTTTTATTCCTACCTTTGCCCCCCACCCCCAGATCTGAGAAGGATGGGATGGGAAGGGGGTGGAGCTCTTACTATCCCCCTAACGTACCAGCAAGTACAGTGGAACCATTGCAGAAGGTAGACTAAGCAGTGCCAGGTAAAAGGCTTGCACTGCTTAATATACCTCTGGATTAAGAGGGAACCAGGACCAGACTGTAACTCTGCTCCTGCATCACTGCCACTAAGTGCTGCCTCTTACTCAGGGCTTGTGGTAACTCCACAATCCAGCCCATAATATTTTGAATGAAAGGAACAGGTTTTTCACCAATTACCAAACCAATTCACAGAAGTGCAGCATGTGTTTTTGAAAGAACATTCATCTAAGGGCAGCATTTCTCCCATACCTTGTTGGAATCTTGTATCATCTTCACATTGTCTGCTCCAAACTTATCTGCATAAAGTTTTAGCAGTCTCTGCGAGATCTCAGACAGCCCTGTTAACTTGGGTTCTTTATAGATATATTCTTTACCTTCCTCTTCTTCAAAAAACCCCTGTTCAAAAACAAACAGAAAAGATCACTCAGTGTAACAGATCTGGCAAACTAAGTGTAAACAGAAAATAACACATACATGTTTACTGTGACATAAGGTTTAATGTATCCAATTGTTTAGATATTGGAGTCATTGATTGTTTTTTCTGAGTGCTACAGCATGTGGTTGATGAAGGAACCTAACACATTACACAAATTTCGACATTAGACAGAACATACGTCTAAATTTTAATCAGCTGGACAAGACAACTATTGTGAAATACAATGTAAACAACATTGGATATCAGAGGATTTGTGTGTAATGCATGCTTTTATTTGCCTATGTGGAGAGACTGCCATCTAGTGGTACATTCTAGTTATAAATTACAGATGACCAAATTAGTAATGGCTCATGGATTTACATGAAATACTGTTCTCTCTTCACACAACAAATCTTTCAAGCAATAAGAGCATAAAATTCATTGGGTGTAAAACTATCTTGTTAGGATGCCATGCACAACAACTGTGTGGGAACAACAAATGAACTGATCTGTATCTTAGTTCATTTAAATAGAGTATTCTGCTGTAATCTTGAAAAAACCAATAATACATTGTGATATCTTCGAAGACAATGTAACATCTTATTTACACTGGAAAAGATAAAATTGCACAGACTGTTGACTTTTACAAAAAGATTGCTGCACATGTACTTACAACATTGGACGTAGCTGGCAGTGTATTAATAAAAGGTCTGTTGAAGAACAAAACAAGAACCTGCCAGTTTCCGTAAGAAATGTTGACCTCAGAAAATTAATATATAAAATACACCATATGCAAATAAAACATACATAACTGGCGTATACTGACAGTTTAGGATAAAATCTTTCCTGGCTGAATGAAACAGGTCACATGTACCACACCCATTAACAATAATTGGACTTTACCACTGACAATGATCTTATACTTCAGTGGGAAAACCAGCTTTTTATTTAGTATCCGAGTGTACAATGTAAAATACAAATAGGGCTAAATCCTGACCTGTGGTGCTCACCCTTGCAAGGGAGCCGGGGGCATAAGCTGGATGGGTTGCATACTCTGTTGCTGGACTTTCGGCAATGCAAATATTGCAGCATATACCCAAACAATGCCCCCTTGCTTGTCAATGGAAAATAACTCATTTAGCTTGGATGTCAGAGGAGATCGTCAGTAAAGGTCAGCAGCTACAATACAGGCAGCAAGTCAGAATGATAAGGGTAAAAAGGACAGCAAAAGACATACAAATAAAACCCTTTAGCCCTAACGTATTGTGGGAAAGATGCCTGAAGTTGTAATATTCCTTAGTAAGCATCCGAGGAAAAGTCCCATCTGTAAGACCTACTGGAAGGCAGAGGAGCGCAAATACAGTCTGGGACTTTCAAAGACGCCTATGGGAGTAAGGCACTGAACTCCCACTGAAAGTTATTGGGAGTTGGGGGGGTCTAATTCCTATGGGTGGAACCTTGGAAAGCCCCAGCGAAAAAGTAGTATTTTTACACCTGATCGCATTTCAACCTTGGCGCCAGGAGAAAAAAAAAGAGAAAAAAAGATTAATTGTTAATTATCTGCAGGGCCTATCATTACAAAATGACATAAGACAGTTACAGCTTTGTAAAAATAAATTAACTAAAAATGTTAATGTTCTTTTAGAACATGTGAAAGAGAAAAAGGAAATGATCTTTATTTCAGCAGAGCTGAAGAGAAAGAAGGATCTGGCCATAACTCATCTTCCCAATTTCTCCAGCAAAGTGGGCCCGCAGTACCTCTAATGAAGGGAGGCACTATTTCCGTATGCTACACTATAACGTAGATATCGCTGTGCAGCATCATTAATTATAGAATGCCTCTGAGATAGAATAAAAAGAAAATTTTGTGATACCCTTATGGAAACTAGTTCTGATGCATCAGGTAGTTGTGTGCTATACAGGAAGTCAGACTAAGATGATCCTAATGGTACCTACCAGCCTTAAAATCTATGAATCTGGGAATAGGAAATAAAACTTTGTTGTTAAAACAAAATATGGTACCTGCCACTATGGCTTACAAAAGCTGACTTATACCATGCACATTTCTTAAGGGCACAGACAGCAACTAGATTCATGATAATTTTAATCACCCTCTTCTACACAGAAAACACAGAAAGAAATTTCCCTCTTCTTTCACATCATTTAGTAAAAATTAACCCAACACTTTCTCACATTCTTTGCCTATTTTGTCTCCTTTTCACTGTAAAATGTTCCAGAGGAGTGATTTTTAATTTTATTTTTTTTTAAGATTAGAAAGTGCCCAGCACATTGTGGGTATTGCTGAAAACAAATGAAGAAGGAGAATTGTAATAGTAACCTATTTAACCTTATTATTAACCTATTATTATTATTATCATTGAAATCACATCATAGGCATGCAAGGCAGTTTCCAGACAAATGAAGGACAAAACCATGCCTGAGGAGCTTACATCCTGTAAACTCTTACTCAGGTGATTGATTTTGATGGGACACAAGTTGCTTTCTGATCTCACCCCCACTGAAGTCAATGGAAAATTACTTTGGGTGAAAATAGATGAAAACTCCATTAATTCTATCCAACCCCAATAAAAAGCTAATCTAGATTGTTCTGACTGAAAATCATCTGCTTTATGTAACCACTGAATTAAAAAAAGATATTTTTGAAATTAATCCTGCTCTGAGCTGGGGTAGCATATCCTCTTAGTCACTGGCACTTTTTATAGATTTTTGCTAGCTAAAGCACAGCGTTTACATGTAAGCGTCAGATTGCCATGCTGATGCAATACAGCACTTTGAGATGATACTTGTGCTAATCATTTCAGTAAAAAAAGATAACTGACAGATTTCTTCTACTCTTTAATGCGAGAGATATTATTTAAAAGCGTGGTCTCTAACAAAACTTCAAATGAGAAGCAGGAGTTCTCTGGAAGCCATATAATAATCCTGTCTGCCATATGCCACAAATCTGGCAAAGACCATTAAGAGTCAGATTAAAAAAATGTATAGGAATCAAATATCCTCCAGTTTAGGGATTTTAAAATATTAAGTAGCTGAGGTCACATTATTAATGTATAGCAACATCTTGTTTTCATATTGCCTGCTATTGATTTATAAGGACAGTGTGATCAACTGCATGTAATGGTGGAAATGAACTCTCAAACACTGGTTATTGGTTTCCAGTAAACTTTCATTCATTTAGGCCCAGGCTGTGACTGACGTTGAACGGCTATCCAGTGTGGGGACAACTGAAGGAGCTTCTCTTTCCTCATGCAAAGAAGAGTCTCTGTCATAGCTCCTAAGCTCAAGGAAGTAAAAGGACCTCCCCTTTTGTGCATTCCTGGTGCAGCATATCACCTCAAAGGAGTTGGGCTATGGTGAAGCATGGCCCTATGTTACCTCCTTTCTGCACTGGCTTGTGGGGCAGGTCAGGTGTACCTGAGGGAGCAGGCTGCATCTCTAATTTATGTTGCCTGAAATGGCCCCCATGGGCCATTGCACCAGGCAGGATTGATGGAGCACAGGGCACTCTGGCCAGGTCCCTTTACCCCAATATGACCATTAACTTGGCCAAGGGAAATGTCTGATCCTACCAGATGCTGAGTATCTCCTACAAGGTCTCAACTCCCACAGACCTCAAGGATGCTGAGCACCTTGCTAAACTGGTCTAAGAACATCTTTAAGACACAAAGCCTTCAAAGCTTCAAAGGAGAAGGGTACATTTCCCATTCAAATACTTCCTGCTCTGCCACAGATTTGTTTGTGACCTTGGGCAAGACTGCTCTGCCTCTGTTTCTCCTCCTACTCTTCGTCTGTCTTGTCTATTTAGATTATAAGCTCTTTGGGGCAGGGATTCACTATGTATTTGTACAGAGCCTAGCACAATGGGGCTCCCAATCTGGTTGGTGCCTATAGGCCAGGAGTGGGCAAACTTTTTGGCCCAAGGGCCACATCATGGTGCGAAACTATATGGAGGGCCAGGTAGGGAAGGCTGTGCCCCCAAACAGTCTGGGCCCTGCCCACTATTCGCCCCATCCCACTTCCCACCTCCTGACTACCCCCTCAGAACCCCTGACCCATCCAACCCCCCCTGCTCCTTGTCCCCTGACTGCTCCCTCCTGGGACCCCCTGCCCCAGACCGCCCTCCCCGGGATCCCACCCCCTATCCAACCCCCCTGCTCCCTGACTGCCCCCCCAACCCCTATCTACACCCCCGCCCCCTGACAGACCTCCCGGGACTTCCACGCCCTGACTGCCCCAGAACCTCCACCCCATCCAACCACCCCCTGCTCCTTGTCCCCTGTCTGCCCCCCCGGGACCCCCTGCTCCTAACCGCCCCTGCTCCCTGTCCCCTGCCTGCCCCCCGGCACCCCCTACCCAACCCCCTCACCGCAGCACACGCGCACCGCCACCTCCTTACCATGCCACTCAGAGCGGCAGGAGCTCACAGCCCTGCTGCCCACGTGGCGGCGTAGCTGCGGGGGAGGGGAGGCTGCAGGGGAGGGGCCAGGAGCTCAGGGGTTGGGCAGGACGGTCCCACAGGCCAGATGTGGCCTGCAGGCCATAGTTTGCCCACCTCTGCTATAGGCACTACTGCAGTACAAATAAACAGTCATAATAGTCAGCATTAAATACTGAAGTGCTGGACAAATCCAGTATTTTAGCACAAAATACCAGCCTGTAATTTTTACCTTCTGAGATTCTGAGTGAGGCTGTGCCTTTGGGATGATAAAGGCTGTTCCACTCACTACTCCCAGACCACTTAACAATGCATTCTAGTGCAGGAGCATGGGCCCATCGCTTCTATGGGTGCATGGGGGGAGCACTGCCTGTGGCTTCCTGATTTTTCCTGGCCCTTTCACGGACCCCATAAAGTTCTTCACACCCTCCCATCCTGTTCACACACGTTAGGGCCAGAGACAATCTGGGCCTCACCTTCTTTAAGTGGCATATATTTTTTATTACATTCTGAGATCTAAACACCATAATTCTGCCCCTATTTAAAGGAATGAAATGGAATGGACATACTGTAGTTTAAGATGGAGTTAGTGTACAACAAAGGGACACACAGCAAGTTTGGGATGGCTGTGTGAAATGAATTGCTGAACTGCAACAGCCCACGGGCAAATGTTTATGGAGAGGTTGCTGGTAAATAATTCTGGAAAGCGTAATGACTTATTGAGCCAGCTGTATGGGTAAAGCATCTATCTGATGTGTTTGTAATGAGCCCATCACCATGTTACCTAGATGCCACACACATATGCAACTTAAAAAGCTTTTGAAAGAGTCACATTTTCCCTCCCCCTTTTGACATCACCACTTTCTGTGGTACATGAGGTTGCTGGTCTCACCTGTTTCCTAGGGAAGATCCTGACAGTGCCTTGCATATTGTGGGTCATTTTTATTGTAAGATAGTTTGGATTACACCCCTAAAGTGGCAGGGCCCAAGCTCATCCTGATCTTCATACATAAGGGGTTCAACAGTTGCCCTGGCACTGTGAATCTTGGCATTCAGCTCCCAACAGTTATACCTTGAACACCATCAAATTTAGTTTCCAAACTGATTAGTCTCTGAAAGTGAGTCTCAGGGAAGAGTAAACCCCAGTCCAGTGAGGCTTCGAAGAGTAGCACCAAGACCCTGAAGTTTTTATTCTGGCTGGGAAGTCAGTTAAGGACATGAAGCAACAGAATGATGTCTGTAGAGCAGGTTGGCTGCTGCTTGCTGGAATGGCATGACCTTCTGTGTGGCCTTTATGGTCAGTTCCAGGCAGAATGCACCGCAGTAATATAGCCTGAAGGTGATGAAGGCATGGGTTTGTCATTGCTGGGTTCAGATCAGATAGAAAAGGGCACAGTATCCTAACCAACCAAAGATGGAGACAATATTTCAGGCATTCACGGCTTTTTTGGGTGTGAAGAACTAGCAACAAATACAACAGGACACTGAGGCCTTGACCTTGACAGTTGATCAATATGACTTTGACAATTGGTAAGAGTTCAGAGCTGTTCTTACGGTCTTGAATTTCTTTTTTTCTCCTACCAGCAACACATCAGATCTGTCCATACTGAGTCTGAGCTAGCTACAATTCATCCAGGCACTTATCTTGCACAGGTGCTCAGATATCTGAATCATGGAACTGTCTGGAAATGAGACATTGAGCTGGGTCTCATTAGCACATTGCTGGTGCAGAAGGCCATAGTGTCTCACCACCTCCCCAGTTCTGAATGCCGTTGGCAGAACTCATAGTGCTTTTGGGAAGAAAGAGCAGCCCCCATTTGTGACCCGTTGGAATCTATTCAACCAAAGTCAAGCTGAACCAGCTTAATGAAACTTTGCTCACCAGTCCTATATCTTACTGGAGAGCCAACAGCCCCTCTTGGAATAAACTGCTTCTATGCTCTAGTCGATGCAGAAGCCTGATAATGTGTAAATGCGTCTTGCAGTGTGCATTGTTGAAAGTAGAGAAATTCCTAGCTGCATTGGGAAAGACGAATTAATCTGAATTCATTTTGTAATCTAACTACCAGTTCAGTGAAGATAACATAGGTCACTGAAATGCAGAAGGGAAGCCAAGTTTTTATTGGCTTTATCAGAAATCTCAGGTTTTAATAAATAGGCACAAATCTTGGGGTATCTCATTGCTCAGTCACAGTTGTGCTGTGCTGAAGTAGTAGCAAGTACTATGCAGCTGTGACTAAATGAAAAGACTTAAAGGGTCATTGAGTGGGCTTCCTTAACTGTATCAGCTAAATCAGAATGTGCAGTTCTGCATTGTTAAAACCTGCATTATTCCAAGGCAAGTAGGGACCTAACCTTTCCAATGCTGATTTGCACATGCAGGTACAGGTATTGGGCGCAAATTTTAGCTGGCCCTTGCACAGGTGCACAAAAAGTATGGGGCCTACAAGAACTTCCAAGGGGCTGGTGAGATCCCATTGTGGAGCTCCTGTGGGTGTTAGCTGTCTAAAAGGGAGCACTGATCATGATCACCACCCCCGCCAACTGGGCTGCAGAGCTTCACCCCTTCTAAGGACTGGCAGAGCTGTTGGTTCACATGTGCACTACAATTTCTCCTGAGGGCTCTAGCAGCAATGGAATCCATCTGCAGAGACCTCCAACACACCTGGTAGAATCTTGGTCCTTGCAGGTGGAACTGTGGATTTTCAGATGCCAGTGCAGATTTTTCTCCTATAGAATGGCTGCGCTTGAGAACTCGGGGGGCGCATTTAAGAGGTCTGCACCATGGAGAAGCCAGAGCTCCCATGTAAAGTTATTGTAGATTTGATTATAATCTTGACACCCAGAGGCAATCAGAATTGTGCCCATTTTTTATGGCTGGCGAATCTGTCAGATACACTGGAAAATACTATAAAGTGATTTTTGTCCATTGTTCAGACAGGGTTAAAATAGTGCAATTTTAAAATTTCACTGTGAACCTCTGAAATCCTCACTTGGGGTCAAGATAGAATGCACACACCAAGGAGCTGCACTGTTCTAAGACAGGTTTCAGAGTAACAGCCGTGTTAGTCTGTATTCGCAAAAAGGAGTACTTGTGGCACCTTAGAGACTAACCAATTTATTTGAGCATGAGCTTTCGTGAGCTACAGCTCACTTCATCAGATGCATACCGTGGAAACTGCAGCAGACTTTATATATACACAGAGAATATGAAACAATACCTCCTCCCACCCCACTGTCCTGCTGGTAATAGCTTATCTAAAGTAATCATCAGGTTAGGCCATTTCCAGCACAAATCCAGGTTTTCTCACCCTCCACTCCCCCACACAAATTCACTCTCCTGCTGGTGATAGCGCATCCAAAGTGACAACTCTTTACACAATGTGCATGATAATCAAGTTAGGCCATTTCCTGCACAAATCCAGGTTCTCTCACTCCCTCACCCCCCTCCAAAAACCCACCCCCATACACACACAAACTCACTCTCCTGCTGGTAATAGCTCATCCAAACTGACCACTCTCCAAGTTTAAATCCAAGTTAAACCAGAACATCTGGGTGGGGGGGTAGGAAAAAACAAGAGGAAATAGGCTACCTTGCATAATGACTTAGCCACTCCCAGTCTCTATTTAAGCCTAAATTAATAGTATCCAATTTGCAAATGAATTCCAATTCAGCAGTTTCTCGCTGGAGTCTGGATTTGAAGTTTTTTTGTTTTAAGATAGCGACCTTCATGTCTGTGATTGCGTGACCAGAGAGATTGAAGTGTTCTCCGACTGGTTTATGAATGTTATAATTCTTGACATCTGATTTGTGTCCATTTATTCTTTTACGTAGAGACTGTCCAGTTTGACCAATGTACATGGCAGAGGGGCATTGCTGGCACATGATGGCATAAATCACATTGGTGGATGTGCAGGTGAACGAGCCTCTGATAGTGTGGCTGATGTTATTAGACCCATCACAGGGCCTAATAACATCAGCCACACTATCAGAGGCTCGTTCACCTGCACATCCACCAATGTGATTTATGCCATCATGTGCCAGCAATGCCCCTCTGCCATGTACATTGGTCAAACTGGACAGTCTCTACGTAAAAGAATAAATGGACACAAATCAGATGTCAAGAATTATAACATTCATAAACCAGTCGGAGAACACTTCAATCTCTCTGGTCACGCAATCACAGACATGAAGGTCGCTATCTTAAAACAAAAAAACTTCAAATCCAGACTCCAGCGAGAAACTGCTGAATTGGAATTCATTTGCAAATTGGATACTATTAATTTAGGCTTAAATAGAGACTGGGAGTGGCTAAGTCATTATGCAAGGTAGCCTATTTCCTCTTGTTTTTTCCTACCCCCCCACCCAGATGTTCTGGTTTAACTTGGATTTAAACTTGGAGAGTGGTCAGTTTGGATGAGCTATTACCAGCAGGAGAGTGAGTTTGTGTGTGTATGGGGGTGGGTTTTTGGAGGGGGGTGAGGGAGTGAGAGAACCTGGATTTGTGCAGGAAATGGCCTAACTTGATTATCATGCACATTGTGTAAAGAGTTGTCACTTTGGATGGGCTATCACCAGCAGGAGAGTGAATTTGTGTGGGGGAGTGGAGGGTGAGAAAACCTGGATTTGTGCTAGAAATGGCCTAACTTGATTATCATGCACATTGTGTAAAGAGTTGTCACTTTGGATGCGCTATCACCAGCAGGAGAGTGAATTTGTGTGGGGGAGTGGAGGGTGAGAAAACCTGGATTTGTGCTAGAAATGGCCTAACCTGATGATTACTTTAGATAAGCTATTACCAGCAGGACAGTGGGGTGGGAGGAGGTATTGTTTCATATTCTCTGTGTATATATAAAGTCTGCTGCAGTTTCCACGGTATGCATCTGATGAAGTGAGCTGTAGCTCACGAAAGCTCATGCTCAAATAAATTGGTTAGTCTCTAAGGTGCCACAAGTACTCCTTTTCTTTTTACTGTTCTAAGAGTATTTTATCCAATCTGCCCTCTATGGGTAGTTTTTGTTGCAGGGGAGGAATACAAATGTGGCACGTCATGCTCCTGCTACTCAGAGGATAAGTAAGTATTTTGCATTATGATGTTTCTGCCACTTTTGAATAGGTATTTAATTTTTAAATGCTGATTTTCACTCTATCGTATCGCAGTTATATTATACTGAATAGAGCAATTTTCATAAATTTACATCAGTTTAAACGTCTGTAGTTTTATTGAAAAGTTACTTTTTCACTATATTTTTGTTAGAACTTTTTGCTTATATGGCTAAATACCTATGATATTGTCGTCCAGCATTTTAAAACCTCAGGCTAGGCACCCAAATCCATATGGAGGTGCTTAAATAAAAGTCCTTGATTTTCAGAAATGCTGAACATGCCACAACTTCCACCGTGAATACAACAGTGAAGTCAATAGTAGCTGCCGATGCTCAGCACTTCTGAAAAATAACAGATGCCTAAATAAGGATTTGGGTGTCTAATTTTGTAAAGTTTGGACTTGGTATCACTTAGATGTAAAGGGTACTTAGTCTGCCTGCCGGCCTAAAGTAGGAAAAAGAATGTGTCTATACAGTTTTAAATTAATTTATGCAAGGTCAAAATAACCTTTCATTATTGAGGTTTTCAAATACTCTTGGCAATGAATGGATGAAAAAGTCTAAGGTGTATAATGAAAATGGACGTTATTGGCATGTGGGGCAAAGGAGTTTAGAGAATTACAAAAATGATACTTTTCGGAGGGAAAAGTATGCAGGCAAAAGCCACAAATGGAAATGGATTGATTTTTTCCCTTTCAGATCAGGCCTTATTTCTAAGGTTGTCATGTACGGTTGGTAATATGGTGCTAAGAATATTTGTAAACCGTTTGCAACCAAGGGATGTTCTTTGACCGACTAAGTGCACTTCAGATTTCCGCTGGTAAATGCTATTACCCATCATTGTTCTTTTAAAGCACTTACCTTTAATTTCACATTACTCTCCTATCTTTTGTCACTGGGGCTTTGTTAGGAACAATCGAGGCCAACTTCGCCTCCCACAACATGAAAGCTCTTTACTTCTTAGTGAAACTAAAAATTCCATGAATGTATTTTAAAGCCATGTGTTTGTTCACAGCTTAAATTAAGCATGCTCCAGCGTATAAACCAAGCGGCATTTGTTTGCAAAACAATCATATTCTTTATATCACTAAGGCTGTTTAAATGAAGTTGCCCCTGTTTCACTGGCTGCAGAAAAGCCTTTGCATTGTAATGGAGATTTTAATCCTGTTTGTTTGAGCGCAGCTCAGCTACTCATGCAGGACTAGTTTTAAACTTAAGGCTCATCCTTTACTGAAGACTGGCATGTAGTTGCACTGCCCCAGGAATTGCCTTGGGAAGGAACTGTGACTTCAGAGTCACAATGGCTCCCCTGCTTCCCTCTTTCTTAGAAAGGTGGGGGAAAGTAAGTCACGGCAGTCCTTTATAGGCTGCACTTTGCTTTTCCCCCTTGCACCTGAAGAGTCCAGTTCCGCTGACCAGCAAACAGGGACCAATTCTTGGTCCCTTCCTTCTACTCCTTCCTCTCCCCGACTCTCCCCGCTAGGTGTACAGCGCCACTGTTCCAGCTATAATTGGAGTAGGTCCTGTGTAGCTGAGCAGAGAGTTAGGAGTCATACTCCATTGAGTAGGTTTCAGAGTAGCAGCCGTGTTAGTTTGTATTCGCAAAAAGAAAAGGAGTACTTGTGGCACCTTAGAGACTAGCCAATTTATTTGAGCATAAGCTTTTGTGAGCTACAGCTCACTTCATCGGATGCATAAAGTGGAAAATGCAGTGAGGATGTTTTATACACACAGACCATGAAAAACTGGGTGTTTATCACTTCAAAAGGTTTTCTCTCCCCCCACCCCACTCTCCTGCTGGTAATAGCTTATCTAAGATAGATAGATAAGATCACTTTAGATAAGCTATTACCAGCAGGAGAGTGGGGTGAGGGGAGAGAAAACCTTTTGAAGTGATAAACACCCAGTTTTTCATGGTCTGTGTGTATAAAACATCCTCACTGCATTTTCCACTTTATGCATCCGATGAAGTGAGCTGTAGCTCACGAAAGCTTATGCTCAAATAAATTGGTTAGTCTCTAAGGTGCCACAAGTACTCCTTTTCTTTTTACTCCATTGAGTAGCTGCTTAAACCTAGTGCACAATTTTGCACTTAAAATTAGAGCTACAATAAATATTTCACCAGAAGAAACACGGGGTGCAGTTCTGCTCCCAATGAAGTCAATAGCAACGCTCTCGCTGAGGTCACTGGCAGTAGGGCCAATGGATTCAGCATGGTGATGGATACATTTTTGTAATTCAGGGAAACCAAACAAACAAAAATTAGATTGCAAGATGTGACAATGAATGAAGCAATGTTATTTAATCTGCCACATTGAATAGTGAAAAGCACAAACAGTTAAGGTTAAGTAAACAGTACCTGGGGCAGGGGAGGATGAGTGAGAAGAATTAAAGAAAGCATGCAAGAGAACAGAGAACTTACCACAGCCTTGAATAAGACCAAAAGAAGAAAAGAGCATTAAAAACTAATTAGCAAACAGAATGATTCATATCAATCTGTTGTTTACACCTTATTATTACAGAGGAATGGAAATTGCAAGGTTGCCAAACATGTCTTAAAGGAACATGCTGGCCTCCCACAATGGTTTCCAGTGGGAAAAAGCGTAAATTCATGCCACAGGGATTGCTCTGAACAGGCTAAAGCACAGTAGATTGCATAAAACTACTGTATAGCATATTGCATAGAATCAAAAGGGGCTGAAAAGCAAAGGTCAGAAAGTCAGGAAGAAACGCAACAAATTAGCTACTGTTCACAGCTCTAGTTTATGGTGCTTAGAAAGATGGGACTGAATACTGAGGTCATTACTAGGATTTATTAAATTCTTATCACACAAAACATCACTGACCTTGTCTTCAGAATCAGCTTAGCCTGAGTAAGGAATGACTAGAAATTGAGGTGCAAATTCTGCTCTCAATCGCACCAGTGTAAATCCATTCTAACAATTTACACTGACATAAAGTAAAGATTTCTGGGCTCAGCCCAGGCTTTTTAATGAACTATTACAACATAGTTTCATTGTTGACCGTGTTTGCCTAGTTTAATTTCCTTAAGAAAAGTGTGTCCAGAATGATTTTCCCAAAATGTGCACTTTTATATCTATAGATACAAGGACTTACACACGAAATCTGAGGCTAACGTACCTGTCCATAAAAAGCAACACGATAGTATCGCCCGAACAAACGTTTCTCAGAATTCACTACTTCTGCAACCTTCAGATATGATCGATGGATGTCATAGTACAGATCTGACAGTCTCTAAGGTAAAAGGAAACAGAAGAAGTGCAATGTAAAATTATATTTTTAAAGGCTTTATTCAGGCTAAATTTGCCTCCATAGGATTTCCAATCATTTGGAGGTGGCTACCTTCTTTATTCTCAGTAGCAGCTGCAAGAGGTCAATTTCAAGACTCCTGCCTTCTCCTGGCCACACAGTTTTAGGGTGGTAGTAGCCTTCTTGCATAGCTCCATAAGGAAAGAGTTACAGTATAAATCTGTCCCAACGTGTAGAAAAAGAAATGGGATGGTCCCCCCACATCTGGATGGCCAGTGATGAGGCTACTCATCCTGATTACTGAACTGCGATTCAGTGGACATGGAATGGAATTAAGAGCACATCCTGAGAGACACAGCACAGAAGGGGCAGCCTCGGGGCGGGCATCAGGAGTCTCTTTATACCACTTTTGCACCAAACCACCCCCACCATCAGATAGAGCACTACTGCCCTTATACGCCATCGCAAGCCAGAATCAGCTCCAGGGTATTTTGGCTGGATACAGTCCTTACTCCTTCTCAGTTTCAGTTATTCTATAACTTTATCATCATAGTGTGAACTTCTGGTAAAAGCCATTGCACTGGGGCCATGCTTCCTAAATGACATCCCATGCTGTTACTTTTTTCCAGTTTAAACAAGGAAATCAATGACTTGGATTATTATTAAGTAATTGCTTTTCTACTTGAAATTAAAGAAAAAGAAAAGCAAACATGGAATAATTTCAAAATTAAATCCTTTATCCTGTAATTTTGGTTATTTTGATGCTTAGGTATATCTAAACATTTTCACTGCTACAAATCAACTCTCTGATAAATGCATATAGTAATTCCTATTCAGTTGGTCGAAGGGGTTGTAAAAATAAGAATAGACCTCTAGAAGGGTCATATAATGCTAGTATAGACTAAAATATCTAAATAAAAAATAGCTAGAATTTTGATATAATTTCACCAGGCAACAATATTATGGTTTTAATGAGCTTTACAGGTTCATTTGTCCGAAGAAATTTGCAAGTGTGATTTTAATGCCTATGAAAGGAACAGGATTTGAAAGCAAAGCCCTTTATCCATTCATGGCACAGGTAAAGCATAGGTGATAGCAATGTGAGTTTCCATCCTCTGTCCCACCAGTGTACCCAAACCCTGAGCTGGTGGGATCAGCTTTGTGGGTTAGAGAGTAGATACTTCCCCCCTCCCCCATCCAGTTAGTCTTCTTCTTTGACTGCCTAAAAGGGGATTGTTTAGACCGCAATCCTGCAATGAACTTCAAATAGGCACAGGAGCCTGCTCACTTTTTGAGCTCATTGCATGTCAGGGCAACGGTCATTATAGTGATGTGGACCCCAATTCTCTTGGAACTGAGCTAAAGGCCAATATACTCATTTCATGTAGGCTATGGAATAGCCATGAAGATGGAACAATGTTTGGTCACTACCTTCATAGGTGACAGTATATGGTAATTTTACTAACGTAGGTCTGAATAATGAAAACTATATCTATGGGATCTCAGAGCTACAGAAACCATAGAAAATGTATTTTCACAGGGTTTCCATAACCTTGCACAGGCTTCAGACAAGATATTTTTAACTCAGTCATCAAAAGACGAAAGAAAACCCTCCAGCAATATTAAAATAAAATTGAAATATGCCAACTTAAAGAACAACACTAGTCTGTGTTTTCCTACTACTCTTTGTTTTTTCAAGACAGACATTTTAATTGGAAACCCAGCTTACTTTAAAATCTCTTTGTTTCTCAAATACAGCAATGATAGGCTTGTTAACTCCAGCAATCAGTTCATATCTTTCAGACTTCCACAGGTATTCAACACATAACTCCAGCTGCTTCACAAGGATATTCTGTAATCCCACAAATAAAAATTCTATGGTGACTTGCTTGTTGATAGCATTTGGTAATTATGATGACATCAACAGTACATATATATTGTTTTATTTCAATATGATTTCTTCTATACAGTAGGTTAATATAGTCATAAGAAGTTTAGTAAGAAATTGGTGAAAATCATTTGGCAACCTGCTACAGTCTCATGTAGGACTATGTACCACTTTAAAGATTCAGAATGCCCCAAATAAGAAATTCCTAAAGCTTCAGAAACCACCAGCCATCATATATCTGCAGCCATGCTTCTGCAAGCTACCACAAGAGAAGTAATGCCAGGCTGGTTCAGTAAGTGCTTGGGCATTTGAAGAACCCACAGGTGATACAGAAAGTGGTGCTACCTACTGGATCACTAGCACTCTTCCATCAGAGCCATTAGCAAGTTAATGGATGAGATATAAAACATTCATAGACAGAAAAAGACCCCCTGGCACTTTTTTGGAGAAGCAGAGGGATGTTTTAGTCACGGTTCCCCATATTCCAATTCTGGTATTTTACAATCCATCAAGCTAAAATTCCACCCCAGTTATTTAAATTGGATGTTTTTGTGGCTTTATTGTGCATTGTTAAACAGTTGTCATATTTAAGGTGAAAAGAGTCTGCATTGGGTAAAGTGATCCCTTAATATAGTTTATCACATTTATATTGTGCGCAGGTATCATATAAAAATGTTATTGCCCTCCAGAAACATATGCGTATCTTTTAGCAAAGGCTACACTACAGGTTTGGGATAGAACTAAAGAAAAGTTCTTTTTCCCTCACCAATAACAGCCATTGCAAATAATTCAGATCTTAACCCATATCACAAACCAGAGACTTTTAAAGACTGGGAGAGCCATGGAATACATACAGTTGGCCAACTATTCAGTAAAGAAACGTTTCTAACTTATTTAGTAATCAAAACTATCTTTGACTGTCCCACTCTCCGGTGGTACCAGTGTTTTCAAGTTAGGCATTATAGTTCTCAACTTTCTAGAAAAACTGTTTTATACAGAAAGCTAATTTTAACAGACGTAACGGCATCAGGTGAATTAGGAAAGAAATTTACATGACAAGGATTTATAAACCGGTTAACACTTCATAAGTAAATAAATAGTTAAAAAAAACCCCTTAAAGTAATAAAGTTAAAAGAATACAGAACACTATTATTTAAATGCTACCATTGCTAACCTCGTTATATGGAGTATCTTGCATTCCAGAATCTTCTTTCATAGCTCCTTCTTCTTTAATGTTTGGGGTAATATTTAGAAAAGCTGGCCATCCCATGGAAAATAAGCCTTGACATACAAGCCATAACAATACTAATTAATACTTGTATAACCATGGATTTTAAAAGGCTATAGGATGTTGTAAAATGACAACCAATTTTATTTAGCTAGGATTATTACTTTTTTATTTTTTTACAATCTAAGTGATGAGTGCCACAAATAGAACTGATTGAATTTATGACACATTCTTCTAAGTTCCCTCTGTGGCATAAATCCGCTTGTCTAGGCAGATACACTAATATGTATTCATACGGCAATGATCTCAGAGAAATCTTCTCCTTTCCTCTGCGTGTCATTACTCTACTTGTGTTCTATCACTCTGCCAACCCATATAAAACTACACATAGAAGATAGTATTCTACAGTAATGGTACAATAGCATTACTACAGGGCTAGAGTCTCTCACCCTTACTCATGTTGACTAGTACAATCGGCCCTTATCCCTGCAAAGACTTACATACATATTTAACTTGACACACTATGTGTAGTCCTTCTGAAGTCAATGAGAGCACTCATAGTGCATAAAATTAAGCATGTGAGTAGTTCAGTGGTTTTCAGCTAGATTATGTACAAAATACAGTATTACTCACTAAGGGTAAGATTGGCAGAATCTGGCCCATAGTGATTTAGGCCACTAATACCTTAGTGCTTTTTAAAAGGAAAATCTGCCAGAGAAGGTGATGTTAAGACAAACTTCAGAAACACACGATGTTTAGGTTTCAGAGTAGCAGCCGTGTTAGTCTGTATACGCAAAAAGAACAGGAGTACTTGTGGCACCTTAGAGACTAACAATGAAGTGAGCTGTAGCCCACGAAAGCTTATGCTCAAATAAATTTGTTAGTCTCTAAAGTGCCACAAGTACTCCTGTTCTCTTTACATTATGTTTAGTTTAACAGCAGAAAAATTTGAAGGACGGTAATCTATTAAATTTAGAGTGAAATATACTGTACCACTGTGCATGGAAACACAGAGGCACACACCACAAAGGGGTTGCTATTACTATTTGTTTTGACTTATTTGACGTTTTACTGCCTCTGAGTTTTGACGTTACCCTTAAGCTGTTCATTCTTTACACGCATGACTTCCTATCACACTCCCCCGCTTGACGAAAAGCGTACTTCCCTTAATACATTTGTCTCACTCCTGCAGATGATGTGACTTCACCATTTATGAGCTATCAGACTACTCTCTCCTTTCTAAAACACACATCTTATTCTCCCCCACACCCAAAATATTTATTCTCTTTTCCACAGAAGCAATTCTTTATGGAAGCTGTGCCTATAGAGCTAGCTCATGCTGAGAACAACCCTGAAATGTAAGTTTAATAAACTAACAGAGATTGACAGAGGAACAAGATAATTAAAGACAAAAAATCTTATTTTTTATTTCTCTGCTATGCTCTAAGTAAAATAATCTAGACTGGCAATTATGTGTAGACAATCAGGTATGGGGCCTGATCTTCCTTGCACTGCGGTCAACTGAGAGTTTTGTCACAGACCTCAGTAAGAGCAGGATTAGTCTCATTGCCAGGTTGACTCCCCAGTCACACAATTGATGTTCATATAAGCCTCAGAAAAATGACATTCTGTAGGAGTTTTACATGGCTCCACTCATCTCAGACTTGGTACAAATGAAGACTTTACATTAAAAAAAAATTTAACGCTTCCTCCTTTTAATAGATTCTAGCCCTAATCGATGCATTTAATGGATTTTCTCTGTTAATGTGAAAAAGAAATATATTATTGTTGACCCTGAAAATGGTTTTGCAAATGATTGGGAAGTTGAATATATTAATTTGAACATCAATTCTGAGAGGAGCAGCATTACAGTAACCGCAACAACATTTCTTTTTTTTCCTTTATTTTTCCCCCTGAAATCAGGTGATTTTATGTAGCCATAAAACTCTTGTGGCCGGAAAAAGTCACCCAGTTGGGGATGAGGGTCCAAAAGTCCTAACAAAGTTAGGGAATTTAATCCAAAATGTAATCACATATTTTTTTCTGCATGGGCATTTCACTATTACACCAAATAAATGGTTGAACCACAAAACTTGATTTATCATAAACTGTCAAAAAAAAAGGGGGGAGGGTGGGGAGGGGCAGGGTGACTAAGACCCAATCATACAAACTGCAGTGTCTCTCCTGCAAGACTTAGCTCCATTTGACTTGATGTGGTAGATACAGGCATGTACTATCTTGCAAGAGATACTCCTGCACCTTGCAGAATTGGGCCTTTAATGTTTTATCATATTATAAGGAAGAAAATGAACTCCAGTTAAAAAGCTGTCCATCATGTACTACATATAATATCATTGTCTGGATGTTAATTTTTTCTGACTGTACAATCAAGGTCTTATTTCTACTTCTGTTATTGGACATTGATGATGTATAATTGTCCTTTTTAAGCAGTTTATCTCTTTTTGAAATGAAAATTACAGGATCCTTTTATGATCTATTTTTGTGCAAAGCTCCGACTGACTAAAGTAGGAGTTCCCTGCATGGATCAGTAGCAGAATGGCTTATTGTTGGTAAACACTGTAACTAGTGACATACCGTACAATTCATCAAGATAATTAAATAGTCCAACCAAAATGAGCATCAGAAAAGTATCACACATATTTCCTAGTATTAATTGCTTTCTATTAAAAACATAATCATGCAACATAATTCTTTTCCCTTTTGAGAACATCTTCTTTCACTAGATCAGTTTAAGAGCAGTAATTCCATTTCCTAAATGATGTTATTTGACCCATAAACAGGCATGGTTAGAACACTCACTTCCTCCATTGTGAGTAGTTAGTAACAGATTACTATCAGAGACTTGAACATCTTCCAGGAGCATACGTGAGGTACAAATCTTTTCCATTTTCCAGTAACCTATGGTAGTGTAAGATGTTATTAGTATAGTGCTACTGGTATGTGTTAATAACATGCATATTTAATAATGACGCACTAACAAATTAAGCATTCTCTTTTAGCACTAAAAAGCTAAACATTCAATTAACCTCTTATGTATAAAATACATATTTTATTATGCTGTTACAATAAGAATTTACTAGCCTCATATCTTAAACATGTGTGAAGGGTACAAGCAGCAGGATATCTTGAAAAGAACACAAATGTGATCTGAATGAAATAAAACAGTTGCAAAATGTATAACAGTTGTATAATGTAGAACAGTTGTATAATTCTCTACATTAATTATTGCATTTGAATACATTGAACTTACCCTTTCTTTTCAGGTATTCTGCAATGAGGGCAGCTATATGGATATAGCACATAGCAGCCTGAAACCAGAGACCATATAAATACATTAAAGTACACCCCAGATCTTACATTATTAGTTTGCTGAGGGTCAGAAACCCTCTTCATTTTTGGAATATGTTTTGGAAAAGGGGAAACAAACTTAGTTTGACAATTTGAAGAAATCACAGGTCAAATATCGAAGTCCTTACTCAGGCAAAACTATCATTGATTTTAATAGGAGTTTCGCCTATGTACGTATAGAGCAAGGGTTAAACAAGAGCATCAGGATTTGACCCATAGAAAATACATGGTTACTTTGGAAACAAGATATATTGGGCTAAGATCTTGGGGTTCAATTAATCAATTTAATACAAATAACATTTTTGCCAAAAAGAAATTTTTTTGCTTTGGCCCAGATCATCTCCTGTGCTGAAAAACAAACAACCCAAAAGGGAATGGAAACTACATAGTTTTGTCTTCATTAGGAAATTACATGGTTTAAACACAATTTTAACAGTTGAATTAGCTAACATGAAGCTGGCAATGACCTTGTGGTCACTGTAGACAAGAACAAATCATGCTTAGCAATGTGTCAGCTAGTCATGGTTAATTCCTGTTATATAGCCTGTAATATACAGCATATTCAGGCATTCTTCAACCCAGTCCACATCTTATTTTAGTCATCTTGAGGGAAACTGCACGTTTAGCTTAGATGATAATAATCATAATTAATTATACCGAGTTTTTATAGAGTTCTTTTCATCTGTAGATCTCAATCTAAATACAGACTGATTTCTTTGTCTTACGTAAATTACCTCTGATAAATCTCCATTTCTAGCATGAATCTTGGCCATATTTTCAAGCCAAGTCCTTCGTAATTCAGGTGTACTGGCATATGAGTTTGCTAGGCTGTACTGCAGGTCTACAAGCATCTCTGGGTCTTTCTCATGTTCCTTCATCTGCGCTGTGGCCATTAAAACTGTCCTGATGCGTTTGGTCAGGTCTTTCACCTCTGCTGGAAAGTGACTGTTCTTTGGAAAAGATAAGCAACGAATCATTGAAAAGGCCTACAAAGCCATACTTTTATCATGTTAAACTATAGTATCACTGGTGACTGGGCCTGAAGTCAATGGATAGACTCCTATTTAGATCATGCTCATAGCCCCATTATATTTACATATTTTACACAGTTCTCTGCCATTTATTTACTGATGTGTCACAGCATCCATTAGAAACCCTAGTCTATATTCTGATTTCAGTTACATCACTGTCTATATGGAGTAATTCCACTCAAGTCAACAGACTGAGGCTGGGGTAATAAGCAAAAATATGATCATATGTTTGTAAAGGGCTGTTAAATTTATTTCCAGATTTGGATACACTTACTGATGCAAGTAATACCTTAACTCCACAGGTAGCCTCACTAACGTCAATGGCAGAAGGTTGTATTATTCAGTGTGAAAAATGGTATCTCAGCCATTTCAAACCACACAAGATAAAAATTTGGTCTTCCTATCAGCCAGATCATAGATTATTCCTCAAAATATTTATGTCAGTTCTGCTATTTTTCTTTTTGAGATGGACAATAATAAATTCTGATATTCAGGGTTTTGTTTGTGTTTGTTTTTTTGCATACATGTAGAGAGCATAACGACAGAGAAAAATAAAATTGTGCCTTTCTTTTGATTGGCAGGGCGGAGAATGCTACAAAAGCAGAACACACAGATACAAGGTTAGCAGATCAAAGAATATCAAAGCTGCCCTTTAACAAATACAGGCGAGACTCCCATGTTACTTACACTAATGTTACATCAGTGTAACTATTGACTTCAATGGACTTATTCCTGATTTACACCACTGTTAGTGAAAGGAGAGTAAGCCCCATAAATATAAAGTTGAAAATGTTTCTTGAAAAGCATTTGACAAGAGCTTATAAAAATACCCAAGTTGTGATTGAAAACTGTATTCTAATATATTTAGCAGAGTGGGGTCTAAACAGTTTTTAAAATAATACTTATTAGGAGTTAATATTTTAAATGCCCTTATTTTGGGTTAGCAAATTGTTCACAAACCAATCTGGATTTTCTATTAACATATTTATTATTCATAAGTATTTGTTTATGAATAGTTGGAAGAATAATTTCTAGCCTAAATATCATTTGGGAACTGTTAACTTCAACTACATGCTATTCATGGTGTTTCACTGGTCGTACGGCATAATTTCTGCTCCATGATTGGATGAGTGAAACATTTTCAAAAGGAGAATGACAAATAGTGAATAACAAATAATAAGTTCAGATTTATAAACTTTCATGCTATATTTATTAAGATTTTGGGATTCACAAACATTTACCTAAGTTCCTGGTAGTTGCCTGACTACTTGAGAAAATAATAACATGAACCATGAAAAACTAAGTCAGTCCTTTTATTCATGAAGGTATTTGTGAATCAGATCTTCCTATCATTCAGTCATCTATAACAGGTAGTGATAACACAAAACCTTTCTTACTTTCATCTGCTTGTCTCCATTAGCAAAATTATTTATAATTGCAAGTGAATGCTGAAACCGAGATCCACCAATCCCTGCATCTGCGATCAATTGGCTTACAGCTTTGATGAGCTATGGGTGAAGAGGAACAAAGAACAGTGTATGGTTATTAACGAAAAGCAAAGTTTGGACATAATTTTAATTCTCTGCTTTAAAAAACCAGCAAGAGGTGGAACTGATAGGGTGAGAGGAAAGGGCTTTCCACAAATATTTTAACAAGACAAAATATAAGCAAATATATAAATAAAAATAACAAATCATCTTCTATATGTTTATAATTGTTTACATTTTAAAATGTGAGATCCCGTCTCATCACTGTATTACTCCAGTTTTATGTTCATGTATCTGTACTGATTGAATCACACTGCTGTAAAATTAGAGAGGAAAATTAAGCCCACACTATTGACACACTGGGTCAGATTTGCTCCATCAGCTATGTGCTGTGCCTCTGATGCAACGAAGCCATAAACCTGATTTAACTGGCCAGTTAGCTAAGTTTGCAGCTGTTTTGCATCACCAGCACAAAGCGAAACAGCTGGAAAGAACTGGTGAATATGGCCCAATGTTTTCAGACATGCCAGAAAAATTAGAATGACACAGAGAAACTGTGATTTGCAGAATTCAAAGAGTCATTTCAGTGGACTCTTTTTTATATAGCCCGTATATATTGTTTAAAGTGCATCTTACACTTCACTCACCTGTAGATGGGACCTGACTATTGACTTCTGCTTGTTAAATTCAAAGTTCTTTCTCATGAAAAAATAAAGAAGAGCAGATGCCTCTGTTTGAGTTGACCGTGACCTATGGTTACAGCATTTCAGGATTTCATAGCAGAATGATCCACACATGTCTGCTTGCCCTTGAAAAAATGCTGGAGGAAACTACAGGGAAAAAATGTCAAAATGTTTAGCACTTCTCCCACTCCCTGCTACATTCATTTTGAATCAACATATTTTGTTTCAAACTTTCATTAAAAACAAGCCTCTCTCTCAGACACTCCAGTGTCTAGCAAAAACATCTGCCACTAGCTAAGCATTCTCTTCTGTGTAAAAATGAAAGTAAGTGAAAATGGTGTGTGCAAGTTATGCACAAAGCATTACCCAAAACCTGTTGTGTACAAAGCATCAGTCAAATTGACCTTCCAAATTTGTATTTGATGCACAAATATCATCATGTGCACTGAAAGCATAGTGAGGGGCAGCAGTGGCAATGAAAATAGCATAGTCAAGGGAAGTGGGGAGAGTTCAGACACCATTATAAAAGCTGACCAGTGAGGAGAAAAAAGTTTGGAATAGCACTACAGCTGAGGAAATAATGGATGTTTTGTGGAAGTATGGAAAGGTTGAAAAAATTCATTTCAGTTGGACTGAAAACAAAAATTCCAAAATATTGGTGAATCCAAAAGTTAAAAAAAAAAACGTTTTGGATTGAATTAAATGTTTCAGTTGACCTGAAATACAACATTTCAATTTGAGCATTTTTAAAACGTTTTTGAATTTATATAAAGACATTTAAAATAAATTTCAAAACAAAAAGTTATTTCAAACCAAAAATTGGAAACATGCCGGGGGAGGGGGTGTAAGGGGAGGAGGAGGTAAGGAGAGAGGGCTAGGTTATTTTCAAAACAATTGGTGAAATTGGCATGAATTCATAAAACGTCTCAGTGTTGCCAAATCTGATATTTTTGCCAGAAAACATTTTGCTGAAAAATTTCGTTCCTCTCTATTGATTACCATAGCTTTATGCCACATTAAGCTAGTGTTCCTCTTGTGGCCAAGTCTGAACAGCATTAGAAGGCAGAGAGTATAGGATGTAAAGGTCCAAGTGACTCTGTTTGCTGAGAGCTATTAATCACAGGATGGAGACAGTAGAAAACAGAAGGAATGAGAGGAGGGAGAAGATAAGCACGTTTGGCGCAGATCTAGATTGCTATAGAGATTATTATCCCCAAAGGAGCCACTACTGAGATCAATATGCCTACAGCCATTTGGAGAAAGAACACAACCCCTGCACGCAATGGGATGGATGGATGCGATGATGTTAGATATTTACTCTCCTGCCGCTGCACATGTTCCTCTGGCTCCTGGCAGTCTGGTGTGTAATTTAAAGCAGGCTGTGGCTGGTTTATCTTATATTCCTTTGGCCTTTGAGCTATGTGGCTGGGAGAGGCATGACCATATTTCTTTTTTTTGCAATTTACAACCATTCTGGAAGAATGGCATGTAGCTTAAACTTTTCTCCACTACTGTGTTCCATGCAAGGGACTGGACAATCAGATCTATTTTGTTTAATGTTACTAAATTACAGTAGCATTTCTCCTCAGCCACCACTATAATCCATCTGCCAAATCCCTGATTATTTTTTTGAAAGGTCCTCAACTCCAGCTCCGATTTTGTAGCTTTTAGATCTGGTTCCCAGACACAGCGAGGTAGTTCAGTGTCTAGAGGTTAGAAAATGCTCCCATAATTATTTGTACCTACAAAACTGCAGATAGTAAATCAGAGAGTGTTTTTCAACACCGATCCCTAAATACCAATGAAACGAAGAGACAGAAAGCACCTTAAAGCGTGAAATCCTCCACCAGGTTGGATTTATTGCACTGCCCTGTCAACCTTATGCAACAGCTTTCAAATGGAATAAAAGTACAGTTACCTTGCTCACAAACAGCCGCAAGGCAGCAAAGACATGCTTGAGGGCTACTGCTGACTGGTTGACTTGCAAAAAGAGCAGGTAGGTATCAAAGACCTTTTTCATCAGTGCATTCTGGCAATCAGATTGCTGGAGTTGTCTCTGAAAAGTTAGCACGCAAACAGGATTGTAATATTTTTAAAATAATGGAACAGAAAATGGCTCCTTTGTTTTTTTTGCACCAAGTCCTAATGTGTCCAAATGTGATGGTATCTTTAATGTCAGCCCTACAAGTGCTTAGAAGTTACCTGCAACATGAGGCATTCCCCATGGGCTGTGGGCTCTTCATACCTACAGTAATATGGGGCCATTGTTTTCCACTGTTTGTTCTCCCTTCTCTTTCCCACAAACTACCACACATAGCACTTAGGACAGGGAAGTGGGACTCATGAGAACTAGGTTCTGTTGATGGCTGCCACTTTCTATCTGTGTGACCTAGAGCGAGTCACTTAGGTCAACATTTTCTAACTTAAATGCCTACAGTTAGACTTCTCAATCCAATACATGAATGGCTTGATCAGTGGCCTGACTTTAAGAGGTGCTGAGCATCCACAACTCCCGCTGACTTCAGAAGAAGCTATTTCAGCATCTCTGAAATTCAGATGACTTTGGCCATGTCTACACTTAGCACTGCTGCAATCGATACAGCAGGTGTTGATTTGCAGGTCTGGTGAAGACACGCTAAATCAATGGCAGAGTGCTCTCCCATCGATTTGTGTACTCCACCTCTCTGAGAAGGGTAAGGGAAGTCGGTGGGAGAGTGTCTCCCATTGAGACAGCTTGGTGTAGACACTGCAGTAAGTCGACCTAAGCTACATCGACTTCAGTTATGTTATTCACGTATGTTATTCACGTTTGGGTCAACTTGCTGCAGTAGTGTAGACCAGCCCTTTTATTCAGGTGCCTCAGTAAGAAGTTAGCAGCCTAAGCTTTATGCACCCAAGTTTGAAAAGTTTGGCATTAACTTCTCTGTGCCTCAGTGTCTCCATTTTTAAAATGTGGTAATACTTACCCACCTTTGTAAACGTATTGAGATTTTTTAATGACAGGTTTATATGAGGTCAAACCATTACTATCATCACACTGTAGCAAGTGATGCTGTTTCCATGGGTCATCCCTTTTCCTAGCTCTTCTGCTCAGCCAGGACACTTTAGGCCAGTACCTACATGAGGGCTTACTACTCCCTTTCCTTCACTCCACCAAAACCCCTCAATAATAGAATGATTTGGCATTGTATTTGTTTCTTTGTAATGTACTCACAGGCATTTTGAAACTTTTTAAAAATTCTCTTTTTGCTCAAACCTATGACACCATTTCAAGCAGAATTTGCAACAATAGAACATACCTGGTGGTTCTGAGTGAAAAGACACAGTAGGTCAAGAATTGTGAGGCAAACCTCTGTGGCAATATTTGCCTCTGTGTCTGCGTAGTGTACAATGTCTGTTTCATTGGAGCTGCCTGCAGCAAAAGAAGTGGGAAGAGAACAACAAGTGAGTATCAAGATAAATAACCCTCCAATCAGATCAAGAACTGCTTTCAAAGTCAGTACAAACATTCATTCCTGAGCGTGCATGTTAGCTAAAGGGGGGAAGAGGGTTCTTTGCTTTAATTTTGTTAATTTTGTAACAACTTTTCAACTTTGCAGAATATTGTTTCTTTGTTTGCTTTTTTTCATCACAGATTACATTCAGCCTGACAAGAGATTTGAACCATGAATTATATCCTATCATCACATCTCCTTCAGAAAAAAATTTATGTGCAATAAACAAATGTATACTTGACATTTTCTGTCACACCGTCTGCCACTAGTTACATATCTTTTTCAGGTCTGCCTATCTGTAACCGTTAGGTCTGTTAAGGGCTAACTGTAGGGTACATCAGGCTGTGTGTGCAGAGGGCATGAAACCACTAGCAGCTGATGGATGCACTCTACCTGTAAAGGACAAGGGCATGCAGGTTGCCTTCAGAGGACAAGGGAAAAGTGAACTCTTACATAATAATTAGTACAAATAAGTGAGCAGTGTGCATTCATTTTAGCATCCCCTTTAGATGTTAGCTGTGCAAAATGGGAATGGTACACTGTCCTCCCTGTTTAGGGTATCTTAACACTGCTGGAATCAAAACTCCGCCTCACCTTCCAGTCAGGGAGTACAAGCACTAGAATTCTGGCTGTCCACAGCACAAAAACACAGTGGGGGTGGCAATTGGAGAAGAAAGAATCCCTAAGCCTTCTCCCCTCACACAGGCATACAATGACTGCTAAAATCTGGCAATGTTTGTTCCATAGGTGAATTAGCAAATGCTTGACTTGTCTGTAAATGCTATAATTCTAGAATGATATTCTAATGCTACAATTCACTTCAGTGAGTTACAATGCTGATGAGGAAAAAATGGATATTTATATTTTAAAGCCTCTACTCTCAGAAGTCACATTACTGTATTTGCTCACTGACACAGAATGCCATTCTTATGGTTAAACAGAGACATGTGTAGGTATGCTTTAAGGATACCTGTTATTTTTTAAATGTCCAATACACACTACATCTTAATGAGCACATAAAATATTACCTCTTGATTTTGGGATTAAAAGGAAAATTGCTGTGAAAAATACTGAGGCATCCATTTTCATAAAATCTGCTTCCTACAGATTAAAGCACTGGGATATGAAAATGACAAGGAGATGACAATTTGCAGCAGTTACAGCCACACTCTATTTTGAAGAGCTTTATTTGTCATGATTAAAGACGGTTGAAACATTCAGAATTTTGAAATTTTTTGATGGAAAACAGGACAATGTTTTCTTGACAATATTTGCAAACAGAGTCCCCATTTTTTATCAGCTCTAGCGCTTATCCTATTTCAGCTGTTGCACACCTGACTGTACAACACTCCCAGGGGCAGGTTCTCAGATGGTGCAAATTACCATGGAACTTAATGAGCTGGCAAAAAAGTGGGTGGTATGAATCCACTGAAGTCTGTGGGAAGTCAGCACCTCTGAAAAGCAAGCTGCTAATTTCATTTTCAAACTATGTGTTTAAGTACCTATTTTCAGGTTCTGATGTTTGAAAGTGTTGGCTTTTTTTTTCTTTACAGGTCTATGGTTCAACTATTAATATTCATAGAAGTTCCATTTCAGCCCAGCAAAGCCCACTGAAAACAATGTAAAGACTCTCATTGACTTCAATGGGCTTTGAATCAGTCTCTTATACATCATGGTGCTGGGCTCTATAGAGAAAGCTAAGATAGAGAAACAGACAAATAAGTAGATTAATTTCCTTCATACTTACTTGCCATGCTGCTGTCTATCATTTGCAAGAGTTTGGGGTTGGAAAATGCATTTTTGCCACGGATTATTGGTAACGTTTGAGATCTGTGATGTTTGTGGCCATCATGACTTGAAGTAGAATGCATCCTGAAATTGAGAGAGCACCGTTTTTTGTTTAAATGTTGTTATCATATCCCTATAGTTTTTCCATGTCTCTCAGAATTATCTGCAGTATTTCTCAATGACCCAAAGGGAGACCAACTGATGCAAAATATTTCAGGTTAATATAGCGGAAGAACAAAGTCAGCAAGGCATATATAACACAAGTAGATGTTCTGTGATTTCTTGAGATCACAGGAGACATAACAACATTCACTTATTACTAGGAGAAGCATTGGTTTAAACAGCTGACTAATGTTTACACAACGGCCCTTAGGGGAAGAGGAACTGAGCTGAGTTCTGTTGGTTTAGAATACAGAAAAAACTATTTACACCACAAAGTATTAAACACAATTAATAAATAATGGGGGACTGATGATTTTAGAATGGACATTGATCACAAAAAAGAAAAATTTTTTTTTTGTATTCTGCTAATGAATACAATAGACTATTTTGCTAAATAGAAGACATTTCAAACTAAGGGCACCAAATACAGGCACATCCATTCATACATAGGTTCCAAAATAAAAATGGCCTTATTTTCAAAAGTACGGGGAACCTGCTTCCACTGGTGAATTCAGTGAGAACTGACAGCATGTCTGAAAATCAGGTCCCTTTTATTTAGGTGCCTAAATATGGATGCCTAACTTTAAGTACACAGTTTTGAAAATTTTGTCCTCTGCACAATTTATTTTCTGCATACAGGCCTAGAATCTGTATGAGTTTTGACTTGCACAGTTAGCGCATGATCAGTCCTTCAGAAGGAGAGGAGGGAGGGTTACCCGCAACCTTCCTCCATGGTTTCCAACCCCATGCCCTACCACAGAACGAGAAGGAGGTTTGTTTCCTGAAAATCACAAGTTTCCTGAAAGCCACAACACTCAGGAGAGCTGCCAAAAGCCATCCAAGTGGAGAGCTTGTGCCTCAGCACTCCTACCCTGACTCCCCACAGCTTCCATTTCCACATGACCCTGAAGGAGATCTTTCTTTAGTAGACTTTAAGGCCAGAAGGTACCAGTATGACAATCTAGTTTCCTACATACCACAGGCCAGGAAGATTTACCTGTATCAGCCCCATAACTACTGGCTGAGCTAGAGTGTGTCGTTTAGAAAGACAACCAATCTTGTCTTGTGCAATCTTTAAGGACTTCAGCTGATCGAGAATCTACCACATCCAAGTAGTTCCAATGGTAAATTACCCTGACTGTGAAAAATATTGGCCTTTTAGCTGTGCTACCCAGACCGCTCTGATACCCTAACCCTCTTTTCGCAGGGGAGGGGAGGGTTGGCTGCATGGTGTATGATGGGGTCATCAGAATTGTGGGCAAGGGAGCAGGATGCCACAGATGGTGGCTCCACTCCACTCCATCACCTTCTGTCCTGCTCTCCCAAAGAGTGGAGTCCCATCTCCTCCAAATACATACAGGCAAAGGGTGGGCTTTGCCCTTACCTTTTCCCACCAAGAGTAACATGCCCAAGAAGAGGCCCTTCTACTTGTGGACATGTAAGGTAGAAAATCAGGACCCAAGGCACTAACAGTTTCAGCAATAAATTGAGCATTTATGTGTACTTTCCACTCAACTAAAAATGTCTCTGATCTGTTGGTAATTATTTGATTATATTACAAATATTTTTAGACTTTCAAAAGAGCTCAGCTCCCTTTCAGTGGCCAAATTTTTGCTACCCAACATGGTGCAAAACTGCTTCTAAGTGCTGCAATGGGAACTCCTGGGTGAAAATCTGACCCCAACTGTTGAGCACTTGAAAATCTTACCTTGGATTACTTTGAAAATCTGGCTCCACATGCACATGAAAATACATTGTTGGTCACCAAATGTAAATAAATAAACATACACCTTCAAAAGCAGAGTGCAAGTTAGAAGGGCCATTGAAAAGTAACAATATTTTATTTATCTCTTAACATATGTCTTTGCCATTCCTTACAAATATTTTTTATAGCCAAAAGGGCTAAATGCTGCTTTGGGAGGATGCAGACTGTAGCAGTCGCTTGAAACAGCTGCAGCATGCCTCATTTGTGGTAGTTTTAAAATTTTGTTCCACCATGCTGGTTCTCCTGTAAACGTGCAGCAAAACAATGGTCTCTTCATGCTTTAATTCAAAGGCACCTTGCCAGTTCCAGCTGTGAAATGAGATCAGTGCTTATTCTAGAGGAGGGAAAAAGGAATGTTTCCTTTTCCTCATGTTTCATTTGTTCCAGCCATATGCCACGATACAGGCTTATGATGTTGGGCATTATTGGGTTTGAATCAGATGTGCATAGATAAACAATTTTATCTGAAAAGCACAGAGCGGTGTGAATAGAGCCTTTTTCAGCCTGCTCTTAGACAAAGCCTACAAACCACATAGAATCAGAAATTCACTCCCTTCAGTCCTTCTCTCCTGGCTCGGCTGCTCTTAGGGTTGCTACCTCAGGCCATGCAGCCCATACCCTTGATCTTCTTTATCTAGAAAGCCACTCCCACTTCCTTGATGTTCAGATGAGGCAATAAGTCACCTGTCTTGAAGAGTCAACAAAAACTACTTAACCTTTCCCCAACAGGATCAACACCTGGTAACATGGGAGTATGTCAGGTTTCAGAGTAGCAGCCATGTTAGTCTGTATTCGCAAAAAGAAAAGGAGTACTTGTCACACCTTAGAGACTAACCAATTTATCTGAGCATAAGCTTTCGTGAGCTACAGCTCACTTCATCGGATGCATTCACTGCAGTCTCTAAGGTGCCACAAGTACTCCTTTTCTTTATGGGAGTATGTGTTATAAACACACACACTGATTTTCCCCTCAAGAGAGCATTACGGCTATTACTACAATGCACATTTTACTACATTTTACTTCTGCAGTTTATTCAGATGACATAGGATAGAACCATTAAATTCTGCTTAAAATGTACAATTTATTGATTATTTGGAGAAAAAAAGACCAGGAAAAAGAAACATACACCTAGCTTACAAAATGGACACAATAATAAATGACTATACTACATGTAAATGTGGAAGTAACCAGATGGGGGCCAAACATACCCACCCAATACGTGGCACTGGAAAGGGGTCTTTTGGTGGATGTAAATGAGATTTAGACCATGTGTTTAGACCTATTTTGATCTGGATTTGGTTTAAGATGTTAAAAGCTTAATAATTACCATTGCGACAGTATACCAGATGTCTGACAAGATGAGTTAGATCCTTTAAGTGTTCCATTATTCTGGGTGGCCTGAGCAAACTTAAAGGCAGCAGCTATTTTCCTGTTAAGAGAAAATAAACGTTAACTCTGTTATGGTACGTGCCCCTGATTAGGTCATGTCAGAGAAAAACACATATGTGCCTAGCAAAACATAACACAAAACATGAATTGGTTAATACAGCAACTCTTCATTTTGCTACTGAACTTATGATAGACAGCAAAGTTCATTGTTATTGCATGAAATGAAAAATGAAGCATCGTAACATGGTGAAACAGAAGTGCATGTTTCATGCTTGATACCTGGAAAAATGATCTCATGCTCTTCAGCATAATGGGCAGAGAAAAATACTGGGGGCAGGGGAATCTCAGTTTCTAATGCTTTTGAAGCATTCAGCGATTCACGATAGCGCCATTCCCTCACAGTTCTATGGTGACAAACAGAAGGATCTGCTTGTCCTTCTCCGGCATTTGCACTCAAAAACAAGATTGGTTCAAGTAGTGTAACTACTACAGCTTACAGAGTAGCAGCTGTGTTAGTCTGTATCCGCAAAAAGAAAAGGAGGACTTGTGGCACCTTAGAGACTAACAAATTTATTTGAGCATAAGCTTTTGTGAGCTACAGCTCACTTCATCGGATGTTAGTCTCTAAGGTGCCACAAGTACTCCTTTTCTTTTTACTACAGCTTAATGCACTATCACAAGTAATCCACCTGGTTGCCTAGGAAAATGGCTATATTAGTTGAGCTTCAAGCATTCATGGGATTAAAAAAAAAAGTGTACATCAGCTACCGTAGCTGTAGGTCAGCTACCATATTTAAGAATGATGCCTTCAGAATGAAATTGATGTACATTGATGACTTTTATCTACGTGTTAATCCCCACTGTAGTACTTAAAATAACAATGCATTCTACATTGTATAAGTAAAAAATAAATTACCTTATTATATTTCGTTTTCCTAGATATCTGAAATTTTGCAGGCAAACCCTGAAAAGCATGAAGTACATTTTGTAATGATTCTGTTTAGTGACACCATACTATTTTTCAAAAATTCTGAGTCTCGATCTTTTTAAGAACCCCCCGATAAATGCACCACTTTGTTAGCAAATGATCCAAGAACTCCCGGAATTCAGGAAACCGAAGGGGAGACTATCACTTCCACTCTATTATTGCCCATCTCTTCTCCCTGGGTTTGGGATTCCTGCGTGGTCGGGGGAAAACCCTGTGGGGACGTCTGCAGGACGACAGTTTCTCCACCAACCTTATGGAACTTGTGTGGCTAAGTAAATGGTGACCCAGTCAGTTCCATCTTACTCATCTTTCACAGCTGAGCTGGTTAAGGGGTTCTGTTCTAAGCAGGGAGCCGACAGGAGTTGTGCTCAGAAGGAGCCAGAGGAAATTGGGTCAGGACAAGGGCCCATGGAATGTGAATACCTCTGGAATCCATAGATTTTTCACAAGATCCACTGGTTTGGGGAGGCAAAGACCTTCCTTTTCCCACGAGGAAGAGAAGGGGCAGAGAATCTCAACCCCAAACAGAATAATTCATACAAAGTTCTGTGAGAAAAACCTCAAAGAGTTTCCTATCCTTTCCCTGGAAATAGCCAACATAAGGATATGGTCTTTAAGCATTAGCATGCCTGAATTTTACCCCAGAGAGTAAAACATACTATTACTACAGCAGCTGCTAGAGAACATTATTATTTAACAAACCAGCAAACAAACCAGAGAGCAAACTTACTCTAAAATGCTGAAAAAGTCCGCTATCTCTGTGAATGGAGCTCTCTGCCAATAGGAAATCAATGTATCTGGAACCAGACATCAAAATGCAGGAATTTAGCAATTATTGGAAATTGAGGGCCAGATCCATAGCCCACTGAAGACTGTAATAAGTTTTCCCTTGACTTTACACTAAGTTAACACTGCATGCTTCTTTTGGCTGCATGTAGAGCATGGGCTCGAGAAGCCCCCCAGCACAGGTTTAATAGCAATGTAGACAGTGAGGCACAGCTTAGGCGAGTAGAATACACCTGCAGGTGTGGATCTGTACCCGAGTACATACCCTACATGGCTGTCTACTCATCCAAACTGTGCCTTCCCTCTACACTGCAATTTTTAATCTTGTAGTGTCCCACTACGCAGGAAAAGACTCCAGCAGCAAGGAAAGGCTCTGGCAGAGGCGAGGAAGCGGGGAAAGGCTCCTGCCACAGGGAAGAACTATGGCAGCTCCCTGCTGCTGAAGCCTTTCCCCGCTGCAAGGGAAGACTCCAGCAATGGCAAAAGGCTCTGGCAGCAGGGAGGTAGCAGGCTGTGAGCCCTTCCCTGTTGACTCCCTCCTGCCAGAGCCTTTCACTGATACACATAGCTGTGCACCACAGTGTGGACACAGCTGGCTTGTCGCTGCAGCGTATCCCACATGCCACTGAAAGCAGTGTGTAGCATAGACATAACGTTAGTGAGGCCCTAAGGATTTTATAATATTACAAGTAAAAAAGTGCATTCTGGGGATTTTTTTTTACCTTCTGAAATTGTTTTCATAATGTGAAGGAAACACATAAGAAGGCTTCTAGTTTCAGCCTGATCTAACTTGTCGAAGCGAAGAGTTGATCCAATCAAAGACAAAGGTCTCACAATCTGCAGAATTGGAAACACACTGGCTTACTGAGTATCAAGACAGACTTTTTAATTCTAAGAATTGTTTTCAAGTGTTTATGCATGTACCTTTTCACAGGTGTCAGTTCTCTCACTGTTTTTTTCACTGGTACTTGGGTTAGACTCAAGACTTGCTAAGGAAGCTCTGGAGTCAGCATGGTTTGCTGCAGAGATAGCTACTGATGAAAAGGCTGTAATCAAAAGTCACGGCAAACATGCTAAAATAATGTGTATGGGTACAAAAACTAACAGTAATAATGGAAAACTAAAAATATGTTGTATATAGGATGGACAGCTTTGAACTGTCTACCTCTGTCATGAAGTTACTGGTGACTACATTTGGTATTGAAAACATGCAACAAGTTGAACTAAAATGATACACTTTTGCTGTTATTCATGGAATTAAAAAAAAACTATTACTTTTTATGAAGGCCTGATCCAAAGCTCACTGAAGTCAGTAGAAAGACTCTCACTGACTTCAGTGGGCTTAGAAAGGGGCCTTAGATGAAGTAAACAAAGTAAGTTGTGTTTCTTCCCCTCCACTATATTTTGAAAATATAAAAATGCTTGCCTTATTAAAAATTCACACCTGCAGTACAGCATGTAATGACTTCTTCAGAGCATGACTTTTTGATGTACCTAGCATACATTGTGAAGAAAGTGGCAACTCCCCATTCCATGAGGTTTTAGAATTACAGGAGAATCTCTGTAAATATTTTTAAAGCATGAGGCAATTCCAAGAATACATTAGGGATTAATAAAACACTAAATGCAAGGTTGGCATCATCACAAGAGGCACTACAATAAGAAAACCAAGAAAAGTAGGGTAGCTTCAGAAGAAAAATAAAATGGATCCAAAAATATGGGAAAGGAGGAGAAACACAGGATCGCTTGTTTCACTGTATATCACATAAACGGGCTAATGATGATATTCTCGATGCAAGATACTTTTCAGCAGAAAGCACAATGGGGTGAAATAACACGCACAGAGATTTCTGTGTATCGGCACTTCTTTAGTACCTGCTATAGAGTTCAGGACATCTTTGGAAAAAGATGTATCCACAGAGTTTGCATGTTTCATTGCTGTTTGACTCTGAAATCCTCCCGCAGTACTCAAGTCATCCCTAGATCCCTGCATTTCAAAAGTGGGCAGAAACAAGAACTCAGCTATATAATATCACTTTTTACAAACTCAAACTCAGACTGTTCATTAATTTTATAATTACAGTACATCTGATCAGATCGCTTAGACACTGAGCTTAAAAACCTACTTTCAGCTGATTAGACAAGGCAGTCAGAAGAGATCAAGGCTTACCATAATACATTGAGTAATGATGTGCAATATGAAACCTGCTCATAAGCAGAGTTGCATATGACAGATCAAGTCTAAGAGTGTGTTTGCTTCTTAAACCACTTGCCTAAGTGTCAGAAAAAGGGGCATTTTAATACTACTAGCAATTATCAAGTGAAACAGGTTCGTTTGCTGGAAGCTGAGGAGGGCCATAGCTTCTGCAGATACTTGCTTCTATTTTTTGGAGATTGAATATGGCCATATAAAGGACACATCTAATCTCCTTACAGGCAGAGGCAGACCACAAGTGCATTCTTCTAAACAATACTCCTACCAGGTGATTTATAGAGTAGTGCTAAGCTAGATTCTGATCTGTGCTACAGATCAGGTGTAAATTCCAAGAAAGTAACTCCAGATTTCTACCTGAGCAACTGAGATCAGTATCTGGTCCATTGTGATTAACCTGAGATGAGGCAACCCCATTTCTCAGCCACTGATATTTGGTCAGTGAATGCTGAATAGAGATCAACCAAGATTAAAAAAAGCAGCTCTCAGACTTCTCTCTCAGTGCTTCATATCACATCTTTTTAGTATGTTTCCCACAGAACAGATCTTGAACTGCTAATGGACAGCCAAGACCCTGATCCTGCTCACATTCATGCATGTGTTTAAACTTATGCATGTCAGTGTTCCCACTGGCATCAAAGGAATACTCCTCTGCATAATGTTTAGCACATGCACAGGTGTTTGTAGGCTCAGGACTCATGGCTGTACTGAAGTGGTACAGACTTCCTGCCAGGTCTTCTGCTTCTCAGGAGCCAGAGCAGCATCACCACTAGAGGCATGCAAAACCAACACTGCTTTTTATGAACCTGAACTCATGGGTGTTGTTTGGAAAGCTGCCACTAAGGCCAACTCAGCATGAAACACCCTGCAAATCTCTCTCCCTTCCCCACCCTCATCTCACTCTTCATTCCCATAGTTCTCGAGATGTATCCGCTCCCTTCTTGATTGTGTTTCTGGAACTCTAGTCTGAAAATCTTCAGTCCCATTGATAACTGTGGGTGGCCTCTCCTTTTGTTAATGCTAGAGGAAGTAAGGGATATCAACAACTACAATGATTCATATTAAAGTTCTGAAAAATTGCATTAAGTTACCTGATTGGATGTATTTATATTGAAAAGAAAAATATCCTTCATGTAAATCCTTGGGAGATTGTCCAAAAGCATGCCATAGAGAGGCATGTACAGATTTGCTATTTGTGCCTGTTTATCCTAAGAAAGAGAAAAAAATACAAAGAAACAAATCATTGTAAACTGGGGAGCGAGTAGTCTTCAAATGTATTTCACTGCATGAAAATATCAGTGGAAAGAATAAATACCACACTTACCTTATCTGCATATCGATCATCAAATGAATGTTTTGCCATTAGGTTTTTAAGCACAGCCAAGGCTAAGTGCCTAATATCCTGGTCCTCTTGCAGTGCATAGCCAACCTCCCGAAGCAGCAACCCAATTAAGAAATGTTTATGGCAAAATTCATTGGTCAGGGTGTATTCTGGAATATCTGGATCAGAACAGACAAGGATCTCATTTTATTTTTAAATGAACTATGTTAACATACATTCCAGAAATAAAGATTCCGACAAAAATTCTCCAGGCAGGCTTATTAAATTGTTTCACATCGGAGTGACCCATCTAACCACACACCTGCGATATACAGGATTTCATAGAAGGCCAAATCCAGTTTAGCTCATGTGTGAGTTTCAAAACAAATTAACAAACATCAATAACAAATATTTCTTAAGATCATGCAAGTTTGTATAATTTATAAATGAATGATGATTTACACATATTGTTCTTCCCATCTGAGGTTCAATCAAACATGGAATAAGCCTTCAAACACATAGCATCAAGTATTATCCCCATTTTATAGCTGAAGAAACTGAAACACAGAGATGGAAACATCCTATTGTGAGATTATTTAAATGACTCTCCCAAGGTAACACCACAGTTCAGTGATAGAGCTGGAAATAAAACTCCTCATGCCTAATTTTATCTATTCACTGCTAACACTCCACGTGTAGCACTGTAAGAAATTAGGCTCTTACCTGATGCGTGATATTCCTGTGTTGATTCTGAAGATGTCACAGAGTCTTGATTTATCATGAATAAAAAAGAAAAGAAAAAGCAGGAATTATGCATTTTTACTAAATCAAATTTATGACATTATGATGATGTGTGAAAAATATATTTGATTTTCTTTCTCTCTTTTGATGCTTAATCCAAAGCCCATCAGATTCAACAGAAAGGTTACTATTGTGCTTTAGAGTAAGATCTTGGATAATTGTCTATTTCGTTTATAATGGATGCATGATAAACATAGGGTTTTTTTAAATTCAGTTTGGCATAGTAGAATAGGTAACTATGAGATACATTTCAGTTTTTTTTTTAACAGAGTCCTCTCTATACGCAGGCGAGATTTTCACACTTCACATTTGCCAAGTTACCGCAGCCAACAGCTTTGGATAGCAAATTCTTGCAGAATAATGTAGAAACCAGAAATCATGGTGTTTGATCCACAAGATATACATTGGCAAAAGTGACTTTGGCTGGGGGCAATTCAACAAAATGTGACTGAAATATCACTCCTCTCCTAGTAAAATATTAATGCAGTAATAATGAATAATTAATACTTTACCCTCCTGTAAAGCCTGCTATGTTAAAGTCTCCCAACAGTTTACCAACAGAAATGCATTTAGCTTCACCACAGCTCTGTGAGGGAAGTACTACATTATCCTTTTGCTGATGAAGAAATTAACACAGAGACAGGAAAATACTCATGGAGGTACCAAGTAGCTCCTGCCTTCCGTGGGAGTTACACTCATGCTCAGCACCCTGCAGGATCAAACCCTAAGTGACTTGCCCCAGGTCAAACAGGATGACTGGGAATAGAGCCTCGGGTGAAATCCAGGTTTCACTAAAGTCAACAGCAAAACTGCTCAATCATGCCCTTTAACCACAAAACCAAGACTAAAGAATTTGTTCCAGATGTAAAGGGGGGTGGGAAGATGCTCCTCTCTTACTCTGTTTTGCAGAAATGGTTAAGGATGCATAAAAGACATGGAGATTAGACAGTGCATCATAAGGCCTCTTCTGCCTTAAAAGGCACTTTATTTGTGGCCTGAAGGTGACTCACAGTTGTCAGTATACATGTCTATAAGAGAGTTCAGTAAGGGGGGGGAGGGAAGGAGTAGTACTGGCCACAACTAGGAGGCCACACTTGGAACACCATACACAGAGTTTAGCTTTGGAGAGCAAGTATCCTCAGCCTACTGGCAGTGAAACCTACATTTCAGAACTACAGGTTGTTGGGGATCTACTCCTCCCCAAGGATAATCAGCTCATAATATTAGGGACACAATGGCTTGAATGTACATTCACCAGATGAACAGGAGCAGAAGAGCCTCCCATCTCCCCGAGTTACTGCTTATGGAACCTCATTAACCCCCAGCTGAAGAGGATAAAGCTTCCATCCTCCTTCACAGCTTTAACTTCCTTCTTTTCCGTTGCACCTGCTCTCAAACCTCCTCCCAGTTTCAGATGTCTTGTCTTGCGGTTCCCATCTCTCAACAGATTTTCAGTTTTAGTACTTCTCTCTCTGCAAGCACCCTAGGTCACTAAACCAAAATTTCCATTAAATGACCCACTTTATAACTGGATTTGCATGCATATTTGGGATGAACAGAAACAAAGAAAGACCTGGAGAAGAGCTCTGTGTAGCCCGAAAGCTTGTCTCTCTCACCAACAGCAGGTGGTCCTATAAAAGATATCACCTCACCCACCTTGTCTCAGAAATAAACAGACGTTCACACTGGGAGATCTATATTACCCCTTGTTAACATCACAACTATATCCTATTCTCTACTTTCATATCTAATGTCTAGATGTTATTCTTGGAGAGTCTATAGTACTACCCATACTAATTGGCCTGAAAAATATATGACAATTAATACACTTCACAAGCCAATATGTAAGGTGAGTTATTACCTGGAATGTTTGCAGATCGTATGGGCAGGCACAGAGGAATAAAGTGTTCATGGTGACAAACTTCTTGAAGAAAGTCAAATTTGTACTGATGTAAAATCTGAAACACCACAATATTAAATAATTGGTATGGACTTTAATGACAACAGGAAACAAGGTTAAAAATTACATTAATATTTCTCTCTACCTCAAAATCATTCACATCAGCCACTGAAAACTAATGGTCTGTTATGTAACGCTATAGTACAGAATAAGATAAAAAACTTGGTTCCCCCTCCCCCAAATGTTATTAAAGGCATTTGTCAGAACCATGCTTGCTTTATTTTTATGGATTCCTGAAATTTAATTTCACACAGATTCTGTATGACTTTAACTAAATGACACATTTAAAGCAGCTGTCACTTTAAGACCCCACACTGGCTCCCTTGGATGGCATATGCTGTTACTTAAACTCTTAGTAGGTATGATGTATCACCTCCATTTCACATAATTCAGGGCTGTAGCAATCATTTCAATAGTCTGTATCATTCACTGGCCCAGCACCCTGGGCTCACTAAAAAACAACAACATTACAATGATTTTGTGTGTTTCCTTTCCTCCTCACTCTTTTTATGAACTGAGTACCATGCTTCGGTAGTATCAGGCCTGACCCAAAGGTCAGCTGAAGTCAGTGGTAAGTCTTTTCATTGATTTCATTGGGCTTTGGATCTGGCCCATACTGCTTTTGATAATACACATCATCAACTCCAGTCATTACTTCCAGTTGGTAATGGGAGGGCTGCTCATTAAAGTGTTTTAATGAGCATTGAAAGTATAACAAAGTTTATACAAAGGGAACTATACAAACTATAACAAAGAGAAAAACTAATTCCCATGTTGCTGTGTGTGTGCGTGTATCAGAGCATTTTAATAAGAATGAATACTGTTTAGCAACAATATTTTGCCTTTCTATAGCACTTTCCTATCCAAAAGCTCCAATTGCTTTGCAACTGTTAAAGAATTAAGCTTTGCAACTCCCATGTGAAATAACTATTCCCATTTTACAGATGGGAAATTGTCTTGCCTGAGGTCCTACAAGGAGTATTTAGATTCATTTCCTCTTCCCAGAACAGTGTTCTAACTCATAAGAAACTGCTTCCCAGGATGCAGTAGGACCAATTCATCAGAGCAACAATAAGCGGATACCACATCAAACGTCCCAGTATCTGCATGTATCTGTAAAGGCCCAAATCTTGCCCCTTTTTAAAGGGTGGAAAGGATCCATGTCACAAGTGCAGTCTTTTAATTTCTGCTGGGCAGTAGAGCTAGGATGCCACAAGCACAGAAAAGGGTCTAGACCAAAAAACCTGGAAACCTTTTGTGGCTTATCTGAACTTTTCAGGACCTGTTGAGTCGAGCTGGTAAGGAACCTTCCATTGGAATGATCGTATCTCCATGATGCACCATGGTCATGGTCAATCAGCCACAGAACTGGGCTGATAAAAGAGAATGGGGGCATGAGGCACCTGAACTAAAACTCCAGTGATGCACCACGGCAGCTCAGAGGAACACAAATAAACGTTAAAATGCAACATTACAATATTTCTGAATCCAATTTTTTTAATATTTTGGCCCCTATTCAGGATAAAACAAAGGTCAAAATATTGAAATTTTCAATGGATCAGTTCAAAGGGAACTGTTTAGATGAAACCGTTGAGTTTCATCTAAACCTAGAACAAATTTACTTGGTACAATGTTATGTACTGACACAACCACATGTATTATTTCTTCAAATGGCTACATGTACAGTTCAACTTTCTAGAAGATTGGGATCAGCAAATTTTTCTGTAAGTAAACAAGCAGTTAAAAACCAAAGTACGCAAGCCAATGAAAGCTTAACATTGCTTCAAAACTGAATGACTGGCTCTTGTTTTGCTCTTTAGTTACAAAGCAAGACAAGCCAAGACACTGAGGATATTTTGGTATTTCCTCAAAGTCATAAGAATCTTTATAACTCATTTTATGTATATTCTTTTTCATCGGCGTCAAGTCTGTTACATTGGCACATCTGTCTTGGCTCCTCATTGACTCTACTTTCTACTGGCAGACTATTTGGAAAGGATGCTATGCTGTAGATATCACACATACATTTATCTTTGAGGATGTGCTAATTTCTGCTATACAGACTGACCAATCTCCGATAATGAACTGCTCAGTTAGCCATTAACTGGAGGTTTTAATTGAACATCTGTTTTTGTTGCTGAAGGCAGTTAGGACTGAAAAATGTGGAAACAATTTGCAGCTTTTATAGAATTCTTTGCAGATTTATGATCTTCATGTATAACACAATAACTAAGGGCCTGATTCTGCAGCTGTTCCTCTGATTATGTGAGAGACCTGAGTACAGCTTGATGTACAGTTAAAAAAATTGTGAATAATTTCACAATCAAAGGCACAAGTTTGGTTCTTTATAATTCATAGGGTCATCTTATTCATTTAGATCACTACTGAATATTTGTGAAAAAATTCATGAATCATAAAAATTTCACAAACTTTTGCTAGATACCAAGAGTGCTCTGTTTATTATTTCCTACTATCCTGCATATGTTTCTCTGATCCAAACATGGAGCAGAAACAAAACCATCTCACTTATGCTTCTACTCATACCACATAAATAGTGAAGAGTTGACCAGACCAGTTTGTGATCGAATCACCCATATTTTGAAAATTATTGGTAAAGCTATTTCAGTGAGTGTTTACAAATACATTAGAGGAAAATGAGCATGAAGTTCACAAATGATTCATTAACCTAAAATAGGGCTAGTGTCCTGATCTTGGAAGGAGCTACACATGGGTTGACCTCTGTGCATCTACATATCCGCACTGAAGTTCAATTGAGTTCTGCACAGACATAGGAGTCCAGCTATGTGAAGCTCCTTGCAGGATCAGGACCTAAATTTGTAACACAATCTTTATAGTAAATAATTTGATCAACTCTACTTCTGAGCATGGAGTAACTACAGAATGGATCCTAAATTGTTTCATCCTGAAAATACTCTGCTATCAAGTCCACTTTAAGAAAATATAACTCATACCTTGTGGTCTCCTGGGCCGAACATGCTTACATAGTTGTTGACCATCTTAAATACAAATCCACGATCCATAAATGTAAAACAGCGCTAAGGAAACAAATAGAATGTTTATATTTGTATATCTACTACCAATAACACAGGGCTAGATTTACCAGCACAATCTGCCCGCGTTGTGCCTCTCCAATGATGTGTGGCATCTATAAGTCTGGGTTAAATGACCAGTGACGCCTGCTTTATAGTTGCCTTGTGTCACCAAAGTAGTGCAAAGCATCCAGAGCATAGAGTGAATCAGGCTTGTCGGACTGTTTAAGAAAATAGTAGTGATAAATAAGTTAAATATTTCATTTTTAATGGGACTACAGGCTGAAATTACTACCATAGTGTACACATAATTAGGAGTGAGTTTATCTGAGGAAATGGCACTTCAAATACTGTAGCACTCAATAAGGGGAGGTAGCATGTGATGCAAGTTGACCTACTTTCAGAGTAGCAGCCGAGTTAGTCTGTATCCGCAAAAAGAAAAGAAGTACTTGTGGCACCTTAGAGACTAACAAATTTATTTGAGCATTAGCTTTCGTGAGCTACAGCTCACTTCATCGGATGCATACAGTGGAAAATACAGTGGGGAGATTTTATATACACAGAGAATATGAAACAATGGGTGTTACCATACAGACTGTAACAAGAGTGATCAGGAAAGGTGAGCTATTACCAGCAGGAGAGGTGGGGGCTGAGGAGGGGGAACCTTTTGTAGTGATAATCAAGGTGGGCCATTTCCAGCAGTTGACAAGAACAGTGCGGGGGTGGGGGGGAAATAAACAAGGGGAAATAGTTTTACTTTGTGTAATGACACATCCACTCCCTGTCTTTATTCTATCTATTCTTTTATTTCTATCAAGCGTTCTTACAACTACAATACCCACCTGCTGAAGAGTATCCAAAAGTTACCTACTACAGGACAGGCCCAACAAAGAAAATAACAGAACGCCACTAGCCATCACCTTCAGCCCCCAACTAAAACCTCTCCAGCGCATCATCAAGGATCTACAACCTATCCTGAAGGACGACCCATCACTCTCACAGATCTTGGGAGACAGGCCAGTTCTTGCTTACAGACAGCCCCCCAACCTGAAACAAGTACTCACCAGCAACCACACACCACACACCAAAAACACTAACCCAGGAACCTATCCTTGCAACAAAGCCCGTTGCCAACTCTGTCCACATATCTATTCAGGGGACACCATCATAGGGCCTAATCACATCAGCCACACTATCAGAGGCTCATTCACCTGAGCATCTACCAATGTGATATATGCCATCATGTGCCAGCAATGCCCCTCTGCTATGTACATTGGCCAAACCGAACAGTCTCTACGTAAAAGAATAAATGGACACAAATCAGACGTCAGGAATTATAACATTCAAAAACCAGTCGGAGAACACTTCAATCTCTTTGGTCACTCAATTACAGACCTAAAAATGGCTATTCTTCAACAAAAAAACTTCAAAAACAGACTCCAATGAGAAACTACTGAATTGGAATTAATTTGCAAACTGGATACAATTAACTTAGGCTTGAATAAAGACTGGGAGTGGATGTATCATTACACAAAGTAAAACTATTTTCCCTTGTTTATTCCCCCCTGCCCCCACTGTTCTTGTCAACTGCTGGAAATGGCCCACCTTGATTATCACTACAAAAGGTCCCCTCCCCCCCTTAGCCCCCGGCTTTCCTGCTGGTAATAGCTCACCTTTCCTGATCACTCTTGTTACAGTCTGTATGGTAACACCCATTGTTTCATGTTCTCTGTGTATATAAAATCTCCCCACTGCATTTTCCACTGTATGCATCTGATAAAGTGAGCTGTAGCTCACGAAAGCTTATGTGCAAATAAATTTGTTAGTCTCTAAGGTGCGACAAGTACTCCTTTTCTTTAAGCTGACCTAAATATTTGCTTCAAAGCAATGATTCTTGAATCCAGCCAAACAACTCACTGACTATGAACTAGGCAGGGGTGAAAGTTAAGTTAGAGGGCTTACCGCTACGCCAGAGTCCTGAGCAGGGAGTATGGCCTCAACCGGAAGAGGTGTGGCCTTAACCAGAAGAGGCAGGGCCTTAAATACCCAGGCCCTTTAAATCTTGATTTAAAGGGCCAGGGCTTCAGCTGCGGTAGTGGCAGCTGGGAGCCCAGGGCCCTTTAAATCACCCCCGAGCTACCAGCTGCAGAGGCGGCTGGGAACCACGGGGCTCAGGGGCGATTTAAAGGTCCCAGGGCTCCAGCTGCCGCTACCGCAGCGGAGCCCCGGGCCCTTTAAATCACCGAGGAGCCCTGGGGGCTCCCGGCTGCCACTGCTACCCCGGGGCTCTGGGCTCTGCTGTGGTAGCGGCTGCCGGAGCCCCAGCGCCCTTTAAATCCCCACCTGAGCCCTGCTGCCCGAGCCCTGGGGTTGGGGGGGGGCCTCTGGCGGGGATTTAAAGGGCCCTGGGGCTCCAGCCGCTGCTACCGCCCCGGCCCTTTAAATCCACTCCGAAGCCCTGCCGCCCCTACCCCAGGGCTTTGGCAGAGGGCTCAGGCGGCGATTTAAAAGGCTCCAGGGCAGTAGGGGCAGCTGGCGCTCCGGGGCCCTTTAAATCCCTGCCAGGGCCCCACTGCTGCTACCCCAGGGCTCGGGCAGCAGGGCTCAGGCGGGGATTTAAAGGCCCGGGACGGTAGCAGTGGCTGGAGCTCCGGGGCCCTTTAAATCCCCACTGCAGCCCCACCACTGCTACCCCAGGGCTTTAAATTGCCGTCTGTGAAAGTCGATCCCGGTAAGGCACACAGGCTCTTACCGGTACTTTCACCTCTGGAACTAGGTTGTCTCTCTGGGAGCAAATACTCATGTTATTACTCTACGTTATGATGAGAACAGCAGCTTGATGAGGCCAAATGGTTGGGAGCCGTAAAGTTTATTATAATGCTCAAGCCAACAAACAGTTACTGATATTCTTCCCCAGAGTGGGACAGTCTTGCAGGGTCAGCAAGGACTGTAATCCTGGGGACCAGGTCCATCACCCAGATCACAGTTGCTCTTGAACTGTACAAGAATAAAAACCCCCAGAGCGTACAGTACATGGCATTCAAATCTGGCTGCTACAAAATCTGGTCTGGAGATGTCAAGCCATCTCTTTAGTCTACATAATTTGTTATGGCAGACCAGAAAAAAGCAAAGACCAGATGATTCCAATTGTAGCATAACACTGCTTAATCGCTTGTTCAAATATAGAACATGTAAAAGTAACAGACAGAACTGCAATAGTAACACAAGTGTAATACTGACATGATACACTGGCAAGCAATGTCACCCTCTCAGTGATGTAATGCATTGGGTAAATAAAACTCATGCCAGCTAGGATAACACCAGATAAGGTTTCCACACAGCACCTGAAATGGAGACCATTTCAGAGGACTGCAGATCTATTATTTATTAATTAAAGTGTGCCGAGAGAGACTATATCCTTTGTATTGCTGCTTTTCTTGATAAACTTCACAGGAACAATTTATTTCCTGTCATTTTTTCCCAAGAGCTGTGTTTCAATCTGCCTCAGAGAGATTCACCCGTTAGTCTCAGTCTATGTTGTACAGGACACTCTATATGTCACAAGGTTTTTTTTGTTCCTGTCCCCAGCTGTCCAGTTATGTAATTGACCACACTGTGTCCTAAATGTTAATTTTTCCTCACCACATAGTTAATCATGAGATCACAGCAGATATTGGAGAACGTCCAAATGATTGAGGGATACAGGAAAAAAAGGAATCTTATTGCTACTCTCATCCCATATGGGAGCAACAAGAGGAAAAAAAAGTAGGCATGAATTGGGTCTATCAAGTGAATGAAAGAATGCTGCAAAACCCATCCTTGGGCAATCAGAGAAAAACTAGCACAAAGGCAGATAAACTACTTCAGATTGCTTTACTTATCCAACACACACATTAGAGTAGTTTTCAAAAGTGCTTAAATGAGTTAGGCATCTAACTCCCACTGAAAGTCAATGGGAACTGGGCACCTAACTTACCTAGGCACTTTTGTTAATCTCATGAGGGGGACAGATTTTTAAAGGTATTTACGTGCCTAAAGATGCAGACAGGTGTCAAGTAGGATTTTCAAAAGCAACTAGGCACAGAACTCCCACTGAATTCAGTGACTGACTTTCAATGAGATGTGAGTGCCTAAATCACTTCTGAAAATGGGACATAGGCACTGCTGACAATTTTATACTGTGCTCACAACAGCTACTATTTAGGTTCAACAGACAAAACTGATGAGTGATTGTGATGGCAAAAGTCATTGTTGAATTGTGAAAAAATTATCATTCATGACTGGAACACATGCAACTTTTCCGGAGATACAATGTACATATAATTACATGCTTCAGCAGTTTACAGAATACTTGCAATATTTAAAAAGGTGTGTAGAAGCTGGCTACCTATGCTGTTATGATGGTCACATATTAGTCCACTACTTCAGTCCTGTAGTTGATCAAGAAATTATAATAGCTTGATTTTGTAACAATTGTTCCATTCGTCTATACACTTCTCCTGTACTTAAATGTTACATCCATGAGCTGTACTATTTGCCAGTGTGGACCCTTTGTGATGAAGAGAGACCAGATAGCTATAAGAGAGTGATCCTATTTGGTTCCGGGGGAAGTACCACTGAGGAAGAGCCACTGCGGAGGAGCCACTGAGCCCAGGACGCAAATAAATATGGGGGACAACAAAGAAAAAAACAGGGACAGATGTGAAGGTCAAAGGATCAAAACTAGGGAACCTGAAAGGGACACCGAGCAGAGAACACCTGACTGCTCCTCAGTAAGGGAGTGGTGGAAGGTGGGTATATCAATCCTAGAATGGTCAAGGCCCTTTCTCTATGAAATGAAAAGAGGTTACCTCAGGTTAATTAGGGACACCTGAGTCCAATTAAGAGCTGCCAGGGATCTTTAAAAAACCCTCTTTTGCTAAAATAGTGGGAGGAGGGAAAACAAATAAGCTGAAGCAGGGTTAGGGGCAACAGGGAGAAAAGGATTCTCCTAGGTAGAGAGCTATATCCTCCTGTAGGGGAATTATTAAGTTTTCTTCTGTCTGGGGAAGGGCTGGTGAGCAGAAGCCAGTGTAACAAGTCAGTGCTCTGATGGGGGAAAAGAAATGTATGTGTTCCGGGGGGGCGGGGGGGAGTTGCTTAAGAGAATGACTTGGGCCTACCCTGAAGCCCACTTTGTAAATACTGTAAATAAACCACACTTAAGAATTAAAAACCTCCAGAGTAGGATTTATTTACTCCTGGGGAGAAACGTGGAGGCTGACATGATGAAAGAGGAGCCTTGCCACATCTTTTATCAGGACAAATATGTACAAGTGAGGCTTTTCTAGTAGATTTATATGCAGCCATTGGACTTCCACAGACGCAGTGGCACACCTAAGAGCACAGAAACAATCGTACTATAAATCAGTGCTGATTCTCCATCTTCAGCCATGATTTGCTTGGATTGCTCTTTCTCCCTCAGACTGGAGGTTTAATATCCTTTACTCTGCATTAACTATGACTGAATAACTGCATGCGCTGTAATGACTGAACCTCTCACCTTAAGAAATTTGGCAATGCTGTGGTTTGCATTTTTTGTTTCTTCAGGAGCATCTTTGTGTTTCCAAACAACATGGTCGGACAAGATCATTATCAGTGTGTCTAGTTCAGTCTGGAATGATTCTGGAAGTCTCTGAGTTCGAGGAATCTAAGAAAAACTCAGATTATTACTTCAGAGTAAACAGAGTTAGAATACGTTTACTTTACATGGTTAAATGTATTTGGGTAGAAATTAATCTTAAAATTTAGTTTATTACATAATAATGTATATTCTTACCTGTGTTCTGTTTGAATCAACCAAGTGCTGTGCCACTGATTTTAAGATAATTGCAAAGAAAAACCAGGAATGCTGTAAAAATATTATGGAGAAAGTCACCTGATAATATTAGTGTTGAAAAACAGATTATTTTGTCAGACAAGATGGGTGAGGTAATAACTCTTATTAGACCAATAGAGGCCTTGTTTCTCTAATATCCTGGGGCCAACATAGCTATGATGACACTGCATAGATTATTTTGTGATATTTTTTACATCTAAGAATTCCTTTTTAGAGGAATGGTCTGGAGTTCTCAGCAGTGTATATTGATAGAATCTACACCACAGAAAAATTAGAAAGCTTTACATTTCACTATGACAATATTTAAGTCACTTGAGTTGAAGCCACACAGCACCTTGCTGGGTCTGGCATTTGGCAATTGTGATTGTGCCTTTATTAAGAAGTAAGGAGTGAACAAATGATCATTTCCATTCATATTTACACCTCTGTCTTAATTTGTGCTTTGTTTGCAAGTAGATATGGCAGAAATACATGACACATAATAATTACAGTAGGATAACTGGAACCCTTCATAGCAGTCTCAGTAGAGAGGTCAACGACTGAAAGGGCACAGAGAATATGTCCTAGCAGTCGTTTGCACAGGCTGGTGGGCGAGTGATGGGAAGCTTATCTCATGATATGATGGTACTACAAATGAACAGAGGACTTCAATCTCTATTACCTTTTAGTAAAAATAAATTGACCTATTAAAACATGTACAGTAGAGTGTACACGTATAACTATAATGACTTTGATGTTATATAACAGCCATTTAATTTCTTGCATGTACAGTACACTATGGGCCAGATTGTCTCCCCCTTCTCCAGTTCATTTCTGCCAGTATGGTGGTATACAAGAGCTAGGAACTGTCTGGATCAGGACAACAGAGAATCCCCTTGGTGTGGGGACGTCCTCAGCTGGGGTAAAGCAGGCATAGCTAGCTCTTACATGAGTTCCCTGCCAGCCTTGGTACGGAGGATATGCCAGATGTATGTGGCCAGGGTGCTATCCCTCTTATTGGTTATTTAAAAAAAAACCCAAAAACATTGGCAGCTCTTCATGCTTATCAGAATAATTATCTTTTACATTTTGCTAATTACAAATCAATAGTAACTGTATTAAAATCATGTTATTTGAATATATATCCTATTTATAAATATGTATCTGAACTGTGATTCCTGGAACCATTTGTGAAGTTAAAAAAAATCATCCTTAATGTTCTGACTCACTGTATTGTGTAAGAATTATATTTCTCACAGTGGTTGAGCAATAACAGAAAGGAAATCCAGCAGGAGGAATTATACAATGTAAAATCACCATGTACCATGCAATGACTTATGTTGAGAATTCACAAAATTACAGCAAGAAAGCCTCATAAAGCTGTTGGATTATTATGGGCTTTGATATGTGCAAAGCACACAGAGGAATGTGAAAGAGAGGAGGAAGATGAAGCAGAAATTGTGGTAATATTGAAAACATACTAATTTTTAAAACTGTATCATTCACCTTTAAAACGTGTTTCACTGTTACTTGATCATTTGATTTCAAAAGACCAGTCACATTCTTGGCAAGCTCCTCATGAACAGTCCTTTCTTCGGATGACTTGGTCTTGAACACATACTGAAGAGAGATCAATAATAGTACTGTAACAAACTGCTATAAATCCCAGCAACAGTTAGTGGTGCATAAGGAACACATCTTCTAAGAATAGCTGTAGTGCTGATCTTTGCCTACCAAAGTAGCTTGACTGAAAAAAATTAATTGACATAAAGCCTAATTCACTGAACAACAATGGTACAAAAACTCCTCCTCTTGAATCTGACTTTTAAGCAGTACTCCCCATTACTTTCAACTTGATATGAATCAAAGGGAATTTCTGCTTAAAAATCACTGGCGTGATAGAGATTATTTTTTTCATTAGGGCATCAGAATCTGATTGTTTTGAACTCCTTTCCAAGCCAGTTCACCAGAAAAGGAAGAACAATAAACCTGTAAGGGAAGAAAGGAGGGTTTTCACCCACCCGATCAGGATCACATTTTCCTTGTTCCTATCTTCCAATGGCAACAGCTTACTTGGTAGCAATTCTTCATCATGAAAGGGGTAGAGCGCCCACTAGAATGGTCAGAAGGGGAATAGCATCCCCTTCCAGGCTGTAGTCCAAGAATTCCTCTGCCACTAGATTGCTCATTGACATAAATCATATATTTGCTACTAATTAGTTTCCCTCACCTATTTTTTTAACTATTTCTTTAGTGAAAGAATCCACTGGAGTCTCAGAAATAACAGCAGCTTAAAACAAATGATACTTTTAAGTAGCATTCCTATTAAATAGGGTGACCAGATGTCCTGTTTTTAAAGGGACAGTCCTGTTTTGGGGGATTTTTTCTTATATAGGCGCCTATTACCCCCCGTCCCATTTTTTCACAGCTGCTATCTGGTCACCCTGCTATTAAATATTAAGTCTTCTTGCCACAACTGACAGCTCAACCCCTAATTATAGAGCTGGGTGAGAAGTGGTTTTCCCATCCTGCAAAATTTTTGAGATTTCAAAAAAATTTCCTGTTCTACACCGGGATAAAACTGAGACATTTTGAACTTTTTCTGTGAGAAAGAGAGTGAGCACACTCTGCCCTAAAACAGCCAATAGCCTAGTGTTAAGGCACGCATCCAACATGTGTGAGCCTTGTCTACACTGCCACTTTACAGCACGGCAACTTTCTCGCTCAGGGATGTGAAAAATCACCCTCCTGAGCGCTGCAAGTTTTACCTGGAAAGCGCCAGCGTAGACAGTACACCAGTGCTGAGAGCTACTCCCCTCATGGGGGTGGTTTTTTTACAGCGCTGGGAGAGCTCTCTCCCAGTGCTGGTGCCGCAAGTAGACAGCCACATTAAAGAGCTGCCATGGCAGTGCTTTAACTTTGCTAGTGAAGACATCCCCATAGACCCTGATTCAAGTTCCTACATCTTCCACATCCTAGGTGAGTGCCCTAACCACCAGGCTATTGGCTATTTTGGCTCTCTCTGACTAGAAATTCCATCCTGGACCCGAGAAATCTTTCTTGCTGAAGCTGTCATTGAAGCTGGTATGTTCCCAGAAAAAGTTTCAGTTTCAACATAAAACCATTTCGGTGAAAATTTCCTGACCTGCTCTACTTAAGTGGCATGAATGTTCCCAATGGGTCTTGATGCATCCTGGTTTACTTACATAATGATCAATCTAGAAACTGGTATTAGAACACCTCAGAATCTTTAATGCATTTATCCTCACAACACTTCTGTGATGTAGGGAAGTACTATTCCCCCCTTCTTTATTTTTTAAACAGATGCAAAACTGAGGCAAGAAAGGGCTAAGGGTCAGATTTTCAAAGATATTTAGGTGCCTAAAGTTGCATATAGGTGCCTAATGGAATTTTCAAAAGTGCCTAAGCACATTACATGCCTGAAACCCGTTGAAATCAATGATTACATGCTTTTGAAAATCCCACTGGGATCTGCAGCTTTAGGCTCCTAAATACCTTTGAAAACTTGGCCCTATGTGACTTGCCCAGGGTCATACAGGAAGGTTGTGGCAGAGCAGGGACTTGAACCCTCTCTCCCAAGGTTAGAATAATGAGGAACCACAACATATTTATGACTCAGTCACTGAGCTGAAGCATGCAATGAAAAGTGAAGAGTTATCATTTACATACTGCAGCTGTGCTCACGGCAGTGTGCAATACAGCAGCAGACATTTGCACTGGCTCACAAGCTCATTTTAAGCACTGCTGAAATATAAACCGGACGCACCCTTCTTTGGCTTTTCACTAGCACATGGTCAGAACCGTGATCAATACAATATTTCAGTCCACTGTGTTTTTAGACAATTAAAATGCACTAAACTGAAAGTTACATAGGACCATATTCTGCTCTCATTTATCCCACTGCAAGTCCAAATATTTCCATTAGACTCAGAAAAACTGGATTTATACCAGTGTAACTGAGATCAGAATGTGGGTCAAGGAATGTTGAAAAATATCCCTTGTAAGGACATAAAGTATATAAAGACAAAGTATGAAGGCATTTTGCATGTTGTCGAAGTTAGTTCAGTAGCATTTAGTTTCACTGGACTTGAAAGAGTCTTTGGTTTCTTTCCTAGTAGAACTTGTCTCATATTTTCATTATTCTGATCATGAAGATCTGAGAGTTTCAGTTAATAGTGTGTGTTTTATTTTGGTTTCACTGGCCCTGAAGGGCAGTTTTTTATCTTCTATGTTGCATACATTCCATTCGGTAGATTATAGTTATTATTAGACTTTGTGAAAGCCTCCCTTGTTTCAGGATAAATAAGAATGTCATTCACTAATTTATAAGTCGCTATATATGTCATTCAAGCTTATTTCCATAACTACTGGAATGGTGTGCCTTTCTCTTATTTTATATCTGACATTTCCTTTATCTGTTCGACCACCACTGAACATGAGTAGACAAGAAGAAAACCCTCTATGCATAGAGGAGTAGAGGCAAAGCAACAATAACTTTTATTTTTCTCTCCTGACAGGGTTTAAATACTATAGATTCTCCTTTGTTCATTCTGAGATGAATGACTAAATGAAGTAGCTACAAAAATAAGGTGTATTAAATCATTACAGAGTGATTGATATCTCTGCAGGCGATTCAACTACACTGCCAAGTCCTTGATTAATCTAGTAATGTCTGGGTACAAATTTTCCAAAATCCAAGGAAGAGCATTTGCCTTTTCCTTGTTCCTTAGTCAATAACAATATGAATGGTTCCCCTAGCTTTCTACTTACAACATACATTTCTGTACTAAGCTCCTCATCCGATGAAGTGAGCTGTAGCTCACAAAAGCTTACACTCAAATAAATTTGTTAGTCTCTGAGGTGCCACAAGTCCTCCTTTTCTTTTTGCGAATACAGACTAACATGGATGAAACCTGTCATCTTAGATTGTTACTTCAGATAAACTATTTATTGCTTAGGTGTTTGTTGGTCTGTAGCATTATTTGTGCTAACTCAAGGGGTATTCGATGGATATTGGGAACAAAGATATCATTTTTAAAGACATTGGGGTTTTGACTTTCTCAATGTCATCACAAGTTCACTGAGATCAAAATACTAGTGTAACTGAGTATAGACATATGCCACCTTCCCCCAAATGAGAATTGGGTGGAAGAAACTGAACAAGCAGTCCCCAGTTACAAAAAATGTGCAAGGAACCATGCCAGAAAATAAAGTATTTCACATCCCAGAACCAGGTACAAATATACAGTTACTTGGAGGAACAAAAGATATCCTGAGAAAACAATAGAAGGCTAAGAATATATAATAGAAGAAACATACAGCAATCTACAAGCACAAAGAAAAGCTTTCAAGAACACCTCCTTAGTAAAAATTATCACTAAGCTTCACTTGACCATTTGTAATGTGTTGAATGCTATTGGAGAAACACCTTCTACACATACAGTACACATGGCAGGTCAATATGAAGCAATAAAACCACTTAACGTGAATGCTGCAAAATACTTCCTTGAACTGTACATAAATCTATCAAACTTAGGTACTTATATGGCCCCCTATCATAGTATCTGAGCACCTCACAGTCTTTAATGTATCCATCCTCCAAACAACACTGTGAGGAAGGGCAGTGCTATTAACCCCATTTTTTGCAGATGGGAAACTGAGGCTCAGACAAGCTAAGTGATTTGCCCAAGGTTAAATACACAGTCTGTGGCAAAGCAGAGAATGAAATCTGAGTCTCCCAAGGCCTAGGCTAGCAACCTAATCACTGCACCATCTAAAAGGTCAGAAGGCAACTATCCAAATGCTGGAAAAACTACAAGAAAGTATCACAAAGAGAAAACAGAAATAATGTGCAACACACAGGAGATGATCAAAGGTCAATTGGATATTTCATACCTTTACATAAGAATGGACACAGTATTCTAGTTGCTCTTCATGGCACTTAGCAACAATGTCAGTAAGAACCCTAGAAAAGAAAGATATTGAGCTATCTTGCAACATGAGGCAGAAAAATATCCTTATATGCATTACATTGTATCACACTGTTATACATCAGATTCAAAATTACCCGTTATGTGTCTGATCCAGGCAAAATCCATGTGGACAATCTGCTGTGCCCATGTGGAACTCATTGACTTCATGAGCACGACATGTGGGCACAGCAGCCTGCTTGTATAAGTCACAATGGTGGATCAGGGCCTTACTCTAAAAAGTTACTATTATTCAACGAAATACACCCAGTTATAACAATTTTAACAGTTGTGATGTTGATCTTATTACATTATTGGGAGATGAAACTACACGTTACTGGAGAACATTTCAACACTTATATGGATCTGGGAATATTATGAAGAAGTTACAATGAAGACAATTAGAGAGAGTGTTAATGAAGTTGAGAATCAAAGTCTATGTAAGGCTGTTGTGTCAGAATTTCTATTCTAACCTTTCAGGGGTTAGAACTCTAGCAAAGACCTAGTGGACCACATTCCAAACTCAAAAGTTCTTGGTATATCTGTTAATCAATATCACAATAATGGATTCTTATTCTGATAAACCAACCCATGTACCACAGTTTAATAACTGCCGAGTTAGTTTTTTTAAGATGCTTTCTGTGCACTCCTGATATATAATCCAAAAAAGCTTCTATTTTATTAAATTTGTTTTGCAAACCATTTCTCATTTATTATTATTAATGTGATTAGGGCCTTTGAAAAATAAATAAATAACCGAAATTATTCACCAAGGTTCCAGTCATTCTGTCCTTACTCCTCTACTATTCAGATATCAGTAGGAATTTTGGCAGAGTAAAGACAGAGTCATGACTGCATGACTGTGGCCCAAGGCAAGTCAGTAATCAAGACAAAGCATAAAGAAAGTGTTTTTTCACAACCATGAACAATTTTGAGTTCTTGTTCTGTAGCTTTTAACTTGTTTAACGCCAACTACTTCAAGCTATTCAAAACAAAATACAAAGTGCATACATGTATAGTGGCAAAACAATGAAAGGCATGCACAGCGTTTTGTCAGTGCACAGCTGTGCATGTTGCTGTTGACATCAGCAATGTTGTCACAAAGCCTGTACACAGAGAAGGTAAACACTGAGAAGCCATTTTCTACCAGGTGGGTGGATAGCCAAGTATTTGAGCATAAAAAAAGGCTGCCCTTCCAGTTTCTAACCCAACTGTTTCACTATTGTGTTTTCCAGCCACCCCAACTAACACTAACTCTGGCTTGGGACAAAACCATTTATTCCCCAATTGGCATTAGTGTTAATTAATTGGGCAGTTAGGGGTCATAGGAAAAGGTTTGACATCCTTCTCTTGGAGACTGAGTACATCACCACTGGGATGAGCTCAGTCTCTGCCAGCCAAGGGAATGACACTGCTGAATTCATTCCAGACATAATTTCCTATTCATGAAAGTACTCGGCCTGAAAACCTTTGAAGTGTTGAGCCCCCTAAGCTGCCATTAAAGTCAACTTGAGGAATCAAGCATCAGGAGTCTGAAGTCTTACAATGAATCTCCCTTCAACAGTTAAATACTGCAAACCAGCTTCAGTAAACATATAAAATACATTAACAACACTTGTAACCCCAACGGGACTGCTGAGGATTAAGTTGTGTTTGTCTTCTGGTTACTACCCAGGCCTTTAATGGCTGGGGAAAAGCCAACAAAGAAATCTCTATGCAGTACAACTTTTCTTTTTCAGCCCATCCATTGGAAATTACTTTATTCTTTTTATTTTATTTTCTGATTTCATGGCTAATAATAGCAATAAATATTTTATTTTAAACAAATATTTTAGTTGGACATTCCTGGAGGTCACAGACCCTTGGTGCGTCTCTCCAGCTGACTGTTAATTACTTGGATGATGCCTTCCCTGTTATTCATTATTACGGCTTAAACACTTCATTGCAAACTGTCCAAAAGGGGGTGACCTGACTCACCTAGTTATAAATTTAATCATAGAAGACACTGATCTCTTTCTTTGAGGTGCTCAGCAGCCGCAACCCACAAGGAAGTCAGAGGGAATTGAGGACACTAAGCACCATTCAGGAAGTGCTCAGCACCTCAGAGAATTATACATTTTAAAGCAAACCCTCCTCTTTACCTGTTGGTGCCAACTGATTTGAAACAGTAGCGAAAGCAATGTCTGCATAGGAACAATAATTTTGTGGATGAAGTCAATTATGTGATGTCATATCCTATACTTAGTTACCTGACTTACTTGCCAAGCTCTGTGTTAGATCTAGGAGTCAGACATTTTAGGATAATGAGCTCATCTTCTATTAAAATCTAAACACCAAGTTCAGTCCTGGTTCATAAGTAGACTCTTGTCAACAGTCACACACTGGATTGAATTTGGCCCTAATTCTATTATATATAACAAATTTTTGGATACCTTGTCACAGCAGTGGTAACCTCATCCACGTCGTTTTGTACCAGAACCCAAAAGAGTTGATTCAGGATCACAGGAAGAAAATTCATAATTACATGGATCTTCTCAATTTTCAGTAAATTCTGTATCAGATACAAGGCAGAATAACGATAGATTACAGACATAAACCACAATCCACCAGGGCCTGAATTTCCACTCCTTTACACTGGTTTCACCATCTGGTAATTGCAGAGAAGTAAGTGGAATTAAACCAGTGTAAGACAGTGGAGAATCATGCTCCATGTCAAGATATTTTTTAAAGTATGACTTTGTACCCAGAATTTTTATTCCTGCGATTTTATAGTTTCTGTTTATTTTGTGATTATAAAGCAGAAACTATTACCTGCCCTTTTTTTTTTTTTCAGTGAAAAAGCAGAAAATATGTACCAGTTGTGAAGGACTGAAGTTCTTACTTTTAAAGATTTTTTCTCCTAAAATTTTGAGAAAATTTTTTACCTGGGCTGAGACCTCATATGCTGTGTTTCATTTTGGATAAAATATTTATGACCAAGTCAAAATCACACTTATTAAAAACAGCGTTACACTCTAAACTGACTGGACAATGATGCTCCATTACCTTAACTGATAGAGCTAATTGGGTTATTCATTAAAATAACTAATATAATATAGTTATTCATTAAAATTATGGATTTAGCTCTCTGATTTTCTGCAAATGCATTTGTGATTTGTAAATAAAAGCCGAAAGTTTGGGCAAATATTTTCTGCCTATTGTTTGTTCATGAACTGTTCACTTTGAATATTTGTTATCTATTTATGTTGTGCGAATGGTGATTTTATTTCTGTTTCCTGATTGGATGATTGAAATATAATACAGAGGCAGACAAAAAGCAGCAAACAATGAACAGTGCACTTCTAGCATGCTTTTCTGGATGTGTAATCACTCATGCTAAAATTTGTGCACCTTTTGGGTATTCACAAACTTTTTCTCCAATACCTAGTAACTATCTGAATACACACAAATAATTTATATAATAGAGAAAACTTAACCTAATGCTTTTATTTATGAAAATAGTCACAATTTTTAAATTCAACCAGGACTAATTGCTACTACATATAAAAAACAACAACAACAAAAATCTCACTTTTTAATATGTATGGATGTACCTGATTTCAGGTACATCCACACATATTAAAAAAAAAAAGAAAAAAAAAGACATCTTTAAATAGTTGCCCAGAGAAATGTTACGACTATTGGAAAGTTACAGCAAAATTATCTTTTACTAAGCAGCTTAATAAAATCAGCTTAATTGGGAAAATGGAGCAATGGGGGAAAAATATCCTTCACTTTAATCTCTAAACCTAGAAACTGCTATTAGATTCAGATGATCACCAAAGAAGTTAATATGTTTCGTAACTTGCCCTTCAGTATTCTAGCTCCTTCCTGCTCCGCTCCAAACTACATATTTTAGGGTGAGCCCATGTGATTTGCTCACTGCCAAATGGATTAAGAATCCATTGTAGGACTGAGCATCCATACAAGAATGCAAATCAGGGTTACCTGTATCTTTGGTCCAGGCATGTAGGGGTATGTAGCACTACATGCCAATTTCTTACCCCCATTTTTTACTGCATCTCTCATGCAGGAAGGGAAGGGGAAGAAGTGGGCATGGAAAAAATTATTACTTTCTGGAGCAAGAGGGGAGCAGCAAGATAACGGTGGCCTCCCAAACCCCAATTCCTTCTCTGCAATGCTCCTGGAGCAGCACAGCAACGTGCCCTCCCTTATGATGATCTGTGTCCTTGGGACACAATCCAGCCCATGGCAATTTAGAACCATAAGCAGGCCATGGGCTTGCTTGGGAGGCAAATTCAAAGAGAACTAGAATTTGGCCCTTTACATTTATTTACCTACATCAACTTGTAACACTTCTAAATTATTTTACCTTACAGGACATGACAAAGCTTGAGGTAAAAGAGTGGGAGAGATCCATTTCTCCTTTTTGGCAGTGCTGGAAAAAGGTATTCAGATATGGATCCTAAAATGGTAAACATATGCTAAAATTAATGCCTATTTTATCATGGACTGCAATTCAAATATTTGCTAACCATCTCGATGAATTGGTCATGGTGGGTCGAACCCAGGAACTTTACACTTTACACCATACAGCACAAAGGATCACAGAATAATAGGTATTGAAAAGCCCAACAAGGATTAGACCATGTAGTCCATCGGCTTACCATCAGAGAGTGCATTTCCTAGTGCTTTGTCCAGTCTTGTTTTAAGTGTCCTGAGCAATGGGGTTTTCCCACGATCTAACAGATCTCAACATCAGGATGTTTTAAAATGTCTAGTTACAACCTCCTGTATCATCCAAAATAACGCCTCCTTTTTCCTTAAAAGGGGTATTTACTCCCTTAGTTTATCACTCCTCTCTCGTTAGCACTCCTACATTCAGATTATCTTTAATGTTAGACGAACAGATTCATACAAGATTTAAGATATATTAAGATCATGAGGAGGGGGTTGGACTAGATGACCTCCTGAGGTCCCTTCCAACCCAGATATTCTATGATTCTATGATCATTTGTCAGGCTTTTTCTAGCACGCATTTCTGATTATCAGGTAAGGATATCTGAGAGAAAATGCAAACTCACCTGAGTATTTACAGTTGATACAACAAATGAAGACACCTTGAAAAGCAGCTTCCCATTGTCTACCCACTTAATGTCACTTCCACTCTGCTGTAAAAAATATTTTCTTATTTCCACACTTGCAAACACCATAAAAGTGTAAACATGTCAACACTGTTCAGTTCTGCATCACTTTTTGCTGCACAGCTCTGTGATTGTGCAAGTTCACTGGGGCCTGGATATTGCACTATTTTAAATATTCAGCTCTCAGTTACTGTAGAAGCAGTCACAATGGGAGTTCCCCCACTACCCTGTCAATGCCACAAAGCAATAGACTAGATCCACAGGCCTACTCAGCTCTCTCTCCATTGCTCAGTTAGTACAAAGGGAGAGGAAACTGCCCATAACTTTCCTGCTGAGGATTCTTAACCAGGCACAGCTGAGGGAACAGTGGGCAATCCTGGGCACTATGGCAAGGATCATGGGACTTGTGCTAGTCAGACTTTTTCAGGGACACCAGCTAAAACTGTATGAAAAACCACTTTTCACCATGCTCCCACCAGCTAGGAAGAATGTATGGTTTATCCATGCACCGCCAGTCAGGTGTGGTATCTCCAGCACACCACTGGAAGAGGCATAGTTTCCCCCGATCTGTTGGTACACATATTAACTTAAAAATTGAATGCTATACATATGAACACACTAAGCAGTATGGTCCAGTTTATCATTCATACAATGACTCCTTTACATTGCCAGCAAGGCGTAAATGAGAAGCTGGCCCTATCATTTTAATCCACATACTTCAATCTCTCTATTCCTTTTGAATAATATATAAATATTACTTAATACCTTTCCACTTGCAGGATCTTGAAGGCTTAAGTAACTGGGCGGCAAACTGGTTGTCACTGGAATGTTATGTTCTTGAGAAGCTAACTGGGCATCTTTCAATAAAGGAAGCCAAGCATATCCAACTGCACACAAGGGCAAATCAATATGACATTTTTGAGTATAAGATCTTTGGATCATAGGATCATAGTAAATTATAGCCACAAACAGAAATTCTGAAATCCTCAGATGAACATATATCACTATAAATATAATGCAGACAAACATTAGCAAGGAATTATTTGAAAGTAATTCTACTGCAGGTACCTGGTGTTTCCAGAGCCTCTTTCTTTTTGGCATTAGCTTTTGCATGTATGTCACAGGTGACATGATAAAATGAAAACAGAATGTGGTGTTTCTGATGGAGTTGAGTGGGAAGCTCAATTTTCACCTGAAATGTAAAAGGTTACACCTCTCTTTAGTTTAAAGGGAATCAACCAGGAGTAAGAGATGGGCTCTAAAGGAGAAATCTCTCTTTCTATATATCTCTAATTAAAGCTGGCCTTTTGACTGGTAATTGCTTCTTTGTGTGTTGCTCTTTTTAATGATGTGACAACTGTTCTTTTAAAGAAATCATTGAGAGGCACCATTTATTACTCTCACTTAAACTGTTTTTTCTTCTCTTTCCTTTGAGTGAATATTTGTGTTTCTAATGAAACAGCACAGAATTGAAAACTGAAGAACCCTGTTCAAACAGGCTGCTTAGAACCAATCATCTCCATACAATCAGACTCAACACTGACCCTACCCAAGAGTCGCCATTCTTTCTTTCTCTTCTCCTTTAGCATAAGAGAGAGTCAGCCTGGATACCCTTTACCTTAAAAACACTAATGATATGTCATCATAACTGATTTTATTATAAAGACTGAAGGTGAACAAGGATTGACGTGAAAATAAAAAACTTTTATTTATGATCTCAGATGAGTCATACGTCCCATAGGTTGTTAATTGAATAAATATGTGGACAGAATGGGCATCGGGCTTTGTTGCAAGGATAGGTTCCAACTCTGTCCATATATTTACTCAAGTGACACCATCATAGGACCTAATCACATTAGCCATGCTATCAGGGGCTCGTTCACCTGCACATCTTCCAATGTGATATATGCCATCATGTGCCAGCAATGCCCCTCTGCCATGTACATTGGCCAAACCGGACAGTCTCTATGCAAAAGAATAAATGGACACAAATCTGACATCAGGAATCATAACATTCAAAAACCGGTAGGAGAACACTTCAACCTCTCTGGCCACTCAGTAAAAGATTTAAGGGTGGCAATTTTGCAACAGAAAAGCTTCAAAAACAGACTCCAAAGAGAAACTGCTGAGCTTGAATTAATATGCAAACTAAATACCATTAACTTGGGTTTGAATAGAGACTGGGAGTGGCTGGGTCAGTACACATATTGAATCTATTTCCTTAAGTTAAGTATCCTCACACCTTCTTGTCAACTGTCTAAATGGGCCATCTTGATTATCACTACACAAGATTTTTTTTTTCTCCTGCTGATAATAGCTCATCTTAACTAATTAGCCTCTCACAGTTTGTATGGTAACTTCTAACTTATCTGTATGTGTATATATCTATATCTATCTACCTATCTTACTATATGTTCCATTCTATGCATCCGATGAAGTGAGCTGTAGCCCACGAAAGCTTATGCTCTAATAAATTTGTTAGTCTCTAAGGTGCCACAAGTACTCCAATCCTTTGTGAGTGTGCTGTCAAAAGCACTAACAACTCAAGGCTATGGAGCACTCTGGATTCGTTAGGGTGAAACTCAATTCACCTGCATAAAGCCTGAGGAATCGGGCTTTATGTTGGTGAAGTAGAAAGACTGACCATTATGATGTGTTCAGAGAAATGGTGAAATTTTATTTCATACTGTATGTTTATTTCAGTAAGTAAAAATCTCTCTATCTAATGAAATTCACACTCACCTGGATACATGAACACTTATAGCAGGCAGGTAATATTTTTTTTTCCATTTCTATGCCTTTAATTCAATGCATATTGTCATATTGTTTAATCAGTGAAGAATGAACTGACCTCATCATAGAAATCAGGATTCTGTGAATGATGTAGCACTGCTGTGTAGGCTGCTGTTGTAAATAATGGTCCGCCAGGCTTCCCATAAATACACTGTTAAAATATTATACTTCAGTTCAGTTGTCAAGGCATGCTGATAGTACTAATATAGGCATAGCTCAAAGGGGGTTTACAAAAGTGTCTTTCCTTTATATGGACTCATCCTACACAATTCAACTCCAATGCTTTACTGGGGTTCTAGGCACAACAACTCCTCCCTGCATTGGCAGGACCAGGGTATTTAATAGGCCCTTTCTATTTCTAGCTTCTATGATTCTTGATTAGTTTATTTTATGTATGGGAAAACTCAGGTGCAGGTTCTCCCACTTTTGTGCCATACTCATTGAACAACTCCATATACCACAAAATTAGTTTGGAAATCTAACACAGATAATCTTAGTTCCCTAATGCCATTTTAATGCATCATACCTCAACATGCACAAGCTATACATTTTGCTGTTCACTAAGTGAGCCATGCAGATGTGACGACCACCAGCTTGGCTGATATGCTGAAGACTGAACGGGGGACCTCCAGAGTGAAAAGCCAGAGCTGCTACAGCTTGAACTAAAAAGTCAAGGCTTTGTAGCTGGGGGCTGAACCAACTCATTTACATCACAGATGGAGACCTGTAACACACACCTACCAGTGGGTTACACACAAATGTAAGGATAGTAGGACTAGCCCTGCAGCCCTCACAGAGGCAAAACCACCATATAAGTCAGAAGTTCTGCTTGCATCAGGACTGCAGGTTCAGGCTCAATAGACCATATCTACCAGTACTTTGCTTAAAATGAAAGGAAGAGCATGTGAAAAATATGTAAAACAACAAATTGGGCTGTTCTATTTAGGATGACCAGATGTCCCGATTTTAAGAGACAGTCCCGATATTTGGGGCTATGTCTTATAGAGGCTCCTATTACCCCACCCCCATCCCGATTTTTCACAGTTACTGTCTGGTCACCCTAGTTCTATTGTATCTAATCTACTATGTCTAGGGGAGGATTTCCAGTGGCAGTTATGCTCCTTCGTCACTTAGGCGCTTTTGAAAATCCCACCCTTTAATTTTAAGTAGCTCATCATAATGATAAGTAAGGCCTGGATTTTCAGATTTAGATCTAGGCACCTGAATGCACATTTAAGTGTCTATGCCCTAATTTTCAAACGGGCATAGGCAAAAGTATGCATGCCTAACTTTGGTATGCAAATTCCCTCAGTGTGCTTGTGTGAGGTGGAACTATATGCGGCTATACCTAAGTGCACGCACATAGTCTTACTGTGTGGAGATTTGTATGCCAAAGTCAAGCATGCACTTGCTTTAAAATTTGGACCCTGAATATTAGTTTAGGCACTTAAATGTCTAAGTGTTAAATAAGGATGCAGGTACTGAGATTTCCAAGACAATCTAGGGATTTAGACAGGTGTTCCATTAAAATGAATGGGAAGACATGGAAAATAGTCATCTTTTGCAAGTTTTTTTGCCTAATCATTGAACTAGCACTGCAGGGTTGACATTTCCAGCTGATATAGTTAATAACTGGTATTAAACAGGATTGTTATGGAAACTTAAAAGAATATATTACAATATTCACACTTTAAATGTTGCTGATTAGAATACTCTCAATTGCAGGGTTTCATATGAAACTGCTTTCAACACATTATTCTGTGAATGTACTTTGTCTTTGCTCACCTTCATTGGCTTGGCTCCTTCTTCATCTGAACTTTTAAATTCAATACATACTGTTATGTTCCGCGCCTGCAATAGTGATGTGTTAAAAGTGTAATTAGAAATCATTAGCCCATAAAAATACATACAAACTAAGATGTGTGAAATAGAACAGGTTCTACTTAAAAGCTGGAGAACACTATGAATGATGAGCCATATCCTAAATACTTGCAGCTCCCCGCAAAAATCACTGGAAATAAATGTGTAAAAAGGAGAAGGACCTGCAGGCACCAAACTAGGCTTCAAATGCATTGTGCAAAGGCAGAGCGTAAAGGGACCAGTATTTAGACCTGTCTTGAGTTTAATTCATATTCAATCAGTATGAATATGCATATAAGCTCTCAAGGTTCATTTAAGAGAGGATCATCTGTACACACATTTATATTAAAATATATTTCCCTAGAATATTGCCCAAAAAGCAATTACTGAACTACATCTTCTTTGAAATGCCTTCATAGCATAAAAGGTTCCTTTAATCTGTAAAATCACTTCCAGGAAATTCTTACTGTGCTTAAAGGTTCCATAAAGAATTAAATAGACTGCAAGTTAGTTCAGTAATTCAGGATCCTATTCTGCCACCTTTAGCTATGATGAGTAGTTCTACTGTACCTTGCTGAAGCTTTTTTGGCTATCGTACTTGAGATGTTTTGGATAGATGTATACTTGGTTCTTATACACTCTATAAGGCCGGGAATATTTTGTTGATTCTTGTACAAATTCTTCCACTTCCACCGTAGGTTGATGCTCCTCTATATTATAAAATGGCTTGACTGGGATAAAAGATGATGTTACACAATCTTCAAAAAAATAAAATAAAAAAACAATCAGAAAATGAAGTTGTCATTTTATAAACACACTAATAATAAGTATGTAGGATGTAATATCCAATATCAAGACACAAAGGGCCAAATTCTATCCCCTTTTACAGCAGTGTAAATCTATAGTAATTGCACTGATCTACATTTAAGTTAAATATAGCACCAAATAACCTTTGAATATGCAGTATCCAAGACAAAGCACAGTAGTATCATTCCAACTCTTATAATTTCAGCAAAGTTATAGCTCTAAATACAACTGAAGTGTCATTAAAAGATAGATTGTTTCTACTGGAGTTAACATCTCTATTTAGCCCATTTTTTCATTTACTTTTTAAAGTTCATCTGCTATCTAACCGGCAGCCAATGAAATCAAGAGATACGTTACTTAGAACTAGATTTAATACATTAGAGAATCAGAGTATCTGAATTAAGTTCAAGAGATAGCTGATGAACAGAAGTCTCCTGTCATCCAGACAGCAGAGTAACTCAGCACAGATGTCACAAAAGCACAGATTGGTATTCCAATGTATGCTACTAAATCAGCAACAAGCTTGGTCTCAGTAGGAAAATATCCATGGCTGTCTGCACTACACTAGTCTGAGGAGGACAGAGACACTGATTCCTATTCAAATGAAAAGCAACCTGAGGCTCAACCCTGCAAACTCTAGAGCCAACCAAGAGGTAGTCAGATCATGCAAACAAGCTCTCCCTGCCTCTTTTATATCCTAACTTTCCCCCTTGCTCCCTTCAGAACCTCCACAATAAGAAGTCATGCCACTATCAGGCTGGAATAAATCTTCTATGGGACTACAGAGTAACAGCAAGATGTAGAGCAAAGGTGAACAAACTACGGCCTGTGGGACCCTCCTGCCCGGCCCCTGAGCTCCTGGCCCAGGAGGCTAGTCCCTGGCCCCTCCCCCACAGCCTCAGTGTGTTGTGCCGCTGGCGCAATGCTCTGGGCGGCTGGGCAGTGCAGTTGCAGAGCTGCGGCCTGACCTGGCTACCAGCCACCTGTGCTCCAGGCAGGGAGATAAGGGGGCAGGGAGCAGGGGGGGTTGGACAGGGGGCAGGGGAGTTGGGGGGGATGGTCAGAGGGCAGGGGTGTAGATAGGGGTTGGGGTGGTCAGAGGGCGGGAACAGGGGGATTGGATGGGGCAGGGGTCCTGGGGGGGCGGTCAGGAATGACAGGGGGGTTGGATGGGGTGGCAGGGGGCAGTCAGGGGACAGGGAGCAGGGTGTGGTGGATGGGGCAGGAGTCCCGAGGGGGCTGTCAGGATACAGGGTACAGGGGAGATTGGATGGGGCAGGAGTCCCAGGGGAGCCATCAGGGTGTAAGAAGCAGGGGGGTCGGTAGCGGGCAGGGGCTGGGCCACGCCTGGCTGTTTGGGGAGACACAGCCTCCCCTAACTGACTCTCCATACAATTTTGGAAACCCGATGTGGCCCTCAGGCCAAAAAGTTTGCCTGCCCCGATGTAGAGGCTGTTTCTCTTCAATTACTAAGTTTTCTTTTTAACAAACTTAAAGGGTTCAGCCTTCCTTCCAGCCAATTTCTCATGCTTGCTCTCAGTCATTTTCATCCCTAGCTGTCGGGTGTATTCCTGAAATAAGCTAGAAAGTGGCATTCATGGAAGCCTTTGTCCTTTACCTCCCAATGAATACTAGTAGCTGAATTACATTCCCTTAGTACTGATCAGCCAATATGGGCCAATGGCTACCGTAAGTGGTTCTTTATCTGATTTATTCCCATTAGCTCCATGAAGTTGATCACTTTAGGTGACCTCAAAAATCCATCCATCAGCCAATGAAAAATTCAATGGTCACACTTAGGCTTTTGAGAGTTCTTTCCCAAATTACTAACATTCCATCATCCTGGAAGATTCTGATCCCAGGTTAGGATGTCTTGGCCTGCATAGTACAGTCCAGTAATTTTTCCATGAGCACTTGGCTGGACAGAGTCCTAGCACTCTGCTCTGGGGAAGGGGATACATTATTGCTCTACTGCCTCCAAATGATTAGCCCCACTGGGCTAGCAGCAGTGATAGATATATTTCTGATTGAAACAACCGATATATAAGATAGGAATGAAAGGCCTTAAGAGGATAATGGGATATTGCCTTCAACCTATTTCTTTTATTTTAAATGACCTAGGAAGAGCTCTGCTGAAAAAATTAAAATTTTCCACAAAAACTAAGGAAAAGTTTTGTAAAAGTTTTCAGAAAAAAAAAAGGCAATTTTTTTCTGCCATCTCTGGAATGAGACCATCTCCACGTTTGAATATCTGCACCACTGTTGTACCAGCAATGGTCTCTGTTAGGTTCTCAGAAAGAGACAGTTTCTATTTTGTTGGTACCCAGTATTACCTAACACAGAATCCTGAGGACTCTTTATTCCAGCCCCTTCCCTGAAATGTATTGCATTTCTAGCAGCTCACAGAATATAGTGATATAGACCCATATATTTCCCTACTTTGTCAAATTAACCGTAAAGGGGAGAAAATAATGCAAAAACACTACAGCTTTTAAAGAGCAATGGCACAGGAACTGTGACAAAGTGGGGGGTTCTCTTGGTTTTTTTCAATGGTTTTCATGCGGAGGGGGTGGGACTCAGTTTCCCTGGGTGTTACTGATCTAACAAGGTGATGGGAGAGGGAGTTTGTTGTTACAGAGGACCAATGAGGGAACTTGGGACCCCAGCCAATGGCCTGGAGAATGGATACCCCAGCAACTGGTGACCGGGAGGCCCAGCTTGGGAGTCACAGCCTGTTCTGGCCAGTGGGAGGACAATGGGCTGCAAAGAGAGGACCCTGGTGACCTGACCAGCTGGTTCCAGCCAGAAGGGTGCAAAGGACAGCTGAGAGGAGAGGAGGGTTTACCTGGATAGAAGACTACCTGACTAATCTAATCGCCTTCTATGATGAGATTACTGGTTCTGTGGATGAAGGGAAAGCAGTGGATGTATTGTTTCTTGACTTTAGCAAAGCTTTTGACACGGTCTCCCATAGTATTCTTGTCAGCAAGTTAAAGAAGTATGGGCTGGATGAATGCACTATAAGGTGGGTAGAAAGTTGGCTAGATTGTCGGGCTCAATGGGTAGTGATCAATGGCTCCATGTCTAGTTGGCAGCCGGTGTCAAGTGGAGTGCCCCAGAGGTCGGTCCTGGGGCCGGTTTTGTTCAATATCTTCATAAATGATCTGGAGGATGGTGTGGATTGCACTCTCAGCAAATTTGCGGATGATACTAAACTGGGAGGAGTGGTAGATACGCTGGAGGGCAGGGATAGGATACAGAGGGACCTAGACAAATTGGAGGATTGGGCCAAAAGAAATCTGATGAGGTTCAATAAGGATAAGTGCAGGGTCCTACACTTAGGACGGAAGAACCCAATGCACAGCTACAGACTAGGGACCGAATGGCTAGGCAGCAGTTCTGCGGAAAAGGACCTAGGGGTGACAGTGGACGAGAAGCTGGATATGAGTCAGCAGTGTGCCCTTGTTGCCAAGAAGGCCAATGGCATTTTGGGATGTATAAGTAGGGGCATAGGGAGCAGATCGAGGGACGTGATCGTCCCCCTCTATTCGACATTGGCGAGGCCTCAGCTGGAGTACTGTGTCCAGTTTTGGGCCCCACACTACAAGAAGGATGTGGATAAATTGGAGAGAGTCCAGCGAAGGGCAACAAAAATGATTAGGGGTCTGGAACACATGACTTATGAGGAGAGGCTGAGGGAACTGGGATTGTTTAGTCTGTAGAAGAGAAGAATGAGGGGGGATTTGATAGCTGCTTTCAACTACCTGAGAGGTGGTTCCAGAGAGGATGGTTCTAGACTATTCTCAGTGGTAGAAGAGGACAGGACAAGGAGTAATGGTCTCAAGTTGCAGTGGGGGAGGTTTAGGTTGGATATTAGGAAAAACTTTTTCACTAGGAGGGTTGTGAAACACTGGAATGCGTTACCTAGGGAGGTAGTAGAATCTCCTTCCTTAGAAGTTTTTAAGGTCAGGCTTGACAAAGCCCTGGCTGGGATGATTTAATTGGGGATTGGTCCTGCTTTGAGCAGGGGGTTGGACTAGATGACCTCCTGAGGTCCCTTCCAACCCTGATATTCTATGATTCTATGATTGTAAGACAATGGACAGAGGCGGGGTTTGGGGGAGATGATATCAGACACCCAGCTAGAAAGCATGGGGGCTTGGGACTGGAAAGAGAGAGCAGGCAGGGCCCACCTGGATGCAGGAGAGACTTAGATGTGCTATGCTGAGGGAGGCCAGGCCTGAAAGCCCTGAGAGTTTCCTATGCTGTGTTCAGACACTCAAATAAACCCTCCTGTTTTACACCGGCTGAGAGTCACTCTGTTCTAGAGAACAGGGTTGCATTATTCACTCTGGGAGTGGAGGCCCCGGGGGTCCAGTGGGAGCCCATGACGAGAGACAGGCATGTTAAGGCTCAGAGAGGTACGGTTCCAGGAGGCAGAGGGGCTTAGCCCCTGAGAGAGAGTGGACCCCCGGGGCAGGGCTGTCACACTGAAGGGGGTTCCCCCCAGGGACCGCACGGCCAAGAGGGGGCACGACCTGTGAGTCCATGACAGGAAAATTGTACCACACCATCACCATCCAGGAACTGTGGATCCCAGGCAGTGTATGAAGTCATTTTCAGTGCAAACACACACATCTGGTCATGTTGCTATTGACTACCAGGCCACTAGCTATTCTCTGTGACTCCACTGAGTGGAGCCTCAGACCCCTGTTTTTTCAAATGTGGATTTAGTCTGAGATAAACGGGGAACACCCCAACTATAGCACTTATTGCTTACCTTCCTACCCTACCCTCTAGCCCTGCTCCCTTCCTGTGAATTGTCTGGTAGATGCATGGATATTTTGCAGAAGGGAGACTTTTGGTTATATAGCATAGGAGGAACATCTCACGTAGCTGCCAACACTCCCCTTGCAGGACGTATATATGTTTGGCTCCCTTTCATCAGTCAGCAGAGGGGCCAGGGGTTTTATATCAGGTTAAACACTGACAACTTCTCCTAATTTTCAGTACTTCAGGCACTTGCTGGACATATTGTAAATCAAACATTATTAAAATAGAGATTCTCCTTCTGATGTCTAATGCAAATTGATGCTAATCCTCAGCAGTGTAATGTCAGTTCTTAGAAAGACAGTCTTGCTAGGATTGCTGGCCAACTCTCTTTTCATTAACTTTCCTTAGCATTGGCTAAGAATAATTAAAATTTTCATGGAAAAGGAGGTGTTAAACACAGACTGCTGCTCTAGGGCCTCGTCCAAAGTCCACTAAAGAGGTGTCTTTAAATTCACTGCAATGAGCTTTTGATCAGGCCCTTAGAGGAAGGCAAATTTTCTGATGCCAAAGGACTTTTCAAACTATTATTAATAGTTCACGGTGGGATTTTCAATGGAGACAATGGCATCTGGGAGGCTAGATCCCACTGACTTTGATAACTTTCATAGGCACTGACCCTGGTCGTGTTCTGGAGCTGAAGCAAGCCACGGAAAAAAAATAGGGGATGCTCAGCATCCAGCAGTCACAGCTGTTAAACAATGATCAATTGTTTGGTAGCTGGGGGAGGAGCTCAGGGGAGGGCTGAGAGCAGTGAGCGGGAACCTCAGGGGAGGAGTTGGAGTGGTGGGCAGGAAGAGCCAGAGTCAGGGCGGGGCCTCGAGGGAAGGGGCGGAGTTGGGGCAGGGCCTTGGGGCAGAGCAGGGGTACAGCACCCCTGGGGAAATAATAACTTCCACATGCTCTTTGAAAAGCCCTATATCAAAAGTGAATATTGAGTTAGGCAACAACATAGCACAAAAATCTGTGTGAAAAAGGGCGTTTTGCCTACAGTGATATTTGCAACAAAATGGGGAACTTTCCCTTAATTTTATATTAAAAAAATACCTTTGACATTTTTGTGAAGTTATTTTGTAGTTAAAATTTAAGTGAAAATTTCTCAAAATTGATGCAAATTTAAATGCTAAGTATAAATAAAACATATATCATTGGAGAGAAGTGTTTTATATCCTTTAAGAATCTTACCTCCCTACTTGGTTGCCCTGATTATGCCTCAGTCTGGTGTTCTAGTGATTGTATCATAAGAGAATGAGAGGCTGTTAATTTCATTCCTCACTAAAACTCGGCAGATATTTTTAACAAATTGTTTTTTCAATTAATTGCATTTTTCAGGGTCTGAAATTATTAGCTAAATTCATGTTGAATTTGATTAATAGTTTTGGTTGGGAAAACAAAATCAAAAGAGTTGAACCTTTTTTTTCAACTTTTTATTCAAAATAGTGTTTTGATTTTTAATTTGGCCTTAAAAAGCAAGGAAAAAAGGTAAAAAGCATCCAAAATGCCCCAACTGAAACAAAAAACTCAGAAAAAGTAAATCAAGTCAGCCAAATCATTTTGAAACTAATAAAAAAAAATTAAAAATTGTTTTGGGTCAACTTACAGTGTTTGGATTTATTCAGTTTTATGATTTTTTTAATTTTGATTTGACAAAAAAAAATTTTTGGTTCCAATCAAGTGGGATTATTTTTCCAGATTTTTTGGTTCAGCCCTCCAAAATGGAAAAAATATTATTTCCTCAGCTGTATTCCTCACTTTTGTAGAAATGTTGCCACTACAGCTAAGACTTCAACTCCTTTATAAGACTCAGTGTTAACTTATTGATTCACTGACATTTTCCTGTATATTTACAGGGGGTCAGTTTTGTGAGACGCTGAGGGCACTCAACTCCTAATGGCGAGGGGAGTTGGTATGTACTGAGCTTTTTGCAAGACTGGGCCACAGAGAGGAGTGGCCCTTGAAGTAGAAAGAGAACAAATGAAATAAATTTGGGTTCGGAGACTTGGCATAGCTACAATAACAACACTTCCTACAGGAGCTGATCCAAAATCCACGAAAGTCAATTAGTCTTTCAACTGATTTCAGTGCACTTTGAATCAGGCCCCTTTACATGCACAGACTGTGACTCATCAAATGAACACAGGACATGCTCTTCCTACAATACAAAATAGGTTACTTCAAGGCACAGAAAAAGATAAAAAACAGTTGAATATGCACTGGTTAAAAAAAAATCAAAACAAACCCCCAAATTACAGTTCCTTCTTTCCCGACTTCCAGAACTGTATCAAAGCAATAATTAATTTTAAAGGCTCACATTAAATTTTATAAACCCAGAATAATTATAAAATGGATTCATACTTGGGTGTTCCAAAGGGAAACAATTTACTGCAATGTCTAGGTTGCCAGGTATGGTCTGTATTTTGCTAATCTTCTCTGCTCTGGAATGACAGAAATGAAAACATTTTAGGAAGTTGGTGTAGAGAATGCAAGAGGGGATGTAATTTCTGACTTAAGAGAGCAAAATGAAATATCACCAGTTATTTAAATCATGAAATAGTGAAAGGTAAACCGTATTTAACAGAGCTACCAAACTGCGTAAGAAAAACAAGTGCATTACTTTCCTAATAAAATTAAAATGGGTTAATAGATATGAAATCAAAATGACACTTTGATTAATAGAAAAATCTTACTTCCAACTATTTCTACTCGCAAAATAGTTTCATATGCTCCCACAAAACCCTTGGCCCATATTCTCCCTACCGTCTCCTCAGCAAAGGGTGACTGGACTCCAGCAGATCCAAACCCAGGGGTGCAGAAGTGAGAAGTGTTGCTTCATTCCTGCCTTCTCTGTGGAAGTACTTCCTTGGGGATTTTGTGGGGAGAGGGATTCATGGGAAAGGAAGGAGTCATATGGAAGAGAGTCATGAAGGACCCATGGACTTTTGCATGTGAATTAGTGAAGACCTCATCAGCATTAACTTACTGCTTTTCAATTTGCTTACTGCTCTACAATTTGAAACATGCCCCCCTTTAATGGGAATTCTGAGAACACTCACTTGTGGGGAGCTTAGGGCATCATGGCTCCTGCAGCAGCTATATTGAGGGGGACAAAGGCACAGGCATTGTGCCTGCATGGATGCCCTGAGGATGCCAAAGTGATCTTGTTCTTCTCTAAAAAAGGAGATGCTTCAGACAAGCTGACTAATGCATCTATGGCCAACCCCTTAGCTTACTGGGGATGTCAGTGAACGTATTGCCGTATACTTGTAACTATGAGGATTAAGGGCCTGATCCAAAGCCCATGTGAGTCCTTCCATTGACTTCAGCATTGGAATCAAATCAAATCACAAAGAATTTCCTACAAATGGAATTGTGATGTTTTGTCAAATTAATGTGTTTTTTGAGGGTTGTTTTTGGGATATGAGGAGACAGGAAGATATTCTGGGCCTGATTCTCTTGTCACACTGGTGCAAATATATCGACTTCAGTGGAATTACTCCTGATTTACACTTCTGTGAGAGGAGAACCAGCCAAATCAGAATTTCAGAATTCACGTAATGGCAAACATTTGAGAAAAGTAGATGATTCCAATGTCCACTATACAGGTTGCCGTGGAGTTCCCAATTATAAAAAATAGGGAGGGATGGGAGAGCCATTAAAGGATTCTTTTCACTTTCATGTATATTTCTCTTTTTCTCACAGTGTGTTCTTGCTTGTTCTTCCACCTGCACCTTCCCTAATTGACACTAATTCCATGAATCACTATCTTTTAATTATAATAATGTGTATTAATGTCAAATGCCTTTCCAATTATCCTGGAAAGCTCAGTCAAAAAACACTCTTTGGCAGATAATGGACTAACGTGAAAAACATGCATTTAATATGGCTATTTTGACACACTTGCCAACGCGAACAAGGACACTAATGAAAATAGCATTATAACCTTAGGCCTCTCCAAAGCTGACCTAAAACCCATTCCTTACCTTCTGTATTCTGCTATTAATTTAATCAAATCTTCAGTTGAAATCTTGCTACTTTCTTGCCTGAACAAAGGTGAAAATCGGGAGTCTCTGTCAACATTTCCCTGATTATCCTTAAACACTGGTCTACAAAGAGAGAAAACAACATATATTTGATGACAGCCAGGCATGCTTAGTCATATTACTAGAGAATTTTCAATTCACACATAATTGTTCATCACTGATGACACAGTATGAACTCCTGTGCAAAAGTCAAAGGGAACAGATAGTTAAAATTGCTCTCCATGACATATACTTTAAAGCAAACATGCTATTCTTAGTTCCTGTTAGGGGATGTAGCTGAATCATACTTGGGTGTTCCAAAGGGACACAATTTATGTGTGTATGTAGGCGCCAGTCCTGCAAAGATTTAGATATACATTTAATTTTATGCAATGTGAATCGTTCTACTGACTTACATAAGATTACTCACAGTGCACAAAGTTCATAGATTCACAGGGACCATTCTGATCATTTGGTTTGACCACATGCATAAGATAGACCACAAAATTTCACCAAGTTATTCATACATCAAGCTGATAACTTCTGGCTGAGCTAGTGCATATCTTTTAGAAAGACATCCAATCTTGATTTTAAAGACTTTAAGTGATGGAAAATTAATCACACCCTGAGGTAAACAGTTCCAATGGTTAATTGCCTTGACTGTAAAAACAAACAAACAAGCAAACAAACAACCCAAACCCCAAAGACACACTGCACCTTATTTCCCCTCTGAATTTTTAAAGCTTCAGCTCTCAGCCATTGGCTTTGCTTATGATAAAATAAGCACATCTGTAAGTCTTTGCCGGAGTGGGGACTTAGAATGTGTGGGGACTTAGAATGTAACTTCTTCGGGGCAGGGACCTTGAGCCAGATTTTCCAGCCCATTAAATCTGCTTTGCACCTCTCCAGAATCACAAGGGTAGATTTACACTGGTGTAACTTGTCTCAATACATGTTTGAAGAGTTCTAACTACACTTTTGATAATATAAACAACTAATTGTAGAAAAAAGAAATATCATATTATAATTAAGAAAAATACATATCAGCTTTTGATTGCACAGGAAATCATTCTCAGATATTTGCACTTCTGCTCACTGCCAGTTTCAGGATTTAATTAAGACATTCCAGTGCCCTTTGAATTGCCCAAGGGTTCAAACACTCTGGCTGGATTGGATACTATAACAGCTGTGCAATCAAACAACATTGGATTCAACTGCATCACGAAAAAAGATTGCTTAAGAAAAGTAAAATGCTTTTGACACAAAGGGCTACTCCACAAAGCAAGTAGCCAGGCTTTCTTCCCTAATTTACCTCTCTGTTATACTGCCAGTGAAAAAATAATTGATGTCAGCAGGAAATATTGCCAGATACTAAATAACCGAGTAAACCCCGAGAAGAAGATTCTACTGATAAGGATAAATGTACAATGTCTTAACTCAGTTAGCTGAGGTGGAGTGACCAACATTAAATTTCTCCATAACTACAGGGAAGTAACCTAACTCTGTTTTATCAAATGCTTTTAGCATTGTTTCTATTCTCCAAAGCCTTAGGTCTCCAGATTATCAGGAGAGATGTATGAAATAACCAATAAGTAGCCTCCGTTGTGCCACTAGAATTTGTCAAGTGACTGCAGAGTCACTGTGGGATGGGGAAGATTTCTTTCTCTCTGTTCCCCATGCATTCAGTTACTCTAGCACAGTGGTTCTCAACCAGGGGTACACGTACCCCTGGGGGCACAAAGAAGTCTTCCAGGGGGTTCATCAACTCATCTAGCTATTTGCCTAGTTTTATAACAGACTACATAAAAAGCACGAGAGAAGTCAGTACAAACTAAAAGACAATGACTTGTTTATACTGCTCTATATGCTATACACTGAAATGTAAGTACAATATTTATGTTCCAGTTGATTTATTTTATAATTATATGGTAAAAATGAGAAAGTCAGCATTTTTTCAGTAATAGTGTGCTGTGACACCTTTGTATTTTTAGGTCTGATTTTGTAAGCAAGTAGTTTAAGTGAGGTGAAACCTGGGGGTACATAAGACACATCAGACTCCTGAAAGGGGTGCAGTTGTCTGAAAATGTTGAGAGCTACTGCTCTAGCAACTGAGGCCTTAAAACACAGCATCCAGGCTAGAAGAGTAAGGTGGGGAGATGTCAGTCCAAAAATACTGATGGACTTTCACTGCAGATTAAAAAGAAAAGGTATGTAAGTAGTGCACACAAAATATAAATATATTAATACAAACAGGTAACTGCTGTGGAATTAGGTGCTGCACCTTTAAGGGTTGAGCTTCCTACACAGAGTTTCAGGGCACTGAGAAGCTCTTGTTGTTATGCACAGCCAGTTGTAACCAAACATGGAACAAAGCAGATTCCTTGCAAGCCTTGTGTGATCACTGAACACCAAAACTGCATGAAAACTATGCACGTGAATGAACGAAATAGGCAACCGTGTATGCAAATAGATTCTTACATTAGCAATCACCCACTTGCAATAAACCATCTTTACAGTCTATTTTGCTACTATTCATATTTTGTGTATGCAGTTAGAAAATTTGGTCTCCTTTAGGCACATGTTATAATGGGGCTTATGTATATACACTGAGAAGAGAATTACGTGGCTTTTTGCTTGCCAGATCATACTGGTACCTCAGTTATTAGGGCTTAATAAAAGCTGAAGAATTGCTTTTGCAGCAAGCATTATGTGTATTACAGCTCTAGTTAACTAACTTCAGCCTTAAACTTTGCTAGATAGATTTATATTATGAGTCACACTTGCAAGTGAGAGTCCCTGACCATAGAAAGTAATCTACAGTTATTTGATAATGACAGCTGACATTGAACAAAACTTGAGTTAATTCAAAGAAAGGGATGGATCATAAAATGCTCATAAAATCCAGGAATTTAGCATTTGAATAATAATTTATTAACTCTCTACTGATCGTTCCTTGTGTACTACAAGCCTCCTTTTTGGAAAAGTCCTAGATAACTAAAAAGGAATTAAACTTTAATATTGTTCTATAAAAATACTCTGAAAACCAACAGAATTTAATAAATAATGAGATCCTTTGTTAACCTTTTAAACATTTCTATATTATTTTTTAGTATGTATTTCATTAGCTATTACATTGTAATTATACTGGTTCTGTAGGTTAAAATATCTGTAGAAAGGTCACAATTTAATATTAAACTTGGTATGACATTTCTTAAAGGTTGGCTAAGATACTGTGGAGGGATGGCTCACCTGTTTGGTCAGAGATACAGGGCCAGCTCCTCAGCTGGTATAAGTCAGCATAGTTTCATTAGCTTCAGAGCAGCTATGCCAGTTTACGCCAGCTGAGAATCTGGCCCCAAACCTTGCAAAGTGTTAAGAGAGTCATACTATGGGATCTGTGTAGGTAGATGTAAAAATTAATCCGAGTGAGTAAAGTTTCCCCACATCTATTAAATGGAGACCAGACATACATCTACAAATCTTGGCAGGTTTGGTAGGAATATGAGAATGGAAGGCTGATGTATCACACTGTCATTCTAATGTATAGTGTAATTACAGTCACTTGCAAATATCTATAGTGCACCAAATGAGACCAATGCCAGAGAGAAATCCTGGCACAAACCTGAGTCAGCAACCTGAAGAGTGCATACAATTCTGTTATTAAATAAAGTAATCAGAGTTTCAATTGCACAAATGACAACATGACACATATGCAATTGTCATATTTTGGTTGAGTGAATGAATATGTAAAAATCACACTGTGGCCATCTGTAACTGCTTTAAATTATAATAATTCAAAAGGGAAAATTTCCACAATAAAATGTGAACACAGTTAATGCAAGAAAATAAATAAGTGGAAAATACATTTTCAACCCAAGATTTTTGCAATTTATCCTAGTCAAAACATTTTTTGTGTGGTGTGATGTGTGTCTTGTGGAAATATCTATTTTCAAGCTACAAAATTAGAAATAGATTTTGTTGGATCAAATTCTTTGTTATATCAGTGTTTGTTATACTTCATTGTTCTTATGCCACTGGGAGTATGGCAATAGATTTACTCTGGATTTACACTGGCATAAATGCGAGCAGAACGTGACCTACTGAACCAAATTCAACCCTGGCATAACACCAGTGCTGTCAATGTGTTTATGAATGTAGTGAATTTGGACTAATGTGTTTCTGCTACACCGTGTCATCTGCCATGTTCTCATTAACGATGGAGAAGTTTAAGAAGAGCCAATAATTAGACCACAACATATTTCAGAGTGGAAAAGAAGTCTGTAGTTTGAGGCCCCAAAGTAGGATTCTCAAATTAAGCAGGGGAGCACCAATCTCACCTGTGGGTCCTGTTCCGGTGGGTGTGCTCAGACCATGCCTAACACCTGTGAGCTGCCAGGCCCCCCCCCCCGCCCCACCATCAGGAGGGCCAGAGGCAGGCAACCAATAGGTGGAGGGGCAGCAGACTGCCTTAGTGATCAAAAGACACTGGGGGGCACAGGGAGCGAGCACAAGAGAGATATCAAGCATCAGCAGCAGGGAGGGATGTTTTTGGTTACTAGGACATGGACTACTTAAGTGGCTGACCTGGCTTAGATGCCTAATTCCAGGAGAGGATTTGTGGCTGAGGATCCTGAGGCACTTAAGCCCCTCTCCTTGGCATTTCTCTCCTTGCGAGCTTAGGAAGCTCCCCTTTCAGCTGATTGGCTTCATAAAATCGCTTCTCAAGGCAGGTAACACTTCACACGCTCTACCTGGGGAGCCTGTCACCCAGACTGGAGCTGAGTTTGCTTACTAACGACCTGATCCAGAAAGGTGCCAAGAGATTTCACATCCCACTTAGCTCGATGGGTGTGAGGGTTTAGGGATGCTGATGAAGGGCTCGATCACTAGACTCGGCTCACAGTGGGGTTATTGCAGAGTAGTGCTGTGCTGGTGGGAGTTCTTGACTGAGTCACCATGCTTCTCAAGCTAACCAATGCACTGGAACAATGCAGCCCCTGCACATGTCGTCGTCCCCGTCCCCCCCCCGGTGACCAGCCAGCTCTGCCTCTGCCACCCCCGCCCCATGCCTGCAGGGAGTAGTCCCTGTGCAAAGGAGTCTCAGTTTCTTCTCCTGCCACACTAGTGGTACAGCAGTGGGAATGAGCTAGGAAGGAGAGAGTTAAGAAAGAAATAGCTTAGGTTTGGCTCCTAGCCTGCATATACCTCCATTGTACCTTCCCTTATATGCTGAAACTGTTCTGCCAAACCAACAGACAACTATTCATGTAATTTTGATGAATGGTCCTGTGGCCATATAAATTTGTTAAATATTGATGTGCATCCTTGAACTGGGTACAGTACAGCAGAACAAATTATCTTCCTTTTCCTTGAACAAGTAAACCCCTCTCCTTACTTTACTGGAGAGCAACCAAACTGTCTGCCAATAAAATATAAATGAGTGCTTCTAATAGCTCAGCTTCGTTGTTCTTTTGCCTCCCTCCCCACTTCTTCATCTCCGAACCTCTATAATTATAGAATCACCACCTCCATCTGCCCTGGGGATGGCGACAGTTCCCCCTTGGGGCTCCACAGCTCCAAGTCAGGTAGGAGTATACCCATTCCAAACCCATTCCATGTGCATTACAACTACCCCTGATTGTCCTGGACAGCCCCTCAACTAGAAAGCTGTCAAGTGGGGCGAGGGGGAAGCTGCTGCTCCCCAATTGCTTCTGTAGGGCCTCCATTTAGTGCTCTACCATTCCTGAAACAAAATGGCAGGACAGAAGCTATAGAAGAAAAGTGCTTCTACCTCTAGCAGACCTTACTCCTTTGAGCAAGGTTCCATTCCCCACTTGGTGCATATACTACGAACACAATGGGGAGCAGTGCCTGAGGTGCTACTGGACCCCACTGAGCAGTGCTCTCTGGACAGCAATAAATTGAGAAGTAGGACAAAGGAGCAGAGACCAAAACAGAAAAGGAGGAAGAAAGGAATCAAAGAAAAATAGAGACAGAGGGGAGGGAGAACAATACAGGAAGGGAGAAAACCAAGGCAGAAGGCAGGAATCTAGGTGTCAGGTATCACAGGGTGACTGGCCCCTTTAAGGGGAGACGTGGCCAGCCCTACCTCTGAGAGCAGATCCTAGAAAGGGACTGGTACTGTCAGGGAGTCAGCCTGGGCGCTGAGTGCTCTAACCCAGGGACAGAAAGACTCTCAAAGCCCAGAAAGGGGCTAAGAACAGGGCCCAGAGGATGGGCTGAAGAGAAGCCGCTGAAGGGCAAAGGAACTTTTTTGTTTGTTGGGATCTTTCAACTGGATTTTTATTACCCTAGAAAGGGTTAAGTTTTGTTTGTGACTTGGCTGGAGGACTAAGCGACATCTCCAGTACAGGCCTGTAGAAAGTGGATGAGATGCACATTTGAGAAGGAAACAGGCAGGGAACATCTGCAGTGCCACACTTGGCCAGCAGGGGGGTACTCCAGGACTGGCACATCCCCATGACACCTGGGAAGAGGAGAAGGCAACAAAGAAAGCAGGGAATAGTCCCAAAGGAGAGATGAGGAAGTGAGAGAGAGTAGAACGTGCAGATGTACTATGGAAAGAAAATGGACAGGAAGCAACCAGGAGAAGAGGTAGAGGTCATGAGGCTAAGCGTTACAAGAGAGGGGATCCAACAATAAACACATTATTGTCATTAATTATTACTGAAAAGACAAAATAAATAAAACCTCCAGCTTTCTAATGCCTGCTGAGAATGCTAACAATGCAAGTGCTTCCAAGGCATTCTCCCCCTCCACCACCACCAAGACATAGGCACTGGGGCTACTAGGAGCTTGTGCAACTCCCAGATCTTTGGCCAATGTTTCTCAAAACTCGACAGGTGTAATCACAGGGACAGAGTTCCAGTCTTGGATACCTACATGTAGGGTCTTAAATCTGTATTTAGGCTCCTATAGTACGTATTCAATTCCCATTTCAGAGAAGAATTAGCTTTTTAAAAGTCTCCTGAAAGAATTTTAACTTTCAAACCTCTCTTAGAATATTTAGCACAAAATTGCTCAGAGTGGGTCTGCTCCTGCATTATTGTCATAAACTGACATTGTTCTTGATGCTTTCTAGCAACTTCAGCAGGTGTGTGAGTGATAGATGCTACCACACGAGTATTTAATGGGAACATGACTTTAATTCATTTCCATAAATAAAGGGAAATAGGACAAAACAGAATTGATTAAAGCCACCAGGATCAGCCAGGGGCATGGATGAAGTAGAAAGTATTAGTTTGAAACTGAAAATGTGGCTCATAATAAAAGTACACGAATCCAAAAGCAGGGTGAGCTGTAAGATGTTGTTAGAAATGTTATATAAAAATAATCAATATACATACCTCACTGACCAAGCAAATGGCATACGGTATTTCCCCAGCTTGCCGCAGAACTGTTTGTTGGATTTTAACACTTTTTGTGCACACTAGGTAAAGAAAAATAAATACCATTGGTATCATCAATGTCATCATCACAGTTTTTGAAACAAGGTGTGTACCTATGCGTACCGGAAATGCAATTTAGGTGGTGTTTATCTGAAGGGTTAACAAAATCAGACCAGAGTGGTGGAGCGTCATCATGGGAAAAGTTTACTAGGGAAAAGTTGCACTCTGCTGGAGGTCCACAGGGGGTGGCGCTGGCCCTGGGAGGAGGTGAGAACAGGGTAACAGGGATGCACTGTTTAAGTACATCCTCTGAGCAACCTCTGCTGGGGGGTCTTTTATGGAGCCCCTGAAGAAATTTAGTCTTCCCTTCCCTTTGGTGGAAGCCACTGGGAAAGGGAAGCAGTGGAAATACTACATGTTCTTCCTGCAAATTAATCCCTTCCATGGTACCACGGCTCTCTTGTTTAAATTAACTGAATGGTAAGATTGATATTCTGGTCTCAGAGCTGGGATATCATAGTGCAGCCAGCAGATGTCAACCTCGATTCTGTCTTGCCTTACAATTTCCGCAACCCCGTTAAAATCAATGGGGTTTCATGCGGCCTAAGTCAAGACAGAATTCGGCCTTTCAGTGTAGTGTCTGCAAAGCATTTTGAGTGCATATAAATCCAAGTAGCAGATCAACCCTGGAGTTTAAAATTGTTCAGGCACACCAACAGAGGAAATATTTTTTGTTGAAATAGTTAAAAAAATACATGTCAGGAAAATGTGTACCATGGCAGGTACCTTTACGCGTTTACAATTTCAATCTCTCTCTCCCAGTTCATTGAAATTAAATTTTCTGAAACCTCTAAAGTGGGGACCTCAAATCTGCTGCGGCACTCTGTGCAACACACTCAAGTCCTAATCATTATGTAGAGTCAAGATATCAGAGTGGTAAATATCTCCTTAGCATACAGAGCCCTTCTTAAACCCTTATGTGAAGGAAGGGCAAGTGTGAACTGGCCACACAGCGTATGTCTACATTGCAGCAGGGAGGTATGCCAGTGCCATAATATCCACACTGCTATTCTTAGACACTTGGTGCCAGCTGAGCTAGCTTGAATCTGTCTACCCCTGCTGGGCATCACACCTCTCAGATGCAGTGTACACGTACCCACAAAGAAGCCTCTGCACCCCATGTGCACCATGGAAGTAGGCTGTACACCTGCCTGCTTGGGACTGTAGCGGGAGACTAGCTAGGATACGATGTTCCAAAATCACTTTATAATGGAAGCAGTCATCCTTTTAGCCCATTGCAGCATTGGTAATGTAGTCATGCTGCCTGCCTTTAGATTGCAGCATGTGGACGGCTGGAACCAAACACCCACCTAAGTCCCCTCTCAAAGGGCAGTTACTTATGCTTTGTATGGGGCTGGGGGCATTGAAATTCACTCAGCTAGAATAATACCAGCACAAGTAGTAGACAACAAATAGATTATAATCACACAGTATTTCATCTAGAATGCATATTTACCAACTCAGTTCTATTGCCAGATGTCCTGATGCAAACTACATCTACTATATTAAGTTTATTCTTGCATTACATGTTTAAGGGCTTCATCTTACTTCCACTGAAGTCAAGAGGAATATTGCTACTGACTTCAATAGGAGAGGATCCTAAGTGAGCCTGTACAATTAAGCATCCATAAACTCATAAGCCTTGCAAATATAGTGTGCAGTGTTTTCCACCCACAACATTTACACGAACAATCAAAGAGGCAATTTATGTTTATACTGCATTACCTTATTAGAGTCTGGATTCTTAATGTAAGGTTCAGCACTGCTGGCAATATTTCCCATGAGCACCTTTTCTATTCTTGCCACCAAAACAATCTCAGAATGGGGGTTACTTATGGAGAAAAGAGCCTATGAATAAAAAAGAGTATAGTTAATAAGCATATAACAATTCTGTAACAAGTGGAGACATTGTCAATGCCCCCAGTTGGTGGAAAGGAAGTTCCTGTTTGAGCCTAAGTGAACCTAGAGGGCTTCTGTGTTGGTGGATCTTGCACTTTCTCCTAGTCCCCTTAATGGGGATGTCACCGGGACTTCACTTCCTTAGGCCAACTTAGGTTTATTTGTTTGGACTCACAGGGCCAAATACAGAGGTGATGTGTAAATGTTAGATCATTTACACAAACTGAAGCCCTTTATGGTTCATTAGTCTCTCTTAGAGTTACTCACATACATATGTTCTCTCATAGTTCAAAGCAACCACAGAGTCACATCACAACGAACAGTAAACACAACACACAGGAGTCACTGGCCAGCAATCTTCCTCCTCATTTTTCAGTCTTCACACAGAAGTGTGCCATACTGCATCTCATCCAGTCAACCACCTTGTCGAACCAACTTGCTGTGGGTGCCCTCTGCCCCTTGCACCTGGCACCAATCCCTGCAAAACTTATCTGGCCCATATGTCTCACAGCTCAAGTTTTCTTTGTCTGGTCATCTTGATAGTATCCTTGACGGTATCACTCCAGTTATGCTGTAAATTTGAGGGATCACCTCCTCATTAGTCGCGTATGAGGTATAGCTAATGCTCAGCAATCACCTGTAGTTTTCCAATTACAAGGCGGAAAGCTTCTTAATGTCCTGGCTCCTTAGCGTCAATGTGTCACATACATACAGCGAGATGCTGAAGACAAGAGACTATAGCAATTTCATTTTGCACTTCATGGTAATACCTTTGCTTCTCCAAATGTGGCTGCATGTCACTAGGGCAGCAGGAGTGACTCCAATTTTATGTCAGACCTCTAAGTGATGTTTAGCATCCTTTGTGGTCAAGCTACCCAGGTATTTGAAGTGCTCAACACACTCCAATGTCTCTTCAAATTTGGGTAGAAATATCTTCAACTTTTCAACCGTCTTTGTCTTTCCATGTGATATCTTTAGACCTAACAGTCTCGGCTTCCATCTCTACTCTTTCGAGCAATATTTGCACCTCTTATTCCGATGATCCAATCTGCTCAACATCACCAGCAAACCACAGATGACTAATTTTTCATCCATCAATGGGTACACCATCTTGTAGGTTTCCATCAGTGGCTCTCAAAATTTCTTCTAGACAATCATTGAAGAGGGTCGGTTATAGCATGCAGGCTCATCTGAGACTTATCCTCAAGTCACTGAGTGTACGTAAACAGCACTAAGGAAGTCTAACTGAACTTAAAGGGAAGTCGAATTAATGCCTCACTTTTAAATTTCTTTGGAATCCCAGAAAGGGCTCATATTGACTGGTTATCTGTTTTGTGATATGTACACATATGTAAGATGAGAATATTGAATATGATACCAGAGTGATATATTTTCAATACAAGAAATCAGATCATTTGTATTTTTCATCATGATTCTCCTTTTGCTTTACATACAGAGGAATCTGTATTTCTGGATGTTAAAATAGCAGAGCTGATTTCAAACAAAAATGTAACTAAAATTAAAACTATTCACTGGAAAATATCAATTTTGAGGATTATGTTTGATTCTCCGATTAGAAAATTTGAAATAAAAATGTTGTTTCAAATCACCATTAAAATAAAATGACATGTTTTGTTTCATTTTAATTTAAAATATTGTTTTGTTTCAGTTTGGGAAATAAAAAAAAATCTATTTTCAGTTTTTGGAAAACAGTAAAAAAGCTTGAAAATCGGTGCTTTCCCCACTTTTACACACTTCTTTACCTTCTCCCCTGTATCCCATTGGACAAAGGAGGGAAAAGTACAAAAGCGAGAGAAAGGATAAAAATAAATTAATTTAAAAAACAAAAAATGAAAGCTGAAATTTTTCAGTTTCTAGAAATAAAAACTTAATGAAATGATATTTTAAGTTGAAACAAAATGAAAAATGTTGTATCACTCTGACATTTGAAAACTAAATGAAAGTTTTCATTTTGAAATGTCGTTTTGATACGAAGTAAAATTAACATTCTTCTTTCACGTCATTTTGAAAATTCCTTTAGAAAACCCACCACTTTTTGGTTGAAAATTTTTGAAAGGAGATTTTTCTTACAGAATTTTCTCTGGCAAAAAATTGAGTTTCTGACCATCTCTACTGGGGCAGCCCTATGATATCTCAGGTAACCAGGGAGCTTTCTTTCCATTAAAAATTGCCTCTAATGAGATAGCATAGATGCCTATTTTTTTAAGAAATTTGGTCACAGCCATACAACGGACTCATTAGTATGCAGTTTAATACCTGAGTGTAATCGTATCTTCAACTGAAATTATAAGGAAATTCTGGAGTCAAAATGTGATACATCATGTTAGAATTTGGCCCGACGATAAAGCCAAACATCCTTTTGCAAAAAGATGAATTACAGAACTTACTGAAGAGATGGTCCCATTACCATACAATCTTAGGACCCAGTTCAGGAAAACATCCCTATTCAGGAAATCCCCCAAGCACATGCTTAAGTGATTTCCTGAATCAAAGCCTAAAAACAGATGTAACATAAATTAATAATATGGAAAAGAAAACTGGTATGGAGAGTAAATGGAGGACAAGAGTGACAATAACAAGACTGTGTCATAACTTAGAGAGTAATGCAGACATCTAGATGAGATTTTAAATTGTGATTTTGTTTGGCTGGTTTGGGAGAGGTCAATGATTGAGCCCAAAGAGTTAGCATAAAAATGGCTGCACACTTCATGGGTTTCTCTAGATGACAGATACTGATAGTTTCAAAGGAGCCATTAGAGCCCAGTTTAGGATGTGCACAGTGCATATGGAACACAAGTATCATTAGTGGTGTGAACAGTCCCATTTAAACATCAGTGAGACACATCATGCATCAAGTACCTGTTTTGGATACTTCAACCAAGTCTCTGGAAATCCCTTGACCAGTGGTTCTTTTGCTTCACTTGTGTCCATTGTTTCAATATTGCCATTTTCCAGTGAAGACAAGGAACCTAAAACCATCTGTGTAACAAGTGTGTGGTTCAGATCCACATGAAAATCAGCAGAGATTTTCCTGTTGTCCCTGATATCAAACAGAGCCACGCTCACAAAAAAAGGCTCAATCTAGAGACAAAAATCAGAAACAGCTTGATTAAAATATAATACTATCAGAACACAAGAGGTTTAAAACCTATCAGTTCTATGTCCAATGTGCCAGACTGTGCAGCCACCAGAGGATGTAGGGTGCAAGAAATTTCTCCCACCTTTGCACCACTGTGCAGGTGCAGTACATGTTTTTAGTCCTTGAACTCCAGGGCTGCAACTCTAGCTCTGCCTGCAGGGTTAGACTACCCAGAAAGGACTGGGAGAGGTCAGGCATAGTGATAGCTCTGCCTGCACTTCATGTTAGCTAGCAGAGCTAGAATCACAAAGGGCAAAACAAACACAGCACTGTTCTGGGAGGACGTTGCAGCACTCATGCTCTCCTTGATTTTGCTCTTTATAGCAGTGTTTCTCAAACTTTTGTACTGGTGACCACTTTCACATAGCAAGCCTCTAAGTGCGACCCCCCCCCCGCCGCTTATAAATTAAAAAAACACTTCTTTATATATTTAACACCATTATAAATGTCGGAGGCAAAGCAGAGTTTGGGGTGGCGGCTGACAGCTCACAACCCCCTGAGGAGTCCCGACCCCCAGTTTGAGAACCCCTGCTTTATAGCATCCCTTTGCAATTGTGCATGCAGTAACAACAATAAAGAACTTTGCTGACACAACGTTGCCATTTTCTCACCAGTCCTGCAATATTTGGTGTTTTTTTTAAAGCACCTGCTCCTAGAATTCAGTGATTAGGTCAAAATCTCAGCTTTCATTTTTTTAAAAAGTGTTTAGCTTCATGGTTGCAGAGAAAAGCATGAAAACATGAACCCTGTGGTTCAAAAAACAGACCAAACATTTATCTCATTGGATTTTTAAACCAGTTTCATGAGTCTGGGGGGCCTGACTCATGATTTCTGAAAACTTGGGTTTGACAGTACAGTTGGCAGCTAAATCGGAAATGTGAATGAGAAATATGCAGACCAGCTAGTTCACAGATAAGGGTTAAGGTTACCAAACGGATCCCTTGAGAAACACATTTCACAAATGTCCTGACACAAAAGGCTTGGCTGCAGTCATTACAGTTTACAGCTGCTTTGCATTGCTCTGTGGAACAGGACCCTTAATGAAATTATGGATGCAGGGTGCATTAGCAGATAATCCATTCTATGCTTTCGTAGTTCTGGACTATTGCATTTCCTTGCTACAATCATCATTACTTTACTTCCCCAGCTCCTTCATTCTGCTGTAAAAGTACTGACCACCATATGCTGATTATGCACCCAGTCTAGTGGTGATCTGCAAATGAAAAATCAATGTCTCATATGTAATGGATGGAAGCTGAATTGCCAGAACATGGGATTTGATGAAATATTTGAAATTCTCCCACTTAAAGCAGAAGTTAACAAGATCCAGGGATTGTGCATTGATGGTTTAGGTTTTCCCTCTTTCTTTTTTTTTTTTTTTTTACAAGAATAAGAGTGGGAGGAGGATATTACAGATTAAGTTTTGTGCCTCAATATTTATTGTGCTTTCATGGATTTATAAAGTCTGTAAGCACTTTAATCAATAAAATGAAAGTTTGTCTACTTTCATTTAGCTTGTATACAGGCCCAGTGCTATTTTCTATCCTAATGCAATAATAATCTTCCATCATCACAACAGATATACACATCTCCTAAAGTCAGAGTGAACTACTGGGTTATGGTCCCACTTTGTACAATGGAGGGAGCACATTAGCATTACAAAACACTGTGCTTTATCAGATAGAGTGTTGCCCGCTCTACATTGCTACCAATTTGTTGTGTGCTTATAGGACCTGATCCAAGGCCCATGGAAGTCAATGGGAGTCTTGATGCCAATGGGCTTTAGATCAGGGCCATAATGCAGAGTGAAGAAAAGGCTGACCGGGATCTTCACAGATTGTTTTCTATTGCACTTAGATCCACAAAGAATCAATACCTCCAAAATATTCTATTGCTACATTCAATACAATTATTAACCGCAGAACATTGGTCTAAGAACTCCCTGAGTACATGATTAAAGCCTAATGCATACACACAGGGAGAGGGAAGAGCAAGCTTGGAATATGGAAGAAGGAGCTTTCATTGCACCTCCTAATTGCAGCAGTAATGCAGATTTAAGCAGTCCCATCCTTGAGGAAAAGAGACATGCATATGCAGAGAAATATACATAGCTTACATTGGTTATAGGATCATTTTCGTTCTCAGTCACACAAGCCTGAAGATTCAAACTGAGGGATTTACAAGTTATCATGATCCTCTTTGCATCCTTTTCCTCAAATGGTTTGATCACTGAATCTGTTCCTGGAAACTCCTTTTTCTGAAGATTTGAGGCCTAGAATAAACAATTTGGGCTGATTATTTATGTGTAGTATACACAAAAAAAAAATCCAACATTATAAATAAGATTTCTATCTGCACTATTGACTACTGCAGTATCTGAACACCTCACAAACATGAATAATCTATCCCCATATAACCCCTATAAGGAAGGAGAGTATTATTACTCCCAATTTACAGATTAAGAGCTGAGGGAAAGAGGTTGCCTACGGTCACATAGGGTGTCTGTGGCAGAGCTGAGAATTGAATTTACATCCCCTGAATTCCAGTCCAGCACCTTGGTGTCAACTTCTTGTAATTTGAAAAACAGAGACCAATTTGAATTATTTCCCTGTTTAGATGAATGTAGACAAAACACTACAGAATGTAACTCCAAAGACATCTGTGTAGTAGATTTCAGACTTCTATCACCCTATATTTCAGTTGACTTGAATGAGGGGTGTCCTGACTACAGCTTTAGGCAAGGTTTTTATTTCTCAACAACATAAAGATGACTTAGAGACTAAAAAATTTATTTGAGCATAAGCTTTCGTGAGCTACAGCTCACTTCATCAGATGCATGCATGCATGAAGTGAGCTGTAGCTCACGAAAGCTTATGCTCAAATAAATTTGTTAGTCTCTAAGGTGCCACAAGTACTCCTTTTCTTTTTGCAGATACAGACTAACACGGCTGCTACTCTGAAACCTGTCATAAAGATGATTGTTTTTCCAGTCTTGTTCCCCATTAACCACTGGCAAAACATCCATTCAATGAGAGAAGTAACAAGCCCTGAATCCTGAAGTTTAATGTCTATTAAGCTACTAAAGATGTTCAAATAAATTAAAACCAACCTGAACCTTCCAAATCCCCAGCTAAGCTACTTAAGTAGCTTTGGTGAACTTTTCTTCCCATTGCTTATCTTTTCCGTATGCATCTTTGCAGTAAAAGCCAAAGTAGGGAATAACCATGAAAAATGCTATTCTTGTAGTATTTCCAGACCATGAGGAAGTACCAGGAATCTTGAGATAGCCTGTTCTTGTGAGATTTCCAGTCCAGTTTGGGAGATTCAGGAGGTTGAGACATAGTTCAGAGAAGGAACTAAACTTTGGTATTCTTATTCCGGCTGAACCAAGCTTTGGTCCCAGTGCAGTTTCTTCTTGAAGTCAATAATATTTTGCCACTGACTTCAAGTGAAAGCAAAATTGAAACCTTTTTGAGAATCACCCACTGCTAGGTTTTAATGCCACTCATCTAAAAAGCAGATCAGCTATAAATAATGCTACATAATCAACAAATCAGCAGCAGCCATTGCCAAGATGGGTAGCTCAAACACTGTTTGTGAGGAGAAGATGCAACATTCCAAATAGTGTTCAACACAGATGTGGAATTCTGTTGCATAGGTAAGTACCCAACCTGCCTGCTGACCTCTAAACAACCCTTGTGTTTTTTTGGTAACCAAGTCAGTTTGGGCCTCTTTATCTTCAATACCGTTAGAAACTAAAACAGGATTCTCACTTACAGTTATATCAGGATCTAAGGAGAACAGATTTAGTCGTTCCGTATTTCGAGAAGCTTTCACGGTTTCTTCTGTTTCCGCGATGTACTGTGGCAATAGTTAATAAATTAGTCTTCTGTATACAGACATTTTTTCCAGATACAGTTGGTAACACTTAGAAAAATTATTGATGCTTCATTTATAAAAATAATACTTTTTATTTTTATCAGTAGCTATCATCTGAGGAGCCCAAAGTGTCAAACTTTAATTAAACCTCACAACATCCCTGTAAGGTAGATGCATTTTATCTCAGTTTTACAGATAGGTAAACTAAGGTATGGAGAGGTTAAGCAGCTGGCCCAAGAATCACAGTGAAGGGACAGGAATAGAACCCAAACTTCTAACCATCAGTCTTCTGTGCCAATAAAGGCTGAATAATTTATCTAAAAACAAAACAGACATTTGGATTCCATTTTTTCAAACACGTGAATTCAGTGATACTTTAATATTATTTTGGAAATTTCAGGTCAATCTGTTTCATAAGCACATTACACAGTACGACCGGGATCAAATTTTACCCTCAGATTCATGTGCCACTCATAACTGAAGTAACTGGGGAGTGAGACACCCACATATCTGGGCAGAATTTGGTCCTTTATATGTATCATATTATCATCTACTTTAGACAAATTTGTCATGGTGATGTACATTAGAAAGTAGATCAGATAGATAATCATAACCCAGCTGCATTCATTTAAAATAGCTCGACATAATATTTTTATCATAGCTTTTTAGCCATTTGTTACCGTACATAACCAAAAAGTAGCCGCCATTCACTTTTTGTGTGTGTGTGTGTGTGTGTTCGTTTGTTTGTTTTTAAATTAGCTCATCTTGATGGAGAAGTCTATGCCAGAGTTTCAGAGAAAGAAGAAAAAAAAACCATACTCCTTTCTCCCCAGCACTACCGACAACTTTCAGTGAAATTAGATAAGACAACCACCAGTACACAGCCAATTTCCTTGGAACTCTGCAGGCAATACTGGAAATCTTGCCTCCTTGAGGGCAAAGTTTCCCAAAATGCAGTGATGCTGAATAGAGAAGAGAATGAATCATTCTTGAATAAATTGACTTCAAAGGAGCTATGCTGAATTACTTCAGGGGACAATATGGCCCGAAAACTCTTAGCATTACTTATGGTTGAAAGCTATTCTGTTTCAGATAAAGCTCCCAAGAGCTCTAATAGAAAATAACAGAACCACTTCCTCTTTTGCTTTGTCATGGCCTTAAAATACAAAATGACATGTGCTGGGGTTTAAAACCTCTCCTTATGTTAGTAATCATCTTACCAATTGTTTGGTACATGTGACCCATGCAGTAATTTATAACAGCACAGCATAGTAAAATGTCATGTTTATTACTTTTGCAAAGTCTGGGTGCAAGGTGTTCTCTGAAGAATCAGTCTCCTCTTGTGGGCAATCATAATTCTCCGAAACTTCTTCAGAATCTTAAAAAGAAAACCATTATTGAGAATGACTATAAGATTTGTATTACACCTGCAATTAACCTCCAGGTTTAAAATCCAGTTCACATCCTATTTATCTATTCCATATTTTGTCACTTTTAGCACAGCAAATTATCAAGATATACATATTCTGTAACTGTTTAACAGAGTGGTTTTATCACTGTGACCCTTGTCCTTCCCAACCCTATCTCCCACTATTGTTTGTTACTGCCTCTTATTTTGCCATAACTAAAATTGGATGTTATTCTTTACAGGGCAAAGGTCATGTCTGTATTTGTTTTCTGAAGCATCTAGCACATTTATGAGCACTGCATACACAATAAATAATAATGCCCCTACTGAAGGGGCCTTTTCACCTTTCTCCATCCCTCTTGAGGTAGCACAGGGGACTTACTATAATCTTATGGGCCAGATCCTCAGTTATTATAAACTGGTGTAACTCCAGTGATGGATTTACACCAGCTAGGGACCAAGTCCTAAGGCTCCAAAAACTCCAAGGGCTTGTCTGCTGTGGACAAATAAATCCAGAATGGGGAGCTGTAGAGAATCATTCTATGTAACTCTGCAATTCTCCAATTGTAGAAAATCCTTTTTTTATTTTTATTTCCCCTTGGTAGTTTAGCCAATTGTGGTGCACATGATATGAGTTACTACTAGAACTTACTAAAAGTTGGAATTTCCGTTCGGTGAGAAATTCCAAAAACCTTCAAAAATAAATTTGTTCTCTTTAGGAATGAAAAGTAGAATTTCCAAAATTTCCCACAAAAGAGAAATTCTGAGAAAAAATGTTTTGAAATAATCAAAACATTTCATTTTGACTTCAAAGGAGCTACGCTGAATTACTTTAGGGGAGAATATGGCCTGAAAACTCTTAGCGTTACTTATGGTTGAATGCAATTCTGTTTCAGATAAAGCTTCCAAGAGCTCTAATAGAAAATAACAGAACCACTTTTGCTTTGTCATGGCCTTAAAACACAAAATGACATGTGCTGGGTTTTTAAACCTCTCTTTGTGTTAGTAATCATCTTTCAAATTGTTTGGTACATGTGACCCACACAGTACTTTATACCAGCACAGCATAATAAAAATGTCATGTTTATTACTTTTGAAAAGTATAAATATATAAAATAAAAATGTAAAATGAAATGCTATCTGGGAGCCCAAGCACCAAGGCTCTCAGCTCAGCCGTGGCTCCCAGCTCCACTGCAGGAAACTGGGAAGCCCTGAAAGTTTCCAGGGCTTACAGAGGTCCCCTACTGTAGTGCTCTAGCCAGGTCTCCCATAGCTTACAGGTCCTGGCTCCACTGCAGGGAGCTTGGAAGTCCTAGAGTCCATGGCTCCAAAGCAGTCTGCATGGTGTGCTGCCCCAGAGCCATGGACCATGGAAGTCCTAGGTTCACAACTCTGACTGGCAGTCAACCAGGTAGGCTGCCAAATAGTGGGACAGTCAGCTGGCAGGTTTCCAACAGAAAACCTGCCTTTCCTCTGTTGGAAGATACATCACAATCAACTCACTCCCAGGGAACATTTTGATTTTGACTCCCAGTGCTATTTGTTACAGCCTCCAGCTACTGATCTGTGGCTTTTTAGCTCAAGCTGTAGCAGCTCATGCTTTTAGGTTCCTGGTTCAGTCTCTGGTATGAGAAGTGAAGAGGGTGGTCATCACGTAAGTGGGGACTTCAATGAAATTTGAACCCGTGGCCTTTGACACTTGGGACAAGGTTTCTTTGAGCTGAAAAAGAATGTAACCTACTGGTGAGTGTGTTATGCCTCTCCCTTCATGCCCAATATACAGGGGATATTAGTTGTTACCCACTCCCAGCTCTAGAGCTTTAGCTTATGCTTTTAAGTCTGAAAGTCCCTGGTTCAATCCCTGGTGTGTTGGCCAAGAGAGTCTTGTCACATAGTGAAAGGGCATTAATACACAAATTCATTCACAATTGCCAGAAATAAATGCTAGCACATTAATGCATTAAGCCTCCATCAAAATGGAAACTTATAACAGCTGGGATTTTGCATTTCTTCCAGAGGTAAAATAAATAAATAAAAGAGGAAAAAAAATGGTAAAATCGAAAACTAAACAAACAAACAAAAAAACACTGACCGACCTCTCCAAACTAAAATTCTTTAAAACTTTCAGACAATATCAGGACAGCAAGTCACAAAGTATACATACAAACACATTAAATGGAAGACCGATAGGCAAGACTCAATTTATATAGAACTACCTGTGCAAGGCTGTCACATGACTCACACTTCTTTACTGGGAGCTGTGATGCTTAAACTCCACATAGCCCTTTGAAAACTACCCCCAAGAGTTAACTGATACTTTCAGTGAATGTAAAAGCTTTGGAGCCATTCTGTCAAAAATCGATACTGCTGTGGGTGCAGAATCCATCAAAGATGCTGGCAGTTAAAACAATCTGATACCAAAATCTGAAGATGCATTTTTTGTATTCAGCACAAAAAGCAATGCAAATACATTCATTCTTACCAAGTTTCATATCGGTGAGATCTGCGCTTTTCCTCTCCTGAATGGTCCCCTCCGGATTTATTTGCAGGATTTTGTTGAGAGTGAAAATCCAGTCATCCATATCCTGCTCATTTTCAGCTGCCAGCACAAAGTATGTCAGGTCATTCATTTTCAGCTCAAAGGCATGCTTCCTAAGCCTGTTATTCTGTTGTATCAAAAAGAAAAAAATATTAAAATGAAGACAGGAATTATTTTCAAAAGTTATTGAAAAAAGTCACATGGAGTGGTGGGGCTTTTATATGGCAAACCACCGTCGGACTAACACTCAAGGAAATTTAGTGGCATTAAAAAACAAAACATAAATGACAAATTTTGTGATATTAATGTTCATGAAACATTGTCTATGCTCACCAGGAGACTGAAGTCCTCTTTTAGCTATAAAACTGCTATACCATGGGCAATATAGCTTTCCTACATAACTTCTGGCAGTACTTTCCTACAGTATCTCACATGTGGGTTGTAACTTATGTGATAAATAATTAAAGCTCTCTGAAGACGAAAGCACTATACAAGTGCTAAGCATTGTTATGTGTTTCAGTGCTGTCTGGAGAGACCACCTCTACAGCTGAACTATGCCATACCCATTCAGTCATACAACATTTTGTTGAGAACGCCAGAAGGATACCAATTAGTATTAAATGTAGTTTCTGTGATGTGGATATTTGCCCACTAGGAACTGGACTAGCTCCACCAAACTCATTCCATCAAACAACTACTGGTAAGAGTAATCAGTAAACCAGTAAATCAGTAAACTGGTAAGAGTATTCAGTCACCACCAACTTGGGCTGGAATTGAACTAGTGACCCTGAGGTCAAAGGTTCTGCTGCTTATGATGAATCCTCTGTTTCATGCAGTCTCCCATTTCAAGACATTTACAAATACTACCAACTATGTGAAGCTGCTGACTAGTTCCAGAGCAACTAACGAAGTTAGAAAAGTGATGAGCCCCTTTGTTCTTTTTCCCCCAACACAACTGCTGTACTGCTGCATTCCATGGACACTCCTGTAAAATCACTAGAGACTTGAGTCAGTTCCTCTCGCTGACACCGAACAGCTTTTACTAGTGCTCCTCCTACATCCCAAACCCCACCAGAAATGGAAAATTCAAGTTAAAATAACCTTTTTTCACTTTTTAGGGGAAAACATGATCCCTGAACACATCACTCACCTCTCCAAGGCTGAGGGTCAGAGCATTGGGAACAAGGTTGTTGAGCCTTCCCACTTCTGCTCTTTTCATTGAGTCATTATTTTCCCTATGCTTTTCAGTTTGTCTCGCACACGAATATTGTTGAGTCATCACAATATAGTTTTAAGATGTCTCTAAGACAATGGAGACTAACAACCATCCCTTTATTATGTAGGACACTGTCTGTACAGTACTCTCAACCAGTCCTAAAGGCCTGAAGTGCTTGGCATGGCCAGGATGCATCTAATAAATATAACTGTCCTGTGTGTATGCCATGTGCATTATCCATTCTTCACCCCAATGTTTATATTCATTGTTTTTTAACCTTTACAGAGAGGTAAAGTTATATTTAGAGCCCTGTATGGATACAAAATTTGTACCCGCATCCGATCCACGATCTGTAAAATTGGTCTGCGGATATCCGCATCTGTGGATATAAAGCAGATATCTGCAGATTTGCAAGGCTCTAGATATAAAATTTTGATCCATGTCCATCCACGATCAGCAAACAAGGTCTGTGGATATCTGTGGCTATAGAGCGGATATCCACAGATTTGCAGGGCTCTAGTGATATTCAAAGAAGTACTGAAGCAGTTACGCCTTGTGAATATATAACACAATGCTTAGAACAGAAAAGAACCAGAGGAAGAATCTAGAACACTGACTTAATTTAATCCAACCAACATTATTGTGAAAAAATGTATTAAACAAAATATGAATGATTAATCTCTACAAGGCTTCTGAACTGCCTGCCAACTCCATTGTATTCCTTATAAACTGTTTTTTTCTGGCAGTACATAACATCCAAAGACTTTGTCTTCAGAACAGGCTTTCAGGGAGAAAGCACTTTACTTTAATCTCTGCTCAAATAACATTTCTCCTCTTCTCCATCCACTTTTAAAGTGCAAGGAAAATTCCAGTTTGAAAGATTAAAATGTCTGAGTGGGTTTCACTAATAGGACCTGAATACAGAACCCTTATTCATGTTGGTGAAAATTATCTTACACAAATAGTCCCATTTGAAGTCCCCCTGCGTACATCCAACAGCCATAAAAGAGACTGTGCCTCTCGAAGCACCATCTCTTCCTTCCTTCTTCCAGAACAGTTTGCTCCCTCTATAAATGGCTTTGTGACAATTACATAATTGAGGCCAGTTGTTAATCTAATACAGACTGTAAATTGTACCATTCCTCTTCATTCTTTCTTCTTACAGTTAAATATTATGTACAGAACCATAGGCATTAGATAGCCTTTAAATTAGATTGTTCCCCCAACAGAGGACTATTTAAGGAAATTCAAAGATTCCATGGAAAAAACTTAGGTATATTGTCTGCCCGTTTTTCTACACAACTCCAGGACAATTTTGTTAATATGAGGTTAAGAAATCAACCAACAAATCTCTCCAGAAGACTGGAAGGACTGACCATTGCGAACAATACATTTTCCCCTTCATGGAAAGAAGACAGTGGGAAATTCTGATGAGATATTACCAGTCACCACATTTTGAAATGGCTTTTTGGAAAAGTGCAAGATGCTGTTGGTGAGCATGTTAGAGTCATTCTAAGGAGAGAAAACTGAATGGTAATTTAAACAAAATGTGAGATAATGTGTATATGATTGTAGCTATATATTTCTTAAATGAAGGTTAAAAAAAATCAATTCCCAATGTAATGGCAATCAGACTTAAAACTGGTCTATATCATCATGATGTACTTGCAGTAAATGTTTAATGCATCAGGCCCAGTTATGAGCTCTTTAGTTAATGAAATAGCTTGGTGAAATTGAATTAAATTACAAGATTCTCTAATGCTAATACAGTACATTTCTCTCTTCACATTTACCAAATTTACAAAATTTTATGGGATACTCTTATAACACCAGTTATAAGCCTCGTTTATCACACTCTTTTAAACTTCAAAGAGATCTCATACCAGGATGGCCCTTCTTTATAATAAAGCATTAGTAACCATTTACTATAGCTGTCAAAGCTCACTCATTTGTTTTCAGTATTTCAGAAAGATGTCATTAACAAAAATTAAGCCATGACCGTAAAGATATCGAAGAACCCTGAAGATTTCATCCAGGCAGTAGAGCTACCTGGCCTTTTTTAAGTCTGAGGTTTCAATCTTTTTTCAGTTAATAGCCTTAATTAAATCTGATGATTGTGCCATGCTAGTTTTATAGCTCCATACATCATTATTATTTCCCAATGCAAAGAATAAGACCTCTAGATTGTTTTCTAAGTGTAGCTCTCAAGTCAACCAGCTTGTGAAGTTATAGCACAATGTTCTTCTAAGTAAGAGAGCTAGAGTTAGGAAAATGAGGTCAGAGCCTTAGCTGGCATAAATAGATGTCATGTAATTGAATTGGAGAATCTGTCTGATGGTATGGGTTTCCTCTTTGAGGAATAGCTTTGTAATTAGAACTGGTCAGGAATTTTTTGATGAAAATTTTTTTTCACCAGAAAATTCTGATTAGTCAAAACTGAAACTTCCCATTTTGGGATTTTTTTTAATTTAAATTTAATTACAACATATAAATAAAAAAAGGCTAAAATCAAAAAAGAAAGTTCTGATCATTCCCAAACTGATTTTTTTCCAGGTTTACTGATTGTGAAAATTTTCTAGATTTTTTTTCTGTTGTTGATTTGTCACAAGAAAAATGTCCAAACTCTAAAAATTCTCACAGGGGAGAAAAAACATTTTCTACCCAGCTCTATCTGTAATAGAAATAATCCTCATCCTAGAACAGAGGTGTAGACACTTTTTTTTTGCTAAACACTATTGATAGAGGCTATAAAAAATAAGAAAAGGGTTTCAGAATGTGCATTTTGTAACAACTCATTCATGGCTGCTTGATTTGACAGACTGACAATATCCGGTCATGCCTTGAACAAACCTTACGGAATTAAGATAAACTTTACTGAATTCAGTTGAGCTTTATTGATGTAGGATTCATAGGTGCTGAGTTTTTCTTTTCCCCAGGGGTGCTCTGCCCCGAGGCCTCGCCCCCACTCTGACTCTTCCCACCCTCCCGCTCCATCCACTCCCTGAGGTCCCCGCCTGCTCACTGCTCTCCACCCTCCCCCAAGTCCCTCTCCCAGCTGTTTGGTGGCACCTCCAATCAGCTGTTTGCGGGCCCTGATCAGCTAATTGCTATTTTTTTTTCCGGGGGTGCTCCAGCCCTTTTAATTGCATTAAAAATGCAGTTGTGTATGCGTTATTGTGGCATTTTATGTTCCTCCTCTAGCAGAGAAGGGGATGCTAATGTACTTCTTCTATTACCAGCCTTTGAAGCCACCCCCAGGAGACGTGTGCCTACACTAGTTCAAACTGGATTCTCCAGGCACCAACAGGCCCAGAAAGGATTTTTGGAGAAATAGTCTGGTTTTACACTGCCTCCGGGCCTTCCTCCTGAGCCAGCAAATGGACAGGCCCTAGACTGCTGAAAACGGTTGCAAGGACTGGGCCTACTGAGGCTCCATAAGACTGTGTGCCTGTTCTGAGGAGAAGCTGAACTTGTAACCACAAGGAATCTCCTTGGGTGGGGATTTGAAGGACTGCTCCTGCCGGAACCCATCTTAGAGCTGGGCTGAACCCTGGTAAGCTGATTAGCATGTGTGTAGGTTCTTTTATTGTTTTTAATATGTATTCTCTGTAATGTTTTTTACTTTAAGAATAAAATAGGTTTGCCTCGGAAGAGCTATGTGGTAACTTATAATTTTAGAAATTACACCTGTTAACCATCTGTAAGAGAAAGCAAGCAGGTGTGCTTGGGCAGCTTGCCTCTATCGGATAACCCAGCACATCTAGGGAACTATGCTGCCTGGAAATATACTGGCAGAAGGGAGGGGGATGTTGGTCTCCATCCAGGAGAGGCTGCAGTCCTGGTACACTAAATATCCATGTAAGTGGGTTATGTGGGATCTATAAAGAAGAAATCACCTTCCAATTTTCTCATGTGAAAAAGAGAACAAAGATTATTAAAATGAACGCATCTGTTGTCTGTATTATCCACTTTCCTCTACAGCCTGTGCTAAGATGTTTAAATGAGATAATATAATGCTATCAGACTTTATCTAAAAGAGCAATAGAACTCACATGCTGAATCTTAAAGACATTTGGAAGGAAAACATTAATATCCAGTTTTCCATATGCACTTCAAAGTCCTGGCAGGCAGATGAAATCCAGTGCAAGTCTTTGATTCAAGTCTATATCTAAATATTTTCTTGTGTAGCCACTAATAGAAAGAAATGCCTCCTTTTTCCATTTGCTTCTTTATTGCCCCTACACTATGGAAATTTGGCCTGTGACTTAAAACGTTGATATCTTCAACACCTGAAGTTCAGTAATATTTCCTTCTGGAAGAAATCTCAGATTCAGAAATAAGAAACCAAAAGATGAGATAGCAGCGAAATAGAAGGCTTAGCCCAATGCCTACAGGATCATTCCCCTAAAATCACAGGGTTGTTACAGAGGTGAATTTAATTTAGTTTAAAGATGGTATTATTTCCACTGACTTCTGGCCTTTTCAACATGTATGCTACACCAGCTCAAAACCTCATTCTCCTCTCAGTTACTCAGAGTAACTCCTCAGTTACTCGGGAGTTACTTAACAGCAGTCACTGAGGTTACAATGGTGTGAAACTAATGTAGGCGGGAGGACCTGAGTCTTCCTCAAACTTGGAAATGCATAATTACTTACACTCATTGGACCCACTCCTTCTCACTTACTGCAGCTTTACACCAGGTTTTGTCCTCTTCATCCATTCCCCTCGCCTCCATTCATCACACTCTGTGAGTGGTGGTGGGGAACAAAGATTGATGATTTTTCTGGTGCTGTTGCACTGCTGCCAGCCTAAGACTTCTGCCTTTCTGCAGTGTGGATAGCTCATGAGCACATTCACTCCATGCTAAGTGTCTTAGTCATGCAATGGGAGAGGCAATGTCTCAGCTGGCTACCTCCCATCTGCCTGCCTCCCACCTGCCCAGCACCTAGAGAGACTGGCTTCCAATGATGGACAAGATATGAAAAAAACAATCTAGGGATATAACCAAAAGCTCTGGACAGCTGGCAGAAAAGCTGGTGATTGAGGGGGTAGGCAAGAGTCAGAAACTCAGAGCCTGTGGCCAGAAGCTGGAGATTAAGCAGGTCTAATTCAAAGGTGTCAGTCTCCTGACCTGTTCTTTTAAGATTTAGACCAGAATGCTAGAAATCTCTTAAAATCCACTGTTCTTGTAATTTCTGCTATCGTGGGCTGCCTCTGAAATGGACCTGGAAAAGAGACACATTCTGGTTTTGGAGGTGGCCCAAGTCCAAAACCATTTTGGTGGTATAGGTACTGGGGGCTAACTCTGAATTTCTGATTGAGGCTTGTCTCTAAGAAGAGCACACAGTCACAGCAATCTGGAACAAAGCATTCCTTCTCAAGGCTTCTGAACACTGAGGGACTTGGCAAACTCATGCCACCAATGGGGCAGCACCAATTCACAAGCACAGATGAAGAACATAAAATATCACCTAACAACAGAAAGTCGGTAATTGACAGTAACTAAACAGCCCTGAATGCACTCTCCCACCACACATTTTCAAAATAAAACATCAGTTAGATTTCTGATATATCTTGATCTCTGAGATAAAAATCCATGCTGTAGACCCATATTGGGCCCCATTTACTTATTTTAAAAAGCTTCTATTTTAATCCTTTCAGAAATAACAACAGGTGAAAGGCTTCACATTACTACAGTAAGCTATATGAAAGTGACTGGTTTGGGCCTTTGGTATGTCAAAATATCAGTATTCTTTTGTAACCTTTCAGCAATTATGCTGTCCCCCAAGGAAAGTTCCATTCTTTTCCACAGATGTATTCAATGGCTCAATCTTCAAAGACACATAGCCAAATCATTTTGCCCACACACAGAGTGTAATAAAAGCAAGCTTTACATGACTGCACGAATTGCTAAAGAATGCAGTAACTGTGGAGATATGTGCTTTGTATATGCACTACTGCACACTTACTTGGTATGGGCCCTGGTAAATTTAGCAATTCTGTATTATATATTTGATACGTGTGGCCACAGCAGGGATGGACTAACTTGCTCTTGAGTAGCAACATTTTTATTTTTCACTCTGGAGGGAACGTAAAGGTAGTTTGAATCATTACGTATCTGCCCTGAAGGCTCTCATGAGGGGCACTGTTCTCTCTCTCTTCTTGCTCAACATGTAGGTGCAGCTGTTGCAAGGGCTTGCAGGCCCATGTAGAGGCTGCAATACATTTAAGGGGTCATGTTTTATTTTGTTTTATTTATAACTATAGATGTTTTATATTTTTTTTCTGGGGTGGGTCTGTCAGGATTCCCTTATTCGGACTGAAATCCACTTCCAGACCTTCTGCCCATGCCTTTACACAGATAAAATGTACAGGGATTCCCATATTCCCAATCAGGGACCGTTGTGTTAGATCCAACTGCATGCCTGTCCCTATACTGCCATATGCCAGGCTGGTACAGAGAATCAGTCTGCACTGCACATGGAAAACGGATAGCCATCTGCTCAGGTAGTGCAACAATGTGGGCTGAAGTAGTGTGTGGAACTTTGAGCTGTCATTTGTCATCAGGGTAAATTCCATCCACTTTCTGCCATTCTTCCCCACTTCAAAGGCCCTGTGTCAAAACACCCTATCCTTCCAACCACGAAGAGCTACAGGTGGTCAAGGACCTCAGTGAGTCAGCCGGAAAGGTTTGTTTCACAGCAACCCCAAACTGAAGCTATACTACACTCTACTCCAGAAGCTGAGCTGCCTTTGAAACATTCCCAGCCTTTCCTGATTCAGGAGCAATGGACCAGAGATATGTGCCAAACTCAAATCCCTCTACATGGCAGCATGTAGAAACTACTTCTTGTCAAGAAAAAGAAATCAGATTGAAACACAAGAAAAAGTAGTCGATGACAATGCAGATTTTAAAGCCTCCCTCCTCAGAAATACAACCACAGATTTTCAGTGCAAATGTCTTACCAAGATATCAGTTTAGGACTAAGGCAGGCTTTAGCATGCCTTTCCTCTTTAAGATCCTCCATTATCTCAGTACTTATCAGAATGTTAGTCCCAGATCCTTCAATGTCATCCACACCGGCTAAGCCTCATGCTAGTGTGGAGTTCACTGCAGTCAGTGGGATTCTGCATGGATGTAAATATCTTCCCACACAGATCCTACTGCAGGACCAGAGCCATTTAGTTAGTTTATATGTATGTGTATCAATGTTTGCTTGTAATACTCCTATTTCTATACAAAACATCATGGTTTTACTTTTGTCCTTCTTATACTGGTGTAAATCAAGAGTAACTCTCTGGAATCAGTGGAGTTACAAATGAAAATGAGGCCAGTATCAGACTTATACGTATGTTCTCATCATTGACCTGCATCATTCTCTCTCTCTCTTTTTTTTTACATTAAAAACCCTCCAATAAAATTTGTAGTTAATGATATAAAGCCAGATCTGTAAGAGTGTTCCACTAAAGATAACAGAGTTTACAACCATTTACATAAGCTAAGGATTGGGCCCACCATGTCATTCCAAAATAATAGAATGAAAATAAATGTGACTTACCTGTACAACCCCCGTACAGGAATCCAAAAATATACATCCCTTTGGTTCCTTTGATATTTTCTCATCTTTGTAAAAATTCATAATGTATGAGTTATCTGACAACTGTGTCAGCTGGAAGTAGCGCTTTTTGAATGACTACAGTGAAAACAAAAACACAATTGCTGTACTGCAAATTGTTTTCATGGATATTTTATTCAAAGGGTTTAAACAATATGCCATTGCTAACTGCATTTCAACTGTGCTACTCTGCAGACATTAGTAACATCCACTTTACTATCATTAAATGCAATTTAAACAAACTAATTTGAGATGAAAACAGCTAAATGAGAATTGAAAACATCAGCTCCCCCGCTGCGGGTGGGTGGGGAGGAGCGTGTAGAGGATTAAAGCCAAACAGAACAAAGAAAGAATAACGATGTCCCCTTACCCGAACAGTAATGCTATTGTTTACAGTACTGTTAAAATTCCCTTTATAAAGCCAGCCAGACTTGAAAATTCCTGTTCCAAATCCTCCACCACCACCGCCACCTTTTGAAGACGAGTGGGATGTGGTATCCTATATAAAAGACATCATTATTGTTGCATTGACATGCTTTTGTGAGTTTAAGACCAAAGGGAACGATGCATTTGAATATCTGCTTTCTCTTAACAATACAATCTTCACATTCCTTTCAAAAACACTTTATTAATTCTCCTGCTGGGCACATGATGACATAAGAGACAAAGCTGTTTCATTAAATCCAGAGTTAGCTAATATATGAAACATTCCACAGAAGATAACGAGACTCTGTTATCATTACTTATTTGATGTTAAACGAATAAATAACTCAGCAGTGGGGAAAAAAATCAATATGCTTACTTCATCTTTATCAACATCTTCATGATCAATTTCAAAGGAATGTGAAGGCAATTTCTCTGGTCTATATTCATTTCTAGGGCAGGAAAAAAAGCTTATTAATGTTGAGCTTCATAACTGGAAGAGAGTATTCTTTTTTATGTGACTGCTCTTTTGAGGATGCAAACCTCCCAGGACACCTTCAAATATATCTAATGCTGTAAGTGTAAATATATCTGAGCTTCTGTAAAAAACATCTTTTGAAAGTGTAGCCAATTTTATCTTTAGTTGAAATCCTTCTGGTCTTTGCTTTATAACCGGTAAGAACAGTGAGAAACCCCAAAATATTAAGGATTTTGGATCACTCCCTCCCAAAAAGAAGCATCCCAGCTAGAGCTGGTAGAAAGAGTGGATCAACTGTTTCACTACCATTTTTGTGAAAACAATTATTCTTCTTTCATCTGACAATTTCAATATTTGATTTTTTCCACCATATTCAATCTCAATACATTTCCCACCAAATATTAGGATGACTCAACACTCAAAGTTGCAATGATGCTTCATGTATTTGCCTTCAGAATGTGGAAGGTGCTCAGGCATCTTATTAATGAGTGCCATAAAACAATTCAGTCCTCTAAGTGGCTAAGCACTCTGGCCCTGATCAGGCTAATCACTTACACATGCACTTAATAAGTTTATTAAGGTGATGTTGAAGTAAAAAGAAAATGGTACAGAGTTTAGGCATAGAAGTTTCTGGTTATCAGGGAATAAGGTACAGATTATCAAGGGGTGCGAAATTCGGTTTAGGAACGGGTGGCCTAAGGAATACATAATCTGCAATCTCCCCGATTGGGGGTAAAAGTTTAACGGGTCAAAGTACAGACATTGAGATATGGAGGTATGTTGTTCATATAATGGCTATGTTTAGATGTGGAGTATAATGAGTGGATATGATGATGAGGATGGATTTACCCTCATTTGGTGGGATTTAATGTTCAGTGAGTTTATGGTTCCAGTTCATATGTCCAATGGAAAAAGTCTCTCAGTCCCTTTCCCATAGTTGATGCACGATGTCATACTGGCTCACGCCTCCTGTTGGTGACCGGTGATCATAGAATCATAGAATCATAGAATATCAGGGTTGGAAGGGACCTCAGGAGGTCATCTAGTCCAACCCCCTGCTCAAAGCAGGACCAATCTCCAATTAAATCATCACAGCCATGTGTGTTGGATGTGATGTGTTGGATGTAGATGTCCCTGGACCATCGGATGGTGTCCAAGACCATGAGGCGTCACATGAGCTGTGCGTAGCGTTGACCGGTCCCACAGGTCTGCAGCACACACTCCTTGCAGGGGTCCCAAGCGCCAGGGCTCCAACGATCAGGGCATCCATCTGCACCTCGTAGCCCTTCGCTCTCAGGGTGTCGGCCGGGGGAGGGGTATTTTTCCAGCTCACGAGCTCGGGCTTTGCGGAAGGCCGGGATCCTGTTCTCAAAGGAGACTGTGACATCAACAAGGATGATCTTTTTCTGGGCCTTGTCGGTGACTACCACGTCAGGTCGCAAGTGGCTGTCAGTACCGGGGATGGCGCCATTCATGGCGACCTCCCCCAGGCGCGGTGCGATGGCTTTCACCAGGTGGTTCTGGATGGCGTTGTGCCGCAGCTGCCAGGCTGTGGAGTGGGGCTTGCAGCTGCACAGGACGTGGGGCAGGGTCTCGTTGGAGTAGCCACACTTCCTGCAACTCTTGTCTCAGTTCCCGTGCCGGACGGCTCCGTTGAGTGGGACGCAGTTGAGCCGGGCATGGTGGATGAACTGCCAGTCAGCGAAACGGGTGAAGCCGCCCCCAGCAAGGAAGTGGTTGCTGGCGTCCCACTTGCTGGTCAGTTCGAAGGCTTTACCCTGGTCCGGTTTATGCTTCAGGGTTTCCATGTAGAGAGAGTGGATGACTGCCTTCAGGGTCCTCGCCAGCATTCCCCTGGCGCTTGGGGCATTGATCTGCGGCACCAGGACTCCCAGCTCCTGGTGCTCCTCGCACCACTCCCAGAGGCAGCCGATGCGCTTCCCCAGGCGACGCATGGCATTGCGAGCACGGGACCACAGTGAAGCGCTGTCGCGCCCGTCCCTTCCGAATTCACCCTCCAGGGAACTGCTCAGGAAGGTGGTGGTGTCTTGGTTGGAGGGGGCTCTGCCGATCCGCTTCTTTGTTGCGTCATGGAGGGCGTTTGCTGCGATGTTACTTACCATGGAGTCAGGACACATCAGCAGGCGGAAGGCGTGGGTGATCACCGTGATGTCACACAGGTCGCCTATGCGGGGGACATTGGCACCACCATGCCTGTGGGCGATGTAGACCAGCTCGTTGCTGGTTCTCTGAGGAAGGAACAGCCACTTCTTCACCAGCTGCCGGACAATCTTGTCTGCCTTGTTGAGGCTACCTTGGCCACGGCGGATCCTCTTAGGACGAACGAGATGCAGGGGATCAGGAAGGTGTTCAGGGCGTTTATCTTCTGCCACGGTGCTAGCATGGAGGCGTCGATCTTGGCAGCATCCTGCAAGATCTCCTGGATGGTGTCCTCGCACTCTGGCCCTGATCAGGCTAATCACTTACACATGCACTTAACTCTACACACGAGTAGTCCCACTGAGAGCCAGTTCGCTCAAAACCTTGCAGGATCAAGACCTAAATAACAGTCAGCCAGCTACACAACACATCTTGATGGATGTTTTTTATTCACAGACAAATTAATTTAAATGTTTGCTGCCAGCAAATGGACAAATTTAAATTGTTTTAAACTTGTCAAGGTTAAAGGTCATCACCTTAGAAACCTCTTTGACTATTAAGAGGCAAGCTATTAAGATGGTCACATCAAGCCCCATTCTTAGTACTGTATAAAGAAAAATGTATTTATAGAATCCACACTATTACCGAGCCATTTAAAACCCTACACAAAATGTTAAACATGGAATGTCAAACAGACTTCAAACAAACAAACAAGCCAACAATAATCAAAATATTAAAAGACCCAAACTCAAGTAAAAGTTCATGAATAACATATCCATTAGTTATTTCCTTCCTAAGGTCCTCACCCTTGGCTAACTTTACCCCAAACATATATCTCATATCCCTGCCTCACATAACTTCAGAGACTTTTTGCAATAACTGTAGTGCAATTTTTAAGCATGGTCTGTGAAGGAAAATAAAATAAAAGGGCTTATGTCCTTTTTTGCTTCTTTATTTTATATGAAGTAAGTCTGAAAGGGTTTAGAAAAAAAACAAAACAATTTGCTGCTTGTTTTTAACATTAGCAAACCAGTTCCTGTCGAGGTTGGAATGGCCTATTATAAATGAAGTGGCAATGTCACAAAAGCCAAGAGAGTGGAAGTGGAGCAACAGAGACAATAAAAGAGTTCTTTAATCAGACTGTTTAAAACTCTTTGGCTTAAGTTTGTTTTGGGTTTTTTTTTTCACACCTACGTGACTTCATTGACTAATTAACACTTTGAATAAAGATTCAACACCTGTCAAATAAGGTGTTAGTATTCTGAATAAACCCTCCTGGAGGTTATCCATTATAAGCTGGGAAGACCAGTTTCAACCTTCCTAAAGGAACAATCATGCTTTAAAACCAAAATAAACAATGGTTTCAAGCTTTTGTAAATTATAAAGCTGGGTGAGGGGTGGGGGAAAGCAGAACCCTAATTGTTTTCAAATGCTTTGCAGGTCTCTTTTAAGAAATAGTCTCAGCACCTTATTAAACAACTCCCACTCTTACTCACAGGAGTTCTGAGTGTAATCTGCTGTTAAGTCCTGAAAATTTACCATTAAATGTTCTTCGAGAAATTTGGGTACCAAATTGACTAAAGAGCTTTCTCAAATGCAAATGGCTAGCAAGATTTAGATGCACTGGTTCTAGCTAATACATATTCACTTTAGAATCTGATGTACTAACAGGACAGGTTATTTACTTATTGAACTAAGTAACAATTATTTGATTTTTTTTCTTTTGAGAAAGAACCGAGAGACCAAAAGGATTCCTGTAGTGTTACATCTTTAGATAAAATTCTTAAGCTTCTACCCAACTGCTACAGTCGACAGCGGAGTGAGACAAGGGGTGTGCCATTTGCTCTGGCCCTGCTTGTTATTGTGGAACAGGGTGTGTGTACAGCTGTAGTAACTGCTGCTGTGAGTGAGCTTCCCCCAGCTCTTTGGGAAGTATTATGAATGCTCCTGCCAACGCAGGCCAGCCCTGAGTGGATGCAAGGGCTATACCTTCTAACCCAAAGAAGGTGGGGCCCTGCTCCCCTCTGCACCAGCCAGCAAAGCTCAGCATGTGCTGAACATTTTTAAAGGACCTGCTGATCCATGGTGCACTGCCTTAGCAGCCGTAGATTAATTCCTGCTGAGATAACCAGAAGTTCTCCAGGTGGACCGTCAATGGCCCCTCCTGAATGCCCATCCAATCAATGCTGTCTGTATCACACTCCACAGAAGAAGTCATTTGTCCTATCTTGATGTATAACCCCTTTAGCCATGCTGTTAACTCTTCAGGACCAGTAGAGAGAACATATTGTGTCAGAGAGTTGACCATGTCTCTTCTATTCTGCACACACTCCATATACTCCACCTAAATAGCTATACAAAGATGCAGAACCTCGAGTAGTTTAGCCTGAATTACTCAATTAGGAATTTTGGTTTTTTACTTAGCAAATGAAAAAGAGACCCTACTAATGGATCAAAGCCTGCTCCTACTGAAAGCAATGCCACAACTCAGGCTCAAAGTCAGTAATATGTTTCCTCCATGCTCACTAAGAAAAAAAGCATAATACAGCACAATATGCACAGTCATGCAAAAAGAAGCAGTGAGGGAACAGACATCAAAGCACCATACAATTTAGCTGGTGGAAAGGTCTGCAAAAAGCCTCAAAGAAGGAACATATCTAGAGGAAAATTAGCGTTTTACATAATGTCACTTCATACTCAGAGGGCTGAATTAATCACCCACGTAACATATTGAATTCAGTGGAACTTCGCCAGGGATGAATTTGGCCCCAAGTTTCTACTCTAGGTATTTATCATCAAATTGCAACCACTTCCCAGTAGAAAGTGCTATTTTCAGAACAGGGAAGTTTTCAGCCTGTTGAAAAGTGCTTCCCTATGCAGCTATCAATCTACATCATGCATAAGTGTGTGAAATGACAAACTGCCCTGATGGAAGTGAGGACCTCAGAGAAGAACTGGTTGTAGGGGACAACTTTGATCTGAGTGATCATAAGCTAATTCAGTTTAAACTAAATGGAAGGATAAACAAAAATAGGTTTACAAGTAGGGTCCTAGATTTCAAAAGGGCAAACTTAGAAAACTGAAGGGAATTAGTTAGGAAAGTGGACTGGACTGAAGAACTAAAGGATCTGAATGTAGAGAAGGCTTGGAATTACTAAAGTCAAAGTTGAAGAAACTATCTGAAGCCTGCGTCCCAAGCAAGGGGAAAAAAATTGTCGGGAAGAGTTGCAGACCAACCTGGATGAACAAGTATCTCAAACAGGTGATTAAGAGAAAGCAGAAAGCCTACAAGGAATGGAATATGGGATGAATCAGCAAGGAAAACTACCTCTTGGAGCTCAGAAAGCGTAGGGGAAAAACCAAGCAGAGTTGGACCTTGCAAAGGAAATTAAAACCAATAGTAAAAGGTTCTGTAAACAACAAGAAAACAAGGGAAAAAGAGGGATCACTAAACTCTGAGGACGGGGTGGACATTAAAGATCATCTAAGCATGATACAACACCTAAACAAATACTTTGCCTCAATTTTTAATAAGGGTAATGAGGGGCTAAGAGATAGTGACAGGGTAGCTAATGGAAATGAGGAAGTAGAAATTGCCACATCCAAGGTGGAAGCCAAACTCAAACATGGAGGGCCTGGATAATCTCTATCCAAATATATTAAAGGAACTGGCACACGAAATTGCAAACCCAATAGCAAGAATTTTAATTTATCTGTAAACTTGGGGCCATAACTTATGACTCGAGAATTGTTAATATACTTCCTATTTTTAAGAAAGTGGTGTAAGGAGGAGAAAGTGTCAGGCTGTAAGGAAGTTACTAGTGGAGTTCCTCAGGGATTGGTTTTGGGATCAGTCTTATTTATCATATTAATTAATCACTTTGGCACAAAACGTGGGAGTGTGCTAATAAAATTTGCACATGGCACAATGTTGTGAGGTATTGCCAATAAGGAGGATTACCAAAATACCATACAAGAAGATCTGGATGAGCTTTAAAATAGGAGTAATAGAAATAGGATGAAATTTAATAGTGCAAAGTCATGCACTAAGGGACTAATAACAAGAATTTCTGGTATAAGCTAGGGACAATTGGAAGTGACAGAGCAGGAGAAAGACCTGGGTGTACTGGTTGATCACAGGATGACTATGAGGCACCAATGTGATGTGGCCATAAAAAAGGCTAATGCAATCTTCAGATGCATCAGGGAAGTGTTAGTACCATTATACACTCCTGAGGGAATTCTGTGCCAAAAAAATTTAAAATTCTGCACACAATATTTTAAAATTCTGCACAATTCTGCAAATTTTGTCAATAAATAAAGCTCCAGCATGGCAGTGGGGAACACAGGTCACTAGTTGCACTGAGGTAGGAGATCACCCTGCAGCCCCGCCCCCAAAACACAGACTCAGCAGTGAGGCTGCACCCAACCCTTATACAGTGCACGGGCTGGGCTTGCCCCAGAAACACCCTGGGGTCCTGCCCTTCCTTGCCAGGTGCACTAGGTGTGGGCACGCAGGCTTAGCTTGGCAGAATCCAAGTGTGGAGGGGCTTAGTGTGTGTGGGATCCAAGTGTGGGGGTGAGCTGGTTCTGTGTGGCGCTATCTCACTGCAGGTAGCTTGTTGGGGGGTCTGGGTGTGCGGGGATTTGGATGTACAGGGGCTCACTGGGAGGTTCCAGATGCAGAGGAAATGGGACTTTGCAGGGGGGTCCAGGTGAAGGTGGTTGGGGCTCGGCAGAGAGGGTCTGGGTGTGTGGGGCTCAAGGGGGGTCCAGGTGCTGGGGGAGTGGGCTTTAGTGGGGTGGGCGCAGCTGGTTTGGGGTCTGGGTGTTAATGCTTAGGGTAAATGCTCAGTGCAGTGTGAAGGGAGCTCTGTGAAAAATGCTCAAAACTATGGCTGATGGCTAAATGTGAGACACTTAGCATGACTTGAGGCCACCCTTATTTTTAACATAGAGGTGCAGCCTACAAGGGTCACAGTATGTGATGCTCTATCATGATATACGCAGATGCTGTTTAGATCAAGTTGGAGCAATGTTTGGCAGGATGTTTTGCGGGTTGTACCTATGCACTAAAAAAAAAAAGAGGTTGTCTGCAATTGGCCTCATTCGGTGCAAATTAGGTTAATTCTCTTGTCCAAATGCCAGTGGAGCTATCAGTTGGGCAATGTTTGGACAGACCTGCTGTAAATTTTCTTTAGAGATTCAAGAGACTGTACACTAAAAGCTCTCTCAGTCATTACACTCTGTGATATAAGCAAACTATTCTGGTTTTGACAATAACCCATTATATGGAAACAAGATTAGAAGACCTCATAATATCCCAGGTGGATGTGAAAAATAGAGAACGCTGAAAGCAGTGTCAATAGACTAACATAACTCCATGGAAGACAATGTACATACTGACTACAAATTACTTTCATGCAGAATAATGCAAACTCCATTTGAGAAACAGTTCAGCTTGTTGCATATTTCATAAGAGGGACAGTACTTGCAAACTTGGACTGAAAAATGTTGCATTTTCAATTTCCTCTCCTGAGCAGACAGACCATTAGAAAATACAAGCTGTCCCACTGAGTAAAAAGTTACCTAAACAAAACTGCATCTAAGAACTCTAATTAGTGTCACTCTTCTCCTTTGCCTCTAGGATTAACACACTCTCTGTTCATAGTAAGTTTCATAAACAAGAGGGGAATTGTGGATACAAAGGAAGGCTTATAGTACACGACTTTGTGTGCCTAGCATCTGAAGAAGACTGTAAGAGACAATCTTAAGACTGCTACAAGAATGGATTCAGTTTGTACCACCTCTCATCCTTAATCCAATCAGTGTCCAGAGAATCGATTCCTGTTGTTTGCTATTTATTGCTCTTTTTACACTCTTTTCTACAAGAATACAGTATCACAATTTTATGCCTCAAATTCTGAGAAAGATGGAGTTAATGTTGTTCATTTCAGTGTTCTGTAATTTAATTAGCTGCTCACTATAATTATCCCTAGTTTAAAGCATAAGCCGCTTGTCAGGAAAACGTGGTATTGGGAACAACTGCACATGTATTATACCTTAAAGATAAAGAATTTGGCCCAAAGACTTACATTTCTTATTCCTGAAGTCAAGCAACACAATTGTCCTGTACTTTTATACCACTTTTACACTGCTCTTACTCCACTGACCTCAACAGAAATACTCCTGATTTCCATCAGTGTAAATGAGAAAAGAATCATGCCCAATGGCTGCAGAACGTCAGTTTGTTTTATGCGAATGATTATAATGAAACCATGAATTTATTTTGTACCCTATGTGTCATGGAAAAGTTCATTATTCACACAATGACCAAATACTGAAAAAGTAGAAGACCACTGGAAGCATCGAAAGTGTTTATGTGTGCACATACACTCTTGCATTATACGCATTGGGCAGATTTTGACCTCATTTACTGTGGTGTAAATCCAGAGTAACTAAATAATTAATGGAGTAATTCCAGGTTTACACCACTGTAACTGACAGGAGAATTAGGCCCAAGTAAAATAGTTTTGACATTTATGTTTTTTTAGTAACAGTAAAAAGCCAGACTTGTCTGAACTAATCAGTATTTTGCACATACAAATATTAATAATACAAGAGTAGTAATTTGATTTGAATGTACATTAAAAGTGTTCAGTAGGTATAAGTGAAGGTGTTTGCAGAGTCTTGAACATTTTGCTCATGGATCTTTGTCTCTGCCTTTTTTTTTTTTTTTTAAATGTGGCCCAGTATGTTTATGGTAAAACAAATAGGGAGCACATACGGGATCGGGGAAAGTGGAAAGATTGACATGACTCAGTGAAACAGTACCAAACTGGGAGAAGAAAATGGAAAACTAGTGAAGTTCTTACTGTGGTAAATGTCGAAAATCTCCTGAATACTTTTCATATTTGTAGTTCACAACGTGCCACTGAGAATTGTAATATTTACAAGCCTAAAAAGAAAGGAAAGAAATAGATTATTTCAACTTATTCACACTCAGGAAAGGCTACAGAACAAAGAAACAACCCCAGCAGAAGCACATATTCTCTTATTTCATAGCTTGGTAGTGCTATTCTTAAAGGAAAATCAATTTCATATTTCTTAGAGTTTTAAAGCACTATTTCCCATTTAAATCAAAGGTGATGTTTTTTAATTGACTCATGTGCGCGGAAGCAACCTAAAGTAGATTACTGACTTTATCCTCCTGCATCATGGAAGGATTTATTAAATTATTACTATATCACCTTGATAGATTGATACCTTTGTGTCCCTGAATATCTCCACTGACATAAATTATGTCTTCCCTTTGCACCTTGCTTCATTACCTAACTTCCACAGTAACTAGACTTAACGTACTACCTAACTTAAATTTCTCCCTGCTACAGCTTATGCCCATTACTTCTTGTTCTGTCCTCAAGGACTGATCCTTATCCTCTTTATAACAACCCATAATGTATTTCTGGAATGTTATGTCTCACCTGAGTCCTATTTTTTTCATACCGAATTTCTCCAGTTCTCTTAACTTCCCCTCATAGTTCTTACTTTTAAGCCTTTTGTCGGTTTTGTGGCTCTCTTCTGAACTCTCTTTAATATGTTCATGTCTCTTTTGAAATGTGGTGCCCAAAGCTGAATGCAAGTTGTATTTGAAGTCTATGCTGTGTCAAGTAGAACAGAATTACTGTACCGCTCATTTTTATAGAAAATTATTAATGTGGTAAGTATGGCATGATGTCCTTAGCTGCAACAATACAACATTGTTGAGTCATGTTTAATTTACGACCTACTATCATGTTACTCATTTTAACAAAGATTCAAATTGCCAAGGCAGGAAAATATTGGTGGAGAGGAACAAGAAATGTGTATGTTTATTGGTAGCCTATAAAGTTGCAACAAGGAGAATGGAGCAGATTATATCATAAACTTCTGGAAATTGTGGTTATAAAGCACACTGTAGGGATTAATAATTGTATAGTATGTTAAAAAAATTACCCCACTATTCTGTCATCATAAGCAAGCTTGGTCCCTTAGTCAATTTATTAGAGTTAAATGGTATATTAATGGACCCATGCTACTGGCTCCTTGACCACAAGACCATTCTTCCTCTTCTGCAGTTACTAGCATCTGCAGATAAAATAGTTATGGCATTTATGGTTTTTAATCATAGAAAAAAGATTTTGGCTGTACTAATAACTAACAGACTGATCCTGCAAAGCACTTCTGCATGCATTTAACTTACCCATTGAACTTTCTAATTATGCCCTTTATCTGGTTATCGTCCTGCTCTCCTTATTCGATCTATCTGTCAAGCTCAACGGGACTACTCACATGCAAAAAGTTAAGCAGAAGTGTTTGCAGGATCAGCCACCTAGAGTTGGCCTTTGGGGCCCAGAAAGCCCAGCACCAACAGTCCTCTTGTTTGGGGGAAAGAAGAACTGGAACTATTTATAGTGGGGATACCCAGGCTAGCCAGATACTGATAGGTATGACTCCCATCATTATAGTATCGGAGTGCCCTCTGAGGAAAAACAGGGCTGCCATCTGCATCACGAGACTCTGTGACTGCAGGAGTGGTGGCACAGTGGAGATCACTTGATACAAGCAGTTGACATAATGGGACTTAGACCTTGCCCTCTGAGCACACCCCTTCAACAGCAGCAGAGGCCCCCTTAGGTGGGACAAGAGAAAACATAGGGGGAAGGGGGGGGAGGGAGATATATCAGTGATGGTGGGGGTTGGGGGGTGACGAAAGGGAACCACAGGAAGGAGACAGTATGAGGTGGAGGGACATTTCAGAGTGCGGAGAGGGAGAGGGTCTCATGGAAAACAGAGGGATGGAGATGAGAGAGAGAACGGATTGAGAGAGAGCTCAAAGGGGCGGGGAAACAGAGAACTGAGAATGCAGGGAGTAAAGGCTTGACAGAATGAAGTTAGGAGAACATGGACAATAAAGAGACAGAAGGATGGAATAGGTCAGTGAGACTAAACCCCACTCCAAGGAACGTTCCGACCATGACCTCTCCACAGCCTGTCCTCGCTTTACCATGGTGTCACTAAGTGTACAGCCTTCTGTATTCACAGACAGGGAGGGGAGCAGTCAGGCTTTGGCCGTTAATATGGAAAATACTATCAGCCTTCTGGAGTGAGGTCTGATGATCTTCTAAATTGTGGGGGGTATTTTCAAAAGGGCTCAGCATTGGCCTAAACTACTCCCATTAAAGTCAATGATAAAACTTCTTAGTAGATGTGACCACATATATATATATAAACAAAAAACCACCCACAAGCCAGGCACAGGATCATTTTAAATTACTTTTTTTTTCAAATCTCTTTTTGATTTTACGGTATATGAAACAAAATTACAAGGAAACAGCTGCAAATTCATAAGCTGTCCCCTCCCACATAAATGCTGAATGAAATATATTAACATATATGACATCCAAATCGCTATAGTAATAGATTCATTCTGAATGCACAGGGCGAAATTCAGTACTGATTTACACCCTCACTGAATTCAATGGTGCTGCACAAAAAGTGGGAGAAAACGTGACCAGATCATACAGGCACATAGAATCATATATTATGGCTTAAATGATAAACAGACAGACTAATGCAATCATTGACTTTAAATGATAATGGAGGACACTCAGCACCTTGCAGGATCACAGCCCAAACCTGAATATGGCACACTGATATCAGTGGGAATTTTACTATGGACTCCAATGACAGCAAAACTGAGCCCTTTCTGCAGACTCACAGGTGGACAGAAACAATCTCACCATTGTATTTCTGTGGTTTAAGCTTTAGTTAAGTCAGTCTGGTGACCATCTGGGACATAGTAAGTAAATATTTGCATAGGAGCAATATATATACTGTATTACATGAGCCAGTGAAAAAGATCATACAGTGAATTGGATCAGAATGAGTGCAGACCCACTAATTCATACTTCATACACTGTCTATTTGAGACACAAAAAGAAACTGAGTCCTTTAAAGAAAGGACTAATTTTTCCTGTCCTACTTTCATTACTGATTAGAATACTTAAAAGATGCAATCAATTCATGTAAAAGGGACTCAACACAGGACTTTTTCTGTTAACATTATAGGCTCTTTACTGATGTGTTTTAAAAAAGCCATGAACTATATATAGAGCAGGCCACAATGTTTTAACTTATTAAATATAAAGGTTTCTTGTGCTTCTTCAAGAAGAGACTAATCAAAATTAAAATATAAAGGAACAAAAACCACATTCAAGTAACATTCAGAGAAATCACAGAGGCAAGTAAATTTAGAGCAATGGCTACTCCTTATCTCTAGCCAGCCTGTTGTGGTTAGGAATTGTAGTCTGTTATAAACCAGAGTGGGCTGAACATTTTCCAGCCGAACATTTTTCCACCAGAAAATATGGAAATATTTGTATTGATTTCATCAACATCTTTGATGGGAAAGTATTGAATTATGGAGGAAAACACACAAGATCCTGTTGATCAGAAGGAGGGAACCCTTCCACAGGAACAGCTGAGGCCCTTGGGCCAGATACAACTGCCTCCTAACCTTAATGGAGAGTCATTCCAAAAGGATGTTTAGTCCTAGTAGGGTGAGGAGATTAGTTATGGGATGGGGAAGGCTTGGCACTCATTTGTATCAGCTCTCTTATTCCATCCACCTGCTGTCAGCTTTGAAGCCTTTTTTTTTTCCCCTTCTCTCCTTTCCCCACTGGCCAGACTTTCCCCTAGAGAGATCATCCAGCAAAAACTCAGCACCTGCAGCTTTCCAGTGTTTGTGTTGCTGGTGACAGTGTAATGGCTGCCACAGTGAAAGGGGCACTTCATAGGGAAGCCATGTTACAGGTTTGCCCTGAAATGCAAATTAACATTTTGAAAAAAAGAAAACGAAATAAGAGAAGCAGAACTGAAGAGAGTACCTAGAAACCCCTTGAAAATGGCCAGAGTTCCCCTTTCTTTCACAGTTTACATTCTCTTTAAGATCTCTGCAAGCTTGGGGAAGGTACTCAATTAATCATTCATTTAATAATAATTAATAATAATAATAACAGCAACAACATGGAATGATGGATGCAGTGTTTGAATCCTAAAGCACCTTACACACACATTAGATTCATAAAGCATTATGTCTCTTCATTCACCACTTAAATTCTGCCATCTCTGAGGTGGAAAGCAGCAGCTATTAAACAGAGAAGGGCAACACTAAGAAAGAGTTGTAAAACAGGAAGTAAAGAATCATACTCGAGGGAAACTACAAAGGGATTTTGGCAGAATTTACTAGAATTATCTAGTTTGGAATTTAGCCAGCACTCTAAGGTTAATCCCGCTACTCATATGAAAAGCATGATGCCATCTCTATTGGCCAAAAGCCATCAGGACCTCATTTTTACAACTCTCCAATGTCATACTGCTCAGATATAAAATAAAAATTAGTGATTGAGAATCCTAGATTTTACCAAGCCTAAAGATTAAAATATGCAATTAAATCACAACATTTTAATAAACTGTTTACTTCTCCAAGTAATGTAAATGTACGCTGTAAGAGAGCCTCAGTACATTGTTGGCAGCGTACTGATACACTACTTCTTTAAAACATTGAAAACACTTAGCTTTTGAACCTGAAAAAAAATCTTCATTATGATGGATAATAAAGCCTTTGATTTATTTTAGATGGTGACACTTACCAACTTAAGTTTCTGTTTTAATTTGACTTTGAAATTTAAAAGAACAAAATGAGTGTCCAGTATGTATAGTGGACAAAAAGGCCTGAGTAATTGACTGCACTGGTATTGAACCCCTTCCAATAATTATAGAGAGATTAGTAGTAAAGCGGTTACTTCTTTAGCATTAAGATTAATAAAGATCTTGGTTTAATAACCAATAACATTTACAAGTCCTATGGAGATATGGTACAATGTCGTGAATGCAGAAATCCTCCATGGTGAATGACTTGGGTACTAAAGGAAAACTGAGTATTACCCCATTTTTGCAGTTAGGAAGCCTGACTTGACAGACTAAAAGGAACATGCATAATATTCTTACTACAGTAGGTATGTTGAAATAAACCACATAAATCTACTACATGAAATTTCAATATTAAGGATATAATAGTTATTATTACTTCACTTTGATATACTGCCTTTCATCTGAATGGATCTCAAAGCACTTTAAAAGAGGATTTTTATGGATTGTAAAGATAATTTAAAGCCAGAGTTAAAATGCAACCACTTCTGAGGTGGAAGAAGAAAGCTATTCTGACCCAACAACTCTACAAAACAAGCTTGATTTTCTGTTGCCCTTCAGAAATAGGGACATCTGTGCGGAGTGTAAAATGTTGCCATTCTGACATGGCAGCGCTCTGCACATTCACTGGACAGGTGTAAATGACTCCACAAGGTGCAAGACAAAGGAGAATTGAGCCCATTAGGTTTGTTTTAGGAGAAAAAGCACTTGTAATCCAGTGGTATTTTTATACTCTGTGGTTTATTTACCTAAAATTCCTTTATTCAAATATGCTGGTTAGATTTTTCAGATGTCACATGCAAGGTGTTATCAGCGGCTGTGTCCTGTTAATACTTAGTTTCCAGTTCTCTTATGAATTTCATTTGTCACAGAGTTATAAAGGAATAACTGGACAAAAAACTGCATTTGGAAGAAACTAAGGATAGCTTTTAATGTTACAGCTGTGCTGGGGTGAAGAGCTGGCAGGAGCTGGAGGTATTCTGGCTGCCTGAGATATTCTGGCTGAACCAAAGCCCATTGAAGAAGTCTTTCCATTGACTTTAACACGCTCTGGATCAGGCCCTTAGTGCTGAAGAAGGCAGCATGCTTCTGGGAATGTTGGGGAAGCGCAGAGTAGAGCAGCTACTGCTATAGGCATTTAAAAGGTGCAGCATGTGCTCCATCCACTTTGATAAGACCTGGATGGGGCGAGAGCCCGGCTCCAGTCTTTGGGGAGTTCAGTGTGACTGGCAAAATATCTCCTTGGGCTCTGGGTCCTGATCCAATGTCCCTTGAAGTACCTGGGAGCCTTTCCACTGGTTTCTATGGGCAAAGGATCAGACCCAAGGTGCACAAGGACTGGGCATGCTGCTACCCATTGCAAAGTCTCATAAGCTGGAGAAGCTCAACCCACTTCCTCACCAACTTGCACCATCTTCCTTCCTCCCTTGCACATGATTCAGAATCAGCCACAATCTCTCCCTTCTCAGACAGGTGGTCAGCTCCAGCACAGACACTCCTCCCAAAATATAACAAGGTGATAGACATCATTTTTAAAGAGAACATTGGTCTCACGTTTGTTTGTAAAAGAAGCTGAAAGACAGAAATTAATAGTGACTTCAGCTCCGATTTTTCCCTTTCCCTTTTAGCTATGCACACCAGTTTGCAACTGGGGAAGAGTATATTACAGTTAGACACCACAGGAAGTTCTGAGGCCCAGAATTGTAACACTAACTGTAACACACCCAATCCCATAATCCTTTACAATGGCAGTGGAAAAATGTTGAGGACCACTAAGCTATCTGCATATTCCAGAAGACAGGACTGTACAAGGTTACATTGAGAATCCTTCCTTTAACACCAAGAGGGGTTGAAATATCCATTTTTAAAATGGATACTTTCATTTAACAAATTGATGGGACCGATTTATATATGTGTGCCTGGATCAGCCTGATCCCTACCAGCACTGAAAAGAAAATGGAGGTGACTAGTAGTACGATAAAGGAAGAAGAAATGACAGTGGTTTATTTGGATATTTTAGCCTCTGGCCATGAAGCAGTGGCTGAGGCGGTGAGGAAGGATAACAGAGTACTGCAGAATATGAGAGAGAACTTAAACAACAAAGCTGGGGTCCACAATTCAAGGCCTTTAGGGGTGATTTAGAAAAATGGAACCTGAAGACCTTATTTTACTTTGGCTTACGAAGTTTCTGGGATCTTCAATTATCTGGGAATCCAGTTTAGTTTTTCAGACCCCTGTCAGCCTTCAAAGAACAAGCCATTGTTGTGATAGCCCTTTGGCACCGGAAAAAAAATCTACTAAGAGCGACAAGAAGATGAGAACTGTTGGCTCACAAGGCATTCCATTACCATTAAAACAATGAGGAGTCCGGTGGCACCTTAAAGACTAACAGATTTATTTGGGCATAAGCTTTCGTGGGTAAAAATCCCCACTTCTTCAGATGCATGGACTGAAAATTACAGATGCAGGCATAAATATACTGACACATGAAGAGAAGGGAGGTACCTTACAAGTGGAGAACCAGTATTAACAAGGCCAATTCAGTCAGGGTGGATGTGGTCCACTCCTAATAATTGAGGAGGAGGTGTCAATACCAAGAGAGGGAAAATTGCTTTTGTAGTGAGCCAGCCACTTCCAGTCTCTATTTAAGCCCAAATTAATGGTGTTAAATTTGCAAATGAATTGTAGCTCTGCAATTTCTCTTTGAAGTCTGTTTTTGAAGTTTTTTTGTTCTAGGATGGCTACTTTTAAATCTGTTATTGAATGTCCAGGGAGATTGAAGTGTTCTCCTACTGGCTTTTGTATGTTACCATTACTGAAGTCTGATTTGTGTTCTGCTATGGGTACCCACATGACTTAGAACAATGGCTCCACAGCTCTCATCCCCTAGCGCCCCTCCTCTACTTGCGCTACATTGATGACATCTTCATCATATGGACCCACAGGAAGGAGCCTTTTAAGAATTCCACCTGGATTTCAACAATTTCCACCCCACCATCAACCTCAGCCTGGACCAGTCCACACAAGAGATCCGCTTCCTGGACACTACAGTGCAAATAAGTGATGGTCACATAAACACCACCCTATACTGGAAACCTACTGACCACTATACTTACCTACATGCCTCCAGCTTGCCTCCTCGTTGTCTTTGTGGATACAGACTAACACAGCTACCCCTCTGATACTCATTACCATTAAGACTATATCCAGCTTGGGAGAGAAGAGGGCTCACCCATAAATTTGTCCTGTGGACCTTCATTTGTAATACCGTATCTGGTGAAATTATGTGCAGAATGGAAAGGGAATATCTACACCTTTTATCTTCATTTACAAGAAGGAGAATACCCCGGCTCCAGAGGAACTTGGCGTTACGCTCTTGGCAGAGTAAGGAGACGATTGGATATTGGTAACTATTTCCTGCTTGGAACTTAATTGACTTTATATATTTTTTGAAACATGAAGTGGAACACATGTATTTCTATTTTAAAATTTAGTTTAAGGGCTTCAACCTACTATTGTTCCATGCACAGCACTCCCACTACAGTGCTAAGTCTCTAGTGCTGTTTCCCCCCCCGTTATTCTACCGCTCTCTCTTATTCTTGGCTCTCTAGTGTTGCAGAAAAGGCTTAGGATTGTGCCAGTTTGTCATTAGCACCTCCTTGGAGTATTCAGCAGTAATAATTCCCAGATACTGTGCGCTACATTCCATTTTTAGACTCCATTTTCTGAGCACAGCAATGGGGATAGTGTTGGCTTTACAATTTGTGGAGCCTCAAACTTTAGAACAGACAGACCCCACCCTGGTGAAAGGAAAAGAAGGGAAATAATGACTTGCCTCCTCCTCCAACCCTATTGTCAGAATTGGAAAGGTGGCAGGGAGAGAAGGAGTTTGAGCTGGCAGTGAGTTTCCAGTCACACAGATGGAGAGAGAACTAGGGCCAGCTTGTAAAGTGTTATGCTGCATGGGAATCTGTCAGCCAAATTTTCAGGCTGGCCTTTGAGTTTATTTACCTACTTTTCTGTGTACAAATGAGTTTTCCTGCAGAAATATATATGCAGCCATGGTGCATACAAAAACAGTCAATGCCCATACAAATTAGGAAGCTGGATGTGTAACTCCCTCCTCTGGGTACAAAAAACAGGGCGCACACACATTTTAAGGGCTATGGTTATTTGTGCATGCAAGTAAAACCATTGCATGTAATTTGGAAGCTGCCTGAAATTTGGTCTCATATATCTGTGTTTCTAATACAAATGTCAGGCCACATTCTGCCTTCTTTAGCACACAGTGGAAAAGGTGCAGGGAGCTATCTACCTCTTGAGCTCCTGTGCAAGAGGCAGCCAGAATCTCTCTAAGACAAGCTGCAGGGGAGTCATAAAATCACAAGCAGTGTTTGAAACCATGCATCTCTCCTGCTTTCCCTGGGACCAACCGTGCTCCTGCTTGCATTCCTCAAGTACCTGGGAAGCATTCTGCTTGCATGTGTACCATACAGGTGAAATGCCTCCAGACACTGCCAATACTGCAGAATCCCTCCTCCTCATCCCTAATGTGACCAGCTGATAAGGCCACAATATAGGTCTCAAAATAAAATAAAGATGAGACAAGATCTCACTAGTGCTAAGAGTTCCAAAATGTTCTGCAAAACATCTAATGTTTTTTGAAAAGATATAATTATTTTTGAAGTACAAAACTCCCCAGGTTTTGCTAGCTCCAGAGTTCAGTGCTCATATTAAGAAACGTGCCTAATACAAAAGGATCAGCTGTGCAGGACTAAAACAATGACATCCGAGAGGCAAGTGCAATACAATTGCAAGTTTTCTAGATGCAAACCAGGCCACCCAAAAATATTATACTGGTTAAAAATGCGACTAAAACAAAAGAGAAATCACCATTAGACTCATATAATTAAACATAACAAAAAAGGTGACTGGACTTATTTAAAATCAAGGAGTACAAATGCTGGATATTTACCTCTTTAACAAATAAATTTTCTACATTTTGTTCTGCATCTTCAGGTACAGATGGATACAGAGTTCTTATTTCCCATGGAATTATGTCTGTCTGACAAGAAATAAGAACAAAAGATTTAGTCAGATCAACAAACAATTAAAATACATATAAAGAATCAAAGGCATGTCCATAAAAGGGGTAAGAGCCAGCATTTTTGCTGATGCCTACTTTCTGTTGGCTTCCACACACACACGCTATTTGCAATACTGTCTATCAGCTGAGGCAGTCATTGAAACGAAGGGCATTGGAGTAGGTTTCTGGGGAATACAGGGTTTGCTCTAGGTGGGCCTGCTTCAATCTTTTAAATCCTTGTTCATCAGTGACTTTAAAAGGAAAAACGTGTTTTGGAATTTTTTAACCTTTTCTCCACAAAAAGTACACTACAATCCCAGCTGTGCTACATGCCCCTCTCCGCTCCAGGGCATGGAAGGAGGCAAAGAAGTAGGGAAACGGACATAAAGGGTTTGAAATTCTTGGAATGGAGCAGGAGGGGCTTTCAGAAAAAGAGTCCCAACAAGCCACAAAAAAACCTCCACATGACATTGGCAAGAGAAAGATTGGCAAGAGAAAGGGGTGTTGGGTCAGAGAGGGATGGATCCAGGAAGTAGCTGTTTTATGTAGCATCCCCATTAGCAGCCCCGTGAGAATCTTCATGGACTTATCGTGGGCGGCGGGTACCATAGGCCGGGGGAGGCTGTGCCTCCCCAAACAGCCTGGCGTGGCCCCACCCATGCTCTGCCCCACTCCCCCCTCCTGCCTGCTGCCAGTTCCCTTCCTGCTCTTCCATGGTGGAGACAGTGGGATAGGCAGGCCGGGGCTGTTGCTTGCAAGACTGGGGCTGCAGGAGCTGGGGCACGTTGTGCTGCACATTGTGCAGCGCTCTGGGGCTGGAGATGCGGGCACTGGGACCACGCCACCCAGTGCTGGGGTTGGGGGAGCTCCGGTCACACCACCCGCCTGGTGCACCAGGGGGTGGGGGTGCTCCGGCTGTGCTGCCTGCCTGGCGCTCCAGGGCACGGAGCACGTGGGGGGGCTGGTGGCTGCAGGGGTGGGTGCTCTGTGCTCCAGCGATGGAGTGGGGCCAAAGGGGAGGGGCGGGGCGTCAGGCAGAGGGGGCGGGGCCGAGGGCTAGGCTCTCCCAGTGGATCGTTCACCTGCTGCCCATGGGGTTTATTAATACTATTTAACTTCCTTTTCACAGCTTTTACCATTTTCAGGGAAAATGGGCATTGCAGAGCTGTGGTAGGGACCCGGAGTGAGCTGGGCTGTCAGGACCAATGTGGGGAGCAGAGTGAAGAAGCAGCTCTCCAGACAGTACCATGAGATCTGCAGGGATGGGCTAGATTTCCTTGTGTTAATTATTAGGTTCTACCTAGTTGCAAATGCTCACACTGTCCCTCTGCATGACTGGGAATCCCGCTTCACTGAGGGAAGGGTGAGGCAACAACTGTAAATTCACACTTGCAAGACCCTGGGGTACTTTTTTCACATCTTCAAATTAATCCACAGATCTGTCCCATTGGTTTTCTGTAACTGGCATGGTAGACCAGATTCTGCTCTCTATTACACTGGAGTGAATCTGGAGTGATTCCAGTGAAGCCAATGGAGCTACTCAGCTTGGAAAAGAGACGACTTAGGCGGGATACAATGAAGGTCCATAAAATCATGACTGATATGGAGAAAATAAATAAGGGCGTGTTTTTTACTCCGTCTCATAACATAAGAACTACAGGTCACCAAATGAAACTAATAGCCAGCAGGTTTAAAACAAACCAAATGAAGTGTTTCTTCACCCAACGCACAGTCAACCTGTGGAACTTTTTCGCAGAGGATGTTGTGAAGGTCAAAACTATAACAGAGTTCAAAAAAGCAGGGTTCAAAAGTTCACGGAGGATAGGTCCATCAATGGTTATTAGCCAAGATGGACTGGGATGCAAAACCATGCTCTGAAGTATCCCTAGCCTCTGTTTGCCAGAAGCTGGGAATGAGCGACAGGGGTGAATCACTTGATGATTATCTGTTCTGTTAATTCCCTCTGAAGCACCTGGCATTGGCCACTATCAGAAGACAGGATACTAGGCTAGATGGACCATTGGTCTGACCCAGTATGGCCTTTCTTATGTTCTCCATATGTACAGCAATATAACAGAGAACAAAATCTGACTCAGTCGCTCAAATTCTACCCTCAGTTACAGGGCAGCACAGGAAGTTTGGGAGCAAAAGAGGAGACTGTGAGCAGTGGATTATGCAGAATCATTGCTCAGTATACTCTTAAGTGGCTTGCAGCCTCTGCTACTTCAAATTTTGGAGCATTTGTTTCATGGCCTGATTCCAAGTTAAAGGTGAGAATTCCTCCCCGCAACCTCTGAGGAAAGTCCATTTACCAGACTTTACATGACAATTTGGCTCAGAACAAAGCCCTCTGTGCATAATCTAAAAAGAAGAATTTCTTACTTGCATCTAACTTGCAGTACGCAGCTTCCCCTTCGCTGCTTTCCACATGAGCAATTCTGAAACAGTTGTATGCATTGTATGGCAGGTGCAATCATGATGGGATTCCCCAAACTTTTTCTCAGTTTCATTTGAATGATTCAGGATGGGACGGAGCAAAACAATTTCTTTCCATTTCCAATCCCATCAGTATCCATAGTTAGCTATTTAGCTCCCTGTGAACAGCTGTGAGGATGTATTTGTCCATTGTTTTTATTCTATTGTTTTATTCTATTGTGTCCAGTTGTGCTTCTTACAAATGAATCTTCCGATTTCCCAACTAAGTATCTCTTAGGAGTGCTTCGCCATTATTACCAAAGAACACTGTCTTATTATTCTAGGTCTATGTACAGTGGAGACTTGCATAAGCTTTCATGAGTGTTAAAGAAATGAAGTGGGGACAGATGGCAGTGCTCAGGATGTTACAATTTTAGGGTCCAATTTTATGATAGTGAAGGTCCCCTCAGTGGTTTATGGCTTCACAACAGGGCAACTATGGAGAACTCAGTAATGGAGCTGGCTGAATAATGGATTTTTCGGTTCCCTGGCAATTTCAAATTTGTTTCGGGTCAAACTGAAAATGACATTTTTTTCAAAACTATTCAATGAAAATTTAGAAAATTTGAAAAAAAATAGTGCCAGTCAAAATGAACTGTAACATTTTGATAATGTCAAAACAAAACATTTTGTTTGTACCCAAAACCCACTGTTTAGATTTTCAGGAATTTTGGACATAAGCGAAGGAAAGGATTCACAAAATGACCAAAGGAGGATGTGGTGGTGGTGCCACCTCCTTTTGAGCTTTAGCCCAGTGCACATGGGAGACCCAGGTTCAATTCCCCCTCTGCCTGATGTGGAAAAGGGATTTGAACTTGGGTCTTTCACATTGCAAGAGAGTCTCCTAACCACAAGGCCATGGGATCTTCAGGTATGGGGCTTTCTCAGTGCCTCCTCTTGAAGCTGGTGCATTTTGCACCAATAATTAAGTAGTCACTTGAGTATGGATTTGAACTGGGGCTTCCCATATTCTAGATGAGTGCCATAACTACCACACTGTAAAGACAAAAAGAAAAGGAGTACTAGTGGCACCTTAGAGGCTAACCAATTTATTTGAGCATAAACTTTTGTGAGCTACAGCTCACTTCACTCTCTTTTGCTGGTCCAACGACTATTTCTTGTCTTCATGAATGACTTTGAATTGCCACTCCTTTCCTTTGCTTTTGTCAAAATGCACCTGAAAATCTAAATGAATCCCTGTGCTCCTATGGAGGCCCACTGCCTTCACTGGGGGTCCACTCATACAGAGCTCTTTGCAGGATCAAGGATCTAAGACCCATCAGCAACATAGCTTGTAAACTGAAGTCCATCATTACTAAGGACCATATGCTATCCATGGCTATAAATTTTGCAGATTGAGTGGGGCTGGTGGGTGTAATGGAAAGCCTAATGGTATATTCTACAACTAAGAATCTTATCATTGTCATGATGGTGGCTGAGCTACAGACCCAAACGAAAGCTCTTTTGCTTGACAGGAATGAAGAAGACCTCAGGTTGAATCCACTCACAATAGCTACTATAGGGAATGCAGAATTTTTAATTGTTTTACCAAGACTGTTCCTTAATAAAGCTTAGGATTTACATTGCTTCTCATCAACTGAGGTCAAGGTGCTGAGCAAAAAGTGGTAAATCTTTATTTTTCCCCATTTTACAGGTAGGGAAACAGAGGCTCAGAGATGCCCCATAATTTGCAAAGGTCACACACAGCAATACAATGGCAAAGCAAGCAACTGAATGCAAGTCAGCTGACTCCCATACCGGTGCTCTATCCACTGCACGTACAACACTGCCTCTCAAGAAGCTTGGACTGTACATAAAGGACTGGAATAAAGCAAATAAAAAACTGCATGCCTTCATATACAAGTGGATCTGTGTTGCCAATTATTCATCTAAGTGGACTTGGCCAAATCTCCTGTTAAAAATTCTCTAAAGTAAAGGAATACAACAGCTAAATTTACACAGAACCGGGACATGAAGATCTTGTACAATATTATAGTTAACTCTGTTTTTAAAAGCTGCACAGAACTTCCCTTCTGAGAATTAGCTGTGTTTAGACCACTAGCTACAAACTGCCTTGCCACAAGAGCACTTCCTGTTCAGAGCTTAAACTCTTTTGTTGACTGTTGCTATAGTTCAATGGTTTTAAGCCTGATCTGTTACTGCATTTGATCACAGCAGAGACCCTTTATTTATAACAACACCTGAGTGTGAAGAATAGACACTCATACTCGTGATTGTCAGATGCTGGGACTGGACCACTTGATGATTGCCCTATTCTGATCATTCACTTTGAAGCACCTGGCACTGACCTCTACCAGAAGACAGGATACTAGGCTAGATGGACCTTTGGTCTGACACAGTATGGCCATTCTTACGTTCTGAATGAAGGCCCAGATTTACAGAATTCTGCATTTGTAAATGTGTGCCAAATACAGTGACTGTGCATACAATTATGGTTTTTAGATGTTCACATTAGGAGCCTAATCTAATGCCCATTCAAGTCAATGAGAATCTTCCTGTTGACTCCAAAGGACAAAGCTCCAGGGTCAGCTCCCTGCTACTCTACTGCATGTTCATTTTTTTTTAATAGGCAATTGCATGCAGAGTTCTGAAATTCTGGCCTAACCATAGAGTCAAAAGCACACATAATCATTTTTAAATTATCCTCAGAATATGCATGCAAATATAATGCCCCTGCTTCTAATGATGATTTTGTGAAACATTCATATACATGGCTGTCAGCCTCAGGTGTTTGGTTAGTAAAAAAGAACAATTAAATTAAGATTTGTGATCATCTCTCTTTCTAGATTCAGGTGGGACTGTATTTCAGCAGAAAAAGCCAAATGAAAATATTGCTGCTCATTAATAATAGACAAGGGGGAACTGAATTAGGGGCCTAAATCCCATTAGCTTTTGATTAAATTTAGGTTTCTAAGTCCCATTTTCAAAGATGACTTAGGTGCTTTTACTCTACATCTGTCTCATTTTTTAAAAAACTCTGAGTGAAAGCAACTAAAAATATAGCTTTCAGGCTGATGCACCACAGACGGTCAGAATTGATTTTAATTGGTTAGAAAACAAAGACCTTTCAAACTGCTAACCACACAAAACATGTTGGGGTATATTAGGGCTCAGACTCAAACCCACTAAAGAAAAGCAGCTCAATCCTGTTCTCATTTAAATAAACAGATTTACCATAAATTTTAAGGAAAGTAAGATAGAACGAGCCCATGAAATTAAAAAGACAGGAGAAGATGGAACCTCAATGATCCCACAGATTGCAGCACATGATCTGTGGTATAAACAGGACTTTTATGCGGACCAAATTCTGGTCTCGGATATGTTTCCATTGGAATCAATAGGAACTGAGAGTACATACTGAAGGGAAAGAATGAGAGATGCAATCTTGAACATTTTAAGGGGAATCTTCAATATGTGTTTACATAGTGCTTCCCGTACCAATCTAATTTATAGGGTGAAATTCTCTGCTGGTGTAATTCTATTGAATTCAATGGAGTTACTCCAGCAGAGAATTTTGTTCATAGACATTCCGTAAGGAGGAGCTCTGATACTAATTCCAGTACATTACCTTCCTTCGCCCTTCTTTTCCCTCCACGCAAAAAATCACTAATTTCATTTTAAAACAAAGAACAAGCTAACCCTAACTAAACACTAAATATAATTTCTGTATGAGTGCACATTGCTACACTGAACATGAATGGCTCTATACATATAGTCTAAGGTTATTGTATATTTTATAAACATCTGCAAAGCTATCACATTATCCTCCTTCAAAACGCTCCTTAAAATTCTCCTTTCCCATGATGCTTTCCAAAAGCTTGAGAACAGTTAAGCTGCTGATGTGCTGATTCCATTGCCTATCATGCTGCCCAATACTGTCTCATTTCTTTTCTTGCACTCCCCCATCTGTCTGTGTGTAGCCATCTGTTGTTTCTTGTTTTATCCTTCGATTACAAGGTTTTTGAGGAAGGGACTGTCTTTTTTGGTCTGGGTTCATACAGCAGCTAACACAGTCCCAGTTTGTGACCAGGGCTCCAAAGCATTCATGCAACAATAAACAATAACAATAATGTTAGACTTGCATCACTCAGTTTGAAATGGGATCCGTTAATGTGAACTAAGGAACTTTTAGTGCATGCCAGCTGGGTCCATTTGGGCCAGCTAATGTGTGACGTTTGTGCACATTAGAATTCACCTCCCACTGATGCTCTCTACTAAAAAGATTAGACCAGCCCTATGAATTCCTTCAATTTCAAGGTTCCAACTAGATACATGATAATATTTATAGTTCATTTGGGGGAGATTTAATTTAGAATTTGAATGACAGAGTTAACAAAAAGAATTTGAAAAAAAGAAGAACATAAATTTTCACATCCTGTTGAGTCCAATGCGTTTTACACTCTTTATGATATCAATGTACCCATTAAATCTAGCCAAACACCTTTTATGATTATTAATACACATTCACGCAGGGCCAAATTTTGCTTTCATAGAAGCAAAGGTGCAGACAGTGAGGAATCAAGCTTGTTGCTCCATTAGGGGAAGGGGCCAGGTTTATCTGCTTCATGGAAGAAGTGAGAGCTCAGGAAAGACTTGAAAGGAGAGGACTGAGGGTATGGTGGATCAGCATCAAGAGGGGTAGTGCTGGAGGTGTCCAGCCACAAAGGACCATACGGAAAGAAATGCAGGGAAGTGGCTGGAGAAGAAAGGGGCGACAAGATATGAAGGTTGGATAAAGTGAAAGTGGTCAAGGTGGAGGAGTGAAAATAAATCAGAGCAGAGAGGTAAGCAAGACCTAAGGTGTGCAGGGCCTTTGAGATGAAGACAAGGTGCTTGGATGTGATGCAGAAGGTGGTGAGAGGGAGGGATCTGATGAGAGAGTTATATAGTCAAAGCAGCATGCCCATGAGATAATTTGAACAGCAGCACTGTGGACAAATCAGAGAGAGGAAGATGAGAAGCTGGGGGGTTACAGCAGTCGAGGAAGAAGATGACCAGGGCCTGAAGAAGACTTTTACTAGGGGAATGGAGCAGGACGGACCATTTTGGAGATGGTGGTAGGCAACCTGCAGCCTGTCAGGGTAATCCGCTGGTGGGCCGCGAAATTGTTTGTTTACATTGACCGTCCACAGGCACGGCTGCCCGCACCTCCCAGTGGCCGCGGTTCGCCATTCCCAGCCAATAGGAGCTGCGGGAAGTGCTGCGGGCCCTGCCATCCAGGGCTGAAGCCAAAGCCTGAGCAATGTAGCTTTGCGGGAGCCCCTGTGACATGAGGTCCCAGGCAACTGCCCTACTTGTTACCCCCTAACACGGGCCATGGATTTTATATGCAGAAAATCAGTTATTGTGACACAGGTGGGCCATGAAGCTTTTATAGCGGTGGGAGGAGGAGGGGAGCTCAGAAAGAGAAAGGTTGAGAACCCCTGTCCTAAGTTGAAACGAAGGGCCAGATCCTCAGGGAGCTCTGCTGATTTATACAGGTGAGGATCTGGCTGTACTGTTTTGAAGCATGCAATGAATTTACTTATTATGGATCCATAAATATTATTTTAATACCTTAACAGCTCAGTTAATTATTTTGGTTTTGCTTTATTTTGAAAATACCCAAACACCCTAGTCCACATTAGGTGACTACAAACTAAGCACAAATCAGGGCTGGGCTGAGGATGTCTGAGGCCTTGGGGCCACAGGGACTGAAGTACCTCTAATCATCATATTTTAATAATAAGGTCCATAGCTTCCTGGGGTACTATCAGACTGAATATCATTCAGAACCAGACTGGTTAAGGAATACTCTACGTGAGCCAGAATTGGGTATCTCTGCATACAAGTAGTTCCTGCTGCCTGGCAGAGCCAAGCTGAAAATGGCCTACCCTGGCCCATCATGCTGGACACTGTCTAAGACACGGTAGATTTCCTGAGCTCTTGAGATATATATGGCAATCACTGAAGATATGCACTGTGTCTACTCTTGGAGAGTGCGAGGTGTGCAGCAGGGAGAGAGAAAGGAGTAAAAAGTGGCCCCAAAACAAAAGATATATGGACCAGTTAGGAGCCTCTTCTGTGACATTTGACCTTCCCGCCATGTCTAGAGATTAAAAACTGTAAATAAAACACATTTCATTAAACTTACTGAAAAGTCATCATTGGGGAACAATATGAGATCTTTAAGAGGGTTGTCCTCAGTATTTCTTTCAATCTCTGTGATGACAGTTTCATAATCCAAGGGCTCCAAAAGTTTGGGTTTCTCCTGCTGTGGAATAAGAAAGCACAATATTATGTCTTGACTCTCATACTCTCCCTGAATTCACAAACTGAACTGGGTCTCATTTTCCAATACTCTTTGGACATTAAAGTATTAATGAGTTTTGTTATGCTCAGAAACAGCACGTTGCTATTGAACTGAGAATACCCATGTCAATACAGTATAAGCGAGCCAGGCAGGCCACTCAGAATGTTCATTTTCATCCTGATTATTTCCTGATAACCAATATGCCCTGGAATTAACAGTGCTGTGCAGACATCATCACTGCACCCCACGGCATCATGATAATCTACTCATTACTCTCCGAAATTTTCTTTATTTTAATACAAACCATTTGAACTGCATATGGACAATATTATTTTGAGTGAATCAGCTGCAGAATGAATGACCTACTTTAATTTCAATTGTTTCCATTAGCTGAGTACTGATTCACACCCTTGCTCTCTTGTTTTTTGCCACTTCTTAAATGCTGGTCGCTTGCTAGCAATAAAAGTACCACTGCACTATTTTACTTGGCAATGATCTAGTTCCTCTGTCAGGATAAACTATTTGGCAGTCAGCCCCATAGTTTCTCCAGTCAGGAACTGGATTATTCCCTCGTAAACCATCATAATAGTGCTATTATTGCCCAAGTGTGGAGTTAGTATAGAAAAATTCTCAGTGGAAACAGCCAAGAAGAGGTGAATTCACAGTGCCTCAATATACAGTACAAAAATAGAGATGGAAGAGCCCACATACCGTGCAAGCACACTTTCAAAAATAAAAACCTCAAGGGTCAGACAGAGTGTGAGAAACCATCTTCTCATTCTAAGAGTCTTTTTGTAAGTATCAAAGAGACTAAGATGGGGAGGAGAAAAGAAAATGACAGAGAGGAAGAGAAAGTAGGGAGGCATGAGAGAGAAGGAGACAGCCCCACAGATGCATGTAGTTTGCGCAGAGATAGTTCTAGCAACATAGTGGTTGTCATTGAAAAGTCACCATTTACCCACAGTTATCACACTATGCTATCCAAGGTACTTCAGACCAGCATGTAACCATGGAGTTTCATAAAGGGACCCATCAAACAGGTTTCTCCAACACAGGATTTATCACTTTGGATCTATAGGTCTCCCTCTGTTCTTTGAACCTGCTTCATAGATATACAAGTCACAGTTATCCCAGAAATTCCTCCTCAGCACCTAGCTGCACCTCTCCCCAGCCCCATCTGTTAAATTGGATTCTTCTCTAGCTTTCAGAAATACCCCTGGAAAACTCAACTAAATAACAATAATACACTGTACAAAAGAGACTATAACACTGGGATCCACCCTAGCAGAGAATCAAAGTTGAATGGTTGATAGTGGAAACCCAATTTATAGGTAGGGAAATTCTCACTTTTTGTTCCTGCTCAAGTAGTTGTCTATGTAGTGCCCACTGACTTGGGAGGGAAAGACCTTTCCTGAGTGAGATGACCGGAAGACTGATGGGCAAATAAATCCTCATACTGTTCTGAGAACTTCTTCAGAAGAGAGGGAAACTATTTCCAATTCCCTTGGCCAAAGTCCTTTTTTTAAAGAGAGGGAGTCTAGGTGAAAATTGGTTATAGACTCAAAATGTAGGGAAAAAGCTTTATAACTAAATTTAGACTCCATGGCAGGACTAGGGAATCAAATGTTAATTTTAGATAAGATATTTGACAAGGGGATGGGACTTCAGTATCAACCCATTCATTTTTCTTTGGACCGTCTCAAAGGCAGAATTTTGTTCCTGGAGAGTACTACCTGACAACACAAAACCCACCTCTGCTAAAAGAACTCTAAGATCCAAGTGATTTTTAGCTGTCTTGGTGCAATGTTTCTGACGGAACAGATCAGTCACCCACATAGTATTATAGGCTTTGGAAGTGATTGGACAGATAGTCACCTGGCGGATGTAGTACAGCTGCACAGGGAGAAAAAGTCATGAAAGCAGATGATTGATCTGCCGAGCAAGTTCAAACTGCAAGAGGAACCCCATTGGTCCAGATGTTAAATGAGCTGGGGACAAAATTGTATTGGGGTGGTCGCTGGTAACTACTGACTTTCTAATGCATCCCTATATGGTGGGCTGGCTCTCAGTCTGCATTCTCTCTTCCTCTCTCTGTCACACCAATCCCCCAAATGGCTTTTTGCTTCATACCTTCTCCTCCACCTTTGCTTATTTTCTTCTTTTATGTCTTCTCTCCTGGCAAAGTAAAACACTTAACTTTTCTTAGATGTTCCTGTTCTGTAAGGTTCTGATCAACCTAGTGACTTTAGTGAGTGATACAGTATATCAGGCCCTAAATCTCTCTGATGCCATAGCTTCTTGCATCCAAACATCAACACTTAATTTGAAAAGATCATGTTGATAGGTGGTGTGCTGATCACCTCATGTCATCAGCCACAGCAGCACAACTGGCTCCCATTGCCATCTCACCACTGAGAGCAGTCTGAGAGTTCCTTTCTAGTTATGGTAGCTCATTTGGACATCAGTATTGCCAACCCCAAGTGTTCAACAATCACAAGTCGGCCTCTCCAAAATTAAGATGGACTTAAAAATCATGATTTTTAAAAATAAATAAATAAATCTGTCCTTTTTGTTTGCTTTGATTTTGAGCCTTTAGGGTTCACTTTTCTCTGCAATTACCGGGACTAGAAACTTTTTAAGGATTCTCACATAAACACATGACACCAGGAGCTGGAGCTTTAAGAAAACATTAACTATTATGACACTCATGATAATATCATGAGAGTTGGCAACAATGGCTCTTCACCACAAGTCTAGTGTGTAGAGTTATCTTACAAATTACAGCTCATGAGACTGTAAAGACAAATTTTCTAGTATTCAAATCACTGGGGAAGAGCCAATATGAATCTGGAAGAGGATTACATGTAAGTGCTGGGTTGGAGATTTTTGGTACAAAGTTTTCAATTCTTGTCATACAATCCCCTCCCCCCTTTTTTAAAATTGACATAAGGCATCTGAGATATAAAGAAGTAATAAGGTATAACCAACAGCGATGACTAAAAAAGGAGAGTTAAACTAAAAGTGCTATCTGAATCGTGATGGAGAAATGTCTCAGACATGTATTATTTTTCTCCTGTTTGGTGGTTCTGCAAACATGCAGACTGACTTTTCTCCAGAACATTTATACTAGTGTGATAGGCATCACCTCTCTCCCCAACCCTACACTGTCTCAAGATATTGATGCCCCCCAATCTATTGAAATTATAGAGAATTTTTTGCATTAGGGCTATATGACAACTTCTAGCTCCCTTAGGTTTGCCACACATTAATATTATGGGATGTTGCATTCCAGTCTCCCTGTGTGTGGACGTGTCAGGCAATATGACTGTACAGATCAGGTAAATATGTGCCAAATCATACCCTCTGTGCCAATAATCTGAAGAATGACCAAGGCACTATTTGGATATCAACTCACAGAACGTCTTATAAATCAAACTGAGAGTGAGTAGAGCCTAAATCACGAAATGAATAGTCAAAGGGCTTTCCTAAGCTACCAATGCACTGAGATGAGCAGGGGAATTCCACAGATGTCAGGCCATTCTCACAAAACTCAGCGTGCTTTGTGATATTCCCCAGTTCTCTATTCAACTAAAGAACACCCTGTCTCTTGGGGAGCTATAGAACATCTGAAAATTCCTGTGAGGTTGGAAATGGATTATTAGATCTACTCCTGACCCTTAAAAGTGGAGCTTCAAACTCACAGAGATCACACACTGGGGCCACTCTGCAGCTCAAGGAGAGGAATGTAGATGCCATATTGGCCCCTCCTTCCTCCTCAGAAACTGAAAAGTGCTCAGACTAGAAGATCCTCTAACGTTAGGATCCTGGAGCACCATCACACTCAACATTCCAACTTGCTTTCTTTTTGCTCTGACAGATTTTAGGGCATTTAGATGCTACGAAGATGGGTGTTGTAGAAAACCCTAAAGCATAAAGAAAGGGAGAGAGATTTCAACAGATCTTCTTCAACAGGGAGTATTATTTGGCAGAGGATCTTTAACTGAAGTCAGCAGAGATCTTCAGATGAACTTTTAGGGATCAAAATCTAATTCATACACATACTTTGATATCAGTGCAGCAACATGATATTGCAAAATACCAATATGAAGTATAAATGCACCACACTGTCGTGATGTAGAGTCACTACGCAACAGCATGATAAACTCCCACAAAGCATCATGCCATGTTGTCTACACACTATGTCATGACATCCCATCATAGCACTGTAGCCTAGCATAAGAGAGAAAATGAAAATACAGTTGTCCTTCATTCAACTTTTATAAAATATTGATTCTTGGTGTCTAATTGGTTCAGACTTTGGTGACAGAGAATTGGATGTTAAATAGTAATTTATATTTCCCCTTGATTTGTTTTTTTAATTTTCATGATGACTTTCTTTTCTACAATTTTTTGAATGCACAATGACGTTAACAGGAAGGGGTGAAAAACAAAAGATTACATTAATTATTCTTTGATTTCCAGGCTTTAAGCCAAAGCTCTCTGACGAATGCAGTTAGACTCAACAATGTCAACTGCTGTTTTCAATAATTGCTAGCAGACCATTCAGTGCAGCACTTAAATATTTATGTTGATGTTTTCCCACCAGTATACACGGCAATAAGCAGGGACAAATGTTATCTTTTTTTTGCTACCATGAAATTAAAACAAGAATGTATAAAAGATGCATCACTGTATTTTGAGGATCATGGACAGCATATGCTATATATAATTATAATTGCAAAGAAACCCTGTTAGCATTTCTGATGATGTAAAATAATCCATTCTCTTCAACACACTGGTTTAGTCCTCTTTAACTCTACCTGCTTTAGAGAGAATTATGTCTATCTGAAATTCCTGATGTCAAAGCATCAGTGTGTAATAAGCTCATGAGCTCCTTCTGTACAGATCCCTGCACCTTGAAATATTAAGATCTCTATATTCTCATTAATGTTAAGACTGTGCAATGTAAATACCAACTCTACTCTCTATATCAGTGGTTTTCAACTAGGGGTACGTGTACCCCCGGAGATACACAGAGGTCTTCCAGGGGGCACATCAACTCATCTAGGTCTGGTCTACACTAAGAGTTTATGTCAGATTTAGCAGTGTTAAATCAAATTAACCCTGCACCCGTCCACACAACGAAGCCATTTTTTTCAACATAAAGGGCTCTTAAAACCGATTTCTGTACTCCTCCCCAATGAGGGGATTAGCGCTGAAATCAACATCACCGTTTTGAATTAGGGTTAGTCTGATGCAATTCGAAGGTATTGGCATCCGAGAGCTATCCCACAGTGCACCATTGTGACCGCTCTGGACAGCATTCTGAACTCGGATGTACTGGCCAGGTGTACAGGAAAAGCCCCGGGACATTTGAATCTCATTTCCTGTTTGGCCAGGCGAGCTCATCAGCACAGGTGACCAAGCAGTCCCAGAATTGAAAAAGAGATCCGGCATGGACCGAACGGGAGGTACTGGATCTGGTCGCTGTATGGGGAGAGGAATCTGTGCTATCAGAACTACGTTCCAAAAGACGAAATGCCAAAACATTTCAAAAAATCTCCGAGGCCATGAGGGACAGAGGCTACAGCAGGGACGCAACACAGTGCCACGTGAAACTTAAGGAGCTCAGACAAGCACACCAGAAAACCAAAGAATCAAATGGACGCTCCGGGACAGAGCCCCAGACATGCCGCTTCTACGCTGAGCTGCATGCAATTCTAGGGGGGGGCCACCACCACTACCCTACCCCTGTCCGTGGACTCCGATGATGGGGTACTCTCCGCCATGCCTGAGGATTTTGCGGATGGGGAAGATGAGGAGGAGAAAGACGAGCTTGAGGAGAGCACACAGCACACCATTCTCCCCAACAGCCAGGATCTTTTTATCACCCTGACTGAAACACCCTCCCAACCCAACGAAGCCGGAGAAGGGACTTCTGGTGAGTGTACCTTTTTAAAATATAATACCTGTTATAAAAGCAAGCGTATTTTAATGATTAAGAAGCCCTGAGGACTTGGGATGCATTTATGGCCAGTACAGCTACTGGAAAAGTCTGTTAACGTGTCTGGGGATGGAGCAGAAATCCTCCAGGGACATCTCCATGAAGCTCTCCTGGAGGTACTCTAAAAACCTTTGCAGAACGTTTCTGGGGAGAGCAGCCTTATTCTGTCCTCCATTGTAGGACACTACCACGCCATGCTAGTAGCAAGTAATCTGGTATCATTCCATGACAAAGCCTGGCAGCGTATGGTCCAGGTGTTTGCTGGCACTCAAGCAACATCCGTTCTTTATCTCTCTGTGTTATCCTCAGGAGAGTGATATCGTTCATGGTAACCTGGTTGAAATAGGGGAATTTAATTAAGAGGACATTCAGAGGTGACTGTTCCTACTGGGCTGTTTGCCTGTGGCTGAAAAGAAATCCTCCCCGCAGTTAGCCATGGGGTGGGGGGGGCATTGGCACTGAGCTGTTCACGTTTGGCTAGCAGGGATCTTCCCTGATACCAGCCATGCGGTGGGGTGAGGGGTAAAGTGATCATCCCAGAGAATTGGATGGGAGGGGTTAGTTTGGTTTCTGTTGCTGCCCGTTTACAGGAAAACCGCAGCACTAAATGGCCAACACAACATGCTTTGCTTGGTATGGGAGAGGAGGGCGCTGCTGTTATGAAAGTTGCAGAAGCCGAAAGACTATGGCTTACCATGGCCGCCTGCAAGCCGAATTCTGTTGCCTGGCAATGCGTGTGTGATCTCTAACACCAAAGCCGCAGGCTCTCAATATAAGGTGCAAAATGAGACCTTGTACCAAAATCACATGTGCTATGTAATGTGAATAGTGTTGTTCACCGTGAAAGAGTATAGCCATTGTTCTATAAAATGTATCTTTTTACATACTTCACTACCTTTTTTTCCTCCAGCAGCTGCAAATGTTTCAAGCCTCCCTTCTCCTTCCCAAAGGCTATCTCAGATAAGGCGGCGAGAAAAAACACACGCGCGATGAAATGTTCTCTGAGCTCATGCAGTCGTCCGGCACTGACAGAGCTCAGCAGAATGCGTGGAGGGACACAACAGCAGAGTACAGGAAAATGGCAGATGAATGTGAGGAGAGGTGGCGGCAGGAAGATCAGAGGAGGCATGAGGCAACGCTGGGGCTACTGAGGGATCAAACGGACATGCTCCGGCGTCTGGTGGAAGTTCATGAACGGCAGCAGGATCACAGACTGCCGCTCCAGCCCCTGTTTAACCACCCTCCCTCCTCCCCAAGTTCCCTAGTCTCCTCACCCAGACGCCCAAAAACGGCGGGGGGGAAGGCTCCGGGCACCCAACCACTCCACCCCAGTGGACAGCCCAAGCAACAGAAGGCTGTCATTCAACAAGTTTTAAAGTGGCCTTTTCCTTTCCTCCTACCCTCCTCCCACACCCCACCCAGGCTACCTTGTGAGTTATTTCCCTATTTTTATAATCAATTAATAAAGAATACATGTTTTTAAAACGATAGTGACTTTATTTCCTTTGCAAGCAAGCTGTGATCGAAGGGAGAAGGGCGGGTGGCTTACAGGGAATTTAGAGGCAACCAAGGGGGTGGGTTTTCATCAAGGAGAAACAAACAGAAGTGTCACACAGTACGATGGCCAGTCATGAAACTGGTTTTCAAAGCTTCTCTGATGCGCACCGCTTCCTGCTGTGCTATTCTAACTGACCTGGTGTCTGGCTGCACGTATTAAGCGGCCAGGTGATTTGCCTCAACCTCCCACTCAGCCATAAACGTCTCCCCCTTACTCTCACAGAGATTGTGGAGAGCACAGCAAGCAGTAATAACAGTGGGAATATTGGATATATTCGCTGAGGTCTAACCGAGTCAGTAAACTGCGCCAGTGACCCTTTAAACATCCAAATGCACACTCTACCACCATTCTGCACTTGCTCAGCCTACAGTTGAACTGCTCCTTACTACTGTCCAGGCTGCCTGTGTATGGCTTCATGAGCCAGGGCATTAAGGGGTAGGCTGGGTCCCCAAGGATAACTATAGGCATTTCAACATCCCCAATAGTTATTTCCTGGTCTGGGAAGTAAATCCCTTCCTGCAGCCATTTAAACAGACCAGAGCTCCTGAAGATGCGAGCGTCATGAACCTTTCCCAGCCATCCCAAGTTGACGTTGGTGAAACGTCCCTTGTGATCCACCAGTGCTTGCAGCACCATTGAGAAGTACCCCTTGAGGTTTACTTACTGGTTGGCAAGGTGGTCCGGTGCCAAAACAGGGATATGCGTTCCATCTATCGCCCCACCACACTTAGGGAACCCCATTGCAGCAAAGCCATCCACTATGACCTGCACATTTCCCGGAGTCACTACCCTTGTTAGCAGAAGGTCAGTGATTGCATTGGCTACTTGGATCACAGCAGCCCCCTCCAAATTGATTTCCGACTGACCGGTAGCAGTCAGGCATTGCAAGCTTCCACAGGGCTATTGCTATCATTCATGAACTGTGAGGGCTGCTCTCATCTTGGCATTCTTGCGCTTCAGGGCAGGGGAAAGCAAGTCACAAAGTTCCAGGAAAGTGCCCTTATGCATGCAAAAGTTTTAGAGCCACTGGGAATCATCCCAAACCTGCAACATTATGCGGTCCCATCACTTTGTGCTTGTTTCCCGGGCCCAGAATCGGTGTTCCACGGCATGAGCCTGCCCCAGTAACACCATGATCTCCAAATTGCTGGGGACCGTGGTTTTAGAGAAATCTGTGTTCACGTCCTCATCACCGCGCTGCCGTCGCCTCCTCGCCTGGTTTTCAGGTGCTGGTTCTGCATAAACTGCATGATAATGCGTGAGGTGTTTAAAATGGTCATAACTGCTGCGGTGAGCTGAACGGGCTCCATGCTTGCCATGCTATGGCATCTGCTCAGGCAATCCAGGGAAAAGGGCGCGAAATGATTGTCTGCTGTTGCTTTCATGGAAGGAGGGAGGGTTGACTGATGACATTTACCCATAACCACCCGTGACAAATTTTTGGCCCCATTAGGCATTGGGAGCTCAGCCCAGAATTCCAATGGGCAGCGGGGACTGCGGGAACTGTGGGATAGCTACCCACAGTGCATCACTTGGAATATCAATGCTTGCCACGGTACTGTGGACGCACACCACCGAATTAATGTGCTTAGTGTGGACACATGCACTCAACTTTATACAATCTGTTCCCAAAAATTGACTTCTGTAAAATCGGAGTACTTTCGTAGTGTAGACATGGCTCTAGATATTTACTTAGTTTTACAACAAGCTTCATAAAAAGGCCTAGCAAAGTCAGTACACACTAAAATTTCATACAACTTGTTTATACTGTTCTGTATACTATACTCTGAAATGTAAGTACAGTATTTATATTCTAATTGATTTATTTTATCATTACATGGTAAAAATGAGAAAGTAAAAAAATTTTCAGTAATAGCGTGCCATGATACTTTTGTATTTTTGTATTTCAAGGGAGGTGTAACTTGGGGGTACACAAAACAAATCAGACTCCGGAAAGGGGTACAATAGTTTGGAGAGGTTGAGAGCCACTGCTCTATATAGTCAATTGTTAAGATTTGGCAAAGCTTAGCACTGATGTATTTTGCATTTCTGATGGGAAATCCTGGCTGCTTTAGTTAGTAGTATATCTTTAGATGAAGGGGACTGACTGCTCAAATTTTCTTGTCATGGGCAGACAGAATCTTAGAATGTTAGGATTAGTGTGTTTCTCCCCACCACTTTTGGCAGAGAGATCTGTAATGGAGTAGGGCTGATTTACAGCTTTAACCACCAAAAGATGGTCTGTCCTGAATTTAACTTGTCTGTTTCTTTTGGAAATGGACCAATTAGACAATCTTGCAGCCAAGATTGTATTACTTGGAATTAGATTTTTATAGTGCTTTCTATATTATCTATCTCAAATGAGAAATGAATTATAGTAGCTGTGCTAGAATGATTATGTGAATATAAAAGAGGCACTCACCATCACCCTACCTACTATAATAACTACTTATGACAGCACCTTTTACTATCCAGAGAAAGTGTGTTGTTGAGGACAATGGACTCTTCCATAGCCTTTTTGAATAGTGTTGAGAGATCTATAATACACACCTGGGCCAATACCAGCAATAGATAATCTCCATTTAATTTCACGTATGTAAACCAGCCCATAACTTTTCCACCAGTGATGTATTGCTTCATCAGCATTGAGCAAAATCCCACCTCCTACAATGAGATCTAAACCCATAATCTTCTCTTCCAGATGGAATGATGTTACTTTCTCAGCAATAATGACCCAAAATATCCACATAATTGATTTTACAGAAACAGATACGGTACATGGCTGAGTATGGCTTGCCAAAGGCTACAGGAACATTGTGTGTTAATTCTGGTACCAATTTCTTCTTCATAATTGTGGGACAAAATGATTTGTAAACCATCTTCTTGAAGAAGCTTCTCTTTGAGTGCTAGAGAAATGATGTCAATGAGACTGCTAGTCTCTCAAGAGTCCTTCCAGGCAATGTTCTAATCCTAAAAACCAAACTGAATCCCAACTTCTGGTACTAAACAAAATATAATATAATACAATTCTATTACTATCTATCATTTTAACTGTTATATTATTATTTTTCATAGATACTATTTAAATTATCCAAAAGCTATAGGCCTGTATTCTCTTTTAGAGGCTTCATGCAAGAAAGGCAGAAAATCACCTGAAGTTTAAGTGACATAGATGCAGGAGAGAAAGAATTTAAGTAGATGGAACATCATTACCCAAACTGGAATATACTCAGGACTCCAGGGTAGACCCTGTCTGCTCATGAAAAGTGCCATGAGATTTTTGGATGACCAACAGAGACAGGACCTTAATTTTATATCTCATTCAAAATGTGGTGTCTAAAAAACAGTTCACCCTAACACCATGCTGAAACACTGAAACAAAACTGACTTGCAAGGAAAAGGGACATTTACAGAAATATCACTCCCTCAGGCACTGTGCTTTTTTTGGTCTCCCACCCAAATACTGACCAGGACCAATCCTGCTCAACTTCTAAGAGCCCCAGGTGACATGGCTGCAGAATGCTTCAACGATTCTTGCACTGTAACTTGAGCACTAGATTTTTTTTGGTAATCAAGTAGTGTATCTAGCATATTATACAGTTTCACATTTTTGACATTGTCTACCTGGATACATACATAGTTAATATTATGTCACCAAGGTGGGCCTATTTATATTAAATATCTCTTTACCAACCTTGCCACAGTTGAAGCTACTACATATTTTTAACATCATGCATTTTGTAAATTTGGGATAGGACTGAATTTTAATCCTGGCGTTAGCACCGTTCACTGTAAGTATTCCACAACAACTACATGGCACCACCAGACTTGACAGTCATGGACGCTGGGGCATATCCAAATGGATGACAGTGAGGCTATGTAGTATCTGAGGTGGCCACATAATATCTACGTGGTCACCCAACCCACCTTGCCTTCTACAAGGGCAGAGTAATGTGACTGCATAACCTAGCTATCAAATACAGTATAACAATTTGGTCCTGGAAGGTGATGTGCTACCATATACAAGGTTAGGAGGCAAGAGTGTGTGTGCATGCTTGTGCTGGTTCATCCCAACTTGAGAGACAGTCAGTGACAGTGGGACTGAATGGGCAGGATGGCCCAGCACCACTTATGGCTGACAACCTCGAAATGGAATTTCCATCCAGGAAGTGGAGACAGTGCTACCAAATGGAGATTAAGGTTTCCCCAACACTCCACCTAATAGTGTTTGAGCTAGAAGTATCAGAGAGCCCCCCAGCAATATTCAAACCCTCTCTCACACCAGGCAGTTGACATCCTTCTCTTCCCTCCCACACATCCCCATCTTGTTGTGGCTACCACTGAAGAAGCCATGGGTCTACAGTCAGGGCTGGATTTATACCTTACACACATCTAAGCACAGCATCTTCAGTGTGCCACCCCCCATGTCTACAAATGACCTTCGTGTTTTCCATAAAAAATTAAACGAAAATATATATAAACAATAATTTAAATACAGTAGAACCTCAAAGATATGAACACCAGCGTTACAGACTTACACGTCTACCGGACACCCTGTGGACCCGTAAGTCCTCAATCAGACAGCAGCACGTGCATACACACACATGCAAAGCAAATACTGTACTACCTTGGGGCTAAAGCTTCAGCCACGGGGGGTTGAGACTGCAGCTTCGGGCTTCAGGGCTCAGGTCTTTAGACAGGGGGAGCACTGGGGCTCTGGGCTTCAGCTGTGGATCCGCTCCCAACTTCAGCCCACAAGGGAGCTCTGGGGCTTGGGGTTTCAGCCCTGCAGCTCTGTTCCCACCTTCAGCCCCAGGAGGGGGGGGTGTGTGTGTGCGCGTGCGCCGGGGCTTGGGGCTTTAGCTACAGGGGGAGAGCCAGTTTCAGCCCCAGCGCTCCCCCCGTAGCTAAAACCTCGAGCCCTTGGGTCCCCCTCCCCACTGAAGCAGGGAGCAGAGCTGTGGGGAACCCCAGCGGCACTCTCCCAGGTTTAAAGTGCTGAGCCCTGGTGCTCCCATGGGGCAGGAGCCCCAAGCCCCCAGCCCAAAGCTTTGGCACCCTGAGAATCAGAAGCCCCAACTTCCCCCCCACCCACAGCCTGGCGCCCCACACCCAGCAGCTGCAGCACGAACCCCCCCATGTGGCTGAGCTCTTCTTCAGAGTTACGGAATATTTCAGAGTTATGGACAACCTCCATTTCCAAGATGTTCGCAACTCTGAGGTTCTACTGTATTAACTTTTAAACTTTTAACCTACTTTTAACTTTTAGGTGCCCCTAGAATGCCAGGCCCCTAGGCACATGCCTGCTGTGCCTAATTGGAAATCCGGCCCTGGCTACAGCAAGCAGTGAGAGAGAGAGCCAGTTTCCATGAAGGATAAGCTTTCGTGGGCTAAAACCCACTTCATTGGATGCATACAGTGGAAAATATAGTAGGAAGATATACATATACACAAAGAGAACATGAAAAAAATGTGTGTTGCCATAAGCACTATAACGAGAGTGATCAGTTAAGGTGAGCTACTATCAGCAGGCGAAAAAAACCTTTTGTAGCGATGATCAGGATGGCCCATTTCCAACAGTTGACAAGAAGGTGTGAGTAACAGTGTGTGGGGGGGAATAAGCAAGGGGAAATAGTTTTACTTTGTGTAATGACCCATCCACTCCCAGTCTTTATTCAAGCCTAATTTAATGGTGTCCAGTTTGCAAATTAATTCCAATTCAACAGTCTTTCATTGGAGTCTGTTTTTGATGTTTTTTGTTGTAATATTGCGACTTTTAAGTGTGTAATCGAGTGACCAGGGAGATTGAAGTGCTCTCTGACTGGTTTTTGAATGTTATAATTCTTGACGTCTGATTTGCGTCCATTTATTCTTTTACGTAGAGACTGTCTGGTTTGGCCAATGTACATGGCAGAGGGGCATTGCTGGCATTGAAAGGTGTGGTCTCCCATAGCTTTCAGGGATTTTAGTGACACATAAAGCCACAGATCTTTTCCAGGGATCATGAAAGATGCTTCAGCCTGTGCTTAACTTTAAGCATATAGTGAAATCTTGTTTTGGTACTTAAAATTACATGCATGCCTAAGTGCTTTCCTGCATCAGGGCTATATATTTGTATGTATATCCCATATGGCTAGGACTTGACATATCTACAATGTCCAAATACTATCTGTAATTCTACCTAATGTCTACAATTAAGTAGAATTACAGATAAGGTTTGGAATAATATTCAAAAGAACAAGAAAATTAATTGTTTGGCCCACTTTACACAGTAGGTGGAAGTTTAGCTCTAAACATTTTGGGGAAAAGGATAAATAAATCTCATACAATAAACCAATTGCTGGATTTACCATTACTATACAGGTGGCATTATGATCCCTAAACATATTGGTGAAATTTTTAATTTAATTCATTAAAAATGTAGACTTTTTTTATTCTTCAATTTAAAATGCTGCTAGCAGGTTTCTAAATTATAAATATTTCACAGGTGTTGACTAAATACTTGTTCGTAGGTAACTTAGGGTGAAAAATGTCTTGTCAATGTCCTAGGGTTTATAGTTTTATTAACATAAAACATCCCTTGGCTCCAAACAGCTGCTCCATTTGTTCTCCCTTTATATGACACTAATCAGAACGGAATATAACAACACTGGCAAAATGTTTTCTTTTAAAGCCATCACGTTAATTTCAACCTCAAAGCCATTATGCAGAGGTGACAGAATCCCATGATGATTTTTCACTTCACCTTCATAGAGTCTGAATACTTGGGTTGTATATAGGGGACAGGTGGCAGGTTTGGGAGGAGGATATCAAACCCTGGGCCAGAAAATTTGGCTGCAGCAGAGCTGCCCCATAGCAGCTACTTCACGCTGTGGAGGGAGGTGTATCTCTGCCTTCCCTATGGATCATAGTGGGGGACTCTGCACTAGCCCTGATTAAGCTATTGTGTCAGGGTTGTTTGACAACATGCTCAAGAGATTCACAATTATATGGATCCACTGTCTCACATAGGAATTAAAGTGGCAGTGGTCCACTGGGCCTGCTGGCAGGTTGGGGTGGAGAATTCTATCAGCGGTTTTAGCACAAAGCTCATTTAAACAGGGATTTTGGAGGTAGTGTAAATTTCACCCATATAATACTTGGAGAATTTACATTAATGATGTCTGCAAAAGCTTAAGAAAGGCTGTCTTGGAACAACAACTTTGCTGAATTATGAATTGGCATGGCCAACTAATACAACTGCATTTTAAATCTGGGTTATGGCTAAATAGAGCACATTTCTGTTATTTGCATTCAGTCAGGACACACAAGAGAAGTATGACATACACACCTAAATGGATTGAAAGCAGCAGGCCACAACTTTAGTTTATTTTTAATATTAAGGACACAGGTTGGCCACCAGGCATTAATTGGGTCCAGCATGGGTTGAATAGTCTGATGTCATACAACAAAGGAATGGGAGTTAGCTCCCCTACCCAAATCCCAACTTCTGATTCAGCTTCACCCTGCCACCCTCCCACTGCATGGGAGAATGCGGGTACAGAAGAGGAAGACCTCAATGTTTGAAGATTCAAGACCTCCTCTCACCCCACAGGCTAACAGGGTCCATCCGTCCCTCTTGGGACTGTGATCAGGATCACCCCAGAAGCTGGCCTTTTGATCTGCACTGGACACCAGCCACAAGTTGCTAAAATATTTACTAATATATATCATCCCTTCTTATTTTGTTATTTTACCAAGCTCTGACAACTAAGCCCTGTAGAGCAAAGCAGGAAGGGCAACTTGCACCAGCAAGAATGGCTATGGGCCCACAAATAACAAATGGCTCCCTACCTCCCCTGGAATTGGCCAGTGGGTGTTTTAGAGCAGTGGAGTCTGCCCCAAACCAATCTATCTCTCCCCAGCTCCATCCATGGATATTTTCCACCTGTGTTCTGGGCATGGAGAAAAAGAGTGAGGGCTCTATTGCAGGAGAACATAACTCACTCCAAACAGGACCCCAGGAGTGGTCATTCCTCTGCCAGTCCAATCTGGCACACCTCCTCCACTAAGACAGGAAGTGGCATGTGCACTACAAATAGTAATACGTAGCATTTGGATTAAGAGATGGCATGTCTGTGAATGTGTGCAACACTGCCAATCGGAAATATTTAAACATCAAGAATGAGGCCTCTAAAATCATGAGATTTTTTAAAATGGATTCTTTTTATTTTTGAGCCTTAGGGTACAGTTGGATTATGTTTTCCAGTGTTTGTCTGGAAAAAAGGAGGGCTAGAAACTTCTTTTTTTATATTTTTCTTTTCTTACATGAAAACTGAGAGGTTTTCAACATCAAATGAATCCATAAGTTGGAGCTTTAATCAAAACACCAAATATCATGAGTTTCATGATAAAATCACAATAAGTGGCCAAAGAATATGTTTTGGCAGGGGTAGGTTTTAAATTTTCCTTTAGTTTTGATCTGGGACATTATAAAACTACTGTTAAATAGTCCTTTAAAATGCTGTACCATCTTATAAATCTCTGTAATCAAAAGCAAAAATACACATAGCACAAACTCTTATATTCACTCTAAATATTTAGCAAATATTCTTTAGAGATTGTTCTATGCAGTATTTAATAATATGTCATTGTCATACAATGGAGATCTCTCTTATTTCTTCTATCTATTCTGCAGTCAGTTACAATATAGTCAATTATATCTACTTTTCATGCAGTGTATCTCAATAAATAATTATATTTTACTATGTTTTTCTACATTCTATCAAGGATTCATTTGTAAAAGTGATCACTGGCTATACAAATGTCTTAACAGCCCAGACAGATATACAGGGCTTGTTTCCGCCCTCACACTGATGTTTATCAGGAACACCTTTAGTGAAATTAATAGTTACACCATTGTAAACAGGAACAGAACCAGGCCAACTATAGTGAACTCATCCAAAATCTACAGACATTCTAAATCATTCCGAGGTAATTAAGTATTTATAAAATAGTTTCTGGCAGATATTAGACAACCCGTTACAGCAAACACAGAGCCTGATCCTGTATATCGCTAATTGCTTCCTGGGAGGTGCTGAGCTCACTGCCTTCAGGCTGGGCAAAGGGTACTCCACAACTTGGATCCATAGCATCCTGACACACTGACGATATCTGCAGCCACTCTGGAAAGAACAACTACTGATTGACAGCAAAAACGCCCTTGGCAAAAGAATTTGTGCACTCCAGTTATGAAATATTGGGTTGAAAGACAGGCTGCAAACAGCAGAAGTAAATCTGAGGGAACCCATGTTTTGCTACTCGCCTAGGGACTAAACAAACTATGGAGAAATACACTGGCAGAATAATATGTGACAGTGGTTCCATCTTATTGTAACCTGAACTTAAAAAGAACACAGTTCAGAGCAAATGCCAGGCTTTGTTAAAAGAGAAAAAAAGAAAATCCCGCTTAAATGAACACAGAAATTACAACAGCCAGTCAGCTAAAGGAAAATGTAATAAGAATGTCTGGATGTCTGATTGAAACTGATGCTATGTACTGCTTCTGGATAACCTTTTAGTGTCCTAAGTCCCTTTTCCTTCAGAATGGCTAGATGCATAATTCAAAGGATACTGTTTTTATCATCTTCTATAAATCACTATTTATACTTTTGGGGGCCAGAACTTCAGTTGCTGTACATCAGTGTGGCACCATTAAAAATCAAAAGAATTAGGCCAGTTTACACTAGCTGAGGATCTGGCCACAAATGCGAACAAGTATTAGCAAATGTACTTACATCCATTTAAAAACAATGTGTTTACTTTCACTTCTTCTATTATAGTTTATCACTAGCAAGCTTGCGATCCTATTTTCCTTTAGGCCTGATGCTGCACTAGTGATCATTATTCACATACATTAGGATTTGCAGGATGAGGCCAAAAGTCCTCTTAGCATAGGATTTTACGTGATAAATCATGCAACAGTGTCCCGAACCCATCAAAGTCTTATTGATTTCAATGGGACCAAGATTAAGCCCTTATTATAAAGCAACAAGGTACTATGAAGCTTAAATGTTGAGATCTATAAGCTATGAGAAATGCAGATTGACTATAAAAGGCTGACAAAAGGTATGAAGTTTTAGATTTCCCTTTATATGCTGTCAGAACAAAACAAGAGAGAGAGAATAATTATCATTAGCAAAGGCTAAAAGGAATAGTATGTTCTAAACGCTTCAGTTTACAAAAATTTCCAAAAAACACAAGTTTATTTCATGTGCCACAAAGACTGTGCTGCTTTGCAAAAGACATGTGTTTATTTCATGTGCTGCCAATTTTAAGGCTCTTAAGATGTTTTTGTTTTCAGGCACATACAACCTGATCCTGTACCACTGAGTTTTGCCACTAACAGGAGTAGACTCATAGGGCTAGAATTTCGAAGGACTTCAGCCTAAAGAAGTGCTCAGCAGCACTCAATAGCCCCTGTGATACTTTGAAAACCTGGCCATTTATTTCAGTACCCAAATGGGAGCCGAGATCTTCTGAAAATTTGCCTGCATTTTTTACAGGTTTCAGAGTAACAGCCGTGTTAGTCTGTATTCGCAAAAAGAAAAGGAGTACTTGTGGCACCTTAGAGACTAACCAATTTATTTGAGCATAAGCTTTCATGAGCTACAGCTCACTTCATCGGATGCATACTGTGGAAACTGCAGAAGCATTTTTGAGTTCACTTGGAAGGCTGGCACACGGTGTCTTCAATTGCCTGACAATGAGCTAGCCCAACAAGAACTACATTTTAATGTTATTTTTGCTTTTATCCTAACAGCTGATTCATTTCCATGTCATAAATATCTGCTACATGGCAGGCTGAGAGATATCTCAGCAAGCAGAAACAAAACACTTATCTCGGGGAACTGTGAACCTAAGTCTCAAGTCAACCTGGCTGACCAATTTTTAATGTATCAAAGGTTTGGGATTTTTTCCTCTTGAGGAAGCGCTAGTTAAAATAAATTCACTTCAAGCGTATTAACTTTTAATTAATTTTCTTACAATAACCAGAAAAAGGGGTCTCCACTAATATAAGAAAAAAATACATGATATAACATATAAACCCAGGTCTTCCACAAATTTTCATAATACCTATGTGAGGAAAAGGACCTATTATCTCTAAAAGTAATGCTGTCATCTCAAAGCACTTTACAAAGGCCGGTAAGCTTTGACACCAAGGGAAACTTACATGTAGAGTGGTAAAGTGACTTGCCGAATGTCCCACAGTGAATTAATGGCAGGGCCAGTAGTAAATCTCAGAGATGAAATCCTTGCCCGATTGCAGTACATGGCAAAACTCCCATTGACTTCAATGGGACAGGATTTCTACCCAGGTCTTTTTGTCCAGGCCCTCTCCACTTGTCCACACCACTGTAAAAGAATATTGGTTTTCTTTTTTTTTCCCCTCTCAGAAATACAATACAAACACAATCTGTATAGAGTCAGATTGTGATACCCTTATTCACAAAGAGCAGCACTTTACAAGTAGCACCATTGGCTTCAGTGTGTTACAAAGTATAATTCTGCATGAGTAAGAGTATCAGCACTTGCTTTATACACGTTGTGCTATATCATAGGTTCCGTCATACACACTGAGGTGTCAATGCTTTCATTTCATTCAATCATTCCTTGATTTTTTTCATATGGAGACACCAAGGACCAAATCCCATGCCCCTTACTACCCATGAGTAGGCTGCTGACGAGGATATGCCCTGTGATTTTTAACGAGGCTTGAAAAGCAGTAGACAAAAGAAAAATAAATAAATATACATACGCAACTTAATCTGTGAATTTCCCCTTGATTTACTCGCCTAACAGTCCTTCTCTTCCTCCATAGTTCACTGGGCTCCCTTTTGAAAACTTTCCCTCGAAAGCTCATTGTATCAATGGGAACTCAAGCAGCAAACAAATCGCTCTTTAAAAACTGTGTTCCTTTAACCTTTTTGCTTCAGCAGCTTCAGCAACCCGAATGAAGACTGTTCAAGAGGGAAGTGTGTCTAAAACTTAACACATGCTGTATCCACAGTAACTGAACAGAAAGGAAAAGAAAACCAGCAATAACTCATTGCTTCCTGTGAGTAATATTCTGCTATTGGAAAGACAGTATCTCATTAAGCCATAAATAAAAGCTTAGCACCTTGTCTTTATAGCAGATTGAAATAGGAAGCTGTAGAGAAATTATTACAGCTTAACGTCTATCTTTGCCTCCAAAAAAACATTTATGTCCTTTACCCAGCCCCCTCCCCGCCAAACTCTTCATTGGTCAAAAGCCAAAATGACTGAGTTCAGAGACGATAGTGGGGCAGGGGCACAATTTTAAGGTTTTGACGGTCTTCAGCAGGGTTCAGGGCAGGGCATATAAACCCTGGCAGAAATCAAGGGAGGGGGCACGTGACCCTGCATAACCATACGCCCCCCACCCCCCCCCACACACACTACGCATTGCCTCTGACTGAGTTCTGCTTGTATGGACGCAGCTGCTGTTACATATGCATTTGCAATCTGAATAAACCGAAAAAGTTTATTCTCAAGACAAGAATCTTCTTTGCTATCCACCATAACTCCCATTTTTGAGAACAGTTACTTAGGTCATCATTTTCAGACATCTGAGGTTAAATAAACTCCGCTTTTTGTATCTGAATAACAGTTCCTCTTTTTCAACGGTATGAGGTACCAATAAGAGGAAGAAAAGCTCTGTAAAATGTTACATCTATAGACAATAGACAGCTATAGACATTTTTGATATATGATTGTTCAAATTATGTTTTTGACTTGTAAGATATAATACAAGAAATCTCTGCTTTAATTTTTCCTCCCCACTGATGTATAAAATATCTGAATAAAAGAATATTTATTACCAGAGAATGTAGTCTAAAAAAACTATTGAAGAGAAAATATCTTCTGAAAATACTCTCAATTTAAAAAAAAATCCCTCTCTCTTTCCTATTTACAACACTTCTCAGAACACTTTCTACATCCTCCTTTTTGTGTTGGGATTTTTAAGCGTATTCTCCCTTTAACAACAGTTTGAATCCAGGGTAATTCTGCTGGCTTCAAAAAGGAATCTGTCCATTTGGTGTCATCTGAATTACTCTGCATTTATAACATTCTAACTGAACAGAATTTGGTCATCTAGCTCTAATTCTACAGGGTCACATACAGGAAGGCTAAAAGATTACCTTTCTGTAACATCCAGGCTGCATTTCTATAGAAGCATTATTAATCTAAGGCTTTGGTAACCATATAGGAAGTATCACCGATGCATACAGTCCCATGATCTCCTCAGGTCACATTAGATCTACCTGATATACTGTATAGCCATTTCCGCAAAAGCTATCTCAGTCCATTAACTTGCAGTCCCCTTCATAGGCATTACTGGTACAAAACAGGTTTAGAGCCCACAGAGCTAACCACAGGAGGATCAATCACAGAGTACAGGGTTCCTCTGGTGATATAGAGCCATTATAGCAGCTCCTAAACATCTCTGTCCCTGCTGCCAGGGTAGGGGATATACTGGAGGTGGGACCAGATCTTGGAGCTTCTTACATTCTAGCAAGCCAAGGCTACAGCTTCTTGAAGACAATGGCAGCAATATAATTTAGGGCAGCTGTCAAGCTACTCTAAACTAAGATAGGGGATTAGACAAGTATATAGATATCCCAGGACTGGAAGAGCACAAAGGACACTTTTCCACCACCACTGCTTGGCCATAGCTAAGGATATGTGTCATGCTATATTTTCCCATCACAGTTTCTCTTTATGGGTCACTCTTTTTTTTTTTTTTAAATGATGTGTTTGATCCAAGACAATTGGCAGTTTTCCTTAATTCTCACTATGGCTGAGCTACGTCTGTCTGTTATTCTCTCTTCCTGAGTTGTGGGTGCAAAAGCTAGCTATGCATTCCTTTTTCAAAAAGCTTCAAACTGCAGTAAAAATAACATTCCTATAATTTTTTACAGTCATCATGCAGCACATAGTCTGAGGCCTGTGACTTTGTCCTGAGTGCCATGTTTTCCTTCCAATTTCCAGCAAACCCTTTTCAACTCCTGAATGTCTTTAGGCATCTTTCAAAACCTCTGCAGTATTCCATATTTCTAGTAGTAACCCATGTGCAGTATTCCCATGCTAAATGTGAGAGTTCTTGTCTTCTGATGGCCGTTTGGAAGGATGAACTGCTACAGCACATCCTTATGAAACAGTATGTCAGCTGGATCAGCCTGCTTGTTTTTGTCTATGACATTTCACAACTTAGAATACAGTGAAACCTGAACAACAGACCACTCTTAATAGGCCACTTCCTGCCTTCAGAGACCACCCCTCCCCCCTACTGAGCAAAATTCTGCTTTTTTTTCTTTATTAGAAGACCATCTCTATTAAACAAATGAATTTTGCTGATCTCTCCAATGATCGCTTAAGATAGGTTTCACTGTACACACATTAAGCAAAGCAGTGAAAGTCTTCACTGTCTGGCAGTAAGAGATGGAAAAGAGAAGTCCTTTGCCAAGACATGCAGACATTGCCAGTGGCTAACAATACAGAACCACAACATTAACAAAGCTGGAATTCTTCCTTATTTTCTCTCAAACCACTTTACTCTAGTTGATTCCTAACAGCCTCTCACATGACACAGTGGATGGAACTGCCAAGACAAAACATCCTTGCCAGACATTAAATTTAATGCTGGAAACTTCAGCTCTGTTGAATTAACTTAATTCAGGTATAGATTCCTCTCAGAGTCTCTTTAGAATATCGACCACTTTCTCTAACACTTTATCATGCCAAAGGGCCATAAGGTTTCCTTTCCTCAGACCTCTTTCACTATTGCTTGATTGCAGGAAAATAGGCTGAACATTACTGATGAGTGAAACTGAGAAGGGACAGAAGTGTTGGGCCAAAATGTGACTTCTAGTCACTGCCCCAGGTTGGAATGAGCATAGTATTGTTGCCCGCCACCCTGAAAAGTGAGTGATGACCAATGTCTCTGAATTGTTTTTTCTCTGAGGACTATGAACAGTGTATTGCCAGCAGTTACAAGTTACCACACACCTCCTTCTAAGCAAGTACATTTATTCTTAAGGTAAAAGCATTACAGACAAAACATATTTACAAAAAAAAACAATAAAAGTCCCTATACACATGCTAAAAGCTTACCAGAAGTTACCCCTCAGCCTTATTGGGCCTCGCTGGCTGCTGTCTTTTCAATCCTGCCACAATGGTTGGGGCCCTCTTGGACAGAAGGTCCTGTCCATTTGCTGGATCAGAAAGAAAGCCTTGTGTCACTTCAAGCTCATCCTTTTATATCAAAAGCCATTTCTTTGTCTTCTAGTCTCTGGATAACCCAGCTTGAACCAGTACACATAAACCCCTCCAGGGGCTGATACCACTATAGAGCTGTTTAGTTGCAGTGACTTGCCTTTGACACCTCCCACTGTTTAAATTCCCAAAAGAGCTGTGGAACCCCCACCCCAAGAAGTAGAACACAATCATACATAAATCATTTATATATTTAATGGCCCGAAAGATACAATATCTGTCACAAACTTCCCGCCCCCTGCAGCACACATATTTAAAGGCCTGTCAGAGTCTGGTCCTTAGTTTGGCTCAGAAAAACATTCCAAAATCAAGATGCAGATTTGAACTTTATCCAATCTCTAAAGTCTCTATACTGAAACTGGAGACCTGACAAGAAACTGGAGGCTCTCTCCTATCCTTCCGGATTCTGGTCAGGCTGGAGATCCTGCAAGGGCAGCAGGGGATATTGTCACTTCTGCTTCCTGAAGTTAACTGAACTTCTATGAACCTCAACATAAATAAAAGGTGATTTTAGGTTCAAGTTGCTTGTTATTCTACTTACACCCATTTTTCTATCCCCATTGAGAATCTTCCTGTCTTTCTTCAATTATGTGACTCCCAGTATTATTTATTATAATTTCTGGTAGCACCCGCAGCAGGCTTTGAGTGTTACATGCATAGCTGAAGGCACCGTCTCTGTGCTGAGAAGCCCACAGTCTGAATACTGAGAAATCAACAGAAAACATGTAAGAGGTGGCGGAACAACAAATATATATAAGTAGGACTGGTACGCTGGTGGGTGTAATAAAAAAAATCTTTCTTTTACCTTTTTTCTGGTGGGTAAGACATTGCTGTTTTGAGCAGGTATTCTCTGTACCTATAATAGGGAATATCATTGGGACCAGTAATATCTTATCTCCTAGTAAAAGTGTAAAATAAAACTTTCCTGGCATCTACTGTAAATTATATCCTAATTACTCCTCAATCTTGACAGTGGCAGCCAGCAAGTTCCTTACAACCATCAAGGAAATTACGGATCTTTAGAGATCTTTGGACTTTTACAGATCTTGACCACTACATCATTTAGATTACCACACACATTAATGTTGCGAATAGAACAGTAAACTGATGTTTCCGTATAATTGTTGCAAGCATTCAGTTGTTAAACTTTTTTTTTTATTGAAAGAATGATAATAGACTTCTCTCAGCCCTCTGGAACAGATTCACTCTGTAGGATCCTGTCAAGCAGATGTTGGAGAGTGCAAGTGTAAGGCTGACGGATCCCAGTCATCAGCAGGCAGGGGACCTCTGGAGCTTAGTGCATGAGCCTCTATCGCATGAGCTAAAAGCCAACTGGCTGTTAGCTAAGGCTGTACAGCAGACTCATTTAACTCTCCCTCTTTATGTGGTCTCAGTGCCACTAGCTGGGACAGAACATCACACCCAGGAGGGGTGTGGGTTACACAAGTCTCTCTTGTTTTTATACTTTTGGAAGCTGTTTTATATATACCAGTAGCTGAGTAGGACCATGATGGGTGAGAGCTGGTGAGAGCAGTTTGCTCCATGCAACTCTTCATGGGGCTCAAGGATATCCTTATTATTTCCTCTTCTTCTCTCACCTTTGTCTAAAGGAACTTATTGTTACAGAGGTTCTCCTATCAACACCACTCTTTTAGGTCTTCATCCAAAGCCCACTGGAGCCAAGGGAAGACTCCTATTGACTTTAGGTCAGGCCCTTAAATGGCAGAGACAGTAGCTACCAGACAGCACTGTAAGGTGTTCCTTTCCTCCTGCACTGAGCATTTCTGCCTCTGAAACCTTCCCAATTTCTGCTGGTGCAGGTCTGAATGACTGATCTTGAAATAATTATCAGCTTAAATGTCTATTAAATTGGATACATTAATATGGCTAAATCCCCTGAACTGCTTTAAAAGTCACAACCATAAAGTGCAATGTAAACATTATTATTTGTATTATGAGCATCCCCAGGTAACAAAGTGATGTTACTAAGCCTCAGTGTTGCCCCAACTATTTTTTTTAAACAGGCTGGATCACCACAAGCGGTTCTCCCTCTTCCAGGATCCTTGCCTGGTAACTGGGAGCTGTTGCATCTGGCTGAGACATTTGGGTTCCAGAGAATGTTGAAGTATTCAGCGAAATGATGAAATGTCAGTTAGTTACTTCAGTGTTTGACTAGCATCTGCTCCAATGTCTTAGCTGACCATTTTCAAAGTTTTCAGTGTTTAGAATGAACCTAACAATATGAAGTATCTGGATATCAATGTGATTCTTTCTTTCTTTCTTTCTTTCTTTCTTTCTTTTCTGGAAATGGCTATATATTCTTTAGCTTTGTGGCCAGTTGGTATCTGATCTGCTTTATCTTCAATGAAACTCCAATTAAAAAATAACAACTCTCTTTCTTTCTTTGTTTCTGTTCAAATCTTCATCTGATGTAATTTGTTTTCCCCCTACATCTATGAATTATTTCATGTTGTCATTAACTTCAGTTTGGATTCATGATATGCACTGATGCGCGCATGTGTAGCTGTACACAGAAATGAACCATCAATGTGCTTTGCTGTCCTTTGTTTCATTAGTGTTTTGATGGTGGCCCTATAGAAATATGAATATTAAGTGTCAAAGATCCACATCTTCAGTTAACAATCTCAAATATAAAGACACTTTCTAAGGATATTAGGCCAAATATTTAAACTTATAGTTGATGTACTGAACTTGAAATCATACTGTCCTCCCAAAACTATATAATCTGTCTATATTCTACAAAAATGAATCATAATGTAACCTTAGCTCCAAGTAACAATGCTGGCACTTTCAACAAACTGAGTCCTCAATTTCTTTAGACTCATTGGAACTCACATGCAATGATAAGAACTCACAGCAAGTGTCAGGAGAATGAAAGCATTGCAGTCTGCTCAGTACTTTTGTCCCAGAAGGATACTGACACATAAAACATAGAGCAGGTTAAAAATGTGTCCCTGATTTGTGCACCCATAGGAAGAACTTGCACATGCATGCATTGGATATGGACTTTGGAAAATGCGGACTTTTTTTTCCCCACACATTCTTCACAACACAATAAAACCAAATACAATATACAAAACCATAATAAAACATCACACTTCTAAAATGCTCCCCCAGAGAAAGAAACAAGGAAGGACTATTTAAAAAGAAAAGTAAATAAAGGAAAGAAAAGAATTGTAAGGGAAGGTGATAAATATTGGAAGGGAATGCGTTAACTGGCAAAGAGGTGATGACCGAGTGACATGGAGACTAAACACCATTCTCATTTCTAGGCCTTCTCATGCATACATCAGAGGTGAGGAACCTGCGTGAGGTGATATGTGAAAGGCTGCACTGCCACCACATGTGTTGCAGTGTTGTGTGGACAGAGGAGGAGTTCATTCTCTTCCATATCAACCTAAATTGGCTTACTTAAAAATAACTACCACTAAAAATAACTAATAAGAATAACACTTAACTCTTAAAATCAGTGACTAAATCAAAAGGAGAATCTTTTCTGCTCACTCTTATACTGCTTATTTTGCCAAAGCCAAGTCATCTATCCACTCAGAGTATTATATTTCCTGATGTTAATTGCTGCCAAGCGGCAGGGTAAAAACAAAACAAAACAGCACATTACTTAAATTCTTGAGATGTAGAAGCCTGGCTGAAGGAATATAGACTATAGCCTCTGTAAAATCAGGCCAACACTGAAACTATATTAATTGTACAGAAATCTTCCGTTATTTCCTCCACCAAAAGAAGTACACAATCATTCTCTGTCTCTTTTGAATGGCATGCAGCATTTCCTAATCTGTTGCAGTTCCTGCATGAGCCACAAAAAATAAAGAGCTAAATAGCAAAGATCATGCCAAATTTCTGACTTCTGCAGAGGAAACAGAAGTAGCTGCAAATTCACTTCCCATCACTCACAGCACGTGGACGTGAACTCAGGAACCAATAAGAAGTTAAAAAAATACAAAAGATGGAGCCCTGTGGGGAGACTTGAGAGTCTGACACTTAATGCTATTGTGATCATTCCTCTGGCAATCTTCTGCAAGATGTTCAGTGTTACATACTCTATTGGGCTCCCCCATCTTTTCTGGCCAACAATTGGATGCCGCATGGGAGTCACAAGAGCTGAAGGCTGTGCTAGTATATTTCAGAAACTGAGAATGATAATCTGGATAATAGTGTATAGGTTGCATTAGCCGATAAACTACATAAATATACACTGCTATTGCTGTTTACATTCATCATCTTTGCTTTCATTTTCAATTCAGAAGCACATAATTATTGTTCATCTGATCCTGCGTGCTCCAACAATGCAACATTGCTAAAAGTAGGTCATGCAATTGGACTGACAGAATCATATCAGATATAAATTTGTCATCCCTTCAGAGATTTGTCAGAGCACTACTAAGAAATTAATTATGATCGATGTCATACACCTCACACAGATTCCATGGTCTAAATGCCAAAAATCCAGAGAGAAAGATATCGTATCAGAAGTCAGACATTAATCTTTCTTTGCCAAAGACCACTATTATCTGTCTCTTCATGATGTTGAACATGTTAACAGCTCATTAGTGGTTTGTGAATGCACCAATGGGAACACCATGCTTGTCAAGATCTCCTCCTTAAACAGGTAAACCAAACATTACAGCAGGAGAAGAAGCAGCTATTGCAATTTAAGTTGCATAGTTCTTTCTATTCTAACCATTTGTCTTCAGGTGCTCAAAACTTTACAAAAGTGTCACCTTTGGGGCTGAAATGTTCCAAGTTAGTGTTTGTCCGAAAGCATGTTTTTACTGAGGAAAAAACAGTTCTACCATTTTCGAGAACAGGAAGAGTGAAAAAACCCTACCTCATTATTAAAACAAACAACTTTTTTCAGAACTGCTCTAGCACCGAATCAGCATGGTGCACAAAGCTGACATTTGCCAGGCAAATAGGACGTGTTCCTGTTGAGCACCCAGGCTCTGATCTAACCAAGCACTTAAGCATTTGCTTAACTTTAAGCATGTGATCAGTCCAGCTGAAGAGTTAAACAAGCTCATTCTTTCACTTGCTCTACAAATCTGTAAAACTAGCTCTGACCACATGGAGGGCTGAGAATTCATCATGATAACTGTGACATTAGCACACAAGGTAAGCTCTCCAAGGCAGTGTGATCTCTGCAACAAACAGCCATGAAAGGAAAACACAAGTCTCTTTTATAATATCTGCCAGGGCTCTGCTAATGTGCCTTTCCAGACATTGGCTCCTGAGGTCACCAGCTCCAGCTATGTCAATCCATCTCTTTTCTTCTGAGGCTGACAGTGCACTGATTCCAACTGTTCTTTTCACTGTGCTTTTATCTTCGCTTCATGCCACAGGTATTAGTGTATCTCATGCAGAACAAATATGTGAAAGGTTCCTCTATTTCTGTCCACTGCATGAAAGGTGAAGACACACCCTCTCGTGGAAGTAGTGGCGTCATGAGCTTTCAATGGGTTGCACTTGCCAGCTTCTTTGTTCACAGTCAGAGTCCATGGGACTCCTTCCTGGTTGAAACTTCCTTCTGAGGGGAGAGGAAGAGGGAGGTCTTGGTGAGGATATTTTGTCAGTCATGTGTTTGATTTCACATAGAGTGCTTAATGGGTCTTACAGTACACACACACACACAACCTCAAACCGCCTGAACAGCATTCATGGGCGCTTGCTGTTAGTACATCCTGAGCCACCTGCTACCCCTTCATTGGTTTTCCAAGTTTCTACTCATAAAAATTCCTCCCAGTTCTCCCATTTGGGAAGCATGGTCAGCTGTGTGTGGAAGGAGCAGTCCCTACATCCATGCGGATCTTGGGAGGCTAGTAACGGATGCACAGCTATCTGCTGCTCCTATTTCCCCTTTTCAGCATGTCATTCATAGCAACCTTGCTGTTACGCTGCAACTCGCTATCAGATGCATCTTGGAGTGAGGTTGCAATGGAAGATACTGTTGGTCTGATCAGCTGCAACTTCTGGGCAGATTTCCATGTTGGAAATCCACCTGCACCCAAGGGGTGCATGATATGTTCATCTGCTACTCCTCGCCCCTGATTCTCCTTTCATTTGCACTGGTGCCAACAAAGAGTAGCTCCAATGAAGTCAATGGATTTATATGTCCATAAAACTAGTGAGAGGAGAGAAGAGAATCTGGCCCCAACTCTCTTTTTTCACCACCAGCACTCCTTCCCACATCTCTCAGGAGTAGTAGCAATGGGGGTGGGGGGAAGGGAGGTGACATTGTACAGCAGCCCTTGGTTCCAAGTTGGGGGTGTGGAGTCTCTATATGTGGGTTCTCTGCTATGCTGTCCAGCAGCACAGACAAAATACACTATTTCATCGGCTTTGGCCCCTAGTGCCCCTAAGTACGTTGCATCAAAACTGGGCTGTATTATTCCCCCTAAACAAACAGAATTCTTTCCCAGCTTTCATACATCAGGAATCGGGGCAGTGAACATAAACCTTCCATTAGCCATTTAATCCTGCTGATTCAGATAAAAACAAAATAAGCAATTACTTTAATTTCTTCTTTAGTTTACTCCATTGGGAAATCTTAAAAAAAATTACTCTTGTTTTCATAGAGTAGGGCTGGAGTCATGTCTTGATAACAAAACACAAATAATGATGAAGGGCCATAAGAGGCCATTAAATAATTTAATCATCTTTGTTTACTATTTCCAGACATGATGCTGTTTGCAGTTTCTGGCTTCCACTGCACGCGGTGGTTCTAATGTGTGCCATTGATGTCTATTGTCAGTTACAAAAAGAATTGTTTTTCTTTGTTTATTTGCCCAGAAAAGCTCAGCTCAAACACAACATCTGGTTTACAGAGAAATTCCACATTTTTACTCAATTTCCCAGCTGGCATGATTGAAGCAGGAGGAGGTCAAGCAACTTGGCCAAGGTCATATACAGTCTATCAGTAGCTCTGTCAGGATTAGACCATGGGATCCCCTTGACTGCTTTGTTCTTAACCACTAAACTGGTCTCTCTCCTTATACTGTACTATGTGCACAAGTCTGTGTTGCTGTGCCTGACAGCTACTCTGTTAAATATTGCATTCTTGTGGCCCCAGACACATATGTGCATATCCTCACAGCTCCTGGGTCTATTCTGAGCAGCTCAGTGGAAATAGACCACACGTGATAATCTATCCTTTGGATACTCTGAAATACCCAGCTCATAATGTGATTTTGGCAGACATATAAAAAGATTAGGAATTTCAAAAGCGGCTGTGATGGACTCCCTTTTTCTTTTACTACATAAGGAATGAATGTGAAGTCCTGCTAGTAAGATTTGCATTAATTTAGTTTAGTGCGCAGCAAGGGGAAAGGAATTCAAAACAAAATGCTCTCTTAGCCCTCTCCTCTTCTAGATGGTCTGCACGGGTCTGGAGGCAGAACCAGTTTGGGCCAGTGTACACAGCGCTGGACTGGGAGTCAAAAGACCAGTGTTCTATTCTTGGCGCTGCCACTGTACAACCTACGACACGTCACTTCACTTCCGTTTCCTGTCCCATCCTTTGGGTGCTTAAACCATAAGCTCTTAAAGGCAAGGACTCTCTTGCTATGTGCTTGTAACAGTGCCTAGCCCAACATGCCCCCAGCTGCCACGGTGGCCTGTCGGCATTACTGTAATACTACAACTAAAGTTTCAGTCACCTGGATTTATTAATGGCTCATCAGCTCTGGATGGGGGGTCATTTTATGGCTTAGCTGGGATTAGAAGCTGATAACTGGGAACCCTAATAGATATTTGTGATAAATGGGTGGTGTTTTTTTTTCAAATCACTGATGAAGTAGTTAGTTATTTATTTATGAACATGAAGAAAGGCTGGAAGAGACAGACAGGAACAGAGGAAATCCTGTACCCCAGAACTGGCCCTAGTTTTGTGGGGCCTTGTGCGAAGTAACATGTAGGGCTGAACCCAGCTCTGCCTATTAGGTTTCTCCTGATCTCCTACCATTAGGCTCTGAATACTCCCTCCCATCACCCCCCAAACCGAGCGACACCCCAGCAAGAATTTACGGTGGACCTAGTTACTCAACCTGAGATGCCTAGACCTGGGAAGCGAAACTAGCAGAACATCCATTTCCTTGTTCCTTTTCTTTGTATTAGGTAGATCTGTTTTCAGTTACAATGCAGGCGAGGGTACTTTTATCAGCTATGGGTTTTCTGGGATTTTTGCTACACATTCCCACCAGTTTGCACATAGAACTACGCATGTGAATCTCAGCCAACATTTCACTTCAGCTCCAAGAGGTAAGAGATATATTGTCCAGTGCTGGTAATGTTAATATCATGTGGTTTTATTTCTTATAGGAAGGTAACTTCCTAGTATCATTCCAAAGAGCTCTTCTATCATGGCATTCACAGCGAACGTGCTATACAGTTTTGTTTTGCTTTACAACTGACACCTTTATTAGCTCTTCATAAACATACTTTGCAAACTATTAGCCTGATCCTGAAAGCATTATGTGAGTAGAGCCAATGAAGTACAGGTGAAAACAGGCAAGAGGATACAACAAAGTGCAATAATATTTCAAAAGCTAGGAAAGGAAAAGAATGAATGTTACACTGAGCATTAAGGGCTAGATTGTGGAATTTACCCTTACTAAAGGCCTCCACAGATCCCTGCAGCCCCAAGGACAACTCAAGAGGCAAACCTGCTCCTCTAGGTGCTCCAGCCCAAGCCTGCTGGGGGCTGACAGAGGGTAGAACCACAGCCGTGTTTCCTCCCCACCTTCCTGGGGATGATTTTCTCCAAAGGGAATCTTCCCGTTGTGTGGCGTGCACAAAGATGATCCTTTCCTCTTGAGCCTTAATCATCCTACCCTGTCATAAATATAAAGGGAAGGGTAACCACCTTTCTGTCCCCAGTGCTATAAAATCCCTCCTGGCCAGAGAAAAAACCCCTTTCACCTGTAAAGGGTTAAGAAACTAGGATAACCTCGCTGGCACCTGACCAAAATGACCAATGAGGAGACAAGATACTTTCAAAGTGGGGGGGGGGGGCGGTGCGGCAAAGGGTCTGTCTGTGTGACGCTTTTGCTGGGAACAGATCAGGAATGCAGCTCAGAACTCCTGTAAAAAGTTAGTAAGTAATCTAGCTAGAAATGCGTTAGATTTCTTTTGTTTAATGGCTGGTAAATAGCTGTGCTGAATGGAATGTATATTCCTGTTTTTGTGTCTTTTTGTAACTTAAGGTTTTGCCTAAAGGGATTCTCTATGTTTTGAATCTGATTACCCTGTAAGGTATTTACCATCCTGATTTTACAGAGGTGATTCTTTTACCTTTTCTTTAATTAAAATTCTTCTTTTAAGAACCTGATTGTTTTTTCATTGTTCTTATGATCCAAAGGTTTGGGTCTGTGTTCACCTGTACAAATTGGTGAAGATTTTTATCAAGCCTTCCCCAGGAAAGGGGGTGTAGGACTTGGGGGTATATTTTAGGGGGAAGACATCTCCAAGTGGGCTCTTTCCTGGTTCTTTGTTTAACATGCTTGGTGGTGACAGCATAGGGTTCAAGGACAAGGCAAAGTTTGTACCTTGAGGAAGTTTTTAACCTAAACTGGTAAGAATAAGCTTAGGGAGTCTTTCATGCAGGTCCCCACATCTGTACCCTAGAGTTCAGAGTGGGGAAGGAACCTTGACATACCCCCACACACCTACACTGGGGACAGGGACAATCTGGCTCTACCCAGCTAGCTGGGTTATGTACCATGTCAGTCCAATTAATCCATTCAACCAGTACTGCAACATGGAACATACTGTTGATGATTTCAATGAAACAGCATTTAAACACAACAAAGGAGGGAGCGTCAGGAGCTCAGAAGCTAAGCGGTTAACTTCTGATTCTCTACAAATACATCCTGCATCTACCAGAAACAAGTGCCAGTGTAAGCAGGGGAACAGTCCCGCTATTGTGGGGAACTTTCCTGGCTTCTGCACTACCCCAGTGAACTGGGCTAGCGAAAGGATCTGAATTCTCACTCCCACTTCCTTTACCCAGTTGCCTCCCTGCCCTTGAGGGCTCCCCTTCCACTCTCCTGTCTGGCAGAGTCCTCGTAACCCAAACAAGGTTGGGCCCAGGATTCCTGAGGGGCTCGATCCCCAACCCTGCTGTGGTCACTTAGGACAGGGGCTAGGGTGTCCCCACTCCGGGGTACTCTCTCTGCACTGGGCACTTCTCTGACCCACTGACCATTACATACAAGTTAAAAGTTATTTAATCAACAATTAATTTTAAAAAGAAAAAGGGAAAATGGGAAAGGTTAAAGGAAACACATCACCCTGCTCTGTGGTAGGGAACATCACAAACAGTGTCTCTGGAATGTCAGGGCACTTCACAATCTGCTCCTTGTAAGTCCCAGGCCTTCTTCTCAGGCTCTGGCTGTGCTGCAGGGATGCTGTGGGTTGGACACTCGCTCTGGTGGCGGCCACACGCTCTCAGGCTCTAGGTGGCAGGGCCCTTCTTCCCAGCATTGCCCCCGCCCTGTCATGGTTAGCAATCTGCACGCACGAGTCTGGCCTGCAGAGCCTCCTGGCTGAGGTGTCTCCCTGTGCTGGGCCCACTGCCCAGAGTTCCCCTCGCTCTCCTCAGCTGCTCATGACACCCGACTCCGGACTGCTCCAGCCCCAGCTCCAGTCTGCCTCAGCACTGCTGCTGCTCTGCCTCCAGCTCCCTGGGCTGCTTCTTTGGCCCCTCTGCCTCTGGTTGCTACAGCTCTGCTCCCAGGACAGGTCTGCTCTACAGGCTGCTTCTGTGACTCTGCTCCCAGCATTGACCTGCTTCGTGGGCTGCTCTTCTGGCCCCTCTAGCTCTGGTTGCTCCACCTCTGCTCCCAGGGCAAGTCTGCTCTCTCTGGGCTGTGCCTCTGGCTTTGGGGCTGCAGCTCTGCTCCCAGCTCAGCTTGAGCCCCTGCTTTCTCCTTAGCTCGGCCCCACTCTGTCTCTCACATGGAGGACAGGACCTCCCTGGCCTCCTGACTCCCTGATTAGCCTGCCCGCCCTGTCATTCACGCTGACCTGGAGGATTGGCCTTTCCCCATTGCTCTTAGGGACTGTCAGTCTCAGGGCCCTGATTCCCCATTGACTCCTTCCCCCTTTAAGTACTGGGAGCTAGCAACTAAAACACCCCCACTGAATGTTAGTAAGGGGGCAACAGTCCCCTTACATTAGCAAGGGATGTGGATAGTTACTAAAGCAGAGCCTGCTTGCAGTTCTTTCCCAGTCTGTTCCCTTTTGTGTGCTAAACTAAGCAAATATAGTCTCAGCCTAGGAACAAATCCTTCCCAAGAAATCTCCTTGTCTCTTAAATATGTATCAGATAATGTACAAGATCACCAGGCTGGAATGCTTTACCATATTTGTATAACTCTAAACTGCTTTCAATTTTGTTTTTAAAAGGAAAACTGACAGGCAGGAGTGGGTGGGTGAGATTCTGTGGGCTGCGTTGTGCAGGAGGTCGAACTAGATGATCATAATGGTCCCTTCTGACCTTAATATCTATGAATCCATAAATGACTGAAGCATGCAATAGTTTTTGGCAGTTTAAAAATACTGTGTAAAAATTCTCCTTGGGAGTTGGTACAAATTCAACTCACCTCTCAGACATTTTGGGGGAAATTTTTGTTTGTTTGTCAAAACATGTCTTTTTTGTTTAATGAACAAACATTTAAAATATACATAAATTTAAAAATAAACTGCACTAAATGTGAACAGTATCACTCACACTGACAAAAGCAAGGATGTTAACACATGGCTCAGACATCAGCTTTATACTATGAATTGGTGTGTCCTACAGTGTTTCTAATATGAATAATGATCTACTGCATAAAGATTAGAACTGAGCACTTTCTCAAACCATTTGTACTATTTACAAATAACTCTTCAGTTTTACTGTGTGCACCATTTTTTGTTCACTTGCTCACAAATATTCCTGCAGATTGTTTTCTGTTTGTATCAGTGTTCGATGAATAAGTGTTCTACATGTGAAAACCCATGTTCAAGGCTGTTTACACACAGTTATGGCTATATTCATTAGTCACACCGCAGGTCCTTGCCCTTATTAATAAAGGTTCTGTCATGCAATCAGTGGAAACAAAGCCATGCAACTTAGGTGCACACAATACACAATCACACAATACAAGGAGTTAACAATAAAGAGCTGAAGACATACGCAAAGCAAACAGTTCATCAACAATCCATCAGGCTGGACAAAAATCAATTATTTTATTTTAAAAAAATTTAAAATCTCAGATTTTTTATTTAACTCAGATTTTATTATTTTGCTATTTAAATTTAAAAATAAACCTGTTCAAAATGAAATCTGAATTCAATACAAAATATGTTAAGGCCTAACCTTATTATAATCTCTTAAAGCATTTAAATTAAAAATAAGTACGCTGAATCCATGAGCCTTTATCAAAAACTCTTAGTTAAAGGCCGTTTATCTCTATAAAGAAGGAATCAGAGAAAAAAACATCTAACTTTTGAGGTCAAACTTTACAAATATGGCACAATATGTCATATACTGTATTTTAGGATTGTTCTGTTTACAAAAAATAAAATTTATATGCTGTTTTGTGTGTTTAATTAGCCATTCTAATGCAGTTATCATCCCAATGCAGCTTGATACAAATTATCTAATAATAAGCAATATATCATTCACCATTTTCTGACATACTAAAAATGTACAAGTAATAAGAATCTGAAAATAATAAGCCATTTAATTGCTTAAATAAATGTATGTAGTTATAGTGTATCCAAACTGGTGGCAAAAAGATGTACCAAATCTAGTGTAAAGGTTCTATTTAGTTTTAAATCTACATATGGTGATGGTTATAGCCAACCAATGAGAATGCACCATTCTTTAGAAAATAACTGAAGTACAAATGGAAAAGTTAATTAAAATTGATGATTTAAATCAAGGCTTTCCACGTGGTGACTTAAATCATGATTTAAATTCCTGATTTAAATAGCCATGATTTAAATCAATCCACCCTGCAAGCCACAGGCTGAAATATGTTCTGCCAAACAATTGTGAGTAGCAAATACATTTGTAAATATTGTAAATATTGTAAAGTCTGCAGAGACTTCACAAACAAAGCCAATATCAGAACTGAGGTTTCAGAGTAGCAGCCGTGTTAGTCTGTGTTCACAAAAAGAAATGGGGAGTACTTGTGGCACCTTAGAGACTAACAAATTTGTTAGTCTCTAAGGTGCCACAAGTACTCCTTTTCTTTTTGCGAATATCAGAACTGGCTCTGCTAGGAAATATTCTTTCCTATTGTCTGCTCATGTTCAGTTTAAAAAGTGCTTGCTGAAATAAACTGTGTTTAATGAACATTTCCTGTAGTATTCTATGTCTTTAACTCTTAGGGATTGCCCAGTTACAAGGAACTTTACTCTTTTTACCTGGCCAGTTCCAAAAGACGAGAGGAAGCCCATAGCAGACGTTGTGCTGAGAAGAGGTGAGGGTTCTGAGGTCAGGGTAGGCAGTACCACTCCTGGCAGAACCTGTCTCCAGGCTCATGCTTTGTCCACCTTACTTCCTCGGGGACCCTGTTTTACTCTCCGGCTTAATGCTGAGAACCTGCTGGTGGTAGGTGGCTGAGAGTAGCTTCAACAACCCTAGTGTAGCAGGGTTACAGAGCAAATGCATGCTTAGAGGCCACTTGGCAGATGAATGGAGAACAGGGGACTGGATGCTCTATGTTGGTGCCTGGTGTTTCTAGGGAGCTGTGGGTGCCCAAGGGGGATGAACAAAAGCTCCTTAAGCATGTTGAAGGGTGGAGTGAAAGCCAGGGAAAGAACTGGGGTCATTGCAGCACTGGAAATAAAGGAGGAGGAGAGATGAGTTAGCTTAGTTGTTATCCCTCACTTAGGAACCTGTCCTTAATGTAAGTGGGGGAATAGTCCCGCTCTTGTGGGGAACTTTTATGGCTTCTGCACTACCCCGGTGAAGTGGGCTAGCAAAAGGATCTGAGTCCTCGGTCCCACCTCCTTTACCCAGAGGCCTCCCTGCCCTTGAGGGCTCCCCTTCCACTCTCCTGTCTGGCAGGGTCCTCGTAACCCCAACAAGGCTGGGCCCAGGATTCCTGGGGGGCTCGATCCCCAACCTTGCTGTGGTCACCTAGGACAGGGGCTAGGGTGTCCCCACTCCGGGGTACTCTCTCTGCACTGGGCACTTCTCTGACCCAGTGATTGTTACATACAATTTGAAGCAAATGCAAGTTATTTAATCAACAATTAATTTTAAAAAAAATAAGGAAAATGGGAATGGTTAAAGGAAACACATCACCCCGCTCTGTGGCAGGGAACATCACAAACAGTGTCTCTGGAATGTCAGGGCACATCACAGTCTGCTCCTTGTAAGTCCCAGGCCTTCTTCTCAGGCCCTGACTGTGCTGCAGGGATGCTGTGGGTTGGACACTTGCTTTGGTGGTGGCCACACGCTCTCAGGCTCTAAGTGGTAAGACCCTTCTTCCCAGCGTTGTGCCCGCCCTGTCGGGGTTACGATCCAAGCCTGGCCTGCAGAGCCTCTTGGCTGAGGTGTCTCCCTGTGCTGGGCCCGCTGCCCAGGGCCCCCCTTGCTCTCCGCAGCTGCTCACTGCATCCAGCTCTGGACTGCTCAGGCTCCACCACTCTGTCTCAGCGCTGCTGCTGCTCTGCCTCCAGCTCCCTGGGCTGCTGCTTTGGCCCCTCTGGCTCTGGTTGCTACAGCTCTTCTCCCAGGACAGGTCTGCTCTGCAGGCTGCTTCTGTGACTCTGCTCCCAGCACTGACCTGCTTTCTGGCCCCTCTGGCTCTGGTTGCTGCAGCTCTCCTCCCAGGGCAAGTCTGCTCTCTCTGGGCTGTGCCTCTGGCTTTGGGGCTGCAGCTCTGCTCCCAGGACAGGGTCTGCTCACTCTGTATCTGGCACAGCTCTGCTCCACAGCTTAGCTTGGGCCCCTACTTTCTCCTTAGCTCGGCCCCACTCTGTCTGACCCAGGCGATTCCAGCTCACACAGAGGACAGGACCTCCCTGGCCTCCTGATTAGCCTGCCCGCCCTGCCATTCACGCTGACCTGGAGGATTGGCCTCTCCCCATTGTTTCTGGGGCTGTCAGTCTCAGGGTCCTGATTCCCCATTGACCCTTCCCCCTTTAGTACTGGGAGCTAGAAACTAAAACACTCCCACTGAATGTTAGTAAGGGGACAACAGTCCCCTTACATTAAGTTTCAAAAGATTAGAGCTACTGGGCTCATTTCCACCCTTAGTCACTCCTACACAACCGATTGCAATGGGGTGTACCAAAGGGCAGATGTGGCCCAAGTTCTGCTATACACACTGCTGAAACATGTTTGCAGATATTATATACTAAGGGGGAACATCTCAAAGGGGATATCCTGAGCAAGCAAGTTACTTTTTAAAAATTATTTCTACTAACTGAGTTTATCCTTGTAAATGAAATAATTCCTTCATATGTACCAAAAAAGTGTTCCCCTGTACATTACCTTTAGACCAAACAAAAATCCTGATGACATCAAGGTCATAGATCAAACCCAAGACCTTACAGAAAAGCCAAGGAAAACGGTGAGCGGCATGATCTTCAACTCCTAATAGGCTAGTTTTATAGCTGACCTCTGAGGTTATTACTTATTATTTGTATTATCATAGTGCCTAGGAGTCCTAGTCATGAATCAATATCCCATTGTGCTAGGTGCTGTACAAAACAGTCCCCTGATACAGTCAAGCAGACTATTCAAATTATTATATGCACCGTTCTGTATGATAGCGGCCCTGTGTTTTGGTCTGAGGTAGGAACACATCTATTTTCCATTCTACCTCCTTTAATTGTTCCATTCTTGAGAGAAATGTATAAGAATCCTATGACCAGACCACTGCTGTATTACAAAAGCCTAGCCCCAGGGTAAATTTGGCTGCATTTATACCAGTGTAGTTGAGAACAGAATTTGGCTCTGTACTTTCAAGAAAATACCAAAAGTAATGGGAAAAAAATAGGGTGTGATAGATGGCAGACAGAGAGAAGGAAGAGGAAACAGAAAATAGATGTTTTATAAAGATGTTTTATACTGTTTCAGAGTGATCCTGGAGACATCAGCAAGTCTGAAAACGCTGTAATATGGTTATTTTTCATTGGATATTAAATTAGTATAACACTATATACAGTAAACAAACAATCAAATTAATCATTGTCAATATGTGCTTTGGATTAAATAATAGATCACAATCGTAAAATGTTAGAAAAGATTTCAAATCAGTTTTTAGGAGCACATATTAGGGACACAGTCAAGGTTAACAGGCCCAAAATGTACCTTATCATTACTATAACACACCAGTGGCCATCAAGAGTTAATGCCTTTCAGTGAGTATCCCAGCCTAGGTCAGATCTGAACCAATGATCTACAGGTGAAAATCTCTATATCCAATCACCACTTTATCCCTCAGCCATTCAGTACCTAAACTTGATCAACAGCAAAATCTGACCCCTCTACCTCCTCTTCCATTCCCTCCACCCCCCACACACACCAACCACCCTTTTTCCGTTCTTATAAGAATGAACCCTGGAACTGTTTAGAGGATGTTGTTGTGCAAAGACAGGGAGGAAGGTTCCTGCAGGAGACATTGTCATTTTCCCCTACTCCTCTGGTCAAAATTATGGCTGCTAGGAAGGGTACTTAATAAGGTGCAACTTCTACAGGCATTAGAAGCCATTCATTTGATGGGGGTCAGCTAGAAAATTGGGAGAGTAATTGTTTGTTGATTAATCTACCAGTCTTCCAAGAGCAGTGGCCATTTGCATGGGGCCAGATTCTGAAATAAGCCACACTGGTGACTTTGATGGAGCTATTATGGATTTACATGGGTATAGCAGAGACCAGAATCAAGCCCTGTGAGTTGCGATTGCTTGATGATGAAGAAAAACTGTATCTGAACCTGGAACAGCAGGAAGAGCTTTGGCACACTCCCTTCCTTCAGTTTTCTAACCTAACCAAGAGTGAGCTGGATAAATATTTATCCAGCAATCAAGGCTTTTTTCTGGGGGGGGGGGGGAGGGCGAGGGGGGGGAAGAAGGGAAGAATAGGCCTTTTAAAAAAAAAAAAAAAAAAGCCCCAAGCATCTTCCAGGTAGAAAAAGAAGAAAAAAAGCCATGTCATTGATTGGAACATCTTGCTGCATCAAGACAAAGTAATGAGAGCCAGTGATTAAAAAGTAAATTTTACAAATATATATTTTAACAGCAACATACCAGTTTTATTTGAGATGAGAAGAAAAAAGTATTTTACACTTGACTTCCCTCTTTCTCCTCAATCAGCTCTCCTTTGCCTCTTGATCTCTTTCTGTCTCTCTCTCTTTTCCCCACCCCTTCCCTGCCAATGGCTGGCTTTTTCAGATAGTTCATTTCTCTTTACAGTGCTCGTGCATTAGATCTCTTACAGTGCTTACTTGTTTCCAAGTTAAGTCAACACACCCATGTGTGCAACCAGAGACTTTGGGACAGAGTCATTTATATACATTTAAATCCAGCAGAACTCTACTCAAGCTAGTCTGCATTTACATTGGTAGAAACAAGATAAAAAATTGAGCCAAAGTCAAGCAGTGGTATAAACGCTGGTGTGACATATGTATTGGGCATACAGTACATTGGTCAGGAAATGGATGTGAATGGATATGGCAAAGTAGTCAAACTGGCATTGCTATGGCATTCTGAGGGTGTGCAGAACAACATACATTTACTTTGCATTCTATTTGAATCAACTTCAGGCTTTTTTAGTGAATAGAAATGGAGACTGGGAGCTCTGATGGTACAGGGAGTAAATTAAATCTGGGCAGAGGCGATGGTGGGGGAAGTGCTTCTCTACTTTACATCCTCTTTGTCAGTTGCTTTTCCTGCTGCACCCTCTTGTCTTGTAAAATATTCACTTGCCTAGGTTTGTAGAACACACCCATCAGTTTGGTACCTGAATGCCATCCAGTTACACTCATTTTGCATAGAGTGTCAAATCAGTTCAAATTAAGTTATACTAGTTTGTCACTTTGGCCCAGAGACTTTTCTAAAAGCTGGACTTGTTTACTGCAGGCTGCTGTTAGGCTGAGTTTTACTCTTAGTACTTACCCCTGGAAGTAAAATTTGCCAATAGATTTCTCGGAAAAGAGATTGAGGAGGCAAGGGAGTACATTAGCCACAAAATAAAAGCCATCAAGCGATAAGTTGAAACTCAGATTTTGGTTTGGTTTTGGTCTAATAGGAGAAGGGTGAAATGGCTTTGTTTTGCCAAAAAATAGACTACCAGCAAAACATTGCTTCAGTTAAAATCTTTAAGCCATACTGCTAACGATGTATTAACAATGGTAATGGTATATATTTAATAGGAAACAACAGAATCTCCATGGTACAATAGGGTAAAATAATGCACTAGCACAGACTTTTGAATCTAGGAAGATATACAACATAGTCAATTTCACATTGTAGAACTCCTGAGTTCAGATTCTATCTATTGATCTTAGGGTCACTGCTTTATCTACTGAAGTGTAAATCTGGGTCCATCTGCTGAAGCCAATGATTCTGCCTCTTTGCACCAAGAAAAGATGGATTCTTTAATTTATTATTATGGAGATTTGGGAATATTAGAGACTGCAGGAAAAATATTTGTGATTATTTCTGACTAGTGTGTCTCTGTCTTAACATTTACATCTATATCTACCTCTTTACTGCGAGAAAAGAAATTCTACCCATAGTTGGTCCTCAGGGAATATCGGCCCACTGGTTTACATGAAATTGTTATACGAACAAGAGAGAGAACAAACATCAATGCAGGAATTGCCTTCTTGGGTAGTTTCGTTTGGGTGGGTCCTATGTGAAGTAACATGTCAGGGTCAAAAGAGTACTCATTCCCCCAAGTCCAAGGGTCCAGGACATCCTCCATGGGAATCTCCTTCCTTGCATCCATTCTCTCTACATGCACTTGTGTAGCTTTGCAGCCTCAGAAGACATGAACTCATGGACTGGCAAATCAAGAGATGAATCTGAAGAGCAACTAGAGAATTCAATCTCTTTTATAGCTTATTGGAACTAGAGTCAGACAGAATTGTTGACAAGGAATCAGAGACGGTGGTCCAGATAAGTAGCTCAAACACGCATGTGAACATATTTGTGTATAAATGTGTTCACAATGTGAGGCTCTGGGAAGAACAGAGAAATATGTGGCTACAAATGATCAAAGTCAGGAAATCCTGAATTTTGTTCCCATCTCTACAACCTTCTTGCTGCGTAGCCTTGCACAAGTCACTTTACTTTGTCTCAATTTCCCCATTTGTAAAATTGGGGTAATAGAACAAACAATCTTATCTTACAGGGACATTATGGAGAACAAATTATTTAAAATTATTTATTGAAGAGCATTTCAGACCTGTGAATTACCATATGTATGCAACATATTATACTATTACAAATTGCTTAAGCACAGCACCCTTAGTTAAACATTGTTGCTTTTGCAGGCTGATACTGCCACAGACTTTTCTCTGTTCCCTTAATTTCTGCCTCCATTGTACAACTGCATATTGCTTAATAATAGATAAGTTACCTCTCACAAACAAGAGACAGGCTCTTCTTTGCCCTGTGGGAGGATGCTTTGCTTATTCAACTCTAGCTTTCTGAACACACACATTTAATATTCCACCACCAAAATTCAGTTAACAATTCCATAAGTGTGCAAGCCAGAATAAAATCCAGTTCATTCTGTTGTATTAGAACTGTCTGTGCAGGTCTAACAGAAGGAGAAAATAAATAAATAAATAAATAATAAATGTGTCACTGAAGTTATCAGAGGTATAATTAGTGATATCCAAAGTAGAAGATCTGCTCAGAACTGAGTGAACAGTCACTTTTCAGACAATATGCACCCTTTAAGCAGAATTACAGTGCTGTGGAGAATGAAAATGCACCTTACTTTGAAAAGTGACTATGTAAAAATGGCTACTTCTTACTGAGTTACTTACTTACTTACTTCTTACTACTCCCTGCACTTGTTCAACAATTCTTACTGACTACACTGGCAAAAGAAGTTTACTTCTTTTAACACAGCATACCCAACCCAGCTCAGACTGAGTGAGATGGATTCTATACCTTCTCATCCACCATCAACAGAATTGTTTGTTAAGTTCCAACCAATTACAACTGTGCAAGCCTACTGAACTCAGTAGGTTGAGAAATCATCACTGAGCGTGTAGATCATTTGTTACATGAAAAAAGTCTCTGAAAAGCAATAATCAAGGAATCCGACAATAGTACTGTTGGAGAGTAACTTTTCATGGGACAAATGCATTGTATGTATCATTTACATTACTTCCCCTACTCCCAAACTCTTTTGCCAACAATTTATATAAAGTAAAGGCCTGCTTCCTCCTCAAGTCCATGGCAAAATTCCCATTGTATGCAATTGGAGTATGATAAGGCCCTATATCCATGGATTAAATTCTCACAGAATATTTTCTAGAGCCCTAAGGCTTGGGGCTTCTTCCCCATGAGGCTTGCTGGGGCTCTCATGGGTTTGAAAATATTTACTGAAGCTCTACTCTGGAGGACTCCAGCTGAATTTAAGCCCTGCCTATACCTAAAGCATAAAGGAAAATGTCAAATGTGTTCACAAATCAAGATAAACATGAAAGTTTACCCCTAAAAGGAAAAATAATATATATTTTATTTGCACTGTTGATTTTGATCTCTCAAGCCCTAGAGAATTTGGCTAATTAAAAGACAGCTTTTCTGTCACACGGAGTTGGCATCCAGTAGAACCTAGATTACTGACCTTCAGAACAATGTGCTAGTCTCCTCTATTTGGCCAAGGGTTTGCTTAATACTGAATTATGGTTGGGAATCTTGAAATTATGTGTAGGGATGGGCACCTATTGATGGTAATTATTATAGGGTGTACAGATACTATATTGGTTTTAATTAAGTAAATGCCTACATATGATGCAATGATAAGTGCACAACAGATTAAAATTTACATGTAAATTAATAAGTATTATGCAACAGAACCTGAAGAACACTTTTGTCGAGTTACATTTCAGACACACAACAAGGCTCTGTCTCCAGACCCTGTGAAAACATACTGGGCCTGACTCTCATCTCACTCTCACTGGTTTTATAGATATACAGTTCCACTGACATCCATGGAGTTACTACCGATTTATATCAATGCAAGTGAGATGAGAATCTGTCCCAACAGACTTTCTCCAGATTGTCACCTGTGTAACAGAGAGCCGAATCTGACCTGTATCTGCCACTGACCCATACTGCATACTTGGGAAAGTCACTTCAAACCTCTCTGTTTGTCCATGTATACAAAGGGGAATAATGATACTTCCCTTGCTTTTCAAAGTGCATTGAGATCAAGGGATGAAAAATGCTATACAGGAGTTAAGTATGATTATTTTGCTATTGCTGAGTTCAAGTCATAGTATGTTGATAAAAGTACAAAACTTATTGGCTTGGGTATAACTGGACATTGAGAAAAACCATTGTATCCTCAACAAATATCAACCTTTGTTCTTATTCCATCAGCTGTCACAAATACAACAGCATGTATCATCAGAAAAGACAAAGAGCAATCCAGGAGGCAAAATTCAAGGTCTTTTCAGTCATGTGCTTTCGAAGCAAAATTTCTCCCCAAATGTTACCCCTCCCTTTCTAAACACTTTACCTACCAACTGATTTGCATAGTTCTAAATAAAATCTACATACAGAGAGGTATTCATTCCTTTTTAGTACTTTTTCCTTTGCTTGAGTCTCTTCTTTTTTTGTTTTTCCCCTTACACACATACTGTTTATGATTGTTTATATTCTGTGCTGATTTTTTTAAGCTCACACCCACACAAGCACATTGTTGATTTCATAGTGAATTGCAGTGAGGTCATCAATGGGATATACTCCTAAGATGTATGAATTAATGTGATAGACTTCTAAGTGCTGAGCCACTGATCACACTGAATCAATTCATACAACTCCTGAGTGGTCACTGGATGCTCATTTCCTGTGGCTCCAGGATTCTGTTCAGGTTCAGAGACAAGGTTATATCCTCAGCCATCAGGCAGTTCTTTCTGTTTTTCTTGTCTCATTTATACCATTTCCCAGATATAAGTACCTTTAGGGATACATCTAAGACAATGATTAATAATCCATCTAATCAGGATTTCAGACTAATATAAATTGAAAAAATCAGTCAACAAAGACATCAGACTGGTCTTCTGTAATGACTAGAATGCTAGAATCCTCTGCTGTGAATGTGATAAAGCTCATGTCAATGACTAGGCAGTTGGTAAACAGTGGTCACAGACCATTACACTTACAATTATCTCACTGTTACCTTGTGTTTCCCTTGTCTGCTTGTTGTATCCTGCTGTCTCTCATCTTATACTGAAAATGTATGCCCTTTGAGGCACAGACCATGTTTTTATGTGGGTGCAGTGCCTAGCACTGTTGGAGCTAGGCTCTAGGTGTTACCATAATACAAATAATAAATAAGAATCAAATGTTCAAGTGAAAGTCATCATGAGCTGAGGAACCGAGAGGACCTTGTCAGTTGATGGGCAATAAATGAACTTCATAAAGAGAGGTTCTCTTTCATTTTTCTGCCTTCTTTTTCTCTTCCTCTCTCTTTTTTCCTTTCACCTACATTTGCCAAATGGCTGAAATCATATTAAAATGGGGAACCAAATCCTCCTGCATCTCCCTGAATCCTTGACCCTACTGAATGTGATGTGGTAAAGCACAATTCCTGAGATAACCACAACCACATTAGAATGTTTGTGTTGATGAATGGAGAGGGATGCAAGTGTGAGCTAATTTATAAAACTGTAGAACAAAGTACAGGTGCCCAGTTGTTAGAAGTACTTTGGGGGTAAATTGCTGTATTCAGTGCTTCAGAGAGTGCTCTCTAATCTAGATCATGTGACTTACAAATTTCACTTCTGGTCCATGTAATAAATAGGCTTGAGAAAACAATTCCACAAGGTATGAAGCAAGAGGGATGCTTGGAGCAGTTATTCCATATAGAAGATACTTTAAAAAATACAATCTTCTCTGAATACCTTAATACTGAAATAAATTCTTATCCTATCGTCTATTTCCAGTGCAACAAGCACAAAGGTTAAATGGGACTCACTCTCCCGTGAAAGATGGACTAAGTGCCTGGAGACACAGGACCAGATCTTCAGCTGACAGCTCCACTGAAATACTGGATTACAACAGCTGAGGATCCGGCCACAAAATGTAATTATTTTTGGTGTATGTCATATTTTTAGGACCTGATCCTGCATTCTTTGGGCATCCAAATCCCTTAGTACCTTCAAATATGAAAACGTCATAATAAACCAGGTACAATCACTTTAGCTCCTGAAATCATTGTAACGTGACCAACGTTAGTTGGATGCAAATGCTCTATTGCATGTCCGTGTAACAGTCTCTAGCACATTATCCATACATAAACTTCACTGATCTGTCACAGACCAAGCAAGATTCTGTTAGGCTCATACATACATTTTACTAGGATTAAGCAGCCTTCAATCATTCTTCTTTCTCATGCTGCCCTTTCAACGAACATATGAAATCTACTAAAAACAGTACTGTATATTATTGCCATGTCTAAGAATTCTAAAGCAGCTCTTTCTTTTGAAGTTACTCATGCTCCATATCATTACAGAGTCTAACTGCAAAGCTTGATAGCAATTTATTTCAGGTGCAATCCTATTTAACTTAAATGGTAACTAACTGCTTTTAGTGGTAGAATGAAATAATCCCTCAGATCTGGGGAAACAGAAAAAACATGCACAAGGGAAAGACCATTTATTTTAGCCTGTTACTGCTCCGTAGCTTTTTTGGTGGGCAACACTCTCAATCTAGTCTAAACCTAAACCAGCCCAAATGGAGAGCTAGACTTTGCACCCAAATCTCCCCTCTCCCACAAGGAGGTGGGGATCAACAATGTCCTCCCCTCAATTTACTAAGATGCCTTATGGGGGATTTCTGTGGGACACAGATCTGCACGGGGGGTGGGGGGGGACACTGAGTGGGCTGTTGATAAAAGTGAGTGGCCTCACGTTGGGTGAAGGTGGGGCCCAAGTAACACACACTAACTGATCTGGCCCATGAGAAGTTATGTCTCAAGTACCTGTTTTGCAGGGCCACTTTTGTAATACGGAAATCCGTTTGAGATCAGAAGGAATCCCTGGAAGCACAGCTCCGTGGGGAATGGACATGGGCTGCTGGCGGAGGGCCCTCTGGTTGGCACTGACCTCCTATGGATTCCTAAGAATCCCTCAGGTTTGTGGGTAGACCCCACATTTCATTCCATGTGGGGGTAAATCCCACCCCCCGACAATATGATCTGGGAGGAACACTGCAAGGGGATCTTTGCAGGGAGATCCTCTTTCTTAGCCCCCTCTCCCGGGGGGGTGCGGGGGTGATGCAGCCCAGATTATATGTAATTTGGGACTGTGACAGGGCTACCAAAATGCATTGCACATCAGCTCCAATCTGAACTGAAACAAGACTCTATGCTTTTACTCTAAGCATTATAACAGACTAAATGGGGTGGTCAGTACTTTCTCACACTGCACTTTGTTTAGGTCCCTTGTCACAGCATATTCTATGCAATCCTAGTAACTACTAGTGTCAGAGACACAATTATTTTTAAATTTCTCTTTGGGAAGTTATTTAACTTTTAACTGAAGGAATACACTGTGCATTATATGGGAACCAGAGTTTAAAACAACAGATTTAAGATATCAGAGCTACAGTGATGAAAAGAGTCCCTTTTGTTGCCATGACAAGTTATCAACACCATGAATACTGGGCCAGATCTTCAGCCGCTGTAAGCTGGCATTACTAGGATCTGACCCAATGTGTCTTACCATAGTTACCATGACTGCAACACAGTATTTCTAACGCTCTGTTCATCTCACAATAGGTATAAATTACCTATTGTTCCCAGTGCCCACTTATATACAAATCAACGTGCATAATGATAAGGTAAGGGATCAGTGAACACATTCTGGACTTCTTTATAATGTGCTTTAGTGAGGAGTCTCTTTGTATCATTCAAATGATGTACATGATGGCTCTGATGTACTGTCTATAATAATGACTGCAGTGGTTTTCTAATATGATTACTACATAATGGTAATACAGTATCAAATTGTTATATAAGAGACGAAAAGTGGTTATAACTCAGCACTTAGATCCAAACCTTTCAAAATTCTGAAAATTATAACAGCGTCTATATCCAGAGAGGAACTGCAGTAACGAAGTAGTTCATATATTCTTCATCTCAAACAATGCTTTAAATAAGGAAATGCTCTGTCACACATTGATTGATCAAACAGAATCCTAATAAATGACCTGCAGTGCTTGTTTTATTTCAATCACAGCTTAAGTTAAAAATAAATGTCTAATTTAGAAAGCAAACAACACTCATTTAAAGGCTGATAATCGTTCAAAACAAGGAGATACAGAACCAAGAAACTCACTAGCTAGCTAACAAATTTTATTTTTTCATTTAAGGGTAGCTCAGAGTTTGGAACTAAAAAAATCAGCAAAGGATTTTTATCATACAAACAGCCTGTTGCAGGACCTATGGAAAGTAATTTGCATACACCTTGCTATACATTCTGTCTGCATCCTGGTTGAGGCAAAGTTTCCTATGATGAACAGACTTAGTGCACAATTTCTGAGCTGGCTCTTTGGAATTCAGAGTGTGAAATAAGATACTTTAAACAATATTATGGTTCTAATGCTTGCAATATATCTTATAACACAAAACACAAAGGAAAGTTAAATAACAGTGTTGCTTTTTAGGCAGCATATGTGCAGTTCACAGTTCTGGCTATAGATGAAAGTAAAATTTCAGCTCTAATAACAAAGACAGCAAATCTACCAGAAAGCTAGTACACACTTGCAAACAGTCTATCTAATGCTCTTTTCCTCCATCTACATAGTTAAAGTCAATAAATCATATAACATCTGTAATAATAATCCTGTCAGCTATGTCTGTTTGCTAAAAGTATACTGTACCATTATGGTGAGGATTCTAGGTCTGTTCATTTCATCATCACTATCCAGTGGCAGAATTTCATGTGACAATTCCTGTTGTCGTCGTCTACAAATATGTGGACAGTTCCTCTGTACCACAGAACGAAAGGCTTGAAGCAGAACAATGCTGGCAGCACAACCCATATCTGCATCCTGAAGCCTACAAAATAACTTCTATGTTTATGCTATGTTTGAACAACAGTGGCTCCTTGTCCCTGAAAACAGCCTACAATGCAGCTGCAGCCAGTTAGCTCTCCAATCGCCTCCTTGAATTCTGATCATCTGATCACAACCAAATAGCTTGGATGCAGATATAGGAAAGATTTGATCTGATCCACTGAAACTAAACACACGCATGTAGTATTAAGATATTTTTCTCTCTGTGTGCTTCCGAATTCATGTCAGAACATTTGCTTCCTGTCTTTTATAATAATCCTTCTCTGATTCCAGTTTAATGGAACTGAAAGCATTAAAATTCCCAGTTCAAATAAACCAGCTGTTTGTTAAAAATTGACAGGAGCAGTTTAAATTACTGGTAATAATCACGTGCAGGAAAATAATTAATGGTATCAAATCAGTAAACTTAGCACTGACAGACAGACAGATTTATAAAATTCTCCATTTAGGGTGTTTTTCCTGAGAAAAGAAACTGGCTATGGCTCACTGAAGGATCTGAGCTGCAATTTTTACATCTTGTCGTTTTCTGAAATACAGTGAACTTACTTGAGTTGGAAAATGTAATGAGCAATAATAAATGCAAAAATATGGACTGTTTCTCCCCGTTCATGTTGAAATATCAGTGTCTCAATGAGAAATGCCAGTGTTCAGCTCTGAAATGCCTCTCAGTAATATAGTTGTTGTGTGTTCCCACACATGCAGTTGTTCTGCAGACTAATACATTTTTACATTTACATAGGCAGCTTGTGTGAAGAAGGATCTTTGCTAATGAGGTCTTAAGCTGAATAAAGCACAGCTGACCTTCTAAGAAAGGTAATTGTAAGCTGTTCTAATGTTTTATCAGTAAGAATTCAGGCAAAGAAAAGAAGCTGTTAGCAGTTAACAACTTAGCCTTCTGACTCCTGCCAGACAAGTCATTCAGAAAGCAGTAAAAGCTGTGCTTAGAAATCATATGATCAGCTTGGAAACATATCAATGTCTAATGATATATAGTGTAAGGTAATAGTGCTTCAGAGGAAGTTAGCACTAAAAATATCTCGCAGAAAATGGATTTCTCTTAAAATGTGAACTAAGAATTTCCAAATAGGGTTTCCAATGCAGCAGCTTTCCCTTAAACAAATATGCATCCAAAAATACAATTATATTACATAAAGGGGCTGTTCATATTGAAGGCAATGAGAGTTTGGCCAGTGATTTGCATGGGGGCATGAGCAGGCCAGTAATTTTCTGTTACTATGATGTTTGGAAATACTGTTCCTTTAAGCATAAAATGGGAATAGGACCCACACTGTTCCATAGGACCATTGTATGCTGGATTTGATTAGGCTTTAATTGCCCAGTAATCTGTCAAAAGACAACATCATTTTAATTAAAGCATTTGCCAGAGAAGTGAAATGTGTTCTTTAAAAGCATTGCACTTGCTGCCAGTATTTCTTGTCTCTATCTCTTTTCAGTACTTATAGAAAAAAAGCTATTAGCACGGGCAGGCACTGCACAAACTCACTCACAGCTTTGTCAATGCACCTCAGTCCTAACATAAAACAATCCTGGCTCTTCTACCTCCAGCTCTCTCACTGGGCACAGACGTTCACTCTCATATAGACAAAACCATCATACATAAATGTTCACACTAAAGAGGAGGCCCCATGTCATGAATACACTTATAAGTCTAACTTTTCTAATGGGATCACAGCAGCCCAGTGGCACAGCTGTGTAATTTCCATACCAAATCAGTAATCTCACCTGTTTTGGGGGCATTGTTTATATTTTCATCAATACCCAATCTGCTCCAGTACTGGAGTTGACACCTTGGCCAAGCACAAAATACACTTGGAAGCCTGTGGGACACAAATTCCTAACTAATTCCAGGAGCATCAATCTGAGTCTGGTTTATTTCCTGCACAGCTTTTGTAGCTGGCTGTTATGGTGACTGCTGTACTGCCTTGTGGGTTGCTGTCATAAATATAAAGGGAAGGGTAAACACCTTTAAATCCCTCCTGGCCAGAGGAAAAGCCCTTTCACCTGGAAAGGGTTAAGAAGCTAGGATAACCTCACTGGCACCTGACCAAAATGACCAATGAGGAGACAAGATACTTTCAAAGCTGGAGGGGGAGAAACAAAGGTTCTCTCTGTCTGTGGGATGCCATTGCCGGGAACAGAAAAGGAATGGAGTCTTAGAACTTAGTAAGTAATCTAGCCAGATATGCATTAGATTCTGTTTTGTTTAAATGGCTGATAAAATAAGCTGTGCTGAATGGAATGTATATTCCTGTTTCTGTGTCTTTTTGTAACTTAAGGTTTTGCCTAGAGGGATTCTTTATGTTTTGAATCTGACTACCTTGTAAGGTATTTACAATCCTGATTTTACACAGGTTTTTCTTTTTTCTTTCATTAAAATTCTCTTTTAAGAACCTGATTGCTTTTTCATTGGTCTTAAGATCCAAGGATTTGGGTCTGTGTTCACCTATTGAAATTGGTGAGGATTTTTATCAAGCCTTCCCCAGGAAAGGGGGTGTAAGGTTTGGGGAGGATTTTGGGGGGAAAGACATTTCCAGGTGCACTCTTTCCCTGTTATATATTTGTTAGATGCTTGATGGTGGCAGCAATAAAGTCCAAGGACAAAAAGTAAAATAGTTTGTACCTTGGGGAAGTTTTAACCTAAGCTGGTAAAATAAGCTTAGGGGGTTTTCATGCAGGTCCCCACATCTGTACCCTAGAGTTCAGAGTGGGGAAGGAACCTCGACATGGTGGCAGAGCAGTGGATTAACTTGAAATCATTTTGAGATCAATTTGAGATTTTTTGAACCAGAAGCACAGATTTTAAAAAGGAAATATTTTTTTTTCTCCTTTGGGCTGCTGGAAAGCAGATTTTAAGCTGAAAGCAGTTAGAGGGTTTTTTTTTTTTTTTTTGTCTCTGCTTGGGGACCAGAGCAGAGACAAAAGGGAATTGTCTTTTGTGAGCTGGAGTTTTCTCTACCTAAAGGCAGGGTAGTTACTTCTGCAGGGAAATTCACAAGTCTTCACAGACCTGAAGAAGTTTTTTTTTTTTTTACCTAAGAGCAACTAGAGGGGTTTTCTGTCTATTTGACTGGAGACAAAGGTGTTAGGTTTGTTTGTTTGTTTGTTAAGGATTTTTCTGTAGGCTGATAATCACTATCAGAGAATATAGGTATCATATTACAGCACAGCAAAATTTTACAAGACAAGCTGTTTGTTTTATTTCTAACTCTCGGGTATAAAGTTAGTTAAAAACAGAGAGGCAAACATGACAGAACCCAAGGCAGAAACAGCCAAAGAGGCTGCCCATAGGAGAGAACTGGAGGCAGCGAGAGAGACAGAAAAGAACCAAGAAGCTGCCCATAGGAGAGCTATGGAGGCAAGGGACAAAGAACTGGAGGAGAAGGAAAAAGAGAGGAAGCATGCACTAGAGATGGAGAAGGAAAAAGGTTCAGCAGAATATACCAACAAACCCTAGCAATCCTTCTCCAGGTACCACTTCCCATCCCAGAAAGTTCCCCACCTACAAGGCAGGCGAGGATACTGAGGCCTTCTTAGAAAACTTCGAAAGGGCCTGCCTTGGGTACAGCATCTCTACAGGCCAGTACATGGTAGAGCTGAGGCCGCAGCTCACTGGATCCTTAGCTGAGGTGGTGGCTGAAATGCCTAAGGAACATATGAACCAGTATGAACTGTTTAAAACCAGTCAAGAGTCAGAATGGGGCTAACACCCAAGCGTTCCCGTCGGCGATTCAGAGCCCTACGGTGGAAACCAGACGTGTCATTTACCCGACATGCCTACCACATTGTGAAACATTGGGATGCCTGGATATCAGGAGCAAGTGTTAAATCTCCAGTAAATTTTCCCTTCCTAATGCAAATGGAGCAGTTCTTAGAGGGTGTTCCTGAGGAAATAGAAAGATTCATCCTAGATGGGAAGCCCAAAACTGTAATCGAGGCAGGGGAGATTGGAGCCAAATGGGTGGAGGTGGCAGAAAAGAAAAAAACTGGTCACAATTGGAGTGTATACCAGAAGGGACAACCTCAGACCACACCCTACTACCGGGGGCAGCCCAAGGCCTCAACTACCCCCAAAGGAACCCTCCAGCCACCTTATTGTCCCGCCACACCATTCTCCAGCAACCCACCTCGCCCCAGTGACCCGTCAGTTGGACAATGTTTTAAATGTAACGAGCCGGGGCATGTAAAGGCCAACTGCCCCAAGAACCCCAACAGATTACAGTTCATTGCACCGGAATCACACCAGAGGTCCCTCAGGCCCAGATATCTCAGTTTCCCTCTGCTCCGAGGGTATCTGGGAGTGTGGGTGGGAAGAAGGTCACCGCGTGGAGGGACACCGGAGCACAAGTGTCAGCTATCCATGCTTCCTTAGTGGACCCCAATTTAAGCAAACCAGAGATCCAAGTGACAATTCAACCCTTCAAGTCCAACTCTTTCAATTTGCCTACAGCCAAGTTGCCTGTCTAGTTCAAGGGCTGGTCAGGAACGTGGACTTTTGAAGTCTACAATGATTATCCCATTCCCATGCTGTTGGGGGAAGACTTAGCCAAACATGTGAAGCTAGCCAAGAGGGTGGGAGTGGTCACCCGCAGCCAGGCTAAACAAGCCGTCACGCCTAGCTCTGTTCCGGAAACTTCTACCAGGTCCCGGTCAGAGGTGATGGACCCGGACACCAGGCCAATGTCTGCAACAGCAATAGTGGATCCTGTCCCAGAAACCCAGACAGAGCCAGTCCCAGAACCGGAACCAGCGGAACAACCAGCACCAAACCCATTGCCAGCGCTGAATCCACTACTTGCAACCCCAACACCTGAGGGCCCGAGCAAACCTGAACAAGCAGCGGCCAATAACCCTACACCAGAGGCTCAGCCGGAGCCTGAACCCCAACATAGTGCACCAGCGGAGAGAGGTTCACAGTCAACGGAAACAGCCCCATCCCCTACATCGCTTCCAGAGGGACCAAGCCTAGGTCCACAGTCCAATGAGGAACTGATGTCTCCAGCATCAAAGGAACAGTTCCAGACCAAACAGGAAGCAGATGAAAGCCTCCAGAGAGCTTGGACGGCAGCCCGGAGCAACCCACGGCCTCTCAGCTCTTCTAATCGACCCAGATTTGTTGTAGAAAGAGGACTTTTATACAAGGAAACTCTTTCTTTCTTTCTGGTGGACATCAGGAAGACTGGCATCCTCAGAGACAGTTGGTAGTTCCAACTAAGTACCGGGTAAAGCTCTTGAGCTTAGCCCACGATCATCCTAGTGGCTATGCTGGGGTGAACAGGACCAAAGACCATTTGGGGACGTCATTCCACTGGGAGGGAATGGGCAAGGATGTCTCTACCTATGTCCAGTCTTGTGAGGTATGCCAAAGAGTGGGAAAACCCCAAGACCAGATCAAAGCCCCTCTCCAGCCACTCCCCATCATTGAGGTTCCATTTCAGTGAGTAGCTGTGGATATTCTGGGTCCTTTTCTGAAAAAGACACCCAGAGGAAAGCAGTACATACTGACTTTCATGGATTTTGCCACCCGATGGCCGGAAGCAGTAGCTCTAAGCAATACCAGGGCTAAAAGTGTGTGCCAGGCACTAGCAGACATTTTTGCCAGGTTAGGTTGGCACTCTGACATCCTCACAGATGCAGGAACTAATTTCCTGGCAGGAACTATGGAAAGCCTTTGGGAAGCTCATGGGGTAAATCACTTGGTTGCCACTCCTTACCATTATCAAACAAATGGCATGGTGGAGAAGGTTAATGGAACTTTGGGGGCCATGATACGTAAATTCGTAAATGAGCACTCCAATGATTGGGACCTAGTGTTACAGCAGTTGCTCTTTGCCTACAGAGCTGTACCACATCCCAGGTTAGGGTTTTCACCATTTGAACCTGTATATGGCCGTGATGTTAAGGGGCCATTACAGTTGGTGAAACAGCAATGGGAGGGGTTTACACCTTCTCCAGGAACTAACATTCCGGACTTTGTAACCAACCTACAAAAACACCCTCCAAACCTCTTTAGCCCTTGCTAAAGAAAACCTACAGGATGCTCAAAAAGAGCAAAAAGCCTGGTATGATAAACACGCCAGAGAGCGTTCCTTCAAAGTAGGGGATCAGGTCATGGTCTTAAAGGTGCTCCAGGCCCATAAAATGGAAGTGTCGTGAGAAGGGCCATTCATGGTCCAGGAGTACCTGGGAGCTGTTAATTATCTCATAGCATTCACCACCTCCAACCGAAAGCCGAAGGTGTACCATATTAATTCTCTAAAGCCCTTTTATTCAAGAGAATTAAAGGTTTGTCTGTTTACAGCTCAGGGAGGAGATGATGCTGAGTGGCCTGAAGGTGTCCACTCTGAAGGGAAAAGTGCTGGTGGTGTGGAAGAGGTGAACCTCTCCATGACCCTTGGGCGTATGCAGCGACAGCAGATCAAGGAGCTATGCACCAGCTACGCGCCGACGTTCTCAGCCACCCCAGGACTGACTGAACGGGAATACCACTCCATTGACACAGGTAATGCTCACCCAATTAAAGTCCAACCTTACCGGGTGTCTCCTCAAGCTAAAACTGCTATAGAATGGGAGATCCAGGATATGTTACAGATGGGTGTAATCTGCCCCTCTGAAAGTGCATGGGCATTTCCAGTGGTTCTAATTCCCAAACCAGATGGGGAGATACAGCATTTAGCTTACGGTAGTCCACGCAAAAACGTAACTCGCCCAGACAACCATCCAATGCCACGCACAGATGAACTATTAGAGAAACTGGGATGGGCCCAGTTCATCTCTACCTTGGACTTAACCAAGGGATACTGGCAGGTACCACTAGATGAATCCACCAAGGAAAGGTCAGCCTTCACCACACATCTCGGGTTGTATGAATTTAATGTACTCCCTTTCGGGCTGCGGAATGCACCCACCACCTTCCGAAGACTTGTAGATGGTCTCCTAGTGGGATTAGGAGAATATGTAGTCACCTACCTTGACGATGTGGCCATATTTTCGGATTCCTGGGCAGACCACCTGGAACATCTACAAAAAGTCCTTGAGCACATAAGGGAGGCAAGACTAACTGTTAAGGCTAAGAAGTGTCAAATAGGCCTAAACAGAGTGACTTACCTTGGACACCAGGTGGGTCAAGGAACTATCAACCCCCTACAGGCCAAAGTGGATGCTATCCAGAAGTGGCCTGTCCCAAAGTTAAAGAAACTGGTCCAATCCTTCTTAGGCTTGGCCGGATATTACAGGTGATTTGTACCGCAATATAGCCAAATCGCCGCCCCACTGACAGACCTAACCAAAAAGAAACAGTGAAATGCCATTCAGTGGACCAAAGAGTGTCAGAAGGCCTTTCACCAGCTTAAAGCGACACTCATGTCTGACCCTGTACTAAGGGCCCCAGACTTTGACAAACTGTTCCTAGTAACCACAGATGCCTCCAAGCGTGGTGTAGGAGCAGTTTTAATGCAGGAAGGACCGGATCAAGAATTCCATCCTGTTTCTCAGCAAAAAGCTGTCTGAGAGGGAAAGCAACTGGTCAGTCAGTGAAAAAGAATGTTATGCCATTGTCTAAGCTCTGGAAAAGCTACGCCCATATGTTTGGGGACGGCGTTTCCACCTGCAAACAGACCATGCTGCGCTGCAGTGGCTTCATACCGCCACGGGAAATAACAAAAAACTTATTCGGTGGAGTTTAGCTCTCCAAGATTTTGATTTCGACATCCAACACATCTCAGGAGCTTCTAACAAAGTGGCTGATGCACTCTCCCGTGAAATTTTCCCAGAATCAACTGGTTAAAATCGTCCTTGAGATGTGGAAAATGTTAGTCTTTATGTACTTGGTAGTATATTTAGAGGTGCATGTGTCTTATTAACTCTGTTTTCCCCTAGAGCTCCAGGAAGAAATCACAGTCAGAGTTTCACCCTATCTGTGATTTGGGGGGCGTGTCATAAATACAAAGGTCAGGGTAAACATCTTTAAATCCCTCCTGGCCAGAGGAAAAACTCTTTCACCTGTAAAGGGTTAAGAAGCTAGGATAACCTCACTGGCACCTGACCAAAATGACCAATGAGGAGACAAGATACTTTCAAAGCTGGAGAGGGAGAAACAAAGGTTCTCTCTGTCTGTGTGATGCTTTTGCCAGGAACAGAAAAGGAATGGAATCTTAGAACTTAGTAAGTAATCTAGCTAGATATGTGTTAGATTCTGTTTTGTTTAAATGGCTGATAAAATAAGCTGTGCTGAATGGAATGTATATTCCTGTTTCTGTGTCTTTTTGTAACTTAAGGTTTTGCCTAAAGGGATTCTCTATGTTTTGAATCTGATTACTCTGTAAGGTATTCACCATCCTGATTTTACAGAGGTGATTCTTTTACTTCAATTAAAATTATTCTTTTAAGAACCTGATTGCTTTTTTATTGTTCTTAAGATCCAAGGGTTTGGGTCTATGGTCACCTATGCAAATTGGTGAGGATTTTTATCAAGCCTTCTCCAGGAAAGGGGGGTTTGGGGAGGATTTTGGGGGGAAAGACGTTTCCAAGCGGGCTCTTTCCCTGTTATATATTTGTTAGATATTTGGTGGTGGCAGCAATAAAGTCCAAGGGCAAAAAGATAAAATAGTTTGTGCCTTGGGGAAGTTTTAACCTAAGCTGGTAAAAATAAGCTTAGGGGGTTTTCATGCAGGTCCCCACATCTGTACCCTAGAGTTCAGAGTGGGGAAGGAAACTTGACAGTTGCTAATGGCTCTCTTGTGCTCCTGGATGGTAATTTCTTTTGCTCATACACTATTCAGTTGTGAGGACTGAAGGGGATTTTTATGAAGTTTGGTTTCCAATATAACACAGAGTCCAATTCTGCCATCCATACTCATGCTGAATAATATCTGAGAGCTTCATACAGAGCCCAGTGAAATCAAAGACCTTCATTTATTTCAACAAATTTTGAAACAGGCCCATACTCTGCAAGTGGTTCCGTGACTTCAGTAGGATTTCTTGTAAAGGAAGGTATTATACCATATAAAGTATGAGTGTAGAAAATTGACCTTTTCTCCTCCACTCTTAAGAGTATGAAGAAAAAAGTCTTAAGGGGAAAATAATTAATAAAAACGTAGTTCCAAAACACAGAATTCAGTAAGCCAACCTCCTTGAAACTGGATTGCAAAGTGTATTCAAAATCCTGGAAAATAAAGCAAAGCCAAAGTAAAAGGACTTCGTTTTAAAGAAATTTTGTTAAAGCGTAATAGGCCCAAGGGAAGGACTCCTCAAATCCAGCAATACAATGGCTGTACACACAGATGCATTAGAGCCATCAAAATAAGACAGCCCCTTAGGTATCTTTTAAATTTATATTACACCTATATTTTACTTATTAACAGTGTTGAAGCCAATGGCAAAACTCCCCTCACGTTCAGTGGTGCAGCATCAGGCACTATCCCATGATAACTAGTACCTTGCTAGGTTTCAGAGTAACAGCCGTGTTAGTCTGTATTCGCAAAAAGAAAAGGAGTACTTGTGGCACCTTAGAGACTAACCAATTTATTTGAGCATAAGCTTTCATGAGCTACAGCTCACTTCATCGGATGCATACTGTGGAAAGTGTAGAAGATCTTTTCATATACACACAAAGCATGAAAAAATACCTCCTCCCACCTCCCTCTCCTGCTGCTAATAGCTTATCTAAAGTGATCACTCTCCTTACAATGTGTATGATAATCAAGTTGGTCCATTTCCAGCACAAATCCAGGGTTTAACAAGAACGTCTGGGGGGGGGAGGAAAAAACAAGGGGAAATAGGCTTGAATAGAGACTGGGAGTGGCTAAGTCATTATGCAAGGTAACCTAAGTTAACTGTATCCAATTTGCAAATGAATTCCAATTCAACAGTTTCTCGCTGGAGTCTGGATTGGAAGTTTTTTTGTTGTAATATAGCAACTTTCATGTCTGTAATCGGATGACCGGAGAGATTGAAGTGTTCTCCGACTGGTTTATGAATGTTATAATTCTTGACATCTGATTTGTGTCCATTTATTCTTTTACATAGAGACTGTCCAGTTTGACCAATGTACATGGCAGAGGGGCATTGCTGGCACATGATGGCATATCACATTGGTGGATGTGCAGGTGAATGTGATATATGCCATATATGTCCTTAGACGTTCTTGTTAAACCCTGGATTTGTGCTGGAAATGGCCCAACTTGATTATCGTACACATTGTAAGGAGAGTGATCACTTTAGATAAGCTATTAGCAGCAGGAGAGTGGGGTGGGAGGAGGTATTTTTTCATGCTTTGTGTGTATATGAAAAGATCTTCTACACTTTCCGCAGTATGCATCCGATGAAGTGAGCTGTAGCTCACGAAAGCTTATGCTCAAATAAATTGGTTAGTCTCTAAGGTGCCACAAGTACTCCTTTTCTTAGTACCTTGCTACTAAGCTGAAGTCAATGGGGCCATTTGATGATTAAGTTTATGCTCAGTGTGAGGGTATCATAGCTCATTTAAGAGGATTTTGTTCAGAATTGCTGCTCTTACTGTGTCTGCAGAGTTTGGGGTAGGCAAGCAAAGCTGAAAGAGAGACATCTATCTGCCTTCCTGCACTGTATCAAGGACCTGATTCTGAAAAACAGCACTCTCAAACCCTGCTGACATCAGGATAAGGCCACCAAAATCAGCCAGAGGGAAGGGCTCTCAGTACTTCATGCTACCATGCTCCTGGAAAGTGGCTTTAAGTGGTTCTAAATGACTAATTAAATAGTCTATTACATTGTTTTAATATGATAAAGACTATTTGGATTCAGATTGTGGAATTTTAGACTTTGGGGTTGGGTTTTTTTTGTTTGTTTGTTTGTTTTTTTACTATAAATGGGTGACCTCTTGTCTTTCCCTGACCAAACCAAGATTCTTCATACTCTTTACTGTGACGCTCTACTAGGTCTGTTTATAAAACTTGTTCAAAATGTCTTTATCATCCATCTTCGTACTGTTCACACTGTCATTTCCAAGCACCACACTTGTGGAATAGGTTTCACATGGGAACACCCCATTTCCTCTCTGTGTGCACACTCCTCACACATTGGCCTTGGTGGAAATATTGTTCACTTCTCAAATTCTTTCAAGCCCTAGGTGAGGACCCTAACCTCTGGACCATCCTTTATTTCTGGGTGTATATTTTTTCAGGCTCCAACCATGAGAATTTTAAGATGTTACCACAATTTTTTTAATTAATATTTTGTATCAATATTGTATTATTCGTTAACAATCATGATTATTTTACCAATCTCTCAATTTTATTAATTATCTGTCTGATTGTGTCCCCTCATCTAGCAGGATATTGTGTCCCCTCATCTAGCAGGATATAATGTAACTGACAACGATTTGCCCACTCTAGATATAGATTTATGTCTTCCCCCACTTATATTGAATCCAACAATATGCAGTTCTATCAACTTAAGTCTTCAGTGACATATATATCTTCTCCTTCATTCATTCATCGTGTGGATACAATATATATCCATTAACACCCGGTTCTCAGTAATTTGGCAACTGTGCAAATTTACACACACTGATGTACCTCTCAGAGACCACACCTTCCATTCAGTTGCACAGGCTCTAACCAAACTCCTGTGGACTTCAGCAGGAGTTTTGTCCCAATAAAGACTGCAGTATTCGGCCCATCTAGAGTAACTAAATTCAATGCCTAAATTCAGTCAATAAATTCACAGTAAAAAGAGCATGCACATTCAGGAAGGAAATGACAATGAAATTAGGTTTACAGCAGAGTGAGGCATGAAGTGGTAAACAAATACCAAAAGATGGTTGATAAGAGTACATGTGGCTTCTAATTAAGATCCACAGGATGTGGATTTATAAACTTAGCTACCTGTTCTGTGTAGACTAGATGGTGGAGCATTTGTGCAGGTTGCTTAGAATTGAAGCTCATTAATCTCCTTCAACAGAGGATAAGGAGAGACCATCTGTAAGATGTTTTCAGAACGCCAATGAGTAGCATGTCTGAGTTCTTAAGTTCACAACAAAGTCTCATAGAAGAGAAAACAAACTAGAAAGTATTGTAATATGGGTCCTTCCCAGAAAGCACAGTTACAAAACACTTCACAAAACCTAAGGGCAGAATGAAGAGAAACAAAAGTTTTGAACTTTACATATGTTTGTTGCATTCAGTCACTCATGCCTCAAGACAGACAGGAAAGTGAGATAAGACTGAAAAAAAAAGTTAAAAATACTTTAGACAAACCCTATTTTTGCACTGTCTGCAATTTTCAAACAGTGATACAGGAGAATAATAATGTTGGTTCTGATTATTGTCCATAATACTCGCTAGTACTTCTGAGGTTAAAAAAAAATATTCACCACTTACATGGAACATCTCATCTCTAAAGCACTTCACAAACATTAACTAATTAATCACCACAATACACCTTAGGTAACTAAATATCAGCTAGATGACTATAATTATCAGTCATCAAGCAAATAATACAATTATTTAAAGTTATTAACATATTTTTGATAGAACAGTGCCTCCAGGTTTATGACAATCTAATGGCTCTTTCACCCCAAGCATCTGGTGTGGAAGGGCTGCAAATGCTATTCCATATCTAGCTGCAATAGAAGCCAGAGGGCATTATCTAGGTACTGATATGATCCCATTGCCAAAGTATTTGGGCACCTTACAATCCTTAATGCATTTATCGTCACTACACCCCTGTGAGTTAAGGCAGTGCTATTATCACCACTGTACAAATGAGGAACTAAGGCACAGAGAGGCTAAGTGACTTGCCCAAGATCAGATAGCAAGTCTCTGGTCGGAACGAGAATTGAACCCAAGTCTCAGACTAATGCTCTAACCCCAGTGGACCATCCTGCCTGCAGCACCCCCAAACCCTGGATTGAGGGCATTATTTGGGGAGGAGGAATGAATTCACCTTAAAAGGAGATTATCTAATTAAGGAAATGTCTTTGTAAATGAAGCACTGGCCTTTCATCTCTAATATCTCAGATTGGGACAACTAGGGAATGCTGCAATTTGTATTTGATTGCACACATCTCTGAATTTACTTGAACTGTATGCACAATCCCTGTTTTATGAATATTTGGGTGATTTTTCATTTGTTTGTAGAAAACACATGCCTCAAATTCCCATGACAATATGTGTTTGCATAAAGATTCACACTAGAAGTGTCTGCACTAAAATAAATCTTCAGTCATTTGGTCAGAACAGAAATAACCCGTGATTTAAGGGACTAACCACACAGCACAAATAAGATTATAAACTCTTCAGGGCGGGGCTTGCAGCTATTACATGTTCATATTAAGTCTTGCCCAAGTAGGCACGGAGCCCCAAAGCGATATAGTCATAAAAATAATAATAATAATAAGTAAAATTTCAAAGGGTAACATCCATATTATTGCTGTGTGGTTACAATGGACCTAGTGGAGGAGAAAGGAACTATTCCATGTGAGTAAAAATGACACAGTCTGTCTTAAATTATAATGTACTCAAAGTCATAGTCACAGAGAATGGTTTGCAGACAATCCAAAGACTGAAACCTATTCACAGAATCAGTTCATCAAATATTGAGCAGATCTGTAAAAATCAAAGTCTGTTCACAGAACTCTCAAACAGAGAAAAAAATGATTCACTGCAAAGAATTTGGACAGCTGTAGTCTGAGACAGCTTTAATAAAGATGGCAGATGGGGGTATCTCAGTTCTTTTGCTACTATGCAGATGTGCGCACAGTAAATTGACCATGTCTTGTTCAACGCATCTGGAATTATATTATCAGAGCACTCATAATTAAAAAGTATGTATTCTTCTGTCATGAAGATAATAACAAATCTTTAGTTCTTTCTATTCTATATGGTTCTTATATCACCCTTATCACTGTACTATCTGAGCATCTTCCAGTAAGGCATTAAGAATTACAATGCTCCTTGCCCAGCATCCTAGACATCTCACCACCATCCACAGCACCCCTGTGAACACAAGTCTGGACAGGGTCTCTTCACCCATTGTCCCGAGAAAGTCTATTCTTCCTGGCAAAGGCAAATTTCCTCAGACACGCCAGAGGCCCTTGTCTCCAGGACATCCGGAATTTTAAAAGTTTTGAGGTACACAGTTGCAAGAAAAAGAGCACCAGGAAAATTTCTCAAAGTGAGCAAATCTCTCTTCATGCTCAGACACTTCAAACGAAGAATAGTGGGATCTTACCCAATTTCCAAACTGATCAACTTTGAGGCTGAGATCATAAGTAGGAAATAGCCTAAAGGATAATCTTTCTGGAAAGCACAGTAAGCCCCTGGAAGCAGAGGCTTATAATTAAAGCATCTCCTCAACCACAAAGATAGTGTCACTAAACGAATGATATAAGGCCAAATCCCCCACTATAGCATATCCCATTTTATGCATTAGGGATCAAAAGCCAACTAAGCTAGACAAGGGAGTCATACCACACTGTTGGGGGATCCCACAGTAGCACAGAGCCAGCATTCCGGTGTACTTCGCTCAGGATCATGGGAGCAAAAATGTCACCTTGCAATCTCCTCCAGAGCTGCACTGTCCACTTCCTTCCCATAGCCAAAGTTTTGGGCCACAACATCTTGCACAATGTTTTTTCCAAGTATGCCTATCACTGCAGGTTTAACTTGTACTGAAGGTTTAACTTGTACTACAATGATTCAGGATAGCATTTTAAAGCACATTTGTGGAGTGTAAGCTTATTCTGAAGAAAGTTCAAACATTCACAATAAATAGGAGCTACTGATAAATAATATTAATATTTTGTGCTTCTATCATGCCTTTTACCGGAGGATCTCCAAGTATTTTACAAGCATTAATTCATGAATTCTCAAAACACAACTACACACTAGGCAAGTATTATTATAAGCATTGTACAGGGTTCTAAACTGAGACACAAAGTGGCTAAGGGCTCTGCCAAAGGTCATGCAATGAGTCAGTCGCAAAACCAGAAGCAAAACCTTGATGTCTTTTCACCCATCTAGTCAAGCTTCTATGTTAACCCACCCCATCCACTCTAAATAAACTGATCTTCACTAGATATTCTTGGTAAATCCAGATAACTGGTTACTTCATTAACTGGCCAAGATAGTCTCTGTGCAATATATAATTAGTTTTATTTATATTTATATTTTGTTTATGCTGCATTCACCCTTGGATAACATTAAGGTTTTTTCAATTCATATTTATTAACTTGTAATCAAAATAAAATTTAAATCACTTAAGAATTTATTCAGTAGACAGTGAATAAGATGCTGAACAAAATGCAGTCATTTAATTTCTAGCACACTTACTCTATACTACTAAGAAATATTTAGGATGCTATATACTTAGGACATTGTATATCCTAGGATGACTTATCACCCAGCTACTCGATAAACCATTAAATGAGGGCCTGCAGAAAGTTAATATATGGCACCCTCTAGAGAGTAGTAGTTGAAAGACAGATATATCATCAAACCCTTAGCCATTGTGGGATATCATAGCAACATGGTTTATTCCATCCATAATGTTTATGAGTTTTTTTAACATAAAAATAGGAGTGTAAGACTCAAAACATGAAATCCTGAGACAGCCCTTTCTTGACCATAAAACTGCTGTTGAATTTAATGGAAGTACAGACTGAGTAAGGAGTACAGGAGTAGTTCTAGAAAGTCTGTATTGAACTAGTAAAAGAACGTAGGCTGAAACAGTTTGAATCTAATCTATGCAGTGGCAAGCACAGCTAGAGATGAGGAAGTGACAATGTGAAAGCTGCATACGCAGTTCATCGCTGAGTGTGGTGCAGAGCTACTACACAGTCTTCACAATGTCAGTTAGTATCTTCTTTTGAAACACTCCGGTTCAGACTTCGCCACTGGCCTGTGTTGGAGACAGTGCAGAGCCAACTTTGCTGCATGGGGAGTTCTAGAAAACACTGTCCTTAGGCAGTTGCAAAGAGGCGCTGATATGGGTCATATAAGCAGGGTGTGCACTGGTTTTTAACTCTTCTCCTTCCCAATATATTTTTTTCCTTTTCTCCCTACTTGATAAATTTCCTTTAGTATTAATTTCCATAAAACTGTATGATTTTAAATAACAGGTGATATATACATACAGTGAGATGTAAATCTACATGCACATATGCACACCTTAAAAGTAGTTGTTGCAATCTGATTTTTAATCTATATGAAACATGCAGGAACACGCTGATTCTCCAATCTTTACTTTGAAAAGTAGCTTGCTATAAGAGCAAACCTACTGAAATCAATGGGACTACTTGCCCAGCAAGGTACTTCTCTCAGTATGCATAAAGTAACAGATCCAAAGCTCAGTGAACTTAATGGAAAGGCTTCCATGGAGTTCAAGAGGCTTTCGATCAGTCCTTAACTGTACTGGCTAAAGAACAGAATGGCTAGAGCACTCTAATGCAAAGAAAATAATAGCTCTTACTGAGTTTTCCTTAAGTATATACCAGAAAAACATAAATCCATCACTGGAGTTAAAAAACAAATGTCTTTTTTTAGATCCTTTATTATCCAATAAAAGTGTATTATTTAGATCCTCCTAAATCCACCCTTACCATTGCATAGCACTAAATAAAAACACACATTAAAATAAGCTACGGGAAGAACATTTACCAGAAGTTAAAAATAATGCCAGACTAATATTAGTGAAGTGAATTCTGCACAAATAAGCCATATTACAAAACCAGACAACGTACTAGTGGTTCCCAGAAAAGACCTAAGTTGCCCCATGAAGTCATTGTAGAGAATTCAAAAAGATTTGAGGAAAATAGAGCATTAAATTGTCACACTGGACTCACAAACAACCCCTCAAGTAGTCTAACAAAGCTGGTCCTGTTCCTAAGATGCTTTCTTTTTACTAGACCAAGAGGATAAGTCCTGAAACGTAAAGTTGGCTTGGAGGAAAAAGGTGCCACTAGTACTCCTTTTCTTTTTGCGAATACAGACACACATGGCTGCTACTCTGAAACTTGTCAGTCTGGTTTCACTCAATAAAACACACTGATGTTTGTGACAGTGCTCACCAATTTTAACAACGAACACTATGCTGTTATCTTTGTTATGGTTTGAGATTCTTTAAAGATTCTTGTATATGTGATTTCACAAATGAAGTTTAAGAATAAAAGTCATAGATACACTAAAAGTCACTCTTCCCACATGAACAAATGAATTCTTCACTCACCATCCTAGAACTAAACCTACTCCTTATGGAACCACGTGGGGGGGTGGGGGGTGGGGAGAAGATAAAAAGCGCTTAACAAAAACTCAGGAATGTATGGCAGCTTATTGCTGTAACAGCAAATTTCACTATTCTAAAATAAACCAGCCAAGGGTAATGAAATTTAGAATATAATATAAGGGTTTGGCTCAAATGTCCATAGCACAAGGATGTTCAGAATAGAAGATGGCCAGAATGTGGATTCAATACCATGGGAGGTTCATGCACTATTAGTTCCTTTTTAGAGTCTGAATGAAAACCTGACAGTCAATGGACAGGCTCTTATTGACTTCAGTGAACTTTGGGTTTGTCACAACTGAAAAAGATCTGTTATGATCTCAGCTTAGTCCCTATTTGTGTATTTTGTAAAATCACCATGCCTTGCCTTGATTCATAGTTAGCAGTCCCTGTTCAGGTGAGGGCCAGGAATATAAGCATGTATGTTGTTGATCAAAATTCAGAAGTATTGGCAAAGCCACATGGAGGAGATTTTGCTCAGTGCCTGCACACCCTTGCTAAGGGAAAAAAACAAAAAGGAACAGAAACAGAGCTAACCTCTGACATCCAGGACAGTAATAGTTGAAGTCCAGCATATTTGAATGAGAAGCGGAAAGGGCCATGTACTTGGGTGTGCTCCCCACACTGGCCCTGCAAGCGCTGAGTTAGGGCAGGTGGGCCCAATCAGCTGATTAGGCTGCAAACAAGGGAATTTTAGGCTGGATGCAGCTAATTAGAGAGAAGCTCACCTGCAAAGGACAGGTGTGGTTTCTACAAGAGGCAGGAAATTGGAAGCAGGGGAGGCAGCAGGGAGAAGTGTTGGAAGGCTAAAATTACTCCCTGGGAGGGGGGAGTGAAGAGACTAGCAAACCCAGAGGAGTAGGGGAAGGTCAGATGTGGAAGCAGCTCAGGGAAAAGCAGCAAGGTGCAGAGAATAGACCTTGGCTGCTGTGTAGAGGGTCCCTGAACCAGAAACCGGAGTAGAAGGTAGGCCCAGGTTCTCCTACCACCCACTGTCAGAGTGGCACTGTGAGGCAGTGAAACAGAAGACTGCCTGAGACTGCTGGAGAGCAAGAACCTTGATACTCACCCTGGAAGGGGAAACCATAATAGTGACCTGGCCACAGGGTTAAGTCACAGAGAGGATGCTGTGGTTCCTGGAGCAAGAGAGGGGCTGCAGAGGAGAAACTGATGGGTAGAACCCTGCACGGATAAAAAATTTATATCTGCAGATATAAATTGGTACACACGGAGCTGCAGGGCTTTACTGGGAACCACACCAATGAAAGCAGCAGCATGTTGAGCTGCCCCATCCACTGGGGCAGGCACCGGGCCCTGGTCTAACTAGTGTGTACAAGTGGCTTGCATGCTCCCAGACAGGAGATGCAGACTGCTGCATGGAAGGGACTTCTGTCCAGCAACACGGAAGCTGCTTGCACACACTAGTGCAACCAGGAACAGCTCCTGGTGAGCCTGGTGCCCACTCCAGTGGGTCGGGCTGGGGGCAGTACAGCCATACCAGAGCAGCTGCCCAGGCTGGGTGCTGGCTTCTGGAAGGGGCAGCCCGACATACTGCTGCTTTCACTGTTGTGGTTCCTGGTAAAGCCCTGCAGCTCTGTGGATACAGATTTATGTATTTATTTATATATCTTCATCCCTGGATATAAACTTTGTAACTGCGCAGGGCTCTACTGATGAGGTATAAGTGCTGGAAGGAACATTGGCCTGACCGAGCTAATCACCAGAACCGCCAGGAAGTGACACTGTCCAGGGATGAGTGGAGCAAACCTGGCACATTTGGAGGAGAATGCAGGCAGGATGGTTACCTCTGATACATGGGGTCAATAACGGACTGTGTCTGACAAGAACCATGAAGTGAGTGGCAGAGACACGCTGTAAGGTAGTTGAACTCTGCTGCAAAGGGCCATAACAGAGAGAGAACCCCTAAAGAAGGCAAAAATGGAAATGCTCACAGTACGGACTCTGTCCCTTAGTAAGTTGTCCCTTACTAGGGTGGATGCTGGAGTTGCCGCTCCCACAGAGGGGAGCTGAGAAGCAACAAGGGTGGGTCCATGCTATGTGAGGACCAATATTTGAGAACCAGCAGATACTGTAGAAAGCCCATTTGTATTTACAAGACCGCATGGTGTGGGTACCTAGGCAACAGCAGCAGCTGTACAGAATCCTGCAGGGAAGAAGCAGGAGTCATCGTAAGGGTCAGGAATGGGAAAGGTGCTCCGGAGCTAGGAGGCCAAAAGCCCAACCCTGAAGGTGCTATAGCTGTGGGAGCAGGGGGCACCTGAAGTGGGAATACCTCTATTTGAAAGGAAGCAAAGAGCCTTACTAGGGGGCAAGGACTGAGGTGAGGGACCAGAGAGCCGACCAAATAAGCGATTGTGTTGGAGGACCTGTTTTTGGTGTGGGGAAAGGGCATATCAAGATTGGCTGCAGAGGAGAAACTGATGGGGTGTAACCACTGGAAGGAGCATCAGCCTGACTGAGCTAATCCCCAGAACAGCCAGTAGGCAGCACTGTCCAGCAGTGAGTAGCGCAAACCCAGCATAGGCTGTACACAGGGTGAGACTGGAGGCACACATTCAAAGATGGGTGGCACTATGGCTACCTATTAGGAGGCACCATCATTATATCAGGATATCCTTTAAAGCCAGAAATCACCTGAGGGATATGCCAACCAAAGACCAACACAAAACAAATCTAACAAAAGATTGGGCAACCTTTATTTACTGAGGGTGATGAGCAGCTTCATGATAATGCGTGTAGAACACATGGGTCATACAGAACCCAAAATATCCATGGAGCAATACTGTTATGCAGATGCCTCAGTGATGGAGAACAAAGGGCCATATATTGCTACTTGCACGTACATCTGCTGCATTCATCTAGCTACACCTGACTGCACCAGCCTCAAAGAATTTGTCTGGTTTGCATTTCTATATTGACTACTTTGTGTGCACTGCATCTTTTTATCTTCCTGCACAGAACATGCCAGAGCATTAAATATCAAATCAATGGTTCCCAAACTTGTTCCGCCACTTGTGCAGGGAAAGCCCCTGGCGGGCCGGGCCAGTTTGTTTACCTGCTGCGTCCGCAGGTTTGGCCAATCGCGGCTCCCAGTGGCCATGGTTCGCTGCTCCAGGCTAATGGGAGCTGCTGGAAGCGGCAGCCAGTAGGTCCCTCGGCCCGCGCTGCTTCCAGCAGCTCCCATTGGCCTGAAGCAGCAAAGCGTGGCCGCTGGGAGCCGCGATCGGCCAAACCTGAGGACGCGGTAAGTAAACAAACCGGCCCGGCCACCCCGCCAGGGGCTTTCCCTGCACAAGCGGCGGAACAAGTTTGGGAACCACTGTATTAAATACATACCTGGTATAAGCAAAAAGATATGCACATATTACAACAGGAGGGGCGTGAGGAAGGATAAATATAAAACAAAACCCCAGAGTTCCTAGGACCCTAATGCACTTGTTCAGCAGTACCATTCAAGTTTGCATTTTCTGCCAGCCTCTCTCTTACACTCCCTAATGAGGGATTCTCTCACCAGACCAACATTTATTGAGACAAGACGTAGTTTCTGAAAGAAGCAACTGAAATTTGGAGCAAGGAGGAATTCAGAATTCTAAAGTACTGACACCTTGACCCACAAAACAATTTGCAGGTGAAATATCTTTCCTCTGTTCCGATCTGCCTTCATTCCAGGCTGATGGTTTCTTTAGATGGTTATATTAGAAAAAATGCACAACTTGGTTTCTGAAATACAGTTTGAGAGTTATTGCTTTGTAAATGTGTGAACAGAGTAGCTACACCTCTCCATACTCTGCCTAGGAAAGAAACAACTCAGAAGATGCCTTCCATCGACACATAATCATCTTCTCCTGTGCACCTCCCTTATCCATAAAACAATGTATTTGAGCAGGACAAATGTACGTGCCTGGGAATCTTTTAGGGGATTTAAAGGAATTCTTATGGTCTAATGCCTTTCCATACAATCTAACAGAGGGTAACAAACTGTTAGATTGCACTGCACAGAAGGGAACAGCATGCAGCTAATAAACCATTGAGGCAGGCTTCATTCACAACCAAGTTTGTTTAACTAAAGCCATTTGCAAAGGAGAAACTCTGTTATGCAGCCAGTAAACTTAACAGTTGGGACTACATGAAACAAGAGCACACATGGCAGAAATTCCAGAGGAATGGGAGAATAGCACCCAAACACTGGGGGGGCGGAGAGGAAGGAGCAGAGGAGAAATGTCTAAGTTCCTCTATAGAGGGTTTTGTTCTGCCCTGTGCCTTTCTCATTAGGACCTCAGAGTTGTGATTCTTGTCTGTAATCAAACATGGATTACTAAATGAATTATATAACTACATTGATCTATGGCTATTCCCTGCTTAATGCCAATTTTTTTTTTTTTAAACAGAATCCACTCTGCTGGCTCCATTTTCTTCCTGCTGTGAGTATCATTGTGCCTATTAAAATTCAAGATTATGCGAGGAACTAAATACCAGATTAACCTGTTAAAGTCTTCAAGGTTCAGAAGAGATAACTAGACAGGTCAAAGATCTATTAATCTGATGCATTTAATCCTTCCTGTCCCATGTGATCACCTGTTTAAGATCTCAGCCTGAATGTCTTAAATTTACAGGGAGAGAAGAAGCTGGTGGAGGCTGCACTAATGAGTAGATGAAAAGAGAGAAATTGACTAACCCTCTTTTTCCCTTTGCAGTAGGTTCTCTATATAACATGGAAAGAGAAATGAAATAGGTTACTAGCTGATTTCATCTCTACGCAGAAGCAGATAAAAAGGGGAAACAGACTCCTCTTACTCACTCTGACTTTGTAGTAGGCTCCATACCTGAAGAGCTTTGCCTAGAAGCAAAATGAACAATCACAGGCAATTGCTCACTGTAAGCTTTTACAGTTGGAGACAGGAAAAAGAGGCCCAAAAGTGGGGATAAGGAAAGTAAAGGTGACAGAAAAGGAAGGATGTGTAATGAAATCAAGGCAGAACAGCAAAGCAAAGGGAAAAAGAAAGGAAAAATAAATCACTTGCGGTAAATGAGTTATTCAGTCATGAGTTAGTGGACTGTTATCATGACACATATGGCACCATTTGCATGCCCCAACAGAGCTGAAATTATGAGACCAGTTTTCATCTGTGACCTGGCTCTTTCACTCAGGGGAGTTCTCTGCTCTGCTGATGCTCATCTGGCGTATGATCCCTTGGCTTAACGCAGTTCACTTAAACATAGGCTGGCACAAACAGGTCCACAGAATCAGGAAGTTATACTAAACTCTGATGTTCCTCCACCCCACTCTCCTGTGTTGAGTGGAGTTCAGATGCGGGGGAGACTCTGTGGGATCTTTACTAATAGATAATAGGAACAAGCAGCTACAGTTTACTTGTGCCATCAATGTAATATTATATATTTCCATTTTTTTCATACCTTTTTACACCTACTGGCCTGACTGTGTAACCCTTACTCAACGACAATGCCCAAGGACTCCAATGGGAATCAGGGTCAGGCCCTTGGAATTCTTAAAAGCCTCACTTTTTAATGAATTACCTAAAAATGAATTAAACTGAAAAATTAATCCCATAAGAAAAAAACATGGCTAAATTGTGTCTAGCCCTGTAGGAGCGCGCAGGGGGAGAGGGCACAAACAAGCCTTCCCCCTGTCTTTGCAGCAGGCACAATCCCAAACCTGACATGTCTAGTGCGCAAGGATTATGGCACTAATCTTGCAAAGGAATCAGACTGTTGCACCCACCTGGAATCCCACTGAAGTAAATGGAACTCCCCAAGGGCAGATCATTTTCCAGAATGGGGCCCCATGAGAATCTATTGCCAGTCGGTAGAAAGACCTGCCTGTAAGATAGAAGACTTTCCTTTGACTTCAACGGACTTTGGATCAGACCAGAGTGGGCAGCAGGTCTAGTGTTGCCAAATACGGTAGGACTAAGCCAGCCCTGTGCCTTCTGCATTAGCCTGTGGATTGTACAGAAGAACGTCCAGGTTGCTCCCTAAAAGAGAATGCCAAAAAAGGCCTACACTTTCCCAATGCAATATTGTGCCTCTTTTAGGAACAAGGCATCTGGAAGCAGCTACCGGTGCTCAGCTCTTCTGCTAAGACTTGCGGCCCAACTAAAGAAGTTCCTTAAAACCACAATTTTGCCCTAAGACAGTTATCATGCCAAGAAAACATCTTGCACTTTTTACATGTGATCTTGCTCTTCTTTTTTGGCAGCCCAGCAATGCTCTTGCAGTATCGACTGTTAAAATCTAATGAGCCATCTTGTGGTGTTCTGCAGTCTGGACAGCTTTTTCCCTTTTTCGTTCAGCATGTGTTTTTAATTTACATGTCTCCCTTCTGGATTTCACTCGTCATTTCTTTTACTTGGTCTCCAAATGGGGGGAGGGTAACTTTCTAAAAAGCAAAACTAATGAACCTGCCTTGCTGATAGCAAATAATATTCACATCCACAAGGCTCTCTATTCAATTAAATGCAAAGTTAGCAAAAAACAACCCAAACTGTGTATAAATTGTTTGGTCTGTATTTGTCAAGTTGTAACAGTGTGTTTGAAAACACATCTTCTGATTGGTATTTCAAGCTATAGTCTTTAGAAAAATAATAGTTTGATTAGAATCATGGGTGTTATTACTTGAAAGATTAATACTGTACCTTAAATGAGATTAAAATGTGGGTAGTAACTACATGAGCTAAATACATTAAATACAAGTAGTTTTCATTTTCATTCAGTAAAATGTCTGGTTGGCAAAACTTCTTTTTAACTTTTAAGCTCCTTTAATCATTTATTTTCTTTTTCTTTTATTTGAATTTAAAAAAAAAAATCATAGCGTTATGGAAAAGTTCTATAAAATTTAGTGGAAAGGCTACCAACTTTCTTTAGAGTTTTAGACCAATCCTATAAGATTTAATAGAGTATTATAGTCCTTCTGCATAGAATCCTACAAATTGATGCAAAACATTAAAGAAATATCATTCTCTATTATATTCTGAAGGGTTTCAGAGGAAATTTTATAAAACTCGAAAACTTTTGTAAAACCCAGATATTGATTTCATCTCCCTCTAGTTCTGCAGGACTTTCCACAAGGGTAGGAAATGGAGGACAAAGCAATCAAAGAGTTCTTGTCAAGAAATCCTAATTACTTACACATGTGAACGCACTGACTAATTTAAGGCAAGCAATTAGTTCTCTACTTGTGCTGAACATGCAATTACATTTTTTAAATAGATGACCAACCCTCTTAGACCACCCCAGTTGTTTTTCTGCTGTCATTTAGGCTTTCAGTAGGCTTGTGTTCCACTTTCAGCAGGTGGCACTAAAGAAAAGTGCAATTGCATGACTAACTAGCTTAATTGTTGCAGATTGTCACTTACTTCAACTTGGACACATCAGCCCATTGCTTGTTTTCTAACAAAAAACTCTCATCTGTGCTCTTGGAAGTTTTCATCAGACATTTTGACACTTTCTCTTCAACCCTATTATTTTTAATCTGAGACAGGAATATATTTAATTTCTACCTTTGTTAACATCAGGTAAACTGTACAATGCCAGGACAGTGACTGGTGTCGGGTGCCCTGTAATTCACTACAGCAGTCTTAGTGCTCTAATAAAATTAGAAGAAATCTGTGTTACATGTTAACCATCATTTATCACTTGACATGGAATGTTAAGTTGACTTCATAATATCTCAGAGATGCAGCTAAACAATACAAATCACTTACTTTACTATACTGACATTTAATCTTTTGTCAAGCTGTATAGCAAATTAGGAGCAGTTTAGCAGCAATTTAGCTGTGAATGAATGCACCCACACACAGGGAATATACGGATACCTTTATTCTCCCTGAATACTATCTTACTCCTTAAGTGGTAACACTGAAATCAATAGGGCTGCTCATAGTGTAAAATATTTCTCAGTATGAGTAAGGGTAACACAATCTGGCCCTTAGTGATTATGGAAATGTGGAGCTATTACCACTAGCATGAGCCAAGCATAGCAAACTCAAGTATTGTGGCATGGTAGCTTTAGCAACTGCAGCTCAGTCTTGATACTGCTGCTATTCCATGCCAGGATTTGTCATTCACAGAAACTGCCAATTATAACAATTTTGGCCAAATGCTAGGGGCATTCTATGATGTGCAAAAATGAAACCAGAAAACTGAAACAGGAAAGTCATTATAAAGTCAGCTAGGTTACACTTAAAGCCAGACTCTGGCTGGCACTTGCTTGAGTGCTCAAGGGAAAGAAGGATATAAGCCATCACCAAAGGGGCGGGAGAAGATGGAGACATGCCCACCTCATCTGCTGCACACCCAGTCAGTTGCTTTGGCAAGTCATAAAGGGAAGGACGCAGTGGACCCTCCCAAGAGGTGGTGCAGTGGTTACCCATCTTAGAAGCTCCAGGAAGCATAGCGCCTCCTTAAGTCACAATGATTCCAGGTACTTTGACCTGCGTTAGAGTAGCTCCACAAGCCAGTGTGAGCCTGGCCTTAGTGACAAAATCTGATCCCCAGTATTCTAATCGCAGTTATACGGGTATGAATCTGGAATAACTCCACGGATGCCAGTGGAGTTACTGGGGAATTATATTGGTGTAACAGACTAGAATCTGCCCGACACCTTAATTAGAACAATATTTACATTCAGCTGTTACTAGCATTGCCCATTCAGCCCAGCAGATAAGTCACACCAGATGCAAACGTTGAAATGTCACATGAACATATTTATGAGCAAGCTGACAACACATCAAACAGAACAGGAAACAGTAAACCTGTTTCCTGCCAAGCTGTCTAAAATCAACTATACAGTCTGCAATTATGCCTCACTACATTTTCATTATCTCAATCTTAGAGCAAAATTAACTGTTAAATTTATGCTGAATAGAGCAGCAGCATCACTGCTTGGTCATGGCTTGGAGATTTTTTTTTCCCCTTAAACAAAAAATATTTCTAAAACTTCCTTGTAAACAAACACTAACAGAACTAATTTTGTGTTACTAGCTGTGGGGATAATCCTGCAGTCCTTATCTGGGCAAGAGTCAGGACTACATCATTTGGCCTTATTATTAGCAAATAAGCATATGGGATTGTATGAATGGATGATCATTCCTGAATGTCTTCTTTAAAAAGAAGAGGCCTCCAAAGAAACTGTAGGGGATGTGTAATGGAGGGGGTCTAATTACTAGTCTGTCACAGCTACGGGCCTCACATAGGGGAAGGATTTCAATGGGGCTCTTCACAAGGCACAGAGTTATAGTTGTACTCAGAGCTCTTTGCAAAATCAGGGACTAAACGTTTAGCAGATCAGAAACGGAGACAATTTTTTTCTGCAAACATTTCACTGTGTCTTGTGGAGAAAGTTTTCCTCACCAAAACTTTCCAACCAGCTCCAGTTGTAAGGGACATGAGTTTAGATATTTCAACATGCACATCACAATAGCATTAGAGCTGACTGTCCCAATCCTAGTCTCACTGAAGTCTGTTAAAACTCCCATGGACTTCAATGGGAGCACAAGGTAGGTAGGACTTTTCAAACAATGTAGAGACCAATCCTACAATCCTCGCACAGAATTCCCACAGACTCCAGTGAGAGTTTGGATAAAAGGGGTTTTTACCAGAACCTAAAACTAAACAGAACATTTTTTCATGAAATGAGGGGTGGGGACATGGGCTGTTGGGGTGGAAAAATTGTATTAACAAATATAAATGTTAAAACCAAATGCTGGAAAAATCACTGGTGCATATGTGCCATTGGCCTATGAAGAAGTAACACTGCTTGTGTTTAAACCCATGTTTCTTAGTGTGAATGTTATTTGAACACTTGTGATAAACATGCTAGTGAGGACACAGGGCCAGATTTCCAGAAGTGCTGAGTGCTAACGATGCCTGTTGATTTCAGTTAGAGCATTGGGTGCTAAACATCTTTGAAAAGCATCCCTATAATGTCTGGACTATGCAGGGTTTAACCATACCAGCAAACTTTAGTTTACAAAATTCTGCCACCTACAATCATTGCACTAAGCTCCAGCACTCACCCACAGACTGGCAAAGAAACCAAAAACCAGATTTCAGCTTTAGAAACAGGAATCTCCTGTTTGAGCCCTTAGCACTGTGATTTGAGATTTCCTCTGGTTAGTGCTACTCAAAAATGCATCAGCAAATGAGAAGAGAAACATACTCACAAGCATCAAGGGTTTAACAGCAAGAACACAACTTCAAGAACTTGTCTTAGTGGAGGCACATCCCAATACCCTGCAGCATGAGGTTTAAATAACAAAGTGTGTCTTTCCAAAAGAGGTTCTCCTTATATATATTATATTACATTACTCCAAGGAATATAAATTGAGACCGGGCAGCTATTTATTTTACATTAATATTTATGTACTTCTCCAAGCTTTCATTAAAACAAGAAAACTTTGTATATCAAGGCATTCCACCACTATGTAATAAATATGAAGCTTTTGAAACACTAAAGAAGCATGAATATCAAAAATGTATGAGTATATTTTTCCCTTTTCAAAAAGATGCACTAGCTATTATTTGAATTACATTTCAACATCTTATAAATATATATTATAATGATTATATTAGCAATTATTTATATAGAACCATATCATCATTTGGCACTTGACACTCAGAGAAGGACACATTCCCAGACCCAAAGAGTTTACAATCTAATTTAGGCAACACAAAGACATACAATACTCAATATGACACTGAAAAATGGTTTAGTTAAAGTTCAGTTAAAAGAGGGAATAGAGAGATTAGTAGCTTGGAAACAAGGAAGGAAGAATTCCTGGAAGAAGTGGGTTTTAAGACGGGCTATGAAGAAAGGCAGGAACAGGGCTGCCCAGAAGGGGGGAACGTGGGGCAATTTGCCCCAGGCCCTGGGCCCCGCAGGGGCCCCCACGAGAATATAGTATTCTATAGTATTGCAACTTTTTTTTATGGAAGGGCCAGTGGCATAGCCAGGTGGAGTGAACGGGGAGAGCAACCACAAAAAAGGCACTCACCCAGGGGCGCTTTTATTGACAGAGCGGTGCTCCGGGTTTTTTCGGCAGCACTTCAGCAGCGGGCCCTTCAGTGCGGCCCTGGGCAGGAAGGGATAGGGTGCTTGTCCAGAAAAGCATGAATGAAGGCTCAGAGCAGAATCAGAGAAAGAGATAAAGGAGAGATGATCAGGAGGAGCAAGAGCAGCAGTCTGGGGAACAGAAGGAGAGGAGAGCCAGTAAGTGGGTGTTCGATGTTCATGTGTGAGGATCATGTAAGTGTACCGTACAGGCAATGCAAGACAAATATGGAGGGTTGTCATTGCAAGAGCAACTAAAATACATGGCAGATTTCCTTTTTAATAAGGGGCATTCAGTACTGCATTGTGCTCCATTCCAACAAAGCACACCATTACAATGCCTGTTGTCATGTGTTGTGACTGGAGGGATACATGGGGACTGAAGGGAGACATTCCATCAGGGACTGGTGGTCCTACACTTATCCTTACTGACATACTTTTAAATAAACCAGGCAAAAGGTGTTTTTCTCATGTCCACATCGTTCTTTTAAGTGCTACATCTGCTTGGTCATCCATAGTTTTCCATTCTCCGAATAAGCACAGAACCTCACTGCATCTACTACATGATATGAGGTCTAACTCTTTACAAACTTTATGGAGTAATCAGAATCTTTGGAACCATATTTGACTCCAAGAAGAAAGTGGCAGGGAACCTTTGAGAGAGAGACTACAATACTCCTTCAGGCTTAAATATACTGTGGCTACTTTGTGAAGGCTTCCTGAAGCTGCTGATTAGGAACAAGAATAAGCTAAATCTCTGCTCGTGCATTTGTTGAGTTTCAGCTTGGTCAGTTCCTCCTAAATTCTCAGATACAGGCAGAGGTGAAAGTAAGCTGGTACGCCCCGGTACGGTGTACTGGTAAGAGCCGGTGCGCCGTACCAGGACCGGCTTTCCCAGACAGCAATTTAAAGCCCTGGGGTAGTGGCGGCAGATCTGCAGCTTGGATTTAAAGGGCCCCGGAGCTCCAGCCGCTGCTACCGCACAGGCCCTTTAAATCTCCACCTGAGCCCTGCTGCCAAAGCCCTAGGGTAGCGGCAGTGGGGCTCCGGAGGGGATTTAAAGGGCCGGGGCAAAAGCGGCGGCTAGAGCCCTGGGGCCCTTTAAATCCCTGACGGAGCCCAGCCACCGCTACCCCAGGGCTCGGGCAGCAGGGCTCAGGCAGGGATTTAAAGGGCTCAGGCAGCCGCTACCACAGCAGAGCCCCAGGCCCTTTAAAGCTCTGCCAGAGCCCAGAGCCCAAAGCCCCAGGGTAGCGGTGGCAGCCGGGAATCCCCAGGGCTCCTCAGTGATTTAAAGGGCCTGGGGCTCCGCTGTGGTAGCGGCAGCTAGAGCCCTGGGCCCTTTAAATCACCCCGGAGCCCCGTGGTTCCCAGCCGCCTCTGCAGCTGGTAGCTGGGGGGTGATTTAAAGGGCTCGGGGCTCCCAGCCGCCACTAGCACAGCTAGAGCCCTGGCCCTTTAAATCAAGATTTAAAGGGCCCAGGGATTTAAGGCCATGCCTCTTCCGGTTAAGGCCACGCTTCTTCCAGTTGAGGCCATGCCCCCTGCTCAGGACTCCGGCGTACCGATGAGTCCTCTAACTTACTTTCACCCCTGGAAACAGGCTATGTTTTAGCTGTGTGATTCTCATTAAGGTCAGTGGGAGTTATGAGACTAAATCCCGATAACATTGCTTTAAATATATAGGGATTTGTATTATCCAAATAGGATACACAAGTCAAACTCATGTTCCATGACTTGGCCTCAGCCAGTGTTTGCAGATTAAATTGTTTGATTAAATGGTTTCAGTAAGTGCAGAAATGCCATGCAATAACACAGTTTCCAGAGTCATATCTGGGGCAAAGTCCAGTCAATGCTTTAAAATGAGTTGTGAGCTTTGGAATACACAGACGCTTCTTACGGACTGAATTTCAATTTAGAACAATATTTTACTTCCATACTTTCTCTGTTCTACATTTGCTCTCCATGTGCCAATGGGATGATGAATTGTCTGTCTGGGATTCATCAACAGGAGAAAAGGAAACACATGTTCAGGTACTGAGAATGGGGCCATCTGATAGCTCAGAACATATTTTAGTACACTTTGCATGTATAAGAATAGGAAAACACTTATACTGATCATGCGCTATTTTGAAAGTAGTACTGAAGTCTATTCATGATTATACTAAATATTTATTGATGAATAAACTTGTATGCAGAATCATGAAAGTCAGAATTGAAAACAAATCATTTACTCATCCAAGTTACCTCCCTGCCAACGCAAAATGGTACTGTGCAGTACATTTTGCCATATTTTGTTCAGTCTACATATAAAAATCCCAAATCACGAGGCTTCCTTAAGTGAGACAGTTCCTCCACCTAATGGATCCACCGTCAGGAAGATTCCTCTACTACTCTGCCTAAATTTTCCCACGGTCATCTCACTAGTGCTAGTTGTACCTTTCCTTGCATAATATACTCAGTATTTCCTCTCCCTCTTGGGGGTTTACACATCCTTCAAATATTTGTATATGGTTATGTCTCACAGGACAAAACTGTGATTGTCTTACTCACACAAGTACTTCCACTGACTTTAATTGGACTCCTCACATGAGTAAGGCAAGAGCAGTTTTACCTTTCATCTTAGCCATCCCATATATACAAGCCATACTATCCATATTAGCTCTTTTTAAACCACCTTCATGAGTCAGTCCTTCCAATTCTTGATGATCATTTTTGTTGCTGTCCTCTGAATTGTCTGAAATTTGTCAGTAAGGTGGTGCTCAGAACTGAATGCAAACACTGCAGGTAGAAAATGTTGAATAAATATTGCTAAATGCAAACCAGAAACTCTTTGATTTCCCAATATAAGGTAGCAAAACTGCTCTAGCATAGTGTGTTCATAGACTTTAAGGTCAGACCATCTTGATCATGATCATCTTGTCTGACCTGCTGCACATTGCAGGCCACAGAACCTCAACCACCCACCCACTCCTGTAACCGACCCCTAACCTCTAGCTGAGTTACTGAAGTCCTCAAATCATGATTTAAAGACTTCAAGTTATAACCTACCACTTACACTAGTGCTCATTCTAGTGCTTCTGGTGCTACTAAAATTTGCTGCCCTAGAAGTTCCTGCCTCTGTGTTCTCTATTGTTGGTGGTCCTATGTACTCTCATAGGATGAGTCAGGGATACACAAAGGATCTTCCAATGAAATAGCTAAAAATCCTGGTCCCAAAGAAGCCAATGAGAAAACTTTCATCGACCTCAATGGAGCCAAGATTTGGCCCACAAAAATAAATAGACGTTTCAAACCTCAAAAGAGAGACTGACTGATGCGAATGACTGGTGCCAACACCACCAGTTACTTTATAACCTACAAAAATCTGACAAAAGAGAAATAAAGATATTGCAAAACAGATGTAGGAGAACTGAAATACAAAGTTCTTTGGTGAAAGAGACTCCTATGGAAACTTATGGCCTAGATACTGCAAGGTTGAGGGCATTCAGCACATGACACAGGGAATAAGGCTGTGATGTTCCCCTAGTGTTATCTGGACTGGTGATCTGCTAGGTGACTCCAGTTCTCGACTCTGGGAGCCAGCCTTACCCTGCTCTGCTGTGAGAACCCCCACTCCCGGGCTGTTCACGCACAGCCTCTAGCACGTAAGCTGCTCCCAGCTACGTGAGTGCATGCTTTTGGCCAGCCGCTGCTTGGATTGTGCAACCGAATGACACTAGCCAATACCTCCGGTCCCAGCCACAGCCCTAGGAATCTCCATCTTGCAGCGTCCAGTTATGCCCGCTGGACATTGCAAGCCCATATGAGTTTGTCAATTTAACAAAGAAATTGATATGTACCAGGCTTGTTATCCCAAGGGGAGTCTCTGACACACTTCAAACCAAACACACTGCTTCAAGTAGAATAAACAAACTTATTAACTACAAAAGATAGATTTTAAGTGATTATAAGTCAAAGCACAACAAGTCAGATTTGGTCAAATGAAATAAAAGCAAAACGCATTCTAAGCTGATCTTAACACTTTCAGTGCCCTTACAAACTTAGATGCTTCTCACCACAAGCTGGCTGGTTGCCCCTCAGCAAGGCTCTCCCCTTTGATCAACACTTCAGTCACTTGGTGGTGGTGTCTGTAGATGGAGGTGGGAGGGAGAGAGAGAGAAAGAGAAAGAGAGAGCATGGCAAACATCTCTCCCTTTTACCATGTTCTTTCTTCCCTCTTGGCTTCACCCCTCCCCCCCCCCACTTCAGAGTCAGGTGCGCATTATCTCATCGTAGTCCCAAACTGACCAAGTAAAGGGGGGTGACTCACTCGAGAGTCCAAAAGATCCTTTCTTGCTGCCTAGGCCAGTGTCCTTTCTCCCTGTGAGGCTGGCTGGGTTTGTCCCATACATGCCCTGATGAGGTGTGAACTGCCCCTCTGCTCCTGGAGAGTTTTGCCTGGGCTTGTTTTAAGCCATGAGGACACATTTTGAGCCTCATAACTATATACATGAAATTACAACCTATAACATTACTATAACAACAATGTTCAGTGCATCACGAGCCTTCTGAAGACATCCAACATGACAAACTTTGCATTGGATACCACACAATCACATTATAAGGATGAACATGGGGGCGCAGGGTGTTTCCCCAAGGTACAGAAAGTCACAAGGGTATTTCCTCAAGAGGAAAAAAGCATACCTGAACACATAAGAGATTTAAAATGTTCTTATCTAGCATCCTAAGGGCATTTTGCATGAACTTCTCATATTTGGGAAGAGTGCTGTTCACAAAGTTTGCATCAAAAACCAATTCATCCATGTATGTGTTGCTCCAAAACACCAAGGCACATGAAAATAATGTAAAATGCATCAATTTACTCTAAAAGCGAAATAAAATATTAATCAAGGATAGTAAACAGATAACATGCTCCACTCTAGTTGGATGGCTCTCTGCTAACTCTAAATGGAAAAAATGGGAGATGACTTTAGTCAGATGAAAGGACACATTCACTCATCATAGTAAAGAGTTCATGCACTTTGATATAATTTATTTCACAGCATATTTAAATGCACCATCAGCATAACAACCCACCCAAAATACTTGGCAACCAATGATAATACCACAGACATTGACCATCAGAGGATTTGAACATCCTCAGTTCCCAATGATGTCAGTAGCAACTCAGTACCTCTCAGGAACAGCTAAGCATAGGGCCCATAGTCAGGGCTGAAAAGGAATATGTCTGGGTTAAAATAGAAGTGAGAAACTGGTTTAGACCATTATAAAATGCTCTTGAACACAGTGGGTTTGTCCTGAACTCAAACTTGAAATCAATTTGACTAAGGAGAGAGACTATGTAAAACAGAGCACAGAGAAAAAACAATGGAAAAAAAGAGCGAGGAATGGAGCAGAGAGTGAGCACAATAACATTCACCCCAAGGAGAAAGCCAGAACACAGCCTGTGGACCACTCAAATTTGCCTTAAGCTCCACTTTGAGGACTTGAGTGATGCAAAGACTTTGTGCTGGCTCGTCTACATGGTACCTCTGCCCATGGAGGGCATGTTAAAAATGGAGCAGAGAAAAACAAAGCCATTAAAATGAAAAAGATAAATACAGCACAGTCTATAGAAATCTATTTGGGAAACCTGCTTGTACCATCCACTAGCTTTGGGGAATTCTTCTAACTCTATTACAAAACGCAGATTTTCCTTCAGCCAGAAAATACATCTGTTTGATTTTTAATTGAATCATCCAAAAGGTGGGCGGGTAATTCCTTATTTTAAATAACAGGAGGGGAGGGAAGCGCTAAGTCAAATTAGTATTGTGAACCTTCAAAATTGTTCCAAAGGTTGATAAAACCTAGACCTCAAAAGGGGATCCCCAATTCTAGACAGTTTTTACCTGAGTCTGTAAAAGTAAACTCAAGTTCAGACCAAAAAAAAAAAAAAATCACTGGTGAACTTACATTAAATACAGATATATTTAACATACAGTTAACCTTAAATATTCCTGCTAGCTTTCAGATAAAACCAACAGTCTTATCTCTGACTATCCACTGGCTTAACCACATCATTTTGACTGTATTTTCACATATGTTTAGGAAATGCATACGCATGCTTTATAAAACACTGGTGAGCCCAACTGTATTCTTACTTATCTCACTGTAACTTAGGAGTTAATATATTAAAGTCAGAGGAGATGCATCAGTTTATAACAAGTGTAAGTGGGAACAAGATCGGGTGCCCCTACCAGAAAACAATTTCCACATAGCGGGCAATGACATGTTCAAACAATAAGAGATTCAAAGAATCAACATCTACTATATTAACCGAAACCAAGTACAATAGAGCAAGAAAAAAAGTTTCTGTGCTAAACATATTTAGTCATTCCTGTTTCAGAAATAGACATTTCTATTTTATTCTTGTTGATAAATGATTACATTTAGAAAGGAAGCTTTCCCCCCTATTATATCTAACTCAGTTGCATTCATTAAATTTCATTATATCTACATCATTTAATTTAGGTCAACATGTCAAAGCAACCTAGAATCATGTTTGCTTTAAGTCAGTCTACATTACCCTCAAAGATGAGAAAGGCAAACAAGCCAATTTCAGACTCTGTGATAGAAAAGCCTTTTACTTCTTATATATCATATGGAATTCAGAATTTGGAGGGAATTACACATATTCCACACATAGAGCAAAGAAATAATTCTATTCAGATATATCTTGCTACATTTTGGTGTTTGTTTATATTATATATATATACACACACACCCCACTAAAATGTAGAGATAGAACAGCAATATTATGTAGAGAATGTAATAATGAATTAGTTGTTTTAAACAATAATAGTGTAAGTCATTTCCTTACATGAGATTTTTACCCTTTGTTATTAGCCTGCATGAATGAATAGTGCCATTTGAGATACTGAAAGAATCCTAAAGGAGTTTGGCACCCCACTCCGATTGAATTAGCCTCCTCTGAAAATCCCAGTTGGCAAAGATGCTGGAATGCTGCCAGTACAAGTCTAGTGTGAGTGAAATGAGTATATGTTTACCAATTTTATGTATTTGCTTAAGCTTTTAAAACAAACTCGTATCACAGTATCTAAGGTCTTCAGCATTTTGTTCCAAAACAGGCATAGCAGTTAAGGCCAGATTTTGGCTGGTGTTGTGTAGATGCGAAGGAGCAATGGAAACCCCTTTCCTCCTTACAAGTCCTGGGGAGGGGGGGCTACTTAGCATTGCCTACAGCACTACAAGGGAATGGTCTTACTCTATACTTGTAAACCACCATGTACAATATGTAAATGTTTAATAATAATCAGCATGAAGCCCTTTCAAGCATCTATCACTTAGAAAAGATTACATATCAAAGATACCAATTAACAGACCCCCAAAAAAGTATTTCGACTACTGTTAAGTTTGTAAATACGTATCAACAACACAAGGAGAAAAAAAAATTAATGGAACATGTTAGACTTAGAAGGTTTAAAGGGAAAGAAAATTCTCTTTTCCCCCTATAGAGGAAAAAGAGAAAGCTAGCTCTGGCAGGCTTCATTGATATGAATCATCATTTTGCCCCAGTGCATTTCTGTATAGTGTTGTACGTGGCATTGATTGGAGTTTGAGTTCTGTTTTGGAAGTGATATTAAATGTTTCATGTAGGTGAATTTATAAAAGGTGGGAAGATTCTGAAAGGTACAGCCTGGGAAAGGTGGGTCACACTGAGCAGACAGGTAATGGGACTCAGATTGTGTAGTGAGCCCGAAGTCAACCAGAGACTGTTAGGGAAAAGAAGGACTCTGGGGATCTTGCTTTGCTCTGGGTTTTCTATTCAGAGATTTCGGAGCCTTTGTGGCGCTGAACCTAGCAACATATCAAATGGAACAAGGCTGTTTTGTGGAACAGATCCCAGCAGTAGCTGATCTAATGGAGACTTCGTTTAACAGGACCTGACAGCAGCGGATGTGGCAGAGCTGGCTTTGGGGAACCTGATCTTGCAGCCAAAGGACCTGGTGGTTCAGACTTCTGTGGGCTACTCAGGGCAGGCTGAGGAGAGATGCCATTGTATGAGTAGAACACCACTGACCTCAGCAGTAGATGTATAAAGAATCAGATAGCAGATCGCTTCACATGATTGAGGCTTCAGATAGTGCTCTATTTTGCCTAAGTAATAGAGACAACAATGGGTGAAATCCTGCCCCCACGGAAATTAGTGACAAAATGCCTATTGATTTCAACAGCATCAATATTTTACTCAATGTGTGTTTAGTTTTCACCTTTGCTTGTTTTTGAGTTTGTATCACAAACATAACATCTTTGCATATGAATTGTTTTTAAAATAAATCATTACATTTTAAAAACAGTCTGCAGGCTAACATGTAGTATCTGCTCTAAGTTACAGAGTGCATTCTATCTACAGATAGAGCAATATATACCACACATTTTATATATTGGAAGCATGGCACTAATACTATCTCAAATGATGTCCGACTGATTTCAATACATAATTGATATAAAGAGGACATTAGAACATTCTCAGAAGTGAAGAGCCCATTCACAGCTCATCTCCAGAATAACCCATGTACCCAAAAGTGTTCAAGTCAACACTGTACCTTCCAAATATCAAAAATTCACAATATAAATTCCATTCATGTAAGCATGGTATTTGTAATTATTCTGAAGTCAATGGGCTTTACCTGAGTATGGACTGAGTAAACACTGAATAAGGACCTCAGGATTTGGCCCAGGGGTATTTCTACTACCCAAGCTCAATGTCTTGATTAGTATTTTGAATACTAATGGGTTATGTGCTCTTGTTGACACTGTCATCTGAAAACTGATCACTTTTTCTACAAAGTGAATGTGCACAACTTTGTTTTCACACACTGCAAGAGAACGAAAGGAGAAAGAAGGATGTAGCATGAGTGTATTGAGGAAACCACCACATTTAGAAGTGATAACTATCTTCAGAATTAAAAGTTAGACCTGAAACTAAAAATCCCCAGCAACCTGTGAACTCGCCATATTAATGGAATTTGTATTGCTCATTTCAAACCCACTACTCAGAATATACATTTGAAGCATGAGTATTCCAAAGAGTCATTAAAGTGGAATACAGGCACAGGATAAACAGTGTGAGAGAGATAACTAACATTTTGTTATAAGAAACAGAACCAAAAGGCCAGAGAGGTCACTAAATACCATAACCATCTGCACTGGGCTGCACACAGTACAATGGAAAGGAATTTCTGCCAGTACAAATGGCACATGGAACAAGATCCTGATTCCACACTGCTATTAACCCAGTTAGTAAGAGAGATGAGACGAGAAATCACTTAAGGCTCATTAAAATGAAGGGTAAATGTCAACCATTCCACACTGCCTGCATAAACTGTCAGCCACTGATTTTGTTCGGAAAATAGAGGTGCACCGCGAAGGTATTTGGCCAATAGGTTAGCGATCCAGAAACACCACCTGCAGATGTGTGTCATGACTAATATTGGCTCACATATCAGGAGCTCCCACCTAAGTATTACTACAACTGCACATACAAACTGAGTGACAAACAAATTAACTTGCTATTTGTGTAAACAATTACCCAACTTGCATGGACAACTATAGTTAACTCGTACCTAGCAATTTCAAAACAAGCCCACATATTTAAGACAAAGTAACAAAAAGTTTGCAACATTTTTGGAACTTTGTTTTAAGAAGAAATGTGTGGAATAGTTTAAACAAATTGTTTATACTTGACTGTTTCATTAAACAGATTTGTAAATTGCATTTTTTAATTATAAAGAATTAAAATAAAAGAAATAATTAAGCATTTTGCAATTATTGGAACAGCATGAGTAATATTACAGAGCTTTCAGACAGCATGGTAGGTTTCTGGAAAAAATGCTTGTGCAACTAATGCAGAATACGTTAATGTTGAAATATTATGTTCTCTAAAACATGCCAAGAAGTGTTGCACATACACTTGTCCTTCAATCTCTGCTTCCTCATTCACCATTTTTGGGCACTGGGGAAGTCTCTGATTTACATGATATAACTCCAAATAATAAATACAAATTCACACTTCTTCCCAGATTATGCAGAGGCACTTTCCTGTGCCTCCAGTACATGAACAGAATACTGTACTAAGTTTTAAATGGCCCTTGACATTTTATTTTCAATGACAGATAAAAGCGAGTGTATGAAAAGGAAATGGACATTTTTTAATTTTCATTTTTAATTTTTTTTTTTTTTTACAGTGGTTGGAGGAACAGCATCCTCTGAGTAAAGGTAAAGCAGATCACCTAGGAAGAAAGTGATAAATGTGAGGAGAGTAAAGAATTGAGAACAGTGGTAAGGTCCTCAGCAGGCGTCAACTTCATTGTCTTCAATGGAGCTATGACAATCTACATCAGCTGAGAATCTGTTCCAATGGTGCATAGCTTATTCATAAGGCCCAGTTTCAGCAAAACACTTCCGCACCCGATGTCATAAGCCATGCTACAAGAGCACGATAGGGAGTGGGAAGACAGGAACCAGTGCAAAAGCAAGAAAGGCTACATAATACTTTAACCCACCTTTAATTTACCACATATGTTCAGCCAGCCAAAGGCCTACCTAATCCCTCACATCAGTTACAGCAGCTTTAGAGCTGCTCTAACTACACTCTGCTGACCATAACCTGCACAGGGAAGCCCACAAGTCAAAAAGAGCCAGTAGATTCTGGCCATGCCCTCTTTCTCCTGCCACACTTCTGATGCCAAGGCAGAAAGCCATGTTATTCCACAGTAGCCAGGGCTCCCAGATTTACAGCTCCTTGTCACTATCAGAGTGTCATAAAGGGATCACAACACATGGGGATTTTGTCCCAGAATGTCACATCTTAGGCAGTCATAGTACGGAAGGAAGATCACGTGGAACATGACTGCAATAGTTAAAGATGCTGCTATACTGTGAACAAGCTGCACATATCCCATGGTAATTCCTAATAAGAACGATTTACAATAATGGAGCCTCATCATCATGGGATAAATAAGGGCATAGCCTGCGCAAATTACTCCAGTAAACAAGAATAGAAGCCAGGATTCACACTGCACTCTAAATAAAATAAGGTAACTTTGTTGACAAATAAGCATGTTTACTCCATCTGAAGAGGCTGAGCTAAAAGAAACAAAATAGCTACCATAATTTCTTGCCTAATACAGGTCACGTTTTCCTTTTCTTTTCTAGACTAATATTCACCCATAGTGCAGAAGACCAATGAAGGTATTCCACAATGCTTGGGCCCTGCATTGTGGCTGAAGGGGAAATGCAGCAATGCCTACACACACCTTGAGCACTGTAGAAAGAATCTCCAGCCCTGCATAGAAGACCATGGTGGGAGCCGGCCAGAGAAGGTTCCATGGAATCTGTGTCTGTACAGATCCAGTGGTTTCCAACACTGCCCAACAGGTGCAGAGAGGCTGTGATAACTATTCCAGCAAATAGTTTTGTAGCCATGCATCTTGGCCCTGAGTTCAGGTGATCAGGGTGGATTACACCTATTCTCCCTCCCTACTCCCATGCTGGACCCATACAGAGCCCAGGTACTCAGGTTTTATATGAGTAGAGTGGATTTCACCCTTAAGAGAATAGCTTTGAATCCTGGCCTGGGTTTCTAAGCATAAAGAATAAAAATATGTACTTTGGCTTTCACAGGCAAAGTTAGTAAAGGTACAATCCACCTATCCTCATCCCCCACAAAACCACTGTAAAAAGATGGTAACTTCATTAATATTCCCAAAGATAGGTATACATTCAAAACACGCAACACACCTTTAGAACCATTATTCCTGCTGATGGTGAATGGAGCTCAAAAACTGAATGTCCCTAAGAGCCTCCACTAACACATCTAACTGAAAACTCAGTTTGAATAGGCATCTGTTCATGTTTGGTAAGAGACAAAAATCTTGGAGGATCCCTTTGTATTTTGTTTTAGAAACCAAACTATAAATTCTGACGTATCCCAGCAAGGTTATATTCCACCAGCCAACAGAACAAGGCTCTCAGAAATTACATACAAAAATTCCTGACTGCTGTTCAAGTATAAAGGGATATTTTAAAGGGATATTGTTAACTTTAATATAGGATTTGTATTTTATTGCTTACTTAGGTCAGTAATACACTTTATGTTACTAAAGCTGAAAGAACTTTTTAAATCTAAATTTGCTTGCCACCATTTATGCATCAGGTTTACTGTTTTGCATTTTATTCACTTTGTTCAGTTAAACTAGACTGCTCCGTTTCATTTTTGCTTCTTCTTCAGTAGTGTTTTCTTTGGTAGAAAGTATTTCTAAAATACTGTCAGTTTTAATAATCTAAGTTGTAACTAGAAAATGTTACAAATCAGGCCTTGTTTACAGTACACAGTTTGTAACTCTCCTGTAATGCCTACATAATAAAACCACCCTGGTGAGAGCCATAGGGCTTATGTTGGCGTAGTTAGGGCAATGCAGTGTCTGTGTAGACACTGCATTCCTTACATTGGCTGTTGGCTGTCATTCTTGTCAATTTTCAGGGCTCTAATGGAGCCGTGCAATTGACAAGAAAACCAGCTCTGGCTCCCCAGCTGGGTACCCACTGGGAATCCTGCTGTCTCCCCCACCCGGGTGTCTGGGGTCCTGGCTCCCTGCCAGGAGCACAGCAGCTGACCCAGCTCCAGGTGCAGAGCTTCCTGCTAGAGACAAGAAGCCTCAGGCCGCTGCCCCCCTGCTCCTAACTGGGAGTGGGAAGGCGAGAAGCCCTGATGGACAACTCGGTTCCCAGTGGGGAGCTGCATGGAGCTGAGAGCCCAGGCTCTCAGTCCCCCACACTGCCCCTCTTCAGTTGATGGAAGTGCTCCTGGTGAAGACGCGCACTGCCAATAGAAGAAGGGTAGTGTGGACATCAACCACCACAGTAATTAACGTGGAGGCTGTAAATTGACCTAACATAGGTCGACTTAAGGTTGTAGTGTAGACATAGCCTTAGTTTGCTTACAGTATCTGATTTTAAGTTGACCCCCTTTAAAATTATATCTAAAAATGAAAAAGCAAAGACCATAGCGTTGAGCAATGTTCTCCTTGAAGAAGGGACCACATTTCTTTAGCGCGTGTGTACGCATGCTTTGTGCTACCTATAAAGTTCTTCAGGTCTAAAAGTTTGCAGGTTCAATACATGTGAAAACTGCATGCATAGAATCTGGCACTTCCAAATGGTCCAAATTCTAGTCCCCAGCTTTCAGCAGTGCAGAGCTGGCTGCAGTGAAACAGTTTGCCCAGGCTATGGAGACTCCTTTAGTTCTTGAAAGGATGGTTTGACGAGTGGAACTGTCTTCGGAAGGCAGCACAGCTCTTATGCAATCCACCTCTCTCATGACTCAGTGTCAGAGGTTATGAATCATTTCCCCTAGACCCTGGAGGATGACTAGGGAAAGCACTGCAAATTCAGAAAGCAATGGGGTAGGGGAAAAGATGAATTGTATTTGGCTTTTAGATAGCTAGGAAGACTGAACTGGCTATTCTCTTAGCAGACAGCTCCATTTCCAGGGCTGTCCATCAGGAATGGAGTGCAGGGCCCATTAAACCAAACAAACTGCCCATCAGCCTGTGGGGACATTGCTACTTCAGTTATTTCCTATTCTAAGTACAGGGGGAAACTGCAGTGACTTAGGCACCAGTGTGTGGTAACCGATAACAAATGCTAGCTTTTTAGTGGCAACTGCTGTTGATTTTCCCTGGTCTGTCAAACTCTTTCCCCTACTTGAGTCAGATATCTTCTCCTAGAACATCGAAAGGGAAATATTTACCTGTATAAATTTGATCAATCACATAAGTTATCGTCTGGTTATTCATCCAAGAGGGAGCCATTTATCCCCTCCCTTTAATGGATTATTTAAAAATATATAAATGAATAAATAAATCAAAGAGGGTTCTTAATTTTGAAAATGCTGCTAACATATCTTGTCTCATTCTAAAAGGTAAATTGATAGTTCTCTGTGAACTTCAGCAATTCTAATTATGTTCTTTCCTGCTTATACAGCATGGACCTCATTCTCCATTGTCCTGCAGTTTACACCAGTACAAAAAGGATGTAAATGCTACCAGGTCATTAAAAAGCATTTTACACCCCTTTTGCTCCAGTATAACAACTACGTAAGATGCAGGGAAATGACGAATCAGGCCTTATAATTATGATTTTCAGGAATGTATTAACATGAGGGCAAGAATCTCTGTATAAGTGTCGTGTCTTTGGCCTTTTCACCCAGGGGATTTTCTACGGCAATAACCAGGAACTTACAAGCATTTCAATAAAAAAATAACCACAAAGAAAATATTAAAAATATCCTGTGAAGTACCTAAAAATCACATGGGAATGAGAACAGCTTACTCAGAGATTTCCATACTTAACCTTTGTGCCCTTGTGTAGCAAATGAAAATCAGTCTAGGTACAAGATACAGCTTGACCCCCAAAAAGACAAATTAAAAGTTTAACTTAAAAACTTCCTGCTGTACTTACTGTACACTGGTGCTAAAAACCATGCAGGCTAACATCTTTAAAGTGGCCTTCATTAGAGTACCTTTATGCTCTAAGGAGCGTGTTACAGGTGGATGTTTTATACACTCCAAAAGGCATTTTTACCTTGCAATTTGTCCATTCCTTTACCCTGATCCCGCAAAGACTCATCTACACTTACCGGAGGTTCAATGCATGGGAAACCCACTAAATTGACCACAGATCACTCTTCTGTGTATGTATGCATCCGATGAAGTGAGCTGTAGCTCACGAAAGCTTATGCTCTAATAAATTTGTTAGTCTCTAAGGTGCCACAAGTACTCCTTTTCACTCTTCTGTCGACTCCTGTACTCCATCTGAACGAGAAGCGCAAGAGGAGTCGATAGGAGAGCGTCTCCAGTCGACATTGTGTAATGTGGACCCCACGGCAAGTAGATCAAAGTACATCGACTTCAGCTACATTATACACATAGATCTAAATTACGCAACTTCAGCTGTCGATCTCTCCCCATAGTGTAAACAAGGCCTTAGGCATACTTGTTTAATTTTACAGACTCTGAATAGCCCACATGAATAGGACTACTCACAGTGAATTAAATTAAGCATGTGCTTAAGTCTTTACAAGATTGATCTTACAGTACAGAAAACACGGGCCCCAAACACACACATAAAAATGATTGAAAAACTTTCTTCTCCACCTAAATCATGGATACTACTTGTCCACAAACTTGCCACGTGTGACTCATTTGGAAGGAGAAGCCCTCCCGGCAGCTTTTAAGAGTATCTCATTTTTTGTGAAAAGGTGCATATGCAGTGTGATTTTGTAATGTGCACTGAAAACTGTTAAAATCTCATTCATTAAAATTGCTCATTCCCAAAACAGTCCTAGATCTATGACAGCCATAAACCCTACCACAAAGTCATCTGAACTGCTTGGAGTTCTATATACAGTTTATACAAGTACATAAGTCACACACATTTTAGATGAGACACAGATCTATGCAATTAAAATATCTGTATATCATATAATGGTACACATATTATAAAAGATTGATGGATGAAATCTCCATATAGAAGAGGTAACTATGGAGTATATGCTGGCACAAGGAGCCATACAATGGAGATCTCTAAATTGATCAATATAGTGAGTATTTCTATACAATATATACTAGTACATACTAACTGATACATTGCACTCTATACTCTAGAGACCTCCTTGCCCACTGTAACATGCCAACTTCTCCATATGGAGAACTGTAAACTATAGATCTCTCTGTACCCTTAAACATCTCCATACTAAAAGGTACACTATAGACTGCTCACTACCCTAGAGCCTCCATACCTTACTGCACACCTCTCTATATACTCGAACTCTGTATACATTATAGACCTCTCAATACCCTACCATACACTACAGAGGGCTCTAGGGCAGTGGTTTTCAAACTGTGGGTCGCGACCCAGTACTGGGTCACGGAATGTAAGGCACTGGGTCGCGGCGTCTCTGGTCAGCACCACTGACCGGGTCATTAAAAGTCCCGTCGGCGGTGCTGCCCAGCTAAGACAAGCTAGTCCTTATCTGTTCTGACACCGTGCTGTGCCTTGGAAGCAGCCAGCAGCAGGTCCAGCTCCTAGGCGGGGAGAGCCATAGGGCTCCGCGTGCTGCCCCCGCCCCGAGCACTGGATCTGGGGATGGGACGACTGACGGTGCCTGCAGGCGAGAGCCACACAGAGCCGCTTGCGCACCTCCACCTAGGAGCCTGACCTGCTGCTGGCCACTTCTGGGGCGTAGCACAATCCGCATTGCCAGGACAGGCAGGAAGCCTGCCTTAGCACTCCCGCTACGCCGCTGACCTGGAGCTGCCCGAGGTAACCCCATGGCCCAATTCCCTGCCCTGAGCCCCCCATACCAGAGCCCCTTACTGCACCCCAAACCCCTCATCACTGGCCCCACCCCAGAGCCTGTATCCCCAGCCCAGAGCCCTGACCCCCTCCCCCACCCCAATGCTCTGCCCAAGCCCGGAGCCCCCCCAAACCCAGAGCCCCCTCCTGCTCCCCAAACCCCTCCTCCCTGGCCCCACTCCAGAGCCTGCACCCCCAGCCCAGAGCCCTGGCCCCCTCCCACACCCCAACCCTCTGCCCCAGCCCAGACCCCTCTCCACAGCCCAAACCCCTCATCCCCAGGCATCAACAATTTTCTTCAACTGCGTCGCCAGAAAAAAAAGTTTGAAACCCCACGGCTCCAGGGCACAGAGCTCTCGCCCCTTCCGCACAGCGCGGAGCGCTCCCGCCCAGCTCCACACCGCGGCGTTCTGCGCGCCGTGCCCCGGGGCGGGGGAGCTCCGCCCGGGAGCCGCCGGGGAGCTCGCTCTGCCCGCCCGCGCGGTCCCGACCCCGCGGAGAAGAGGCTCCAACTCACGCGCGGCTGGTGGTGGGCGGCGGCTGCCGAGGCGACGCTCTGGCGGAGCTCCGCCGCCAAGCCGGGTCTCAGCCGGCTGCGGGTGAAGCGGCGGCTCCGCTCCCCTGCCATGTGCCCAGCGAGCCCCGCGCCGAGTGCCCGCAGCAGCCGGCTCCCCTGCAGCCCGTCGGGCGCAGCCCCGGCCAAGGCGCCTTCAGGAAGCGGAACTCGGGGCTTTTTTTTCCTCCCTCCCTCGAAGGCGTGTTCCCCCCCCGCACGCGCCTGCTGGGCTAGCGGAGCAGCGGCGGCCGCCAAGTGCGGCCCGGGGCTGGGCTCGGCTCGGCTGCCCGGACACCTGCGGCCGGCGAGCCTGAGCCAGAAAAAGTTGGGCTCAGCTCTTCGCAGGCGCGTGACAAACGTGCCCCCCTGCGCCCCCACTCAGCCGGGGCGGGAGGGCGCAGCAGAGCTGGGGAGTGTCCGGCCCTAGGTCTGGGGACCAGCTCAGATGCTTTGCAGGAGGCCCAGGCATCGGGTTCCAGCTCAGGTGCTTTGCTAGAGTCCTGTGGGTGAACCAGCAACATGGGACTGGAAGTGTCTCATATATTGCACTAGCGCAGTGGTTTTTAACCTTTTTTCATTTGCGGACCCCTAACATATGTCAAATAGAGGCGTGCACCCCTTTGGGAGTTCAGCCTGTGGTCCGCAGACCCCTACCATCCAAGTCTGAGACTGAAAATTGATCGAACCAAATTCAACTGTACATGTTGCCACAAGCTCAGCATGGTATTTGACAGGACACTAAACTGTGGGCTGTTGTGGTAATGCCAACACTTCTGGGTTTTGTCCTGTAGGTGGGGGGTAGTCACTTACTTTTGATCAGAAAACCAGAATGCCTTTTCTGGGTTCTGAATCTTTATTTCCATAGTCACTTTTTGCAGACCCTTAAGACATAGGCTGTGGACCCCTCAGAAGTCTGGAGACCACAGGTTGAAAACCATTGCACTAGAGTTTCTGAGGTAGCCATTAGACTGGGGTAGGCAAACTTTTTGGGCTGAGGGCCACATCAGGGTTCTGAAATTGTATGGAGGGTCGGGTAGGGAAGGCTGTGCTACCCCAAACAGCCTGGATCCCACCCCTTATCCGGCCCCTCCCACTTCCTGCCCCCTGACTGCCCCCCTCAGAACATCTGACCCTGACTGCCCCTCGGGACCTCCTGCCCCTTATCCAACCCCCCTCCCCCCCCGCACCCCACCTCCTTACCATGCCACTCAGAGCAGCAGGCCTGGCAGCCACGCGCCCTGGCCACCATGCTGCCACACTATCCAGCAAGAGCTCTCAGCCCTGCCGCCCAGAATGCTGGCAGCATGGCAAGCTGAGGCTGTGGGGGGGAGGGGACAAGGGCTAGCCTACCCGGATGGGAGCAAAAGGGCCACGCAGGATGGTCCCACGGGCCGTAGTTTGCTCACTTCTGCATTAGACCAAAGTTTTTAGACTCTAACAAGGCAGCCAACAGCATATACTCTGGACTTTTCAACAGCAATTAAGGGATTTAAGTGCCCAAATTCTACTGAATTTCAATTAGATTATGGAGACTATCTTTCTTCAGCCCCTTTGAAAATCCCAGCCTGAATGCAGTTTTTCCAGTAAAATGAAAAATTTGATTTCCCAGCTGTTTGTTTATTTTAAATAGTGTGAATAGTAGAAACATAGGTGGCAAGTTTTCATTGCCTTGCTGTTTTCCTTTCAACGTCTGCCTTCAGGAACAACACATGAAGACCTCAGTCCCAGCTTCCTGTGCTTTTTCAGTAGCAGGATTGAGCTGCAGTTTATGGAAAAATTGACCAATATCTCATCAATTAGTTAATGTCTGTGATCTGGTATGAATACTTATAGCACTGCACATGTGCTGAGTCTTAGTGTGGCACATATACCTGTCACTCCTGAGATGTAATTCTTTGTGCAAGGCCTTAGCTGTCACACTCATCTACCAGATTGGTCAGTGGAGGAGAGGATGGGCACTAGTTAAAATAGTTAAGATAGTTAAGCCCAAAGCAGTATGCAAAGAATTACAAAGGGATCTCACAAAACTGGGTGACTGGGCAACAAAATGGCAGATGAAATTCAATATTGATAAATTAAAAGTAATCCACATTGGAAAACATGATCCCAACTATACATACAAAATGATGCGGTCTAACTTAGTGCTGAAACAAGGTGCTATGTGAGAAGTATCTAATTACTTCTAGCTGATCCAAGAAAACAATAAGTTTTGCCTACCTTGTTTTAAGTCAATACCATCATCTGGCTCTGAAGCACCTTTGTCAGTTTTTCTTACCCACTCTTGTACGGCACCAGGATCTACAGCTTCTGAACTTCGTATTTTTGGTAGCTGATCACCGAGACTCTAGAGCTACCAGCAAAGCCACAATAAATAATTTAGCCAACACTTCCTAACACTTACTTGCTTGGCAACTAATCTTTCAATTCTGAATTAATGGGAAGATTTTGAAAACCACCAAAGGAGAGTAACTTGCAGTGTGTTTCATTTCACGCTGGCTGAGTGAGGATTTTGTTATACTTTCCCTCAGTTAATGATTTTGTTTTACAATATATTCATTGTGGAAAGCTGTATTAATGCAAGGCTACAGTTAAGAATTTAAGCAGACAAAAATTAAGACATACAGAATTATAAGTTCTTACATCAAGGAGAATTATTATATTTTGTATTAGTGGGAATGTTATTTAATGCCTTAATAAAGAGGTGCAATATGGCCAAGTTGCACTTTCTGTGGGACCGCATGTTTGAATTTCATCACAAGAGCACTTAAGTTCCCATTCATATTATATCATAGTTTTGTTGCATTTGGGTATCTTTGGATTGTCTGGAAAAGAAAAAAAAGAGCGGGAGTTATCACATATACAAGTATGACTGACCATCAGTATAACACAAGATGGAAATAATGTGAAAAGACCCTCCAGTTTACACCTATATAACACCAATTACATCAGTTGTGTTGCACATGTTGAATTGAGGGAATAATTTGGTCTGAGGAACAGCTTCAAAGGTACAGGAGTTATCTGCATACTCTACTCATGAGGGCATTCTGTGCCAAAAAAATAAAAATTCAGCACACAATATTTTAAAATTCTGCACATTTTATTTGTCAAATAAATGTGTAGGCTCCATTATGGCATAGGGGAGCACAGGCCACTGGCTGCACAGAGGTGGGAGATCACTGTACAGCTCCCCACCTGTTTTCCCCCCACCCCCCGGGACACAGATTCAGCAGAGAGGCTGCACCCAACCCTGACGCAGCACAAGGACTGGACCTGCCCCAGAAACACTCCAGGGCCCTGCCCCTCCATGTGAGCAAGCAGGCTCAGCAAGGCAGGATAGAAGTGTGGAGGGACTTAGTGTGGGGGGATCCAGGTGTGAATTGAGAGGGTTCTGTGTGAGGCAATCTGGGTGTTGGCAGCTCTGTGGGGGATCCAGATGCAGGAGGTCGGGGGCAGTTCTGGATGCACAGGGGCTTGTTGGGGGTTCTGGATGCAATAGTAATGGGACTCTGAAGGGGGGTCCAGGTGAAGGTGGTTGGAGGCTCAGCAAGGGGGTCTGGGTGTGGGGGGGCTAGAGCTTGGCAGGGTGGCCTGGGTGTGGGGGCTCAGTGGGGGGTCCAGATGCTGAGGGAGTGGGACTCTGAGGTGGTGATCCAAGTGCAGCTGGTTGGGGCTTGGGGTGGGGATCCAGGTGTGGGTGGCTCGTTGAAGTGATCCAGGTGCAGGGGAAGTGGGGTTCATGGGGGGGGGGAGGTGAGGCTCAGCAGGAGGGTCTGGGTCTGGGTCTGAGGGGGTCTGGATGCACAGAGGTTGGGCAGATGGGGGAGCAGCAACCTGTACAGGGATCCCTCCCCCTGCAGCTGAGGAGCGATGGGTGCAGGAAGTGGGGAGGGGGAGTTTGCAGAGCTTCCTGCAGCCAGGGGAGAAATCTGGGAGTGGGTCTGACCTGGCCCCAGATGCTGTGCAGGGGAAGAAGAAGTCTCGTCCTCCCCAGCCCAGCCAGGACTAGCAGCCGAGCCCGGCACAGGGTAGGGTTGCATGACTGCTCTTGTGGCTTCCCTTTGCTTCCCTGTCAGAAAGTCATTTTTCTGCAGGGAAGCAAAGAAATCTGTGGGGGACATAAATTTTGCGCACACATAGTGGCAAAGAATTCTTTCCGGAGTAATACTCAAGACGTCAACAGTCCGTCACTTTTCATTCAGCATGCATTGGACTAGATTTTTTTTAAAGGAAATGTTAATGTTGCAGAAATTGCTGGTCTACACCCTCACATCATCAAGGAAAGTTTCCTATTTGCCTTGGGCTTTCTTGAGCATTGTGCAGCATGGGGCAGATCCTCAGCTGGTGTCCATCAGCGTAGTTCTACTAAAGTAAATAGAACTACACCAGCTGTGAACCTGGACATGTATTTTTGTGGATAATCCACAGGCATGCCCAAAACATGATTTTCTGACATTTGTAATTTTGGTATTTCTAATCCAATTTTTTCTGATATACCAAAGGCATTTTTCTGAAACAATGTGATAAAATTAACATTTTGAAAACAAGTAAGTTACTTACCCATGTGTAAAAATGTAAAAAGCAGAATTTCTCTCCCTGCTCCACACATACTTTAATGATTGAAATATGATTTTCAACAGTTTTACCACATTGGAGCTGTGAAGAGGTAGGAGAAATTTCAGCTAAGAGGGTAAGCAATTGCTAAAGTTGTTATAAATCAGTTTCCAGATGCTTAAAACTATAGAGTCATTAGTGCAGCATTAACATTTCAAGAAGCTCTGGCTGACTTTGCAGCAGAGTCTAGTGTCCCCAGAATGTAGGAAGCAATGGCCTTTCATTATTTTTTCAATCTAGATGTTTCTCATTATACATCAGACCTTGCCTTGTGATATATAGGGGCCCCTGCATTTCTGCAACCCTGGAGACCCAGAGTCTCTTAATCTTAGTCAGCAAGAGCACATTACATTTTGGTTGGGATGTCTTTCTTTTTGCTATTTTCATATCAAATTATTGTCAAGACACTAAAAGATGTCCTAGCTGTTAAAGACCCTATTCTCCTTGCAGTTGATGGATGCACTTGCCCTTGAACAGAGCTACAGGGGAACACTGGGGGTGGGGAGAATGAAGTAGCAAGCTCAAGGATTGCCAATGATAAATACCTTACCAAAATCAGGAAAGAGCAAATGGTCAGTTTTTACTATGGTGCCATAATTTATACTATATTTGACTCCAGTTGGATGCAGACATCAAAGAAAATACCCATTGCCTCTGTCAAAAAGAATCAGCATGAAAAGTCAAGTATTCAGCCATTGGATAGGCATATAGGCATCCTGGAAACTGAAGTTCACTAAGTAATAGGCATTGTCAAAATAAAATCCAGGGGCAGTCCCTGCTTCATGTCAGGGATTGCCCTACACTCCCCCCACCCCACACACACACACACAGGTTTGTGAACTAGTTACATGCAGTGTTGCCAATTTAGTGATTGTTTGGAAATCTGAATTGAAATTGAAACAATATACACTTTAAAAATATATAAAGTGTGTGATAAACTACATGTATCTGAAAAAGTATAATAGATTTGAAAAGTATGAACATAGACTAGCTTCCTTATACAGCTGTTGTTTTTATGACCATGTCAGTGCATTCATTTCGGTGATTATGGCCACCACTGGTTCTCCATTTGTAAGGTAACTCCCTTCTCTTCATGTGTCAGAATATTTATACCTGCATCTGTAATTTTCACTCCATGCATCTGAAGAAGTGTGTTTTTTACCCACAAAAGCTTTGCCAAAATAAATCTGTTAGTCTTTAAGGTGCCACCGGACTCCTCATTGTTTTTATTAAAAAGTAAGTTTTCAACCATAATTATAATTTTGTATGGACTTCCTTAAAGACGTGAGTCGGGACACTCTTCCCCTCCCAAGTGCCAATGGGGGTTGAAAAGATGCTTACATTCGTCAGTTTAGCTAATGTGTAGCAGCAGAAAAACCCAGTTTGAGAAGCACTGCCAAAGTAGCAGTTTTATATTGTTGTGGTTACCCAGGGATCCTAAATAAACCATATACAATGTAATAAGTTGAATATCTTCAGGTTTTTTTATGTGAAGTGGAGATTATTTTGCATTATATAAATGTAAATGAATTAGATGACAAAATCAGCTTGATATGTAAATATCCTTTATGTTTGTCTCCTTGACTACATTTGAGGGTATATTCTGTAACTTGGGCATTGTGTTTCTGGGATAGTAATATAATTTACAGAGTTTTTTTTTAAAAAAAACCCACAAATTAGATATTTAGGGCCTGATTTAAAGCCCATTGAAGTCAGTGGGAATATTTCAATTGACTTCACTGGGCAAAGAATCAGGCCAGAGCTAGTGTGTGATTTATGTGAAAACTTTACTTGGCCAGTCACAACAGTATGCATCATGGACACTATGGGATTTATTCTCTTTTCAATATCAATTCATGCATAGACCCTAATGTCCTCTGTCAGTAATTTTAATCAGAAGGCATGAACATACTTCAGAGGAAGAATAGACTATTATTCCAGTTACCTACTGAAAGGAGCTGTGCATTGTAAAGAAGTCAGGAAACATCTCCACAATGGTGACCCTACCACAGGCAGAATTTAAACTAAGCAGCTTCCCTCTGAAAGCAGAAATTTGGGGGGGAAAGTTCTATGCATTAGCTCTTGCTAATGTTAACTCACTCCCCGTGCTGAAAAAATGTATCTTACTTTAGTAGGTACTTCAGGTAAGTATGAAGATTAATATTCGTTTATGTAGAAGTGATAGGTTCAGGCTTCAAATTTGGATAGCAGGGCTGGGGGGGTGTTAAATTTGGGGTTACAAGGATATAGTCCATTTGTAAAATGGTTGAGGGGCCCAATTCTGAAAACATTTACTACTGTGTGTAGTGCTTTCTGCTGTAAATTGTGCCATTTGACATTATTCTTGGTAGTATTTTGCCCAATAAATAGTGTTTGAAAGATCTGGTTTGTATTTTCTATTTGGAACCCACATTTGGATTTTGAACCTTTTTCCTCAATGCTAAGGAGTGTTTTGGTTCAGTTCACCACTAATTAGAAGCAAAACCTTTAATGTTCAAATACATTGTTTTATGTTTCATTGTGTTTGGATCTTCTGCATTATAAGATCTCACATTGACACAGTGAGTTAATTAATTAAACTCCAGCTCTGTTATGGCTGCTTATAACATGGCTTCTTCAGCCTCATGGCTTCCCAGACAGTTCCCCAGGAGGTGTCTCTTCCAAACAGTTCCCCCCAGGCAAGAATATGCTCCCTGAAAGTGTCAGCTAGCATTTTTGTATGGTTACATGCCTAAAAAAGTAAAATCATGTAAATTTATTTTTGCTACAGCATGAAGTAGGGTTGCCAACCCTCCAGGATTGTTCTGGAGTCTCCAGGAATCAAAGATTAATCTTTAATTAAAAAATATGCCATGTGATGAAACCTCCAACCAAAATTAGCAAGCCTAGCATGAAGTCAGCTTTCCTCCATCACTATATGGTAGATAAAATACAGTAATACTTCCACTCTCTCAGAACTGAATCAAAGACTTCCCCCAGCATTCATTCCCCAAAGGTAAAGAGGGAAAGATAAACATCAAGTCAATTTATTTTTGCTTCTGAAATTTTAGCTTGTCAAACCTATCAAAACTACTGGTTTTCCCAGTTTTACTTGAAAGATGCCCAGTTCACTGCTTTTTTCTCTTGTAGGGCTCTGACCTCAGTCAGTGGGGATTTAGGGATGTTAATAGCCTTAGCATTAAAATGTTTAAAAGTAATATATTTTCCTGAAATCTCTCATAATTTAGACTATCCAAAGCCAGATTCATTAGCTTTTTTCCATTACATTTTAATAGTTTCAATGTATGACGCATTGTACCTCAAATACCACCCTGTAACCCCTATGTTCATCATCTGTATATGGTTGTGATATTTCATACAAACCATGAATTGTAAGGTACCATATGCAAGGTCATGATCTGCTGAAACCCACTGTTCTGTCAAAATATGTATATTATTAGTGTGTATGAAGTTATGAGATTTTTCTATACGGTTGTTATTGAAATATGTTGTGAGTTTGGGAGATGCCCATTGCTAGTTCTCCAGTGATAACAAAGGTGGTGACCCACACCCAAACGGGTGTTAAGCAACCATCAAAACCATTGACTAACTGGGGAATTGTAAACAAGAGATTTACAATTCTATAAGAGACAGTTGCACAGGCACCATACAATAAAGATTGCTCAATTCTGTGACTCAGCAAGGCCCACCAGGACATGCCTGGGCCAGTATATTCCCTGGGATATGAATTGAGAGTATAAAATAAGGGATAGTGGCATCATGAGACCACCTCTCTTCTCTCCCACCTACTCTGAAGGCAACAAGAATGCTGGGAAGACAAAAGACTTTGAACTGAGGAGACTGATCCCAGGCTGAGAAGGAAATTTAGCCTGTGAGTTGCCTGTAATACCCAGTGGGGTCAGAAAAGCTGTTTGATTTAATTCTTGCTCAGTCTGATAAAGTTTGGAATTTAGACTGTGATTTTACTTTTATTTCTTTTGTTACCATCTTTGTCCTATATGCCGCTTATGATCACTTAACATCTATATCTGTAGTTAATACATTTATTTAAATACTTTATCCTTACCAGTGAGTTTGTCTAAAGTGCTTGGGGAATCTGCTCAGATTGCAAAAGCTGGTGCATGTCTACTATCCTTTGACGAAATGGTGAACTAATTAATGAGCTTGCATTGTTCAAGAGAAGGTCTTGAGCAGAGTAAAATGGTACATTTCTGGGTGCAAGGCTGCGGGAGTTTGCTGGTGTCTCCCTCTGTATAGTTCATTAGTGGCTTGGAGACATTCATGCAATTTTAGCTGGGTGTGTCTCTGCATGCTGGTGGCTGAGTGATAACAGCGCCTAAAGAGGTTTGCTGTTTGTCACTGGTAAAGCATTGTGAGAGAGAGAGTCCCGGCTGGAGAGTTAAGGGAGCACAGTGGGCCCACAGTTCCATGTTGTACCCCATGGGGTCCCGTCACAATGCAAACAGACTTTTGAGGGGAATTAAACACTTTGCTGTAGTGTTTGCAACCCAAGCTTTGTAGCTATCTGAGAGTGCATAATAACTGGAAATTGGAAGTGACTAGTGTGGTTTCATCATCTGAGCTGAAAATACTGCAAAAAGTAAACAAGAGAATATAAAACACAAGTACAGCCATCTCACTGTCCCAGAGTGCCCCCTCAGCATTGTGGCATTTCTGCCTCATCTCATTCTCAGGACTCCTTTGGTCTGGTTTGGTGACTTGACCATCTGGCCAGGTCACACAATAATGCACCCCTTCCAGGGTTTCAGCATCCCATACCAAATGTCCCATAAAACTCAAACTATCCATACAACATTTTCCAACCTTCAAGGGCTCCTCTTCATTCCTATTTCTTTTAGAGTAGGGTGGTTCATGTACTTCTTCCCAGCCTCCTCCAGCAAAACTAAAAAAGACCCCAAACAGAACCAAATACCATGCAAGCCTCTGCCCATCTCGGGGTTCAGCTTTTTTGTTCTGGGTACTCCCCTTCCAGAACACCAACCCACTGGGTTGTCTCCTAGGGTCTGACCCCTTTGTCAAGGCCACCACAGAAGATCAGTCCAGTCCTGTAGCTTTTATTTCTATCTCCTGTCCCTAGCCCTTTGCCAGAGCTCTTATTGGCAGGTGATCCTGAGATCTACTCTCTGTAGACCTCCTCCCTCCTGGGGCTCTTTATTACTGCTCTGTGAGCCTTTTTTAAAATGAAGACAACCCAGCTTCTCCTCAGTTGGGAGTTATACCTAACACATTGTCCAGGTACCACCAAGTGGGCTAACTGAGCCCTCAGACTTCCTTTAACCTTTTTGCTGCCAGTGTGGGGTGTATAAACTCCACTACAGTAAAGTTTAATATTCTTCCAGTTTTAGGACACAATCCTGCACACAAATTAAACAACCCATAGCCTCATGGAGTCCCACTGAGTTCAATGGAACTTCCAGTTGGCACTCCATGCTGATATGCCTCTGTTTGCAGGATCTGGATTTGAATAATCAAAAATGTTATTGATAGAACTAGAAAATAAATCTGACATGATTTTTAACTCAAGTGTCTCCATTTAATCTGGTTCATCACTTCATGATCTTGCAAAACCGTATTATTCATTTCCTAGCTAGATACCATCATCTTGTCCTCTGCATCTGCTTTATTATACATAGTACCACTGCACAGTCCATAAAGGTTATGTTCCCTACAGTACATTATACTCTGCCATTCTGTAGGCATTCTTTCTTTACATGAAGATTTAGGTTGTTCTTGAACATAGGAGTGAGCTATTACAGAAGAATGCATCCTCATGCTCACTGTGATTTTCTCTCTATAGTGAAGAATTGCAATTCATTTGGGTTTCCTTTCAAAGCCTTGGTTTCCCTAAGACCAGGGGTTCCCAAACTGTGGTACATGAGACATCTTCTGGGGAGGGGGCAGTACATGGGAGAAATGATGTAATGGTAGATTTTATTTATTATTTTATTTATCGCATTTTCATAATAGGAAACTCAGACAAAGCTTTAAAACTCTGTGGGAATTTGTTATATAAAATACTGCAGTTAATCTACTTCGAGATGTAACAATGAGAACGCAGAGACGCTGACATACAGAGCCCTCACCTCCAATCACCGTACAGCATGGGTTCAGTTGCCCGGCATTTGTCCAGTCTAACTGAGCTCAGAACTTAGTGGTGAGGTTTTTTTGGTTGTGTACATCATATTATAACTATATCTGTACATAACAGTGAAATATGGACAGATGGCTAAAGAGAGGTCCCTGGACATCAGAGAGACAAGATGGGTGAAGTAATATCTTGCATTGCAGGGGTTCTCAATCTTTTTCTTTCTGGGGGTCCCTCCCTCCCACCCCAACATGCTTTAAAAATTCCATGGCCCATCTGTGCCACAACAACTGTTTTTCTGCATATAAAAGCCAGGGCCAGCATTAAGGGGTAGCAAGCAGGGCAATTGTCCAGGACCCTAAGCCACAGGGGGCCCTGTGAAGCTAAGTTACTCAGGCTTCGGCTTCAGGTGGCAGGGCTTGGAGCCCCGGGCTTCAGCCCAGGTGGTGGGGCTTCGACTTTCTCCCCTGGGCCCCAGCAAGTCTAATGCCGGCCCTGCTTGGCAGACCCCCTGAAACCTGCTTGCAGCCCCCCAGTGGTCTTCGGACCCCTGGTTGAGAACCACTGTTGTATTGGACCAACTTCTGTTGGTGAGAGAGACAAGCTTTTGAGCTGAGGAAGAGCTCTTCCAACAGAAGTTGGTCCAATAAAAGATATCACCTCACCTACCTTGTCTCTCTAACATCCTGGGAACAAGAGAGCTACAACACTGCATACAACTGTCTATGAAACATTCTGTAAACTTAAAAATGCAGTAGTGTAGGAAGTACAAGGTTCAAAATGTGTTTAATTATCCTCACGAAGGCCAAGCCTACCCAGTGTTTTTGTACCCATTTATTTCTGTTAGGGGGTGACTTTTACAAATATACTTAAATCAGTGCAACCTCTAGTGTGGACATAGTTATATTAGTATTCAGATGTCTTTTAGCAACATAGCTTATTACTGTAAATATACAGGAAAAAATTCTGCTGATAAATACCTTTATACTGGTATAACTGTGTCCACACTAGGGATGCAGTGCTTTAACTATACTGGTTTCAAATCAATATAGTTGTACCAGCACAAAAACTGTGTACATATCATCGTTACTGAATGAGCTGCATTTTGGACCCTGTAACAGTCCCTCTCTGTGGGTGGAAGCACATAGCTCCACCAATCTCAGACTGGCAGACCTCTAACTGTGTTTATACACCAGGCCCAGCTATGTTTGGCACCTGTGAGCCCTCTTCCTCCAGAGGGCTGTGATGAGCAACAGATTAAATTCACTCAAAAACAGCTTCTTCAGAACAAAGCATTTACTCACTCAAAGCATTTATTCAGGGGGGCTGCCACATGCAAGCAGAGCAAAGACAGCTTTGTACTGCTGGCGTTTTCTTTTATGACAGAGGAGGCAACATATATGCTGCTCTCCTTCCCAGGGTGGGGAAGGAGGGCAGCAGTTTGGAGGGCGAGAGGGGAACTTTGTCCCACCCTGCACTACAAGGTTCCTTGTTCCAGGCCTTTAAAGAAACAGTATCCTGCGTTTTCCCGACCACCAAGCACTATTCTCCCTGAATCATCTTCCCCTCTATCAACATACCTCTACCCTTCACTAGACATTTGTCTGCTCTAAGAATCTCAGAACCTTTAAAGGAATGGCCATGGACCAGTGGTTGACTGATCCTAGTCCCTACTTCCCTTAAAAGGCAGAGTCCTCCTGTTACAATCTGCTGTCATTTCTCTTTTAAAAAAACTTTACTTTGTTGGTCTTGTGCAATTTTTAGAAATTCTTACAAAAATGTTTGAAATGGAACCTGCAAGGAACATAGTTAATAATTTTTTAATGTTCTTAAACTTACCTTGTGCATCGGGATGACCGACTAGAGGTGTATGTTGTTTCAAAACATTTTTTCTTTATTGCCCACATCCAAGATGTGTTGCTGAAAGAAAAATTGGAATGATTGTTGGATAAAATTTGGTTAATGAAGTACTGTATTACATATAGACAGAACCTGTCTGAATCAGGGTTTTTTCCTTATCACCTTTACAAACTTTCAATAGTATAAAATAACCCAACAAATCCTACACTCTCAGTTACCACATGGATGGAAAACTATAAGAATCTAGATGGGAGGGGATGAGATTGGAGGAGATGAGAATGATTGGATAGATAGATTAGATCATTTTAATGTGACTTTAGCAACATGGGTACCACCTTAAAGATTTATATAAAAGAAAAATATTGGATTTTTGAGTCTATCAGTTTGCAAGTTCCACACACAATAGAACCTTATTAATGTGTACATTGCCAATTCAACAATAATTCACACAAAATACATTGTTTTTTCCCCATAGCACAGACTTAGAAGCAAAACACTTTAGTAAGGTCTTATATGACCAAAACCTTTACAGAATACATCTTGGAAATTCAGAGGTAGGCGATGAAAATGAATCATGGAAAAACATTCCTATGAAGAAAAAGTAGAAAGCCTAGGACTGTTTAGCTTAGGGATGAGATGAATAAGATGGGACATGAGAGAGGCGTAGAAAATGAATAGTATGGTGAAGTTAGAGTAATCCTATTAACTCTTTTAAAAAATATAAGAACAAGGGGATATTCAGTGAAGGAGTCAAAAAAAAGGTTAGCATTCATATTGATTTTGGGAATAGCCATACATATATTAGATGGAATTTAAAACCTGTATGTATAAGGGACATAAATTCTAGTATCTCTGGGCAGAAACCAACCAACTAACTGATGAGGTTAGGAATAAACTTCCTCTGTGGGCAAGTTATTCCACAATTGTCACTATGGTTTTTTTCATCTTCCTGTAAAGCATCTAGTAAGGACCACTGTCAGAGTTATGCTACTGGACTAGATAGCCCATTCATCTGATATGCCTTCATAACAGGATATCCATTATATAACCATAAGATTAATATTCCTTTTATTTATATTAATATATAACATCTGTATGGGATTTTTAAAAACACTCAACATTGGGTTAACTGCTTTCATTTAAGACAAGAGTAAAACTCCCTTGGCAGCAGAATTAGGCCAGCACTAGTCACTTTTGAAAATCCCATCTGTCATGGTTACAAGATTAGTTATATCTTTGACTTCTCTCTCAGTCTCTCCATAGGCACATCTTTCAAGTGACAGTCCTACAAGTGCAGTTCTCTCAGAGTGGAATCCCACAATTCATCCTCAGCAGGTCCAGTTTGGCCCCTGAAGGAGACTTGTCTTCATGAGCTGTGACCAGTAGGTGAATGTGGTAACACAGGATAGCTTCTTCAAAACCAAGTATGTATTTATGCACAGAAATCAGAGAGATACAGCTTAAAACATCGAGAGGGCTACACACATCCGTCTTACCTAAGAGTTTAAGTAGGCCTAACATTCCAGACACTCCAACATCTGGGAATGGAGCACAGTCTCCTTGCCTCCAGACACTGCCTCTCCCCTGTCATCAGGTGCTCAGATTTTTATAGTTCCAAAATCTTTTGTTCCAGTGTTTCTATCTGAAGACTTCCTCCTGTCTCAATGTAGGGGAAGGGAAGTCTACCTCAGACAATACTACAAGAGTTTGACACCTGTACTGTCCCCTTAAAGACCAGTAGTAGGCATTAACTAAAGCCATTGACTGTCTTCCTGCAGATGTGCAAAACCATTGAGACGAACCCATTTAGCAAACAGCATGATAGTAATTAAATAAACAGAAAGAATAAAACATATTCCCCTTGTTCTGCATACCATACTTAGACAATAAATGTCCACAGCATCGCTCCAAGAAAATACATTGATACAATTCATGAAGCATTTACTTAGGGTGCAGTCTTGCACCCATGGACATCAATGGGAGTTTTGCCATTGGACTTCAATTGATGTGATATGGATTTCAGTTTTTAATCAGTCTCTAATGAGAATTCTGAAAGTGTAAGGATTAAAGCATTTGGTTCATTGATAACAGTCCAATTCCAAATTCCAGTCCTTTCAACAAAACCAAACCAAATATGATGTACTTGCCTTCTTATTGATCTTAACCCATTTTAGATTTATACCGAATTACTATACTTTTATTTTCAAAATGTTGAGTAAAATTTGGATAAAGGCTTTTTATGCCATACTACACATATCATGTACAACACCTGGATAACATGATAATATTAGAAGTGCTGGCAAAGTTTAATAAAGAATAACAGAAATGAAAGATAATTCCATAAGGTCACAAATTTAATTTAGGAATATTAATAACACCATGATCAGAATTCAACTAACCTGAAATCCACTTATGCCTTTCGCACACTACTTGTTACAGATAACAATAAATGTAAGACTAGTTGTCATGATACCAGCAAGTTTCAGTTCTATGCTCCATGCCATACATTCTTCTTCCATAGTAAGCAAGTTTTGCCATTTGTGGAAGCAGAGTGGGTCAAGGTCTTCTGGCCTTTCTATTTTTAGCTGCTGTTTTTCTGTGGTACTTTATACAAAGAGTACTTGGCATAAAGAGTTGCGTTCCAGGAGACTTTTTTTTAAACACACAAAGTATTTTAAAAGTCTTTTTTATTTTTCCAGAGTCAATGCAGTTCTCAAATAGCTCTAAACTGTTTTCAGAGGTGAAAGTAAGCTGGTCCAGTCTGGTACAGCAAAGTGGTCACTGGTATACGGCAGGGCTGCTGATGCGGGTGGGGGCAAAAGGGGAAGCTGCCCCGATGCCCAGTGATTTAAAAGGGCCTGGGGCTCCCGGCAGTGGCCAGAGCCCCAGCCCTTTAAATTGTGCCGGAGACCTGGGGCACCTGGACGACAACTACAGTACCCCGGGGCAGAGCCCTGGGCCCTTTAAATTCGCTGCCGGAGCCCTGGGCAGTGCAGGCCAGGCAGCGCTGAAGAGCTGGCTGGGGGAGTCTGGCCTCAGCCCCACCCCTTCCACCTGAAGCCCCGCCCCTTCTGGGGACCCAGAGTTGTGCCCCCCACCTTGCCCAGGACCCCGGCCACCCTGTGTACTGGTAAGTCCACGCTGCATCCCAGAACAGAGCTATGCCTTTAAGATAAAATCTAATCCTTCCTTTACAGACAAACTTTCCTTAAAAAAAATAAAAACACTACCACCAGGATTCGAACATAAGCCACAGCATCACACAATCCTATTGTGAGCTTTGTCCTCCTTTCCCTCTGCCTCTTATCCATGGTTTGTTATCATCATTTATCTTGTACCATGTAAAGCACTAATGTTCTGGAGGAACTGCTCCTTGCTAAAGTTCTTCCACCAAAACGAAAAAAGAGTTAAGATGGTTTCTCTGCTTCCAGAGGAGTTCAATCCCTCTCTGAAATTGACAGCCTGGAAGCTACAAAATCACTCTTGCCAGCAATGACTTATCCCTGGCTGGGGCTCAGAATACTTTGGAAGAGTGAACTGATATAATCTGGTACACTGCAAAGCATCAAACAACCTGAATTTTAACTAAAATATTCCCATGGTAGAAGAATTCCAGGCCCTCCTCTCTCATCCTCCTTCAAGTTACACAAATTGAACAATGTGCTACAATATAAACATTTCTCAGACAGAAGGTATAAACACGCCTAGTGAAGTGCACTTAATAGACGTTTGTTTGCCAAGTAGTGTTTCATCATTCTCATTCTTCTGCTAAGGGAAAGCGTTTTTAAGTGGGAAAACAAATGTATATAATCTCTATTGTAACACACACATACACACACTCCACTCCCCTGTCAGCAAGCACACACACCCAGGTTCTCAGGGTTTATTCACAAGAGAAAGGGGGAAAAGTTGTGGGAGCTCCTTGTTAAAATATTGGCTGCACATCAGTGGTGTAAATGTAGGCCTGTAGCCCTCAAACATTTACACAGGTGAGTAGTCCCAATGAACTCAAATGCATAAGTATTTGCAGGGTAAGTGCCCAGATTGTCAGCTCTTTGTAACAGGGTCCCTGGCCAGATTCTGACCTTACTTACACTGGTGAGAAAAAGCCTTGAATAGCTTTGCTGCATCAGATTAGAATCAGGCTCCATGCCCGATTTGTTTGCAAAATGCCCATGAAACCCTATAAATAATAACTAAAATCTGTATGTCTTTAAGTAACCACGTGTGGTTTACAAAGGGCAATATGTGGCTAGGCAAGTATGCCATAAATTGGCAGTACATTGATTTTAACTCAGATCTGGATATATAAATAAGCCAGTTTTTTCCCTATTTGTTCCTTGACAGAATAGTTGTATTAAAAAAAAATGCAGTCTTTTAGCCATCAAGCCTCAGAGTCAACAGGAGGTCAAGCTCAGATTGTTAACTCATATGATGTAAATTAAAGTGGCAGACAGTGTGAGCAGATTACACATGGTACAGACATCCGATATTGTCTCTTTCTGATGGATTGCTTCAATCATTTGGAGGAATGATAACATCTATTAATAGAAGTACTAATAGAGTCATGGTACAAAAATTCTAATAATGTTAGAAAGCAATTTGTTATAAGATGAAAGGACAGCTGGGAGTGATATTTGTGTAACTTTTAAAGAGAAAGCATTAACAAGAGTGCAACTTATGATATCATCAGGTGACATTAAATAGTTCTGTCCTAATGGTGCTGACATTAACAAATACCAACATATCTCCTGTTGTACTGCATTCTGAAAAAAAATCCATGAAAATGGAATTACAAATATTCTGTTCAGGGCACTTTGTATACACACAGCTCTAAAAAGGTAACTAGAGAAAAGAGACAGTTACCAAAACACTTAAGACCCATATCTGATTCTGCAGTCAGACACACAAGTGTAATTACCATTCTAATCAGTGGGGGTTGTATATGCATATCTGAAGCAAGAATAAGACTCTTAAGAGGTAGAATGAAATTTCTGTATGTTAGTGAACTATTGATCTTAGTTGATTCTAATATACTATGCGACTGATCAAAAGCTGATAAATGTCAATGGAAGCCTTTCCATTGACTTCAATGGATTTGGATCTGGCCCATGTACATAAACATGCATGTATGATAACTGTACAGTTTTAATATTAAGGGCCAAATTCTGCCTTCAGATGCACACACACGCGCACACACACAGCTCCCATTGAGTTCCATGGGATTCACATGAAGGCAAATGGAGGATAAATTTGGCCACATAGTTTTAGAGTTTTACCAATAACTACCAGACCTTTTTTATATATCTACATTTGATTCATCTCAAGCACTCACCACTACCACCCACACACATGCACCTTGTCATAGTAATCAAATCAAAAACAGAAAACAAAAGAAAAAATGTTTTCTTGTTACATCCTCCAGCAAAAACATCCAGGCAATACATATCTTGTTCAGCTTTTGTCCTCATCACCTTTGATCCTAAACCAGAGATTTTCTACTGATGATGCAATTCCAGAATGGTTTCCAAATCCCTCTGAAATCTTTGATTTGTTTCTAATCCATAAATAACTTTTCTTTTCATATGCAGCTGTTTGTATCAGATCTTCAACATACTCCCACCCTAATGGCCAGGTCTGTCTTTCCAGGAAACTGAAGGATTCTTTGTTGGCTACTTAAATGTAAACCATCCAATTTGTCATGCTCATATGACCAGACTGTGGCTGAACTTTGTGCAGGTTTGTAACTAGAAGGATGAAGTGAAAGGAGAAATCCTTCTCCTTGTGCCTTCAACCCTCTAAGTACAGTGTCTTCTCCATTCTACAGCTCCCTGCAGCCCCAATCTTTCCTCAACATCAGCCAGCTGCAGAGAGGGGAGAACACTAGACAATCCTAAGGATTTGTACAGACATTTAGTGAAAGACAGGCCCTGCCTCAAAGAATTTATAATATTATTTGATGACAGCATTCAACAGGTAAATGAAATTAACTAGCAGGGGATTGGGGAAAGGAGGGTGAGGAAACAATACATGTTTGTGCATCAAGGTGTGTGCCTAAATTGCAATAAGTAAATCAGAGGCAGCTGTTAACTACTAAACATGATGGCCCTTATCAGACAGATCTGAGAATCCTATGACCCATCTTCATCCTTCTTTTTCCAAAATGTCAGTTGTCCCCAGAACCTTTCTACAATGTTCTCCGTATTTGTTCCTTCATATATTTCCCTGGGTTTGGTTGTGACTTGATGTAGATCTCATTACATATTCTCCCTCTAGTGGCCAGCATCAGAGCTTGTTTCACTAGGGCATAGTAGGCACCTGTCACTGTAAGGAAACATGATCACATGCTCTGCCTGACTATACTATGCTACCTTAACTTGCCTCTGCTTAAACTCTTCTTTTAGCTGCTGTTCCTCTTACAACCCTCCCTTCCAGCACCTTAGCAGGTCTGATGTCTGTTTAGATTCTCTTACACTTATTAGACCAGATCTCAACTGAGATCTGGACCCTTTAACCCACTTAGATGGAACAAAGAGACCATATTCTATTCCGAAATAGCCATCAGGTAATTCCCAAGGCACAGGAGCACTTTCTCCTGGCATAAAGCTGGCAGAGATGGCTTCTGCTCTTGCCCCACCACCTCTCTTGCATAAGAATATGCCGGGAAAGGAGGAGGAAGGATCATGGCAGAACTGTGTTCTATTATGTCTATCCTCCACTGACATAGGGTCCACTGAGGATCTAACTCTCACTGGGACCAACACAGACCAGCTCTCAAAATCATCATGGAGCTGTAACCACAGAATTTAGCTCACTGTGTCTTATTAAAGGGCGTAAGTTAAAGGTTGTTGATGAAGGTGTCACCTGGAGGAGTCTACAGTCTAAGGTGGAATTCATATATTGAGGCGATTGGACATGGTATGCTGCAGCATATTGTCACATCTGAATTTGGTCTGTATTGTATAAAATGAACACAGAATAAAGGGTAATTACTAATAATTTTGGTTTTAAAATTTGTTTTGTGTAATTATAAAAGCAGGATACCTATGGCTCTTATGTTTTCCCCCCATGCTCCTGAAAATTGAGAGATTTGTTTTCACCTTATATTTTATCAGTGGGATCTAATCAGGGAGATATGAAGCTTTTACATTAGTAATTAGTTTTTTCATTTCCCCAGCCTCACTTCTAAAGTTCTGTTTCACATTGTTCAGAGCCTCGCTCTGATTGTGTGTTTACACAACATACTTCACTGGGAGCTGCTCTAGGAGAAGTAGAGTTGGGGAACACATTTCCTGTCTTTTACCAACCATTAGGGCCATGCTTATTGGGCACATGCCCTCACTGGGGTTAGCTCAGAGCACTACATTTGCCAGAGTTCCCAGAGCGATAGGGCACAGACCTCCACAGAGTGGAGGGGATTGTTATTATAATAGTGCTAAGGGCTCCACTGTGTGTACAGGCATGACATAAAAAAGCCAGTCCTTGCCCCAAAGAAATTACAAGTTTGGTTCATGACAAGACCCATCAAATGGATAAGAGGGCAGAAGAGAAAAAGGGAAGGATAAGGGAACAATAAAACGAGCACAGTAAGCCATAGTCACAATCACCAGCTGTCTGGCCATGGGGGTGTAAGTGAGACTGACTCCAGGGCATCCAAGCAAGCGTCAGTCCAAAGCTGGCCCTCAGAGTCATTTCCTTATTCACATAGGTTTTTTTTCTGCTAGGTTAAGTATTTTCTTGTACTCTATATCTATCTCTTGCAGTTAGTGATCATTTTCCTCCTGTTGTCTCAGAATCCTGTCTATTCTAATGACAGTGTTTGTGACAGACTCTCAGTAGGAATACTTGTAGGGTGTACACTTAAGCACATGTACAAGTGTTTGCAGGATATGCGCCTAAATTGAGTCCCCAGCCAGACCAGTGCAGCCCCACTGTCTCCAGTTGCACAGCTGTAACCAACTGGAAATTAGTAAACAATTATGTTGACGATAGACCTAAAGGAATGGGAGCCAATGTCCTTTCTGTTACCCCTGCAAAGCAGGATTTACAGGAGTATAAAGCAGACAACACATTTTGGCACGAAAGTCAGAAGCTGTAACTCTGAATATGAATAGAGGGCAGATCTATTGAGTGGGAAGGTGCCATTGTTATATACATCACTTTTCAGATTGGAACTGCACTTTAAATACTGAAAAATTGCATGAGTGTAACAGTTAAGTGACAATGTACACACCAAAAAAAAAAAAAAAGCAAATGCAAGTACTTAAGCTAAGGTTGTATTAGTGTAGTTCTGGAGATTTAATAATGCAAATATACCTATATTACAAGTATATATGATACAATATAGAATATACCCTACAAGAATATCTATATCTATATATATATACACACACATATATATATACACATGCGCACACACAGAATGCATCTCCTAGACCTCTGGACTCAGTAGCTAAATGCCAAACTGTGAAAAGAGATCTGTAGCATCAGCATCTGTCTACTTGGCAAATTTCCTAGGTAGCTGGATTTGTTGCATTGGCTTTGCTTCTAGGTCTATCACATGATTAGACTAGTGCTATGCTTTCTGAACTGCTTTGTCTTCCTAAAGGCCATTTCTTTTACTTTTCTTTGGAATACAAAATATTTTCTGTTTATTTGGGAATAAGACACCACACATTTCTTGTGAAATATGCTCTTTTGAGATAAACCAACAGCTGACATGACAGGCAAACCTCAAGATGACTAATTATTAGAAAGAGTGTTTATCATTAACACCACATTAATTATTATAACTCTCTGCAGTTACAGTTTATCATTCAATGAACCCTTGACTGTTATTTTTCAGGGATATGGTCAATTTAAAACCTATAGGCCCAATTCATCACTGTGTTACATGGGCATGAAACTGGAACAACACATACAAATTAGGCCCCATATATATTTGTTTGTTTACAATATAAATGTAGTAGAGTCTCCCCAAGCCCAGCATTAGATCACCCCGCCTTTCTGCCTCATTTTCCCCACTGTCATATAAATCATGGGCCAACTGACAGGCCAATGCATCAGCAAAGCTCCCAGAAGCATCAATACTTCATTCCCTTTTCTGAGGGATACATTTATTGTGCAAGAAGCATCAAGCAAGACAGGTGAACCAGGTCCTGTAGCATGGCTCCTTCTAAGTCCTCTGCCTCAGAAGGTGTCTATTAAGTCCTGCACAGCGAGTATCCCCAGTCAGATCTTTTACCTCCCTGACCCTGGCATGGAAAGTTCCCTTCCAGATCCTTTCTTTTACCCCCAGGGTCTACTACAAGCACTTCCCTGTAGCTTTTACCCTGAAGTGGGTAGCTTGTTGGCCTTTTAATCTCACCAGGAGGGAAGCAGCTGATTAGTCACAGGTGGCAGCTTAAACCCAACTCCCTTAAAGGACCATTCCACTCTGTAACACTAAGTTATTAATAGCATCTTAAATGATTAGAAGGAAAAGAATATTAAAAATCAATGTACTTGTCACTATTTATACTCTGTTTAATTTTTTGCATTTCTCTCAGCTTGGGCAATAAAAATCAATAAAGATAGGTTCAGGAGGGTTTATTTTATAGCAAGCTTCTCTTTCAGATTCTTAATGCTGCCAACTTTGGCTTTCTAAGCGGTTGTCTGTGCTGCTCATTGTTTATATTACTCATCTTTTGTTACTAATAGACCCAAAGCGCAGTGAAGTCAATGGGAATCTTTCTATTGACTTTAATAGGCTTTGGATCAGGCCTTCTCGCCCCAACTTGTTCCATGCATGACCTTCTGGGCCTGCACAAAGCCACATTACAACTTGCAGGGCTGGAGCCTAAGACTGTAAATGCTTACTTGCAGGGACCAAAGGTAACTTTTTAAAATGTGCCTAAGTGACTCAGGAGCCTAGATGCCATTTTCAGAAGTGATTTAGGCCCAACTTCTCAAAGGTATTTTGCTCCTAATTGTCATTGAAATCAATCTAAGTTCGGAGCCTGGTAGGATTTCACACTTCCTTTGCACAGCATTAAATGACTACACAAGCCCACAAGGTACTGGAGGACCATGCCAATTCTCTTAGAGGTACAGCACAGAATCTCACCTCCTGTGTCTGAGCATCCAAGGCAGAATTTGGCCTTTGTATTTATGCTTGATAATCTTGAACATTTTCTCCATTCGGAAAGTCTCCCTTTAAAAGAAGGAGTTGGCTCACTCCAGATCTTTTGTTACCCTACTGCCCTCACCTCAATACAGCTACTTTCTTAGAGAACCCCACATCCACTGTGTTAAGTTCCCACTTTTTTTCCAGACTCAGAAACATAACTTCAGTGAGAACCTGAAGCCCTATAAACTTCAACACTGGTTACAATCAATGCTTAGGCTTTTGGGTATCTCTGTTGTGCTAGTCTCTGTCAAGATCATTTCTATACGGTGCTCCCGCTCTCAGGCAAATGCATTGTGATCCACTTTGAGGTTAGAAGATGCAGTTAGCAGTACACTCCTCAGGAAACAGAATGCTCAATTTTCACTGTAAAAGAGACAAACTTTGGCCTTAATAGGAGCCTTGTTTTTAACAACATAACAAACTTGCATTGGTTGTTCCTTCATAATTTGATGTTATTCTTTAAAACAATTTTTACTCCAGGAATTGTTTAGTCTATTTTTATATCTTCTTATTTATTTGTTTTGGCTAGGTACCTAGCAGATTAGACACCTCTGCTGATTCTCGTTTTTCTTTTATTCTGTGCCTCTTCTATCATGCTGAACGCTTAGCAAACATCTTATTGGAAAGGATACAGATTCAGCTGTTTCTGATTGCTACTTTAAATTCCTCACACTACTCCTTATTTTGTATTTGTTCAATAAATGGTCTCCCAAAAGCACGCTATCTGCCCCCAAAACAAAAAAGGGCATAGGGTAACATTTTCATAAGTGCCTTAGTCCCATTTTCAAAAGTGACCTGGGGCCAGATATTCAAAGGTATTTAGACACCTAAAGATACAGACACCTAGTGGAGTTTTAAAAATTGTCAAAAGGGTTAGAGCCGAGATTTTTAAAGGTTTTTAGGCATTGCTGTGCTCAGCGTCTAGAAGTAGATGGGATTTAGATTCCAAAGTCCCTTTTCAAAATGAGATTGGTCTTGTTGCATCAAGAGCCTTCTTCAGCAGCAGCAGAGGAGAGGGTAGTATTTACTGCATGCAGAACATTGTTTAAAAAGGGAAACAGAAAACTAATGAATAAAATGTGGATTTTAAGCTATTTTAGATTCAGGACTTCCATGCCCCATGGAGTGAGTTTCTTACTTCACATTCTGGGACTTTGATCCTGTGTTTTATTTTCCTGATATATTCTCAAAAATGCCTACCCAATGTTTTTATATTCTTGTGATATATTTTCCATCTCTATACAACATACTGTCTACCCGATTCCTATGGAGCCATTTTGTTAAATCAGGAGCTCTCCATCTCTCATCTAAACATTATTTTATTTGCTAACATTAGGCTCAGATGCTCTCAGAGGAGAAATCTTTCAATTCTGAGCTTTTGCTAATATACTTAAGGTACTATAGGAGATGTCTGGGCCCCTGCTTTTGTGATACTAATTAATACGGCTCTTATTCCAGAATTCTCTGGCTTAGAGTAGTCCCAGAACACATGCTTATAATTTCCTCCTGAGCTGAAAATGCTCCAGCATAAATTACTTTCTTGTGATCCCAATTTGTGTAAGTGTTTGGGTGTCCAGTACCATCTGTGAAGTGCACTGAATTGTATTTCCTTTAATTTAACAACCCTTGTTGATGAATAGCTCTTAACCCATCTCCTGATACAATTTCCTCTAAGTATTAGACCCTAATCCATCTTCCGTTGCCTATTTTAAATATGGACATCATCCGCCCCCCAGAGAATGACACTGAGAGGCTCCCAACTCCACCAAACTAATGCAATATTCCACATTGCTTTCTCTTAGCTGTCCTTAGCCATGCTATCCAGTTCTTTATTTATTTCTACTATCAGGTCACTGATCACTTGCTGCTCTTCAGAAGCTTTTCTTTTTCTTGACCTATCCCCAGCGACATTTATAATGGGCGTCAGGTAGAGCCGATATGGTACCCCATGATTCTATGATTTGATTACTGGTACAGAAACTAAATGGACAGAGCTGAGGAATAAGAAACAGAATCATGGTTCTGGACAATATTTTCCTTGGGCTTTTTCTACTTAGCCCTTCAGTCAAAGATATCACCATTTCTAAAGCACTCGTCACTGGGAAAGGCAGATCACGATATTGCAAGCTAGGCCTGCACTGAGTACATTGAAATGGTTCCAGTCATGCATGAAAAGCCAGTGCCGGGGAAAAGAACCATGCGAGAAGCTCCGTTTGGCTTCCTTCTCACAGAGCTGTGCTGTACATGCAAAGCTTTTCCACATTCTCTCTTCTGGTCTCTGATTATATATTAATTAGACAGGTCTATGTATACCCATATTCAGATACTGACTCATATTGAGTTAAGCAACTCAACTACTCCCACAATTCATTGGCAATAAGGGCGCTAGAACCTGACCCATAATAATTAGACATGGGTCTAGATCACAAGATTAGGATTTGGATCTGACTTTCTTGAAATTCAGGTCTAGGATTGCAGTTCAGGCCCATCTTTAACTATAATTCAACACATCTCCAAGTACATTATCCTACCCTTTGTTGCCCGTTTATTGCCCTCCTTTCGTTTCAGGTGTCTTTCTTTATAGATCATTTAACTGTTGTAACTAAGATGTGTCACTTATGCTGTAGATCGATAACTCTCATTGAAATAATTGGTTCACAGGTGTTAGCCTAAATGCAGTAAGACGTTAATAAACAAACAAATATAGTACTTAAGAGTTCTGTCTTGAGGTCTGATCCTACAAACCCTTGTGCATGTGAGTAGTGATTAGGTCAGTAATCCTATTAACTGCAATGGAATGGCTCACAGGAGCAAGGGCTGGAAGGGTCAGGTCATTGCCATGGTAGTAATGCTCATCCCTTTCTTCTCTCCTCTCCCAGGAGCTAGTCCTGAGATGCTGTGTCCCCTCAACTCCCACTGAAGTTACTTGCAGTTGCATGTTCTATAACTCATGCGTTCGATTTCTTAGTCTCTGACCAGACATCCGATACTACTCCCCTTTATCTGAAATGACAAAATGCCCTCAGGATGTAAGATTGGGCTCCTAATTAACACTCTAGCTCAGGTCTCAACTTCCATGCACTTTCCAACCTCCAAAAGTCCTTGTTTTAAGATTTCACTCTGCAAATAATCTTGTTCTTAACATTATTTTGTATTCTAGCAGTGCAGGCCAATCTTTTGTAGGTGCTAGATGCTCTCAAGTCAGACTGATGTCAATGTCAATTAAGGGCATGATTTTTAAAGGTACTTAGGCACCTAAAGATGCAAATAGGCACCTAGTAGAGTTTTCAAAAGCACCTTGCACCTAACTACCATTGAGATCAATAGGAGTTAAGTGCTTTTGAAAAACCCACTATGTACCTACTGGCACCAGTAGGTGCTTAAATACCTTTAAAAATCTGTCTTGAAAGGTGCACAATATCTTAAAAGAGGTTTTTAGCACCTTGCAAAACTGGAGCATATATTGCCTGTCATTCTAGAAAAAGTTTGAAATTCCTAGTGTCTTGGTATCCTGATTTTTCCTTTTTGCTAATCCATCCATGCATGCACTTTTTGTCATCAGGAACTCAACAGAAACAAATTGGGCCTGCATGAGGAATAAGTCTGCCTACACAGTGATACCTTGCAAACTGTTTTCAAGTTTCAAGTTTTATTCATTATTTTGCCCAAGCCAGATAAAAGTTTGCTGAAGCTCTGAAAGTAACACTGCACTGAAGGAAACAATTGGTCATGTTAGTAGCTTTGCAATTTGATGCTCATTTTTGCTGGACACATGAAATCCAACAGTCATTCCAAGATTCTGTAACTCATTTGTCAGGTTACATTAGGAAAAAAAAATTCAAAACTATCAACATCAAACCGAAAGAACATTTATCACCAAAATAGTGATTACACATATAAAAAGCTGAAAACAGAGCATTTAAATTTATTTAAACTCTAATGCTTGAAAAAAATATTGCTAATATAAATGGGCTGCCAAATCTGTAGTTCCTTGATGCGTCACTAGGTTGCAGCAGAGTGCTGAATACAGTCTGAAATCAACACTAAAAGATACCTTCAAGGCAGGGGATTCTCTGACAAAATGTGTGTGAAGTCAGCATGGCAACACTTAGCTATCTGGAAGATTTTGTGCTAAATGGACTTGCATATCAAGACCTTGGCTCAATATAACACACACACAAACATACACCTTTCCGTACTGTAGTAAGAACTGAATGTTGTGAATATTAATCATACAGCCTCTTTGCTGGCTTATGGAAGGGCAATACTGACTCTGAAATGTGACATTTTCTTCTATTTACAAGGTCCAAATACAGGACCAAATTCTGCAGTTTGGGTTTGCTTGATTAAGGATTGTGGATTTTTTTTTCCAAATTGCTGTATGGGAATCCAGCAGTTTATGAGAAATTAGATTAATTTGAGAGATGTGGCTGTACAAACTGGTGAACGACACAGATAAAAAGTGAAATTTGGCAGAAAAGAGCCTAATCTTTGATAATAAAGCCACCATATGAAATTGTTTCTCTCTTGATGATGCATTTGGATATCAGAAGAAAGAAACACTATTTCAATCAAAGCTCTCAGCAGTTATTAGTGGAATCTCTGTTCCCGTCAATTGTTCTTTTTCTCTAATTTGGTTGTAAGTAATAATTCCACAGCTGTGTCTTGTGAAACCAATTGCATATCTATAGGTCTCTATATTTAGATTGCATACAAACACACACAAAAATTAACAAAGATATAAAGAATGCTGCTTAGCCTTTAGTAAAATTATACAAAAGAGCTAATGAAGCTTACTCTAATAGGCTATGCAGAGTGACCAGCTGTAAACCTGAATTTGTATTCCACAACGGGATACTCACTGTTGAGGAGAAAGTTACTCTTCTTCAAAAGAGATCAAGTTACTCTTTCAAGGTATCACATGAGCAGGCAGCACCAGTTCCTTGCCCCCATAAGAAACATGATCCAATGAGTCAATATATCTCATCTCAAAGCTGGTACTGCTCCCCAAAACAGCAAAGCTTCATGTGGTAAACATGGAACTCACTTTTACTCATTGTCTTTCTAGTTTAAACCAAGTAAGGGTTTAACTGGTTACCTAAGCCTGTCCAGTACTACAGGTGTGCTGGTGTCAGAGGTGATGATGGTATTCATGCATTCCTCCATAACTCCCTGATCTCTTCTAGCCACCCACATCAGCAACCACCCAATCCTCTACATGCATCACATCCTCCTCTTACAGTCTTTCCATTTCTGCTTTGTTATGTGGAATGACAAGCTGAACCAAGTGGGCACAAATTCCAAGGGCAAAGAAAAGAGCTTAAGGCCTAGCCTCTTGGTAAATGCTACTCTGCCATCCACTTAGACATGGAGCCCTTAGCCAGCACCTTCTTATATTATGCCTAAGCTGTTCCTTGTCTGCAGTAAAAAAGAAGTTCCTTCTCTGGTTGTTGCATACTATTTTGTCAGACAGTTTATATACCAGTGTTGTAACACTGAAGTCAAATTTAAAATCAGATTTTAAAAAGGATATAGAAACATAAGAATTACCTTGCCATTTCAGGCCAGTTACACCTGCCTACTGTCAAATCTGTACACCCATCTACTGTCAAATCTGTAGTTCCCTGATGCATCAGTAGGTGGCAACAGAGTGCTAAATACAGTGGTAAATCAACTCCCTCCAATTAAGTTTCTGGGCCAGCACATGATAAAAAGATTGTGGCTGAGCTGAAGGATAAATTCTTCACCCATAGACTGAAGGGAGGATGACCCATACTCATGAGGTCAGGTATTCTGACGGTGCAGAAGATAGGATACTGCTATCCATCTTAGAGACATAGCAGATGACTGTCATCCATCACTACTTCTTTGGAGTAATGTGAATGTTAAAAGTGGATCCATTTCATACGTGTTAGCTCCTGCTAGTTGTCTGACATGGGACACAACTATCTCACTGTCATGCATCAGAATAGGGTAGTATCCCTTTAAATAGTCTGTGAGCCCTCTAGTGGTGCTCACCATGTTCTATGTCGGGGTGGCCAACCTGTGGCTCCGGAGCCACATCCGGCTCTTCAGAAGTTAATAGGCGGCTCCTTGTCTAGGCACCGACTCCGGGGCTGGAGCTACAGGCACCAACTTTCCAGTGTGCCGGGGGGTGCTCACGGCTCAACCCCTGGCTCTGCCACAGGCCCTGCCCCCTACTCCACCCCATCCCACCCCCTCCCCTGAGCCTGCCATGCCCTTGCTCCTCCCTCCTTCCCCCCCAGAGCCTCCTGCACCCCATGAAACAGCTGATCGGGAGGGAGGGAGGGAGGGGGAGGCGCTGATCGGTGGGGCTGCCAGTGGGTGGGAGGCGCTGGGAGCGGGGGTGGGGGGCGGAGGAGCTGATGGGGGGCTGCTGACGTGTTACTGTGGCTCTTTGGCAATGTACACTGGTAAATTCTAGCTCCTTCTCAGGCTCAGGTTGGCCACCCCTGTTCTATGTTTTATAAGCCAGCAGAACCCAGCTCTGTGTGTGTGTGTGTGTGTGCACGCATGCGCATGCATATTGCTAGGCATTGCATGTTGTGTATATTCAACAAACACAGTTAATTTAGGCTCGGCTGTGCCCATGTGGCTCCTCCATTTTATGTTAGTCCTTTAAAGATAAAAGGACCAACACCCATGGTCAGCAGAGTCAAAATTCTTTCTCTCTCCCATCTTATTTAGCAAGAGCAAAAACAGAACATCAGATCTGTGAGCATCTGAGAGGTCCTTAACTCCTCAGTCCTGGATACTTCAATAGCCATGGCTGCTAAAAATGCCTTCTTCCATCTGCACCTGGAGAGGTGACTATGCCTTGTCTTGTGCGACAATGGCTGGGCCACAGTGAGCCACAATTTGTTGACCTCCACATTGGCTTTTTCTTTCTCACTCTACCTAGGAATGAGCATACCAGCACAGAAGAAGCTTCCATTTGGTCTTGTATTCAACAGCAGGCATCAACTCAGTGCACTGTTCATTACAACACGAAAAGGACTAAGAACTGGGAATAGACAAAGAAGCTGGTAAGGAAGTATAATCAGCATATCTCAAGCTGATAGCATTGTTGAGTATTTCAATGGGAGGTGCTGTATGGGGAAAGATTCCATGTCCTCCACATGTTTCAGAGTGATAGCCGTGTTAGTCTGTATCAGCAAAAAGAACGAGGAGTACTTGTGGCTCCTTAGAGACTAACAAATTTATTTGAGCATAAGCTTTCATGGGCTAAAACCCACTTCATCGGATGCATGCAGTGGAAAATACAGTAGGAAGATATATATATATATATATACACAGAGAACATGAAAAAATGGGTGTTGCCATACCCACTAAAATGGGAGTGATCAGTTAAGGTGAGCTATTGTCAGCAGGAGAAAAAAAACCTTTTGTATTGATAATCAGGATGGCCCATTTCCAACAGTTGACAAGAAGGTGTGAGTAACAGTAGGGAGAAAAATAAACACGGGGAAATAGTTTTACTTTGTGTAATGACCCATCCACTCTCAGTCTTTATTCAAGCCTAATTTAATGGTGTCCAGTTTGCAAATTAATTCCAATTCAGCAGTTTCTCATTGGAGTCTGTTTCTGAAGTTTTTTTGTTGTAGTATTGCAACTTTTAGGTCTGTAATCGAGTGACCAGGGAGATTGAAGTATTCTCCGACTGGTTTCTGAATGTTATAATTCTTGACGTCTGATTTGTGTCCATTTATTCTTTTACGTAGAGACTGTCCGGTTTGGCCAATGTACATGGCAGAGGGGCATTGCTGGCACATATCACATTGGTAGATGTGCAGGTGAATGACCTCTGATAGTGTGGCTGATGTGATTAGGTGCTATGATGGTACCCCTGAATAGATATGTGGCAACGGGCTTTGTTGCAAGGATAGGTTCCTGGGTTAGTGTTTTTGTTGTGTGGTGTGTGGTTGCTGGTGAGTATTTGCTTCAGGTTGGGGGGTTGTTTGTAAGCAAGGACTGGCCTGTCTCCCAAGATCTGTGAGAGTGAGGGATTGTCCTTCAGGATAAATTGTAGATCCTTGATGATGCGCTGGAGAGGTTTTAGTTGGGGGCTGAAAGTGACAGCTAGCGGCATTCTGTTACTTTCTTGTTGGGCCTGTCCTGTAGTAAGTGACTTCTGGGTACTCTTCTGGCTCTGTCAATCTGTTTCTTCACTTCAGCAGGTGGGTATTGTAGTTGTAAGAACGCTTGATAGAGATCTTGTAGGTGTTTGTCTCTGTCTGAGAGGTTGGAGCAAATGCGGTTGTATCGTAGAGCTTGGCTGTAGACAATGGATCGTGTGGTGTGGTCTGGATGAAAGATGGAGGCATGTAGGTAGGAACAGTGGTCAGTAGGTTTCCTGTATAGGGTGGTGTTTATGTGACCATCGCTTATTAGCACTGTGGTGTCCAGGAAATGGATCTCTTGTGTGGACTGGTCCAGGCTGAGGTTGATGGTGGGATGGAAATTGTTGAAATCATGGTGGAATTCCTCAAGGGCTTCTTTTCCATGGGTCCAGTTGATGAAGATGTCATCAGTGTAGCGCAAATAGAGTAGGGGCGTTAGGGGACGAGAGCTGAGGAAGCGTTGTTCTAAGTCAGCCATAAAAATGTTGGCATACTGTGGGGCCATGCGGGTACCCATAGCAGTGCCGCTGATCTGAAGGTATACATTGTCCCCAAACGTGAAATAGTTTGGGTGAGGACAAAGTCACAAAGTTCAGCCACCAGGTTTACCATGACATTATCGGGGATACTGTTCCTGACAGCTTGTAGTCCATCTTTGTGTGGAATGTTGGTGTAGAGGGCTTCTACATCCATAGTGGCCAGGATGGTGTTTTCTGGAAGATCACCAGTGGATTATAGTTTCCTCAGTCTCACCACTGACTTCCTGAGGAAACTGCAATCCACTGGTGATCTTCCAGAAAACACCATCCTGGCCACTATGGATGTAGAAGTCCTCTACACCAACATTCCCCACAAAGATGGACTACAAGCTGTCAGGAACAGTATCCCCGATAATGTCATGGCAACCCTGGTGGGTAGCGTAGGGCCTGAGGAGGGAGACTACAAAGCCAGACAATCCTGCTGTCAGGGTGCCAATGCCTGAGATGATGGGGCATCCAGGATTTCCAGGTTTATGCATCTTGGGTAGCAGATAGAATACCCCTGGTCGGGGTTCTAGGGGTGTGTCTGTGCAGATTTGTTCTTGTGCTTTTTCAGGGAGTTTCTTGAGCAGATGGTGTAGTTTCTTTTGGTAACCCTCAGTAGGATCAGAGGGTAATGGCTTGTAGAAAGTGGTGTTGGAGAGCTGCCTAGCAGCCTCTCGTTCATATTCCAACCTATTCATGATGACAACAGCACCTCCTTTGTCAGCCTTTTTGATTATGATGTCAGAGTTGTTTCTGAGTCTGTGGATGGCATTGTGTTCTGCACATCTGAGGTTATGGGGCAAGTGGTGCTGCTTTTCCACAATTTCAGCCTGTGCATGTCGGCGGAAGCATTCTATGTAGAAGTCCAGTCTGTTGTTTTGACCTTCAGGAGGAGTCCACCCAGAATCCTTCTTTTTTGTAGTCTTGGTAGGAAGGTCTCTGTGGGTTAGTATGTTGTTCAGAGGTGTGCTGGAAATATTCCTTGAGTCAGAGACATCAAAAATAGGATTCTAGGTCACCACAGAACTGTAGCATGTTCGTGGGGATGGAGGGGCAGAAGGAGAGGCCCCAAGATAGGGCAGATTCTTCTGTTGGGCTAAGAGTACAGCTGGATAGATTAACCATATTGCTGGGTGGGTTAAGGGAACCACTGTTGTGGCCCCTTGTGGCATGTAGTAGTTTAGATAGTTTAGTGTCCTTTTTCCTTTGTAGAGGAGCAAAGTGTGTGTTGTAACTGTGAAGTCTCTCTGGCAGGAGATTCTGCAGTGGGCTAGGGCAGGCCCTCACTTACCTGTGGGACTCTGGCTCCTGGCAGGAGGTGACTTTGCCTGGAGCTGGGAAGTTTCATAACCCACTCAGGCAGCAATGTGTTAGGGTGAGGGGTCCTTGAGTCGATGGGAGAGGTGGGCTGTCCACTCTCAGACTAATTCCCTAGGTCCTACACAGAGGGCTGAAGGGGGTTCAGTCCAGGCAGCTATATGGTCTTGTGTGGGGTTTCCAGGGGCAGTGGGAGGGATGGCAGCCCACATCACCCATCGCACCCTGATTCCTACTCACTGTCAGAATGGCCACAAATCTTAGGCCCTGCAGAGCTAAATGTAAAACTCACTTCAACTTTCCTTCAGTCACAGCAAACACAGCAATAAAGATCATGGCCAGAAGAGGAAGGCTAGAGAGAGAAAGGATAACTTAAAAAAAATGTCCCTACTGTTTGGGGAAGTAGAGAGGAAACTAAAGTATAGACCCATTTTGATTATCACAGAAGTAAAAAGGCCAACAGTTCAATGCTGTCTAGGGAGTCTGTTTAAAATAAATAAAATGTTTGGCTCAAGCAGTAATTTAACATGTTATCCACTCAGAGAACTAAAAATCTAACACCTCTCACCCCAGTTACCTTACCAAGCATTTCTGCCCACTTGGAATCACTCAGGAGACCTTAGGAACATAAAAGGCATTTGTTGTTGCACTTGAGAAAAACACAATAACCACATATTTACATATAATAAAATGGACAAAATCCAAACAGTGATGTAGGGATGTGGCCAGCTCCCAAATCCTACTTATTAATTACCTGACTTGCTGAGGCCCAAAATTCTCATTTGCAATGCAATTTCCAACCACCGAAAACCTCACTCAAGAACTCTATTAGACCCAGCACATAGAGCTAGTTGGAAAATGATCCAGCAAGTTCATCAGCCAGCCAGTTAAAAACCCTTGGATGGGATTTATATAAAATGTCTTACTTTAGTAGCTTGTGTTTAACATCCTCCAGAGATGCTAGTGGAATGGAAAGAGCATCATCCTAACCATATGATACTATATCATCTGTTTTTTCCCCAGATACAGAACAGAAATATTTAGTGAACGCTTCTGCCTTTTCTGCATTATTATTGATGATTTTACCATTTCTATCTAGTAATGGACCAATATCATTCTCAGGATTCTGTTTATTCCTAATACATTGAAAAAACTCCTTATTGTCCTTAACTTTGCTGGTCATTGGTTTCTCCTTGTGTCCCTTGGCTTCCCTTTTCAATTTTCTATAATTCCTAACTTGTGCTTTATATTTATTATTATTTATTTATATTTATATTTATATTTATTATTATGAATGTCCACTTTTTCCATTTGTTGTGTATTTTTTACAGTTGCCTTCACTTCCCCTGTAAGCCAGATTGGTTTTTTAACTAGCAAGGCCTTCTTCTTCAGTTGTGAGATTGTGCCTTTTTGGGCATCTAATAAGGTGTCCTTAAATGATTCCCAATTATCATTTACATTTTTCTGATTTTTCCTCCCAGCAGATTTGGCTCACAATCGTTTTCAGCTTTATGAAACTGGCCCTATTAAAAAACATCAGATATCCTTCCTCTTAACCTTTATTTATACTAAAAACTTATTAACAAAACTTCATTTCAAATGATCCCAAAACCATGTTTAAAAGAATAAAATTATCTCCAATCCACAGGGAAACTAATTACATTAACTATAATCCACTTATTACAAAGTATGTATAAAAAAAATTCCAATAGATGGGAGAGCTTTAGTCTGGCTCTCTAGAAATTAAATGATTTATTCAAGATGTGCATATTGTCACGTTACTTGCTTTCTCTTCATGAATATTCCAGTAGGTTTCCCAAAGTCCTGGTTGAATGAATATGAAAAGATGTTCACACTATTTTTTTTGTTAAGGAAAAATGCCAAGAGTATAACTAAAGAGGTGAGGTTTGTAATGTGGGAGGGACAGTTTGGGAATTCCTAATTTCCTTCTATTTTTTTGGCATCCAGGACTGGATTTCCAGTAGAAAGGACCCTCCATTCAGAACTGAAACAACTCTCCCATGGTTTTATATTGAGAATACAGTTTTGGGCTCAAAATGTAATGGCTATATTTTAAAGGCTCTTTGGCACCCACAAAGTCCCCTAAGAAACCTGAGCTTGTTGATGATCTGTTCAAGTGATACTGTTGCTAAAAATTGGAGGGCCTCTTCCTGGCAGCCTACCACTCTGGAGAGATATGAAGCTCAGGGTCGACAGACAGCAGTGCAACTTTCAGAATTGGGAAATAAAAAGAAAGCGGAGACTCGAAGATATCCTCCAGAAAGAAACTTTAAAGAATTTCCAACAAATGCTATTAGAATACCAGATAGGAATAAAGCAGTCAAAGTAGTGAATCAGTGTTAAAGTCAAAACACCACATTCTCCTCTCACTTACAAAGGTGTAAATTTGGAGTGAGTCCATTACTGTGCATGATGTTACTCTGGGTTTACCCTGCTGTAATGGAGCAAAATTTGGCCAAAGGAAGGCTTTATTTCCTGTACACATACACATTATGTATAATACACATAATGAAGCATTGTGCTTAGAATATATATCTTTATAAAGAGTCAAAGGATGGTAACATAATTGCTATTTAAAATGGGTTTATGGAAAATAGATCCTGTCAAATTAATTTGATTTTTTAAAGCAATTACAAGTTTGGTGGATAAAGGTAATATTGTTGATGTAATATACTTAGACTTCTGTAAGGCACTTGACTTGGTACCGCAAAATATTTTGATTAAAAAAACTAGAAAAAACATAAAATTAACAAGGCATGCATTAAATTAATTAAAAACCAGCTAACTGACAGGTCTGAAAATATAATGGTCCACAGGGAATCATCATTGAGCAGGTGTATTTCTAGTGAGGTCCCTCAGGGATCGGTCTTGGCCTTATTCTATTGATCATTTTTATCAATGACCTGAACAAAAACACAAAATCATTGCTGATTATGTTTGCAGATGACACAAAGATTGGGGGAGTGGTAAATAATGAAGAGGACAAGTCATTGATATAGAGCAATCCGGATTGCTTAGCAAATTGGGCGCAAGCAATCAATAAACATTTTAATGCAGCCAAATGTAAACTTATACATCTAGGAACAAAGAACATAGTCTGTATTTGCAGGATGGGGGACTTTATCCTGGGAAGCAGTGACTTTCAAAAAGACTTGGGCATCATGGCGGAGATGAAGATGAGCTCTGAGTGCAGTGCTGCGGCCAAAAGGGCTAATGCAATCCTTAAATGCATAAACAGTAATCTTGAGTAGGAGTGAAAAGTGTAAGTAGCACTAGTGCAACCTTGACTGTAATAGTTCTGGTGTCCGCAATTCAGGACAAATTGGAAAGGTTCAGCAAAGAATGATTATAGTATTGTGAAACATGCCTGGTAGTGATAGACTCAAGGAGCTCAATCTATTTAGCTTAACAAGGAGAAGCTAAGGGCTGACTTAATCACAGTTTATATGTAAGTACGTGGGGGAACAAATATTTGATAGTGGGCTAATAGACAAAGACAAAGCTATAACGAAGTCCAATGGCCAGAAGTTTAAGATGGACAAATTCAGATTGGAATTAAAAAGTACACTTTTAACAGTGAGGGTAATTAACTGGAATGATTGACCAAGACTGTGGTGGATTCTCCATCACTGGCCATTTTAAAATCTAGTTAACAGGCCTTATTTGAGGAAGTTCTAAGGCCTGTGTTATGCAGAAAGTCAGACTAGAAAATATCATAGTGGTCCCTTCTGGCCTTAGAAGCTATGAATCTGTGTAGTCTCTGCTCCAAGAGACAATCTAAGGACCCAAAACTACATTCCTTGCACACCCAATACTGCCATTGGCTTTACTGGGAATTTTGCAAGCAATTCAGGATCAAGCCTATAGCACATATAATTTTCTATTTCCCATTCAAAAACAAGGTTGAAGAAAAGGCATCCCAGGAGTTGAATATTTCATTGCACACTTTGGATTGAGGAATATAGAAATAACTCATGAAAGCCTCACACCCAGCAGAACAAAAACAAATTAGATGCTAAGATGTTCGGAACTATTTCTCCCTATGCATTGGTACAGTGCCCAGCACAGTGGGACCCTAATTTTGATTAGTGCCTCTGGGTAGAAGCATAATAAAATAATAAACATTACAGCATACTGATCAGGTCATACATGGTTCCACAAACAGTAACAAAATTCTCAAAAAAATATAGAAAATTACATTACAAGAAAATTATTAGACCCTTAGGTATTGCGTAATTTGGGGTCTGTCATATTTCCTCCAACTTTTTTGACTCTTGCAAGTTCCAAATACAGCAGTATTCATGCTTCAAGGATATAAATCTAGAAACCAATAGACTGTGTTCTAACAGCTCAAGGCATCGCATCACATCACATTTTAGACATACTAGACCAAATTCACCCCAGGATAGTGCCATTGCAATACATTGTTTAAAATCAGTTACAGTACTTCTTGGGTGCTATAATAGCATACCGTCTCAGGCATTATTATCAATGCATGTAAAAAGACTGGTTGACAGTATGGGGTTGGGAGGAATCAACCATTAAATGCACGTTCTGCATGTTGTTTAGGGCTTTATAATTTACTGAACGTTAACAGTGTGCTTAGCACTGTACTGTCAAAGATCACTTCCTGTGATTCAGTGGGTTATTGATACTGAAGGTTAAGTTGGAGAAATATCAGAAGAAGTGAGAATTAAGTGGAGGAAAAGAAGAAAAAAATAGTGCAAGTGTAGAATAAAAAAAAGTATGGATGTCAGGGGTGAGAGGTAACAGAGATTTCTACTTCTTAGGGGAGATTTATGAGCTATTCCATTTTGTAGGTGCTCCCAGGAGAAAACAAATTGATCCAAGTTGTTTCCTGACAGGGTAATTATGACAGGGTGCAGGTGGCATTATCTGCTTTCCAGTGCACAAAGAGTTCACTCTAACTTCACTTTCTCCGGCTCCCCTTGCACACATGTGTAGGTGAGTAGTTGTAGCTTAGAGCAGCTGCAGCAGAGACAGGAAGAAGAAAATGCCGAGTGGAAGGCAGGTTTCCACACCAAGCTTCTGAGTGATTCCCCAGCTGCGGGAATCTCATTTGTTATGTTTGTTTTGCTGATGGTAACTTCTTTTGATTTCTTGCTCTTGCTGAGTCCTGCTGTTCAGTTTCTGCTGAGTCAGAATCACCATCATGCAATGATCTTCTGCATGATGAGTATTAAGAACATCTCTTGTCTCGGTTCACTTAAAGAGAAAAGGTCTTGGACTTCCCAAACATTTCAGAGACTTCCTTTGAAGAGGTCATTTTTTAAAAAAGATGCTAGAATAGACAACGATGATGGAGAAACAATTAACACCATGTGAAAATTCCTCCAGGAAGCAATAAGATCCTGATTTCAAAAGTGCTGAGCCCCCACAAAACCAGTCAAAGGTGCTTTGCATGTCTGGAAATAAGATCCTAAATTTCTCAGAGATGAAGACCAGAATGGGCGGAGAGAAGAGGAGCTGGGGGGAGGGGAGTGCCCAAATCTCCCATTCTATACATTTTCAATAAATAGAATCTTATTCATTAATCCCATTCCTGACAAGTCTCCCACCTGAATTAATAGGGATCTTTCTCTCACTCTCCCTGCAATCCTTTTACCTTCTGCCAGTTGCTCACCCCCTACTACCAGTTGTTACTTACCTTCTTCTGTGAATAGGAAAGTTAAACTCACCAAAACCAGTCAGTTTCACTGTGAAGTCATGTAGAGCAGCACCTGGGATCTGTGCTGGGTCAATTGCAGGAGAATGAACAGTGGAAGGAGGAGAAGGGGCAAACAGGGAAGAGGAAACAATGCAAAAGGAGAAAGAGGGAAAGAGTAAGTGGGAAGGAGGACTGAACAGAATTGAGATGGAAAGGGGAAGGATAGAAAGAGGAAGAACCTACGAAGAATCGAAGAATAGTAATGTGTAAAGCATTGACTTACAGTAAAATGGGGGAAGTATTCAACTGAAAAAACCAGACACAGAGTCCTGGGTTTTTTGCCAGCCATCAGTTGTAAGAATGCTGCACTATAAGAATGCAGGAAGAGCATCTGCAGCTCTCTCCCATTCACTCCGGTAATCAGTTGGAACTCATAGGCAACTCTGCTCTCTCACTCCAATTAACACATAGTAGTGCTCTTTGTGGCTTCCTTTCCCTGGCCAGCTGTGGTTTACATCCCCACCAACCTCCCTACCCTCCCTTGGTGTTTCTGCCTTCTCTTGTGTTTGCCTGCCACAGCCTGATAGAAGTACAGCTCATCGGGGGTGGACACCTTTGTCCAAGCCTCTAGACTAAGACTGAGAGGTGTGTGAATAGTCCAGAAACTCTTTATCCTTCATCAGATCTCCTTAGAGATTACAGGGTATGTCTACACAGGGAAAGCCACGTTTGGCCTTGGTCAGCCGGCTGGAGTCTGAGCTCTGGAACCTTGTGAGGGGTGGAGGGTCCCAGAGCTCAGATTCCAGCCTGAGCATGAATGTCTACATAGCAATTTTTAGCCCCGCAGCCCAAGCCCGATGAGCCTAAATCAGCTGACCAGAGCCAGCCATGACGATGCCACGGGGCTTTTATTCCCATGTAGACATACCCACAGAATTCTCAGCTCTTTGAGGGCACTTGCTTGAAATTACCCATGACAGTAATCTTAACAAAAACAGCATTTGTTAAAAACAGAGAGAAACTGAAATTACACTTACCATAGGTCACAGTGCCACCCAGAAAGAGACAGGTCTGCCTCCCAAACTCAATCTCCATATCTGCCCCCATCAAATATAGTTATCCCAATCCTGCTTTCCAAACCATTTTTTCCCCAATGACTTTGGCTTAAAAGTTAGATCCACATAGCTATATTTGTCAGGCATATAAAGAAACCACCCCACAATTGACATAGCTATTTCAACAGAAGAATGCTTCTGTCAACCTATCTACCATTGTTCTCACACCAACTGAAAATCCCCACTCTTTTGGTGTAGGCTGGGTCTACACTACAGGGTTATGCTGGCATAGCTACAAAAATGTAGCTATACCCGTGTAGTCTCTGTAGTGTAGACATACCCTTACCTAAAAATAGAATCATCATTCCCACCTTCCAGGAGATGGTCCACTGAGAAAAAGAAAGTCCTTAACAGTGATAAATGCTTTTTAATGGGTTAACGACCTAGCACAGACAATGCTTTGAACAGACTGTGACCATTAACAACCCCTGACTGCCAACTGGCAAAGGGTTCACTGTTCTGTCACCAAGTCTTATCAGGCTTGACATACTCACTATACCTAATACATCGCTGTCATATTTATCTATAAAGCATGTTGTTTGAGGTATGAAGTGAAAGCCAGTGACATACTGACCATTAATATCATTGTGAAATGTATGTATTAACATTACATGAGGAATATATATACCTACTGATATTATGCTTTAAAGACTTTACCAAACAAAGGGAGAAACAGGTCTCTTCCAGACAGGAGGGAAGGCAGTTATCGCTATGTCAAATGCAAATTAAGTATGGTAAAGCTGACACAAAGGAAGCCTCATTTGCATTCAGTCAACAGGATAAACAAGTTGACATGGGGATGTGAACTCAACATGGCGCCAGCATGCTGGAGAATAAGCTACAGGGGAGAAGAGTCTTGTCTGGGGGTGCTCTTCAAAAAGACCCATTTAAAAGGTTTACAGACTAAAATATGAAGGGAAACAACTCCCTTTGTTATCCATTTCCCTGAGGAACACCCTTGTAGGAGAGGCCTGTGTGATGTGTGAAGGAATGGATTCTGGACTGACTGAAAACCAGCACGTTCTGCACAAAGACTTTGAGGGCGAGAAACTGAGGTGTAGATGAGGGGTGTAGCCTTAGTTAAACTTCAGTCGCTAGAAAGCATGTTAGACTTCCATTTGTAACCATTTATGTTTCCATTATTCTTACTCAATACTCACAATCTGTGAATCTCTGTTCTTTGTTAATAAACATATGTGTTTTCATATACTTGGTGTTATAAAGAACTTGATCCTAAGGTGCGTGTACATGTCTTTTTGGGAGCTGTGTGTACATGTCCTTTTGGGAGCAGCTTACCTGGTTACTGAGAGTGCCCGGCGTCAGGGGCTGCTGGACACTGCAGGGGATGCTTCTGGAGAGTTTGGGGACTGGGGTACACCAAGCATCACCCTGAAAGGCAAAGTAAGAGCTGGCATAGTCCTGAGGAGCTTGTTGGAGTGGCTAACTGACTGAGAGTGCCAGGGAATTACCACACAGTCTAGCACCAGCAAGACTCTCTGTCCCAGAGGCAGAGGGGTAACACAGTAACCTGTGGTTCTGGAAATATCACACAGACCATCTTGTAGCCAATTTCAGTCAGGCTTCTTGGCAAACTCCCTAAAGCACTATTTATTTTTTCTTTTCTCATGAACTATGAATTATGGACAGAGGCCCAGGCCCTTTGCATCACCAGGTTTTTCAGGTGAGGAAAGTTGATGTTTGGAGTGACTAATGGAGAAGAGCTTCTGGATGATGAGTGGCCACTCCACCAAGAGAAGTGTGGTGAAGATGGAGATAGATATGCAAAAGGGGTAGATGGAATTCAATCAAAGTTCAAAAGACCAACTGAAATGGAGAGGAGGAGAAATATATCAGAATAACTGACAAGTCTCTCCTTCTCTCTTTTCCCCTTCCCCCTACACAGAAAGTGAACCTACAACATTGCATTAGCTCTCATAGAACCTTTTGTGACATTATGGACCACATTTCAGCCCAGCCATATTGTGCCATATGCATGCAAATAATTACAAGCACAAACAAATGGAAAAAGGAGAGGCCAGAGTTTATAAATCTGGCTGTTCATCAAAGACCCCCAATCCCATAGGACAGCAACAAATGAAGGATGGAAAGCCCATGCCCCTGTAGGGATGTGTTAAGGAGTTGCCTGAAGGTTGAAAATTTCAGCCCAGAGTTGTAAATCCCAGCAACCCTACCAAAGGGGTCTTGGTCCATAGCTAATGCTCCTCGGAGCTATGGTAATACAAATAATAAATAATTGCAAACCCAAGCTGTATTTCAGGTTGGTAAGAAAACCATTCAGCAAAGGTAGGCTCTAGGGGCACATCTGATTTGTGAACCTTTGTGAATGTTATTGAACCTGTCCAGAGTTTCTGGATGATAAAGAGAATTTGAAATTAAGCAAGTTTCATCTGGATTTTCAGTTTCACTGTGAAAGGCACACAGCTCTCTGAGAAGAAAAAAGCTGCTTTTTGTTTATTAAAATTCTCAGCTCCTCAGCCCAAAAAAATTAAGAATATTAAATAATTAAAATAATGACAAATAACATGGTCTAAAAAAAATCAAATCCTAACACACAAATATCCACTGAAGTTCCCATCTGTTCAAGATGAGAATGCTAATGAGAACTGGAAAAGGCAATTGTATTTTTATTTTGTTTTTAGTTGCTCTTTTCATCTATTCATAAAGTGCAAATGGGAAAACGAATAAATTGTCACTGTTTTATATTCTTGCATCCGATCTCCACAAACACCAAGGATCCCTTTCTCTCCTAGTTGTCTCTTTCCCCTCTAGGTCCTCCAGGCTCTAGGAGAATCTCATATCTTTATATTTTCATTCACAATCCTTTGCAATTTGGCTGTTGACTCTTATCCTCTCAGTTAGCTCTGGTTGCTGACCTGAGTCCCCAAAGTTCTCAAATCTGCCTGAGCTGTGACATCTCAATCAGAGATCTTCTCTATTTCCCTGCAGGCAGCAGCTAAAAACTGCTCTTCAGTTAAGGACTGCACATTTTGCACTCTTACCAGGGGCAGGACAAGCCAAAGCATCACAGAGACAATTTCTCCTTCCTTCTAGATAACCCTGAATCCTATTGGCCACTTGCACCCAATCAGGATTTTTTAATGGGGAACTTTTGGTTACTAGCCCACAAGAGCAACTCATGACCCAACCTGGGGTTGAGACCTCTGTGTTGGAAAACCATGACATAATGCTTCTAATATGATACTGTGCTGCAGAGTTTTGGTGGGTGGATTTTCTGTCAGTTGATCTAAAACGCTAGCGTATCTCTAGCTAGGCACAGATTTGCTCTCGCTCTTGCTCATCTACTCTTATTAAAAACACTTAATTTTTTAATTCAGCTCTGTAATCTTATATACTAATACTCCAAAAAACAAAGAGGAAAGATGCCATTGTAATTAGGGAAAGATTTCATTAATGTAAAGTCTGAGAATAAATTATGGTAATAAGAGTGACAGGTTTACACCAAAGGCAATATCAGATATATCACTCAAAAACTATTCACATTACAAATGACAGACCCTAACTTTAAATACAGTATATGCAGAGAAATAATTAACTGCTCAATGTCTTCACAGCTGAACTGTTGCACATTGTTTATTGCATTGTACCCGACTGTCATTTGAAGTTGTATTATGGTCAGCAGCAAGTGGTGTGAAAGATTATCTCTGTTTTCCCTCATGGTCTTTCACAGCCTTGTGTATTCAGACTGTAAGCTGTTTGTCTCTCACCATGTGTTTGTACAGTGCCTAGCATACTGAGGCTCTGATCTTCAGTCGAAGCCTTTAGGGGTTACTGTAATTCAAATAATAATACACCCAGTTAGTAATATTTTATTTTAATTGTAATAGAAAAAATAATAGATGCCTGTCTTGGTAAATATCCCATGGCTTTGCCTCAAGCTAAAATACATGGTAAGTGGGCTAGAACTAATAATGTCATCTTTGTGATCACTAATGCCTTAGTTAAATGACTATAGTTACAATGAAATAAATATCTGAATCTCATTGTATGAAATGCACAAAAATTGTTTTAATTAAACCTGATTACAAAACAACCTACACTAAAGAAACACTCTTTAGTATTTCAGCTGTTTAATGGAGTATATTAATTACTTTGATCTTCACATTTGAGATACTACACACATAACTGGCAGTAAATGGAATTGTTTTCATGTCCTATATAAATTAATTTCCAAAAAACTATGTTAATGGAAAGTTATAGCTGAGAAACGAAATATAGGAGTCTGGAAACTCAGTAATGGTTTCCCCAGAAAAAAGATCTTTTTCTGCGCACATGTAATATTTTGGATTATTACAGACAATGTTAAATTTTTAGGTCTTAATAGAGACCATATGCATATTGTATATGTGCTCTGTGATGGAGTTACAGTTGCTGTGGGAACAATCACTTTGAATTTCCTAACAGCTGTGTTTATATTCTCCACCAAATGGCTGAATTAAAATAGTGTTTGGCATTGATGTCTTTGTTTGCTTTTTTATAAAGTAAAAAGAAAAAAAAATGTTTATTTCTGCAACTGTCCAACTGCCGATTCAAATCAACAAACTAGTGAATTGTGACAATTTGAATATTTTCTCATCGCTAGTTGGCCAACCATTGAAATAAATGCACTTGGAAATCAATTAATTTCTTTGACACATTGACCTAAATGACCTTATTTCACTATGCTGGGCTTTCAATCTGGAGTGACATGCCTCAGTGTGCTAAGGTGACTGGAAAACCTCAGACTGTACATGGGCAGTAAGAGCCTGATTCTGTCAGTGCCTTTATTTCTCACTGAAGCTAGTGGTGGAAGAGAAGGCTTAAGAGATCCCTACTAAACCCTGACAAGCAGTATTGTTGAAGTTAGTGTTGAAGTTCGACTCTTCCAGAGCCTCTTGCCTGCAAGAAAACTATAGTAAAATAGGGCCTGTAAGTAGGAAACAGGAATAGCTATGAGGAGGGAAGACAGCAAACTTTTCATGCAATTGCTTACAGCACCCAGTCCCTGAACTTTAATACTGAGTTCATTTTCTTCTCTGCAACACACGTATCAATTTACAGGTTCAGGTCTGGGAGGTTTTCTTTGCAGTCACAATTGCTAAAAATTATTTTTGAAATGAAAGTTTTAAATTCTGCCAAAACCAAGTATTCTCCATAGGTTTAGGCTATTGATGAACACATGACAATATCCCACCTCTTAGTGACTACCTGAATTGGTGCTTCCACCATTACATTCAACTTCAACTTTTATTAAAAAAACATTAAATGTAGCTGGTGACCTCAGCTGAGCCTATTTCCTGCTAGAATACCCAACAGAACTGCCTCACATAGAAATTGATGGGTTTTTTTTTTTTGGTAGATTATTAGAATGAAGATTTTCTGATGAGCTGTGAAGGAAATGTGAAATTTCAAGCTTATGAAGTCAAGATCTCAGCTGGTGCACATTAGCTCCAATGTGGGTATGTCTATGTAAATTAGCTGAGAAACAAATGGTAGGTTTCTTTCTATGGATTAGTGGTCCAGAGTGCAGGAGGTGTTATAGAAGTATTGATAGGTTTCAGAGTAACAGCCGTGTTAGTCTGTATTCGCAAAAAGAAAAGGAGTACTTGTGGCACCTTAGAGACTAACCAATTTATTTGAGCATGAGCTTTCGTGAGCTACAGCTCACTTCATCGGATGAAGTGAGCTGTAGCTCACGAAAGCTCATGCTCAAATAAATTGGTTAGTCTCTAAGGTGCCACAAGTACTCCTTTTCTTTTTAGAAGTATTGATATGTCTCTCCCTCTCTCATCAGCTTTCTGTACCAAACTGTCATTTAACAATTCAAATTGAAATTTCACTCCAACAATGGGATTCTGGTTTTAATTTCCTAGCCAGTGCAAAACTGTCTTCCACTGCAGCTCATTGAGACTAAAAAACCAATGAAGTCTTTCTGCTGCAATATTTGTCTGCAGTTATCACTGCCGTTTCTGCAGCCCCATTAGCTAAAAGTAATGGTAATGAGGACTTGTGGTCAGTGGGCTGATCTCTTATTTCTGTAGCTCTGAACCTTTGCTGATATAAATTGGGTCCCTGACTACTGTTAATTCTTTTGGCATATACCACAAGCATATGTACTTTTGAGCTTTCCAAAAACCTGGCTCCTGGTTATCCCAGGTAAGCTACCCTGATATATCTGGAAAAAGAGAATCAATAACCACTAGATATTTCTACTCTTCTTGTTCACACAAGCTACCGTTGACCTGGAAAGGGGCTCCATTTTATGGTTCTGTTCTTCTAGCCCCAATATAAGAACCTGACAAATATCATATCTTAGAAAAAAATGTCTGTGAGATCATTACGGTTGTCACCACCATACAGCCATATTATCTTATTTGTGGAATTGTGTGAGCCCTGTCAGGAAAGGTGACTGTCAGGAATTCAAACAGTGAACTTGGTATAATAATCCAATGCCAGTAAAGCAGTAAGTTTCTCAGTGTTCAGACAGCACCGCCCTTACTGCATAAAGTTTCCTTATGTTTAAGGAATATGTCTCGGACTACCCTTGGGGTATATTAAAGGAGAATTTATAGACTTCTGTGACCTTATGCTGTTTTCCCCATTAGCCTTTACTTCTCTCTTGACAGTTTTTTAGTCACAACTTTTTCCACAAACAACCCACAGGCTGACTTGAAAGTGAGTCAGTGACATAATTTCCTTGGAACATGGTCTGTCTTAGCACTAAATCTTGTAAAGCAAATCAAGCATCAGTGATATCAGAGAAGCACTTTATTTTTACATCTAACACTGTAGCCTCTGTCTCCCACAAGTCCTGATAACCCCACTGCACTCCACCCTGAAAAGGCTGAAATGCTAGTATGATAGTTACTACTGATGTTCTGGTGCCATGCCATATGAGCTGCTTCCTGCTGATTGAGTGCCCAGGAAAGATATTAACTTAAGCATCATGGGGAATCAGCTGGCATGTTAGTCCTAGCTATGGCAAATCCCTAGGTCTCCTTTCCTTCCCTTCCCTGCCTACTCAAACAGGAAACCTCCACTTAATTCTCCCCTGACTCCACAGACACAAAATTTTGGATACATTCTCTCTTGTTTATACCTTCCCCTGATTTCTCATTCCAGGCATCTGAGATGATCACACGCGAACATGTAAAAGAAGATTTATAGTTGAACAACTTCTAATTGAGTTCTAACTTTGCCTGAACTGACCCATCATTTAACACAGCACATAGACTCTGAGCTTCTCTGGCAAAATAACAAAGGAATCCTTCCGGAACTTGCTGTTCTCTCTCAGTTCAGTCCAAGAGAAACTGTAGGCTTTGGGGCAATCCAATGGTAGAAGTATCTGTGCTTCATTTTGCTGTCTTGTTTAGTCAGAGCAGTGGTACTGATTAATAATGGAAAGTACATTGCTCTAACAATAAAATGCGATTCACATGAAAACTATTATATGCCCTGGCTCTATTCTTTCCTTAATTTTGCCCATTTCAAACTTCAGTTTTTGAATTGTTCACTTCATCCTGAGAACTTGATTACATTTCCTTTGAAGGTGTGGGGTTCCATATTTATACAGTCAAATAATTTAACATAATGTGAATAACAACTCTCACAGAAAAGGGCATAACTTTTATTCCATAAAAAATTCCATCGCTTTTTCAAGCAATTTTCTGATTTTGTCACATAGCTGTAGCCTCTCCCTTTATGTCACCTTAGAGACTAACAAATTTATTAGAGCATAAGCTTTCGTGAGCTACAGCTCACTTCATCGGATGCATACAGTGGAAAATAGAGTGGGGAGATTTTATATACACAGAGAACATGAAACAATGGGTGTTACAATACAGACTGTAACAAGAGTGATCAGGAAAGGTGAGCTATTACCAGCGGGGTGGAGGGGGGGAGAACCTTTTGTAGTGATAAGCAAAGTGGGCCATTTCCAGCACTTTACAAGAACAGTAGGAGGGGAAATAAACAAGGGGAAATAGTTTTACTTTGTGTAATGACCCATCCACTCCCTAGTCAAGCCTAAAGTTAATTGTATCCAGTTTGCAAATTAATTCCAATTCAGCAGTCTCCCGTTGGAGGCTGTTTTTGAAGTTTTTTTGTTGAAGAATTGCCACTTTTAGGTCTGTAATTGAGTGACCAAAGAGATGGAAGTGTTCTCGACTGGTTTTTGAATGTTATAATTCTTGACGTCTGATTTGTGTCCATTTATTCTTTTACGTAGAGACTGTCCAGTTTGGCCAATGTACATGGCAAAGGGGCACTGCTGGCACATGATGGCATATATCACATTGGTAGATGTGCAGGTGAACGAGTCTCTGATAGTGTGGCTGATATGATTAGGCCCTATGATGGTGTCCCCTGAATAGATATGTGGACACAGTTGGCAATGGGCTTTGTTGCAAGGATAGGTTCCTGGGTTAGTGTTTTGTTGTGTGGTGTGTGGTTGCTGGTGAGTATTTGCTTCAGGTTGGGGGGCTGTCTGTAAGCAAGGACTGGCCTGTCCCCCAAGATCTGTAAGAATGATGGGTCATCCTTCAGGATAGGTTGTAGATCCTTGATGATGCGTTGGAGAGGTTTTAGTTGGGGGCTGAAGGTGTTGGCTAGTGGCGTTCTGTTATTTTCTTTGTTGGGCCTGTCCTGTAGTAGGTAACTTCTGGGTACTCTTCTGGCTCTGTCAATCTGTTTCTTCACTTCAGCAGGTGAGTACTGTAGTTGTAAGAACGCTTGATAGAGATCTTGTAGGTGTTTGTCTCTGTCTGAGGGGTTGGAGCAAATGCGATTGTATTGTAGAGCTTGGCTGTAGACAATGGATCGTGTGGTGTGGTCTGGATGAAAGCTGGAGGCATGTAGGTAAGTATAGCGGTCAGTAGGTTTCCTGTATAGGGTGGTGTTTATGTGACCATCGCTTATTAGCACCGTAATGTCCAGGAAGTGGATCTCTTGTGTGGACTGGTCCAGGCTGAGGTTGATGGTGGGATGGAAATTGTTGAAATCATGGTGGAATTCCTCAAGGGCTTCTTTTCCATGGGTCCAGATTATGAAGATGTCATCAGTGTAGTGCAAGTAGAGTAGGGGCATTAGGGGACGAGAGCTGAGGAAGTGTTGTTCTAAGTCAGCCATAAAAATGTTGGCATACCGTGGGGCCATGCGCGTACCCATAGCTGTGCCACTGATTTGAAGGTATGCATTGTCCCCAAATGTGAAATAGTTTGGGTGAGGACAAAGTCACAAAGTTCAGCCACCGGGTTTACCGTGACATTATCGGGGATACTTTTCCTGACGTTTGTAGTCCATCTTTGTGTGGAATGTTGTTGTAGAGGGCTTCTACATCCCCATCCATCCCCCAGATATGAATTGCACAAACTGGGTTATATTATAAACAAGAAATAAGTTTATTAACTACAAAAGGTAAATTGTATGTGATTATAAGGGATAGCAAACAGAACAAAGCAGATTACTGAGCAAATAAAACAAACACGCAAACTAAGCTTAATACACTAAAGAAACAGGTTACACATAGTAATTTCTTAGCCAAAATGTTGTTTTAGGCAGGTGTAGAGTTTCTGCAGCTCAGAGTTCCAGTTAAGTCTCTTCACATTACAGGCTAGGCTCCTGTTCTCAGCCTGGATTCAGCCCTTGCCTTCCCCTAGCTTAGTTCCTTAGTTTCTTCAGAAGCTTTCAGCAGTCTTCCTTCTTGTGTGGGGAGGCAATGGAGAGCCAAGATTGCCTTGCTTCCCTGGCTTAAAAAGAGTTTACATAAGGCGGGAAGTCTTTGTTCCAGTGGAAAAGTACCAGCAATGTCCAAGGTGGTATTTTGTACCAGGTGACATTATCACATGACCTTGCAGTGTGAGGGCAACCATGAGACAAGGTTTATTTGCAAGATCAACAGGAAGGAACTCCTGGGAAGATAGGGGATCCACATCTTGAAAGACTCGTTGTCTTTTCCTAATGGCCAGGGGTGAAAGTAAGGTGGTACAGGCTGGGACGGTGTACTGGTAAAAGGTAGCCGCCAGTACCAGCCTGTACCTATGACTTTAAATCTACGGTGTGTGGGGGGACAAAAGTAGCAGCTGCCCCGGGGCCACAATTTAAAAGGGCCCAGGGCTCTGGCTGCTGCTGCTGCTGCTACCATGGCAGTGCCAGCTGGAGCCCTGGGCCCTTTTAAATTGCCACTGGAGCCGCAGGCGGTGCAGGCCAGGGAGCTCAGATGGACTGGCTGGGGAATGCTGACCCTTCTGTCCCAGGCCCTGCCCCTTCTGGGGGGGCGAGAGCGGACCCGTACTGGTAAGAACTCCATTTTACTTTCATCCTGGCTAATGGAGCCTTAAGGCTGATTGCTTACCGTCTCGTGGGCGATTCCCAAGCACATACCCATACAGTTGTAACTGTTACATAGACAATATTCCTAACTTTAGATACAGAAATAATACATGCATACAGATTATGAAGAATATGGGGTATAACATCACAGACACTTCCAGACAGAAGCAGCAACATCTTCCTTCAGATTTGATAAAGACGTTGCTGCAGACATTGTTTAGCAGAGTTTAATATTAAGGCTGTCTTCCAGTGGGCAGTGGAATAATCCACTGTGATTTCAATCAGCTTTCACCAAAGAGATGCTGGGTACTAGGAACATGCACTGGATTCTGGAGTTTAACTAGCTCTCTGTGTACTGATGCTGCACCATTAGCTTAGTTTAACAAGCCATTATAATTATGGAAAGTGCAAATTCTCTATTAAAGGTCAGAGAGGAATCACTGCAGCTTTGGGTAGGATTATAATGGGACATTTAATTAAATGGGTCACTCTAAAGCTCTTTTCCCTTTTCACCAAATTTATTTGTGAGGTTAAATTAACATTTTGAAAGATGTACTGAAGCTCAGGGTTGATTCTGTTTGGCTTTATGTTGAAGATTTTTTTTAGACTTAATGCTTTAATTAGCAACTCCTGCAAGTAAAACTAAGTATTAAAATAGAGAAATAGTAATATAGTGAATTATATCTATATAGCATGGCCCAAATTGTCAAACTTTGGTGCCTATGGTTGGGCACTTAAATAAATGGCCAAATTTTAAAAGGTGTGGAGTATCCACAGCTCCTGATAAAGCCATTAAGTTGCATAACTATAGATTTAGTCCTTAATTTTAGGCTTTCAAATTTTAACTTTCAAAGTTAAGAATTGGTATTCTGGAAAAACCTTGATTGTTGGAATCCTGATTTTCTTACATTCAGAAGTGGAATTCTGAAATTAGAATTCCCAGTTTCTGAAATTCTACGTTTTGGCTAAGCCTCCAATCATCTGGATAATTAAGGTGTACCTGTGCATATATGAGAACTTAGATTATGATTAGTAAAAGCCTTGCCCACATTGTGGCTTAAACTAAGTTACAAAACCATGCTTAAAACTCTCTCAACAGGGGAAATAATAATTTGTCTCTTAAATGAAGCAGAAGGAGGAATGGCCACCCCTGAAAGATCCAGAACATGGTCACCAACCATTGAGACCCTTCCCGCAAGGAGACCTGACAATGTGGTAAGAGCAGGAAGTGGCAAGGGCAGATGAATGACTGAACCACTGGCATCTCTAAGTTTGCCTAAAGCAAATCAAAATGAAAATAATAGGCTCAGGTCCAGTTTTAGGTTTGTGTAAAAGTTCCTTTTTTTCTTCTTCTTCTTCTTCTTCTCCTCTTTCTCCTTCTCCAGAATGAGATGGATATTTGAATGCAGTTTGCTATGACCCTGATCCAGGGAAGAATCTCCATTCAGGAAATCACTTAAAACACACAGTTAAGCACTTTCCTGAATCAGGGCCTATATCTTCATTTTAATAGTGCTTTCATGCAGGTATATGTTGTTGAAAAATAAAAATCTGAAGAATGTAGTTTGTTTCTAACCTGCTGGAATTTTGCAGCAGTATTCTGTTAAGAAGGATTTCATAAGTCTTTATTCTTTAAAAAGGAAACTGCATAGACCATTAGATTATGAACCTTTTACTCCCATTGGAAATGGGACTAACTGCTGTCAGGGGACTGCTCACCCATGAGCGAGAGGGATTATCCATCCGGCCTTCTATTGTTAAAATAAAACACTCTCTGCTATATTTCTTGTCTGGTGCACTATGTGTTCTACTGAATGGTAAAAAAAAAAAAGTTATTTTATATAATTCCTGCAATCTACCTTATTTCAAAACTAACTAGGCATTTGTGTGCTAGGGGAAAAAAAAAAGCAAAGTGCACAAATTGATTAAAAAATAAACGCACTATGTACACAATGTTTTAACTGACATCTGAAGGTATTTTCTTTATCAGGGTAATTGAATGATCTTCTGGCTGTGTAGTCGGCAGCAAGCCTTTAAGTAATCTAATAGTGTAAAATAATATAGCTTTCCCGAATAAGTTTGGCATTCTGCCATACTCAATCTGCCAGTCAGTTGTTCAGTATGCAGTACGTGAAGCCCTCGAATGTGATCAGATGAATCCTCTTCTTTTGTCTTAAATTCACCTTTCTGTTCACCATTTATAAGTGCAAATAAAGGAATTGAGCCAAATTCTGCTCTTAGTTACACCTGTGCAATCCCACTCAAGTCAGAACAGAAGAGCAGAAATTGGCCCGGTTTGTTCAGTCCTGCTTTGATAAACATGCAATACAATCAAGCAAGATAGTAGCTTCTTGTCTAAATTGAGTATAGTGTATATTACTACTAATATATAGTAAGTGCCAGCAGTATGCATAGTGCTGCAGAGATGCAGAAGAGTACAATCCCTTCTCTACATACAAACTTGCATTGGTTGAAAGAAAGAGGTGTAGTTACATTGGTGCAAATCTGTGGGCACATTCTTATTTCAGTTTGACAGTGATTTATTGCAGTGTGGTTTAAATCTGTTCCTAATTAACTTAAACTAAACCCAAATAAGGCTGGTTTAAACCAAAAGTGTCCACACATCCAATTTAACTAAATCAATTTATAAATCACATCTTCAGTGAAACCCATGCAACATGGAATGTAAACAAGCCCCAAGAAAGAATGAGGATTAGATTCTGCTGTCACCTGTAATATAGTCACTCCACTTTGGTGGAATTATTGCAGATTGACATCAGTATATGACGGAAAAATTTGGTCCAGAAAGTACAGTCGAGATATAGTTGTATACATACAGTAAAGCACTGTGGACTTGTGGGTAAAACTTTCACTCTTGATGGAGTATTATTAATTTATAAATTTATGTTCAGTATTTGATGGATCATTAAAAGGCCTCATGGACAAAAAGTTTCTTGAAGGAGGGGTCCAGGGAGAGAGGAATTTCATAGAAACCAAGAGCCATGTGAAGTATCATACTGTCATCTCTTTGCCAGGCGACCAGCTTGGCTAAACAGTGAAATCCTTGCTGATCTTAAATACAAAAAAGAAGCTTACAAGAAGTGGAAGACTGGACAAATGACCAGGGAAGAGTAGAAAAATATTGTTCAGGCATGCAGGAGTGAAATCAGGAAGGCCAAATCACACTTGGAGTTGCAGCTAGCAAGAGATGTTAAGAGTAACAAGAAGGGTTTCTTCAGGTATGTTAGCAACAAGAAGAAAGTCAAGGAAAGCGTGGGCCCCTTACTGAATGAGGGAGGCAACCTAGTGACAGAGGATGTGGAAGAAGCTAATGTATTCAATGCTTTTTTTGCCTCTGTCTTCACGAACAAGGTCAGCTCCCAGACTACTGTACTGGGCAGCACAGCATGGGGAGGAGGTGACCAGCCTTCTGTGGAGAAAGAAGTGGTTCGGGACTATTTAGAAAAGCTGGACGAGCATAAGTCCGAGAGTGCTAAAGGAGTTGGCAGATGTGAGCCATTGGCCATTATCTTTCAAAACTCATGGCGATCGGGGGAGGTCCCGGATGACTAGAAAAAGATGAATGTAGTGCCCATCTTTAAAAAAGGGAAGGAGGAGGATCTGGGGAACTACAGGCTAGTCAGCCTCACCTCAGTCCCTGGAAAAATCATGCAGCAGGTCCTCAGGGAATCAATTCTGAAGCACTTAGAGGAGAGGAAAGTGATCAGGAATAGTCAGCATGGATTTACCAAGGGCAAGTCATGCCTGACTAATCTAATTGCCTTCTATGACGAGGTAACTGGCTCTGTGGATGAGGGGAGAGCAGTAGACATCTTATTCCTTGACTTTAGCAAAGCTTTTGACACGGTCTCCCACAGTATTCTTGCCAGCAAGTTAAAGAAGTATGGGCTGGATGAATGGACTATAAGGTGGATAGAAAGCAGGCTAGATTGTTGGGCTCAATGGGTAGTGATCAATGGCCCCATGTCTAGTTGGCAGCCGGTATCAAGCAGAGTGTCCCAACGGTCGGTCCTGCGGCTGGTTTTATTCAATATCTTCATTAATGATCTGGAGGATGGCGTGGATTGGACCCTCAGAAAGTTTGCAGATGACATTAAACTGGGAGGAGAGGTAGATATGTTGGAGGGTAGCGATAGGATACAGAGGATTACAAATTAGAGGATTGGGCCCAAAGAAATCTGATGAGGTTCAACAAGGACAAGTGCAGAGTCCTGCACTTAGGACGGAAGAATCCCATGCACCGCTACAGACTAGGGACCGAATGGCTCGGCAGCAGTTCTGCAGAAAAGGACCTAGGGGTTACAGTGGAAGAGAAGCTAGATATGAGTCAACAGCGTGCCGTTGTTCCCAACAAGGCCAATGGCATTTTGGGATGTATAAGTAGGGGCATTGCCAGCAGATTGAGGGGTGTAATCATTCCCCTCTAATCGACATTGGTGAGGCCTTATCTGGAGTACTGTGTCCAGTTTTGGGCCCCACACTACAAGAAGGATGTGGAAAAATTGGAAAACGTCCAGCGGAGGGCAACAAAAATGATTAGGGGATTGGAACACATGACTTATGAGGAGAGGTTGAGGGAACTGGGATTGTTTAGTCTGCGGAAGAGAAGAATGAGGGGGGATTTGATAGCTGCTTTCAACTACCTGAAAGGAGGTTCCAAAGAGGATGGATCTAGACTGTTCTCAGTGGTAGCAGATGACAGAATGAGGAGTAATGGTCTCAAGTTGCAGTGGGAGAGGTTTAGGTTGGATATTAGGAAAAACTTTTTCACTAGGAGGGTGGTGAAGCACTGGAATGTGTTACCTAGGGAGGTGGTGGAATCTCCTTCCTTTGAAGTTTTTAAGGTCAGGCTTGACAAAGCCCTGGCTGGGATGATTTAGTTGGGGATTGGTCCTGCTTTGAGCAGGGGGTTGGACTAGACGACCTCCTGAGGTCCCTTCCAACCCTAATATTCTATGATACCACTCTAGGAAGAGGAGAGAAGATCCTGTCTCCTAGCTCAAATGGAGAGAAAAGAAGCACAGGGTTCCAGTCAGGCATGGCATAGTCCCTTGACCCAGATAGAGATGGATGAAGACAATGCACATACAAGATCCTGTATATCCCTTCTGCTTGGCCCTGGGAGCAAACAAAGTGGAGTACCTCACTCTTTATCTGCAATCCTGCACTCCTTGCACCAAGGTGTATAACAAGGAAGAACCCCCAACTTGATAAATACCATTTCCTTGGTCCAACTGGGTCAGAAAGATGAGGACATTCCCATCCTGCCCCACCCACCCCACACCTTTTCCAGCAGGTTGTTAATTTTCACTCTCTTGACTCAAAGGTGGAGGAGGGGAATGGGTAGGAGAACCCCCGATGGCCCAGAAACCCCATTCTACTGCTTTAAGTGTCTCAAATCACTGAGCCCAATTGTGGCACCCTTATGAGCATCAGTGGGACTAGCCAGAAGAGGAACTGTCACCATTGTTTAAAGTTTCCTGTTATATTCAGCCTTGTATGTGAAAGTACATTACCTACTTGTAGCGGGGTGAACGCCCGATCAGGCCCAGAGGGGTTTAAGATAGCCCTGGGAGAAGGCTGGGGCAGGGGAAGAGCTGGGCTGATTGGCAGAGCAGCCGCAGCTGAGAGCCGCGCCCCAAACAGACCCAGTGGGCCTTATAAAAGCTAGGGAAGCCAAGAGCAGAAGAGCACTCTTGCTTTTGAGAGGGAGGGACCTAAGCACAGTACCTAGATTGGAGCAGGGCTGGAGATCTCCATCCAGGAAAGCCCCAGGCTAGGGCCTAGCATTAGGTCCAACAGGTACTGGGGTTGCAGGGGACAGCCCAAGGTTAGACAGAGGCAGCAGGTCCCAACCGAACCTTGCCTGTGATGAGTGGCTCATACTGCAGTCTGCCCCAGGGCGTGGAGGGGGGCTAGCTGGTGACTGGCAGGAGCCTATGACTGAGGCAAGGTAGGGATAGTGGGTTGGGGGTTCCCCTGGGAGGGGGAGACCCAGAACTGTGGGGTACTGCCAGGGGCTGCGCCCAGTGAAAGGGGCACTGGGGTCCTGGGACAGACACAGGAGCCAGCAGAAAGGTGAGATACCAGCCTGAAGAGGGCGCTCTGGAGGCTGGAATGCTAATTCCCTGAGATGACCAGCGGGAGGTGCTGCTGGTGAGTCTGCGCCCCATGACACTACACATAGCTGCATGAGGAAGTGATTCATTTTTACAAACAAAAATAAAATTAAAGAACAAGAACCTAAATCTATGGAAAATAAAAAAAATAAGATCTCCCCCTGCCCTCCCACCAGACCCTGGATAATGAGGGACTCTTGTCTGATGGATTCTCATTATCGTACCTGAGGCAAAACTACATCTGTGACCCTCAGAACATGCTTTGCATAAGCTGAAGTAAAATACTACTTCAAAAGCACACAGCCTGAAGAGGCAGTTATTGTATATTACTGTCCAAGGACTTTTTCTTTTTCCAATTTCTGAGTGTGAAAAGGATTCGGATCACATCCAACTACTTATATATTGGATTCCTTGCCAAGTTGGCTTCTGGTGTATTAGATATTTTGCAAACAGCTATTGCTTAGGATCATCTTTGCCCCCTGCACTATTTGTTAATTAAAAATAGTTAAATCCCAAACACTAAGAAACCTGACCTTCCTATTTTCAGTTTCTAAATTCCTGTTTTTAATAAAATTTATTGAAAACTAAACATTGAAGTGATTGAAAACATTCAGCTTCTGATTCAATTTAAACACATTGGGCCAAGTTAATCTCTCCTGTAACTCTCTTGGAGTCACTGGAATTACACAAAGGACATTAAATTACACAAAGAGCATTAAAAATACAAGTCCTGCCCTAAATTGCTGGCAGACAACAAAGACCAGCAGAAAGGGTGTTACTTTTTTCATTATTGCTTATAGGGTATTATCAGACAATTATTGTTTGATGTACTGGAGAAAAAAGGTAAGTTTTAAGGAGGGATTTGGAGGAGGAAGGAGAGGCTGGGTGAAATACAGGTTCAGGGAGGGTATTCTAGTAATAGGGGAGAGAATGGCATGAGGTGGAGGAAAGGTTGAATTGGCACAACAGAATCTGAATGGAGAGTAGTGGGTGGACTGGTGAGTGGCAAGATGTAGGTGGGGAAGAACTGCTCAGAGCATTGAATGTGAGGATAAGGAGTTTGAAATGGATACAGAAGGAGATGTGGAGCTAGGGAAAGTTGAAAAAGGACTGTAATGGTATGTGGGAAGATGGCTGGAACAACGGGAAAGGGGAGATGAGTTTGATGGCAGCATTTGATACAGAAAAAGAGACTCAGATGTTGAGAATTTGGTCCATGATTTAGACTATTAATTCTAGTCTGCTTCCTGTCTAGTTCTTAACACTAAGAAAACCTTGCATACATTTGCAGTGACAATAGCAAATCTTTGTTCCTCCCATTTAACTTGCAGAATTTCAACATTTCTGACCGTTAACTCTTGTTGCAACACCAGCATCATTAGATTGCTTATCAGGCACTGATTGGTACAGTTGAAATGTTAGCTTTTGACAGCTCACAATAAATCATCATTGGTCTTCATATATCTAACATTTTTGGACGCTTTGGTGATCCTCATGGATTTATCTTGAATCCCATTTTGTTTTACTTTTCCTGCTCTTACTGTGTGGTATCATTCAGGCCCAAGGTCTCAGTGCCAATAAAGTATGATGATGATACATAGTTTTTCTTCTCTGTCTAGACTTCACAAAAGTGCTCTCAGTGCTATATGATTGTTTGTGTGACACCAGGGCTTTGAAGTCTTTACATTTCCTGAAGTTAAATGTCAGGCAGTTTGAATTATTATCTATTGGTACCCTGCAACATCCAACTGATTTGTCATCTTTGACAATAAGTCTAAAAGTAGAGTGCTCAAAACCTTTGGGTTGCATTTGAATTGTCTTGCTGAAAGATTCAACAGTGTCCTCTTCAGTCTTTACTTGGATTCAGTTTTATTGAGTGAAGCCTGCGAGGCATCCAATTTACTCAAAAGGGTAACTTCTAGCCTTTCCATTGCCCTAGACAGAATGGTCAATGGACAATTAGCTTCCACCTCTAAAGCAGCAGATTCCACTGCTTTATTTCTAAGAACAAAACTATGGTGACACTACAGTCCCACTGGCTTAAAATGAAGAAATAACTGGGTCTGGGGGCAGAGGCTTAGCTATCTATAGTGATCAGACATCAGGTCACACATGCTTTCATTGCCCCTTATCTTGTTGACTCAGTTTTCCCCTCCTCAGGTATTTGGATGCTCAGGCACATTAGTGATTGTAGCATCTTGACCCTCAGGCCAAAGCAAAAGAGTCCTCCCCTTCCAGGATCAAAGCCCAGTTAAAATTCCAAACAAAATGAAAAACCCACAGTCTTCTCATCAGTCTCTTCACTGGGTCACAGCCCCCCGACAAGGGCCTAACCTGCCGTCGCTCATCTCTGGCCTGTAACAACACTTCTGGACTACAGTTTCCTCTCCTAGTCCTTCCTTTGTTGCCATGGGCTTCCACATCACTTCCTGGTGGCACTGTAGTGGAGCCTGGGGCCTCCATCTACTCCAAGGTCTAACCCTCAAACTCCAAACCCAGCATTACTCTTTCCAGTGCAGCTTCTTAGTGTCTTTTTCTAGGCCATCTATCCAGTCTCTTTCCTGTAGTCCTCTGCCAAACTGCTGCTGTTCCCCAAGTCTCTCCAGGCCTCTCTTTGGCCACTGGGGTGAACACCACACTAGATCTTGTCCCAATTCATGTCTCTCTCTTACCAAAAGACTGCCTTTTGGATTTCCCAGCGTGCCTCTCAGTCATGTGATGTGCATATGTGTGTATATGGCTGGGGGTGGGGAGAATGGGGATCCAGGTTAAGTTCCAAGCTGGGAATTGGGCCTTGGAGGGTTCAGCTCACCCTGTTACAGAATCTCTGAGGACTCAGTGTGGGGAGTTGACTTGGAAAAGGCAGAAAAGATTTTCTATTGCTGCTGCTCACTTGTCCTCTTCCAATAATACAGGGAATAAGTGACAAGAAAATGGTAAGAGTAGGGCCAGCTAGGAAGAGCACAGTAGCAGCACAGCTCATGGGTAGCCCAGTGTTGAGCAGAATCTGTTGGATCCATTATACCCCCAACTCTTACATGGTCTATATTTAACACACGGCACTTAGATACTAACGGAATGGAATAACAATTATGCAATTAGAGTAATTCTGTATTGTCGTAAATTCTAACTAGTGTAACTCTGCCACTCCCCTGTTATTCATGAGTGGATCTGCTCTCACACTCAAAACTTTAATTTTCCTCTTTCAGACACTCTCAGCACCAACCCTACCAACTCCAGTTTATCCAACATGCAGTGGCCAGGTCTCCCACCTGCACCTGAAAGCACCAGCTATGTCCTGAGAAATCTTGACTAGCTTCTTGTTCATTGTAGGATAAAGCACTAAATATACATCCTAACCTTCAAAATCTTTCATGGTTATAATCCCCACTTCCCTAAACGTCCTTCTATTCTCTGCCCGTTGCATGTACTACTGGAAGGCTATACCTTTCTGCTGCTCTCCCCCCGCGCCCCACCTTCCTTGTAAAGAGCTGATGTAAAGAGCTACCCAAAAGAAGCCATTTGCAGCCCACAACAAGTAATTTTATTGATCAAAACCCAGGAGCTATGCTACATATTCTTAAACACCACTTACGGGCACCTTATCTATTTACATATATACGAACATAGAGCATTCTCATAGCATTCTTGTTTCTCCACAGCAAGCACAGTTCCTTCTCCAACTATTTTCCTTCCTACATAGAAAAGCTGTCTTGCACCTAACTAAACTACTCTTCCAATTCCAACTCAGGATCCATCTTTCCCCTGCCCCGTGACTCCTAAAATTATCTGTAACAAAACAATCACATCTTATATTATTATTCCTGTGCTTGCCTCTTTCTCTTCAACTTGGCCTTTCTATCCGTCTTATCTGCAATTGACCTATAAGGGCTAAGTATTTTTCTTATGTTATTGTTATGACACAAACATACAGTATCTTCTAACCTACACATGATTCTTGTAATTATGTGTATGGATTGCGGTCAGCTGGGAAGAAGCTTTTGATATTTCTCAGTGAAAGCAGTTCTTCAAAAGTAAATAGAATTGTAGTATGTTTCTCATAGATGTACAATTATTTTACTTAACACTGTTTGCTTTTGAAAGCACACAAATGATAAATGTAAAATTTCATTATAATAAATATATTTGTATTATGCTTATATTCTCAGGGTGAAGTATTTTCTATGCTTCTGGTAGAGTAATAATTTCATTTTTAGCCATTATGTGCTCCCCAGCTAAGGCCCACTGTCAAAGTTATGGTACAGACTTCTGTCCGAGAAGGAATGGCTGTGGCTCCCATCCCAGTTCATCATGGCCTCTCCTTAACGAATGCCCAAAGCACTCTGACTACCATGAACTGAGTGCACTGCATACATAATACTTACACAATTTCTGCTTGGTTTAAGAAAGAGAGAGACCAGAAGTGGGTCCTCTTGCATGTGAGTACAGAACTGTATCATTGCACCACCTGTACAGCCTCTCTTCCTTTTATCTATTTGTTACTGTTTTATATTTTCTAATTTAAAATCTGTAACTCCCTGATTTTCCCAGTTCAACAAAACACAGTGTCGCTGCTAATCTCTTCCTCATCCCTGAACAGCACTCCGAGTACATGAAAATGTATAATCCCTGCAACCATACTATCTTAAACTGTGATCTTGTCAAAATTCATAAGAGCAACTGGATTTGTATTTGAATGGCAGGTCTCTACAAGAAACCCAAGTGAGGCTAGAAGTTATGTTGGTAAATCAGTAGGTGGCACTCTACTTTCAGAGGGACAAATTCTGCTCTGATACACACTCCTCGCAGCCCAATTGAACTCAACAGGTGAAATTCAACCCTGCTGTAAGAGGCTACAATTTGGCCAAATAAGATCACATAGTATGTAAAGAGGGCAGCAAGTGGCCCAATGGCAATGCTAAATCAGTATCCCAGCTTTGTGTAGGGAATCACTCTAGGGGGAAGTGCTGACTTTTGCATGAGATGTAAAACTAACATCCTTGAATGTTTGTGCCATCAAAGATCCCATAAGACTATTAGCAAGAAAAGGGCTGTTAATCCAGGAGTCCTGTCTGAATTCTAATTTGGACAGTTCTTCCTCTATAAATTCCTTCTGTAATTCCAAGTGGCTATGTTACTATTCTTGAGATCATTAACTACTAAGCTGTTAATTTATGTTTTCCCCAGAAATGGCTAAGTGATTTCTAGACACTACATATAGTTTGTACAATCTGTTAGGTTAAAGTTTGAAAGCACTTTGCGATCCAGTTGGATGAAAGCTGCTATGAAAATGTAAAATTATTATTAATATTCATTGAGTGGGTCAAAATATGTATTTAGAAAGAGCTACTAAAATAAAATCTGTGTAACAGTAATATTCAATATTATAGATTTAAACAGATTTTTCACCTATCACTACAGCTATGGGGGGCATGGATCAGTGTTCATGTTGCACTCCCCATTGGTACCCAGCTCAAGCCAGGGAAGCTAATGATCCAAACAGTGGACCGAATTCAGTGATATGTTCTGGTCACATGCCACCTGAGGCATGTTGCGCATATGCTAAGATGACTACTACAGCTACAGATAGAACACAATGTCTCCTCTGGTGTAATCATGTGTCAAGGTTCCTCCCCCACTCTGAACTCTAGGGTACAGATGTGGGGACCTGCATGAAAAACCTCCTAAGCTTATCTTTACCAGCTTAGGTCAAAACTTCCCCAAGGTACAAAGTATTCCACCCGTGGTCCTTGGAATGGCCGCTACCACCACCAAACTAATACTGGTTACTGGGGAAGAGCTGTTTGGACGCGTCTTTCCCCCCAAAATACTTCCCAAAACCCTGCACCCCACTTCCTGGACAAGGTTTGGTAAAAAGCCTCACCAATTTGCCTAGGTGACTACAGACCCAGACCCTTGGATCTTAAGAACAATGAACAATCCTCCCAACACTTGCACCCCCCCTTTCCTGGGAAATGTTGGATAAAAAGCCTCACCAATTTGCATAGGTGACCACAGACCCAAACCCTTGGATCTGAGAACAATGAAAAAGCATTCAGTTTTTTACAAGAAAACTTTTAATAGAAAATAGAAGTAAATAGAAATAAAGAAATCCCCCCTGTAAAATCAGGATGGTAGATATCTTACAGGGTAATTAGATTAAAAAACATAGAGAACCCCTCTAGGCAAAACCTTAAGTTACAAAAAAGATACACAGACAGAAATAGTTATTCTATTCAGCACAATTCTTTTCTCAGCCATTTAAAGAAATCATAATCTAACACATACCTAGCTAGATTACTTACTAAAAGTTCTAAGACTCCATTCCTGGTCTATCCCTGGCCAAGACCAGCATACAGACAGACACAGACCCTTTGTTTCTCTCCCTCCTCCCAGCTTTTGAAAGTATCTTGTCTCCTCATTGGTCATTTTGGTCAGGTGCCAGCGAGGTTACCTTTAGCTTCTTAACCCTTTACAGGTGAGAGGAGCTTTCCCCTGGCCAGGAGGGATTTCAAAGGGGTTTACCCTTCCCTTTATATTTATGACATCATGTATTTAATCAAGTCCTCTGGAGGCATTAAAAAAGGGCTTAAGTCAAAGCAGGTGCTGAGATAAAAAGTTCTCTCAAAAATGAGGTTTTCAAATTCTACTCGCAACATCTCACATTTCACACAGCTCTGATCTAATGGACCATATTTAGAGTTTATTTTTGCATCCCAGATATCATCCCCAATCCTCTTTCTGCTCAATAGTGCTTGGCAAAACTTCGGGGATGGGGGCGGGCAAAGATAGCTTTAAATCCCCACTCCCTCAGCCAATTCTTGGATCGTGCCTCACTGGATCATCAAAGCAGAGCAACCTGCACTGACGGCCAATGGCCACATGGGGCTGCTACAGCAGCCAGGGATCTGCAAGACAAACGTCAGTCATGGACATGCCTTTTTTTCTTGGCCACATTGGATAAAAGCCAGGAGCCGCATAGGAGCTGCAATGGCCGCTCTCCACCTTCCACAGATCTTCTCTTCACTACATTGGGATGATTCTCCCATGGCCGTGTGGCACAAAGCTGCCCTTATACTGGAGAGAATCAAGCCCAACATATGTTGCTCTGACTCTGTGTGGTAGCAAGACATCTAAAATGGTTTGAAAAAACATAATGAGGCCCTTGGGCACTGTACAGGAAACCCAGTAGTAAAGAAAACATATCAGTCATTTATTTTTAAATACCCAATAGCATTAACTCCTTTTAGGGACAAAAAACTCTCTTAAAATACGAAAAAATCAATGGCAGTTTTGAAACTCAAAAAGCAGATTCATTAAAGAAGATGTGATACCCAAGATGAGTTCTCATGCAAGATTTCAGTCTGGAATATTTTAGGACAAAATGATAAATCTATGAAAATAGAAATTTAAAATGGAAGCTCTGGCTACTAGAGTCGTGTTAAGAAAGCTTCCTCCATAATAACTATTAATTTCTGAGCCAGTAGTCATGTATCAAAGCAATTAATATTTATAATCATTACTCAGTGGATTTCATAGATACAATGGAAATTACATTTCATATTTTAAAGATGCATGTCATTGGGTCAAATTTATGTCAGGTGTAATAAAGGACATCTGGAAATCAGTGTTAACCCTAGGAGGTCTTAGAACATGTTACAAAGATTCATGCACAAAGTATCACAATGCTCCCGGGAGGTATGAATTAGAGACTTAAAAACAAAGTGGTTAGCATTGTTGAAAAGGCTTCTGGAGTCTGTAGAATTGTAATTAATTCTAGGCTTGGGTATTTCATAGGCCCCCTATTCTGGACCCAATCTAAAGCCCACTGAAGTTTATGCAGCACAGCAGTTTGTTTAGTTCAGTAGGCTGGGATTTTCAAAGGACAACAGATGCTGAAAGCCCATTGAAATTGGTCACCTAACTCCCGTAGACCTCTTTGGAAGTACCACCCATGATGACTAATTTGTCTCCATTTTTATATTTTTCCTGGGAAGCATCTATATTTTATATTAACTGGCTCTAGTGTCAAATTCTGTATGGCCAAGTAGTTCATTTTATCATCCATGTATCATTGTATTATGTGGTGCTTTGATCAATTCATATGCTATTTCATACATATATTTAGCATACATTGATTATATAAGTTGTAGAATTATAGAAGTATAGGACTGATACATATTTAGGAGTGGAGTGTGTGTTTGCTAGAAAGTAAAGCATGTCTGGAATGCAAAGCATACAGGCTGAGAACCGTAAGGCTGTTTGTTTAGCCATATTAGGCCATAGAATTAAGGATGCTTGACATGAGTGAGTGACTAGGAATAACCCTATGCCATCAAGATCACTTCATCTGGTCTGCCAATAGGTGAGATAACAGAAAAATGGATTGTAATAGACCAATGTATTATCCAAGACCACGAGATGCCCAATTGTAGCATCTTCGAGTGTTGTGTGTAGATGCTAGTGAGACTAAGAGGAACTAAGAACAAACTATGAAAAATAGGGTACCCCAATATTAATGGGGTTTGGAAGTATAGATATGCATAAGGTGTTAGGTGTGGTCACAATTACAATATAAAAGTGGGTTCCATGGTTGGATAAAAGTGGGAAGACCCAAGGGATGACCCCATGGGAAACCGCAGCAGGAACCATCCCTCCAGCAGTGATTGTCTATTGGGAGGTCCATCAGACCCTAGAATATCTTTGAGAATGTCAGTATGACTACAGTTATAATTATTGTATAGGTTTTTGTAGAATTTTTATATGCATGGGTAATTGTAACTTATTGCTTTAATAAAACTTGTAGTACAGATAAGACTTTGTACTTGTGATTGTGTCTGTGGTCACCATCCTTGGACTTCATGTGTTCATATAGTCTCCAAACTAAGATCAGTACCAGAGGTTATTTTCACTCTGAGCTTGAAACTGTAGCAATCAGAGCTGAACCCATGGTGTTGTAATACGTCACTAAATTCACTTTAAGCAAAATAAAAGGCTGGCCATTGGGTCCTGTTGTTCCTTAGCTGGAAAGGAGCATTGCCTGGTAGGGCACACAGTGTTAGTCCTCTGGTAGTGAACAATGTTTGTAACCTACTAGCACTTGCTTCTGCTCACAACATATACACTAGCTGGCTGGAGACCAGATCACACCACCTTACCTGCTGACTACACGCCCATGGTGATATCTGGTGTAATCCTGTACCAATACAAGTCAATGGAGTTATGTCATTAACTTCAGCAGAAGCGCGATGAAACCCATGAGGCCCAGGCTAATGTATTCATCCTTTCTCCAATGGCTTTCAGGTGCTATGAACAGCTCCTTCTCTTCTGATAGCATGGGAATAAGAGGCTCTGCTTTCCATCTTCCTCCTGTAAGTGCAGCAGGATTTTGCTTAGTGTTTCAGGACACAAATTTGGGTAGTACAGATTGTTAACCTTATCACTGAGTTCCCCAGAGCAGGATGTGTGTTTAGTCTGTCATTTTGTTTTCTGAGCTGAAGCTAAGTTAGGGCATGCTCATTGATCTCTGTCTCTCCAGGTACTTCTAAAATGCTTATCAGCATGGTACCAGAGCTGCTGCTGCTATTGGCCTAAGATTCCGTCATAACTGGGACAATGCTATATTTTGCTTGTGATTATAGATGACCATCCTAGAAAATATTTACAAACAGAAATATGTAATATATTCATAAATACAGTGCCATGCAGTGCAAAATGTGACAGCCATGCAGAACACACCACTGATATTTGCTGTCTCTCCCAGAATTTCCTTTTCCTACATGCAGGAAGTCAATGATGTCAACCTGCATGACAAGTGAGAAGGACTTAGTTGTCCTGTGATGATTATATAACTTTTGCAGGATTATCAAGTCCCCCAGACTTTTACAGTGACAGCATTATAGTTTTGTTATGTATGTGCTATATCTTATTTATACTGTCCATGTTTAGAGTTCTTCCAAATGCTTCTGGTTTGATGCACAATTATTTAATACCAGTTACTGATAATAACAAACAAATATGCTGATCTTGGTGAGAGGCAGAAAAAAATGTACAGTACAAAGATATACAAATTTAAACAAGGATTTTGTTTCTGTACCAAAGAGACCTAGGTTAGGGACCTTTGTCCTTGGATTTATTAGTTTTCAGCATCACTCCTGTTTTAATATTCTTTTAGACTCAAATTCAAATGCGCAGGAATTTGATAAACAAAATGTAAAATACTGTAAGCTACACCAGAGGATACCGTTGAGGCCAGACGAGCACATTCACATTTCATTTCTGCTTTTGTCCAGATTGTTGAATGGAATGTGAATGATTTTTTTTTAAAACTTCTTTCAAGATAAAAACATGAGTGGATCTTAATTTTTAAACCAAAGGGGTTTATTATTAACGTAACTGGATTTGTCTAAAGAGCTGCTCCTTCAAATCTGCCTTCATAATCAGATGAGTCATTTGTTTACTTCATTCCTTTTTCAAACCTGCAAGGGGGTTTCCAAGCTGTCCCTTTTTCAGCAGATGGAATACTCCTATGATTCCATCCCCATAGCAACCACAGCTGCACCAGGCAACCAGAGCTCTGTTGATTTCTACACCACACGTGAGGTCACTGGAGCCTGCAAAATCTTCTTTATACCGACCGGTGTCCTCTTTGATTTAATACAGTTTAACATTTGATTTGACCCATATCCCGGAAAATATAACACACATCTTAAAAAATATGGCTGCATATTTAATCCTAGAAAGTGTAAGGACGAATGATTTTTTTTTAAAGCAAATAAATGTATAGCCATTAATAATTAATATAGTAGCAATTATATTGAACTTTTCATTTACAAAGCAATTTATAAACAGTATTTAAAGGAAGAAATTTTATTTCAGTCCTGTACAAAAGTAGTAGATGCATCACATTACCTTGTTTCAAATGAAATTAAATCAAAATCTGATGACCATTATGTAAATATACAGTACTGCTGTTCTGCTCAACTAAATTTATTTATATTTTTCTGCAGAAGATAGCTAGTCTTAAACAGACTATGAACTAGAACACTAAAGATGTGTTTTTTGGGGGTTTGTTTGTTTAGGTCAGTTGTATTTTCCTTTTATAAACATAAAATTGCAGTCTGTGACACCTTTCTATGGCTTTATTTAACGTTGTTGTAACATGTCAGTTACCATTTATATTAAAAATGAACCATTATCCTCAAGTGAAATGTTCTCTTCTGGTCAGATAATTCCCGGATAGAGTGATTGTAAATATTCTATACCAATAACAGCATTTGTTAATGCATTACATCACCTTAACACCCTCTCTTTGTTATAAATTGTTACCAAATCCTCTTCAAGTGACAAATTGTAATATTTTTAAAAATCACGTGTAAGACATAGATTTTACAGAATGCAGATTGGGTGAAGCCCTGACCCCACTGAAGTCAATGACAAAACACCCATTAACTTCAGTGAGGCTTGGATTTTACCCATAATTCCTTGCGGAAGGAGCGCTTACATAGTAATGAAGCTGTGATAACTTTTTTCCCTTGTGTACTACAACTTTTAGTTCTAGACACCATTCCTGTATATGGAGTCCAGCAAAACTCAGTGTAGGCTGTCAGAGGAAGCATTATGTCCAATCCTATGTCCCTATGTAAAATACAGATGTGAAAAAAAAGGCGAGAATTCTGTGGGATTTGAAAATTTACAAAAAATTATCACCATATTTCTATTGGGCCTGGACAGATTTGTCAGTTCTTTGAATTGTGTAACACAAGGTATTCATGATAACACCAGATACTATTAAAAGGCATTCTAGATTGACAGTATTTCCCTAGGCATCATGCTGATTGTTTATGGCTAACTGTAGGGTCCATTGACTTTTGTATTGATAATTTTAGATATGCTAAGGTTAGTATTACACAAAATGATGTGTGTGCAGCAGATGTGCACACAGTTGCACTAAATTAAAGTATGATAGATTTAGATTTCACATCTGTTTCCAGCCTAACAGTGTCTGGAAGATTGTAAATGTGTGCACTATTTAAAAAAAAAGAAGGAAAAAAAGACCAGTGTTTAGATGATACAGGTTTCTAAAGTATAGATGAAAATTGTTAAAGAGAAGCAATAATGGCACTTTGTGAATTCCAAAGAGATAACAACAACTGGAACTGTGCTAGATTATGTCATTAAGTCTTCACAAGTCATTTTAATAAATACTTAAAAAGGAAATGATTTTATTAATAATCCTTGGACTCACACATGCACACAAAGGTCAGCAATTAGATACATACACTGTCAGGATTATAACACACACAGCATTTGCATATTAAACATTGCACATGGGTCCTTCGATTTAGGTTTGTGTTTGGATGAGGCTTGGGAAAGTCTGGCAGTTGAATGAGTGAGGTTATTATTTGCATTATAGCAGTGTCTAGAGACTCCAGCCAACATCGGGGCCACACTGGGATAAGCACTGTGCAAACACAGAGTAAAAGACAATCCCTATCCCAAAGAACTTCCAGTCTAATCAGAAATAAACAGACAAACAATTGTCAACCCACATCTATATAGTACAGCACTGGCCACTGTCAGAAGACAGGAAACTGGGCTAGATGGGTCTTTGGTCTGACCCAGTATGGCCGTTCTTATGTTCTAACATATCAGAAATAGAGATTTTGTTATTTGCATGTTCCCCCCCCCTTTTAAAATTTTCCTGAACCAAATCCTCCAGATCCACTTGCTTCAGCAAACCCCAAGAGCCCTCCATTCACCCTGCTCACACCACAGAAACAGCATTCTGGTGCGTGTTTGTGTGCGGGGGGCGCACAGGTGGCAACCAAAAAACCTACCAATCCAGTCAGAAGTGTCTAAAGGCATGTTCACTGGCTGCTTCTCTTCCCCCAACCCCCTTGCAGGAATGGGTTGTGCCCACTGGAAGGGGACCTAGGATAATAGGCAATAGGTTAGCTAAGAGCTGAGTCAGCTGAACTTCGAACAAATTGAGTTGTACTTCAATAAGAAGCTTTATTAACTGAGGCACTTAACAGAATTCCCCAGGGCAGCAGTGCCTGGGGGTTCCCTGGCAGCACTGTTCCAATTATCATTTATATAGTGGTATCACCTAGAAGCTGCAGTTAGGGACCAGGACCCCACCGTGCTAGGCACTGTACAAACGCAGAACAAAATAAATGTTCTTTGTCACAAAGAGCTCCAGTGGAGTACTGATGCTTGGGCAGGAGTGAGCCCAGGCACCAGAGCTGTTACAGAAACACTGAGTCTCTGCCTGGATAGCTCTGGCCTCTTGCTGACAATATAGGGAGTTCTGGGCAAACCCCGACCCACGGTAGAGCTAAGTGAGGAAATCTCAGAGGGTTTGTTTTTTTAATTGCAGGAGGAAAGTAATCCAGCTCATGGAGTTTGGGGGGATTTGTGAATATTTTCACAAATACCGGGGACCTGCATGAATACCCACGAAAAAACAAATATGACCTGGCAGCTTTATTCACGAATCACTGTGCATTACATTCAACCCACTATACCAAATGTAATGGCATGTGCCTCCCACATTTAAGATTCCTATTCACCTCTTCTTTCTGAAGCTTACTGCTTGAATTATTATAAAACAAGTCTCCCAGACAGTCCTTTGATGTGATTAGAGAGGAGATATGGATAGAGCTGAGTCTGAAAGAATGACCATAGACCATGCTATTTATTTAGTATTGTTACTTTAAGAGATTGTTTGGACACACTGTCAGAACTGATCCAGGAAAATCTATCTCAAGCATTTTAGGAATCGGCTAAGTGGTGATCAGCAAACATTAGAAAAAAAAAGCTTTCAAAGAAAGCAAGGTGTGTAACTACAAAATAAATGAATGAATGAACACATACCACCAATCTCAGGGCCTCTCCATACAGAGGTATTAGTACCCAGAATGATATAAAAATATCCCCTGTATAGACAGACACCCCTCCACTAACTTGGAAGGCCCCTATGAGACCTTTAAAGAAAAAAACATGTCAATTATATTTGAACTTTTCATTGCTGTTTATTATCCAAGGCCCTCATGACATTGCAGTCAGACCCGGAAAATGAAGATTTGAACACAGAAATTATATATGTATATAGATAGATATAGGAGGCAGTACAATCAGGTAAGTACAGTATGTTGGAATGAGTTCAATTAGAAATCAAAAAGAAGATAGACACTCCCTTGCAATTAATGTCACTTACTGAAGTACAGCCAGTAGATTGATGGCTCAGGAGATGTTAGAGCTTTTCACCTTTATTTTGCCAGTTCAAATCTACCTCAACTCACTATTGGCCAAAAGTTGTTGGATACAGATTCTACATTCCCAGCCCACTCACCCTTTGTACAAGATAGTGTGTGAAATGAGTAGACACAAAACAAAAAACAAACAAACAGAAAAACTCAGTGCAGGACTCTTTTAAACATTTTGTTTTGTCAAAATCAAGGTGTTTCCTGTGAACACGTCAATTCAATGAAATTTTAATATTTAATATTCTATTATACTGTCCAGAGACTGTTGAAAACAAAATGTGTATCATCTTATAGAAATGAAATGTTTTTACCTTATCAAAACAAAATATTGAAATGGTCCTGAATTGAATATATATATATTTTTTTTTTTGAAATTATGTGTCATGGAAAATTATGGCTTTTTGTTCTGATTCAAAATTCCAGTTTCTGACCAGCTCCACACAAAGGAGTTTGGAAGATTCATTCTTTTTCAGAGTGGGTAATTTCTCCACATCACTATACCACCATTAGCACTAATTGGTATCTTTGTTGGCAGTCTCTTCTGAGAGACCAAAAACTAACACTCTTAGAGAGACTATACTGTTCTTTTATTTCTTAGCAGGTCTCTTAGCATGTCAGGATTGAAGCTTGCATTGTTATTTCACAGGAAGTTACCTAGTCTGTGATTGAACAGAAGACTTTATAGGGCTGTCAGTTTGGCACCTTCCATCAGCACAAAAGAAAACAAAAACAGAGAACAGCATTGGATAGCTGAACACAGAGTGCTGTGTTAAGTGTGACATGACTAATAAAATACAGGTTTCAGAGTAACAGCCGTGTTAGTCTGTATTCGCAAAAAGAAAAGGAGTACTTGTGGCACCTTAGAGACTAACCAATTTATTTGAGCATGAGCTTTCGTGAGCTACAGCTCACTTCATCAGATGCATACCGTGGAAACTGCAGCAGACTTTATATATACACAGAGAATATGAAACAATACCTCCTCCCACCCCACTGTCTTGCTGGTAATAGCTTATCTAAAGTAATCATCAGGTTAGGCCATTTCCAGCACTGTAGTGTCCAGGAAGTGGATCTCTTGTGTGGACTGGACCAGGCTGAGGTTGATGGTGGGATGGAAAGAGATCCACTTCCTGGACACTACAGTGCTAATAAACAATGGTCACATAAACACCACCCTATACCGGAAACCTACTGACCGCTATTCCTACCTGCATGCCTCCAGCTTTCACCCTGACCACACCACACGATCCATCGTCTACAGCCAAGCTCTGCGATACAACCGCATTTGCTCCAACCCCTCAGACAGAGACAAACACCTACAAGATCTCTGTCAAGCTTTCTTACAACTACAATACCCACCTGCGGAAGTAAAGAAACAGATTGATAGAGCCAGAAGAGTTCCCAGAAGTTACCTACTACAGGACAGGCCTAACAAAGAAAATAACAGAACACCACTAGCCGTCACCTTCAGCCCCCAACTAAAACCCTTCCAACGCATTATTAAGGATCTACAACCTATCCTAAAGGATGACCCAACACTCTCACAAATCTTGGGAGACAGGCCAGTCCTTGCCTACAGACAGCCCCACAACCTGAAGCAAATACTCACCAACAACCACATACCACACAACAGAACCACTAACCCAGGAACTTATCCTTGCAACAAAGCCCGTTGCCAATTGTGCCCACATATCTATTCAGGGGACACCATCACAGGGCCTAATAACATCAGCCACACTATCAGAGGCTCGTTCACCTGCACATCCACCAATGTGATTTATGCCATCATGTGCCAGCAATGCCCGTGCCATGTACATTGGTCAAACTGGACAGTCTCTACGTAAAAGAATAAATGGACACAAATCAGATGTCAAGAATTATAACATTCATAAACCAGTCGGAGAACACTTCAATCTCTCTGGTCACGCAATCGCAGACATGAAAGTCGCTATCTTAAAACAAAAAAACTTCAAATCCAGACTCCAGCGAGAAACTGCTGAATTGGAATTCATTTGCAAATTGGATACTATTAATTTAGGCTTAAATAGAGACTGGGAGTGGCTAAGTCATTATGCAAGGTAGCCTATTTCCTCTTGTTTTTTCCTACCCCCCCTCCCCCCAGATGTTCTGGTTTAACTTGGATTTAAACTTGGAGAGTGGTCAGTTTGGATGAGCTATTACCAGCAGGAGAGTGAGTTTGTGTGTGTATGGGGGTGGGTTTTTGGAGGGGGGTGAGGGAGTGAGAGAACCTGGATTTGTGCAGGAAATGGCCTGACTTGATTATCATGCACATTGTGTAAAGAGTTGTCACTTTGGATGGGCTATCACCAGCAGGAGAGTGAATTTGTGTGTGGGGGTGGAGGGTGAGAAAACCTGGATTTGTGCTGGAAATGGCCTAACCTGATGATTACTTTAGATAAGCTATTACCAGCAGGACAGTGGGGTGGGAGGAGGTATTGTTTCATATTCTCTGTGTATATATAAAGTCTGCTGCAGTTTCCACGGTATGCATCTGATGAAGTGAGCTGTAGCTCACGAAAGCTCATGCTCAAATAAATTGGTTAGTCTCTAAGGTGCCACAAGTACTCCTTTTCTTTTTTTAATAAAATACAGTTGTCAAAATGGCCAATTTTTGGACCAGTCAAAATCTAGCTAGATTTTGACTGATACTCCTGCAGCTCAGATCTGCCTTTAAGGCATTGGCCTGCCCCAGTAGGGGTTCTGGGAGGCACTGTACCCACAAGCACTGGGGCTTGGGAAAGCCAGCCTCTGATCCCCTCTCCCCAAGAGGGTTAGCATTCCAAGGAGGGCAAGTAAAACAACTGAAGCCAGCCTCTGCACAGGTGCCTCTGTGACCTACCTTTACTTACGAATCCACACGCAAGGGCTGACCATGATTCGGCCCAAAAATCCCTGTATGTGAAGAAAAAATGAAAGGCCTCACATAATGAATTGATATAGATTTTCATGTCTGCAAAAAACTTAGGGCCTGATCCAAAGTCCATTGACACAAAACAGGAGTCTTTCATTGACATTGATTGGACTTTCAATTAGGCCCACTGCAGAGCCAGTTGTCTTAACCATATAGAGCAACCGTGGAGAGGAACTGAGAAACTCAGAAAGAATCTGTATTCAGATAGCTATATTTGTAATCATGCATTATCATTTATAAAACACCAACAGTCTACAAGGATCCTCCAAGCTAAGTACCATAAAAGACTGCCACAACTAGGTCAAAATGGGGAAAATTTGGTGGTATTTTTCCACCCACCAAATAAGTTCCACCCATATGAGTAGTAAAATAAAATGCTGCTCAAAGTAGATTGTGCAGATGTTCAAAATACAGTTGTGCAAATAGCCTAGTGGAGCTCAGAGAGCTGATCTGAGCTTCCCCTCAGTGGGGCTTGAACCTGCCAGGGGCTTTGGTAAAATGCTTGGACTTGGCTCTTTCTCAATTAGGCAAAATTAAAAAGTAGTAGTATGTACTTCCCAAACACCATCCACTAGTGGCACCAAAATGAGGTCTCAAACATCTGTAAGCCTCCCTCTTGTCTCTTGTATGAGAAATGAAATAGATAACAATAGTTGACATTTAAATCATCATCACTAGGAATCTGAGCTAATGTCCTCATTGAGAAGAACGGGGCAGTTCTTGCCTCTCTGAGCTGTTGTTCCAGGCTCTCAGCAGACTCATCCAGATACATCTAATTTAGTTTTGCTCAGTGCACAGTTCTGATTTTTTCTGCACAACCGTAACAGCTAAAGACTTTTTTAAAAAAAAAAACTTCAAAGCTGAGGTTCTGGAGAGTAAGATAAATTGCTTCCATGCAGTGCAGGTACGCTGTACCACTTTGCACCAGCCGTATCTGAGCCCTGCCCAAATGCATTGGAGTAGGGTCTTCATAAATAAAATGTATTAATATTAAACAAATATATCTAAATTTGACAGTTTTTTAATTTTGGGTTTGATATATAAAATCCCAGACCCACACAGTGTCCTCCTCTACTTGTGGCTGGGCCACATATGGAAGTTGAAGTGTCAGTTACAGCCTTGGCCAACAGAGTTGGGAGTGGGACTCATGTTTTCAGTTCAGAGGTCCCATCTTCAGTCTCTGCAGCAGATGACCCACCCAGACAGCTTTTCTTTATATATATTTCAGTCTTTTAAAGAGGCATCTCATTCCAAAATTATAAGATTTAAGCATGCTTTTGCAGTTAACTTAAAAGGCTATGACAGCAAATTTTGATGCTTTTCTTTTTTATTGTAGAAAACCTCTTATAGTAATAATTTTTTCTTAATCCCACAACACATTTTTTAAAGAATATGTCGTGTTTACTGCTGCACAGACAGAAATGCTAGCTGATAGTACAGTGATGTCTCCTCCAGACAAATTGGCATTCATCATTCGAGCAGAAAAATAAATTAAGTGCAACATTTAGATTCTCTACATGATGCTGTTAAAAAGCAACAAAAAGACAACAAATCTTATGTCAACTATTGAATATAGAAATGGGATAATTGAGGAAAATGAATTGCCTACATTTGTACAGTCATATAATTCAGTATGTACGTAGAAGTACGAGAGTTTAATAGTTTTTGTGGGGATTAGCATTATGCTTTAAAAAATTTGGGATCTGCTTTATAAAAGACAATTTTAATGAGAGTACCAGCCAATTAAATTTAAATAATTTAATTAAATAATGTAATAAATTAGAGTAACAGTGTTATTAGCACTGAAAATTTAATGACTATTAATTTTGTTTTGCTTCAAACTGTTAAATTATAATAAAGCTATATCTCACATTTCTATAATGTCATCAACACTTCAACCTCTGCAACAGCAAAGTACAGGAATTGAAGAGTATTGTATCCATCTGAAATGGGAGGGGGGAATTATTTCACAATGCACTCCATTACTGAGTTTTCACGTATTCGGTCTTGATCTTGCAAACACTTACTATGGAGCATAGTGCTTATTATCACAAGTAGTCTCACTAACTACAGTCATCATCATCAGATATTTTACATCACCCCAAATGTATGCTAGTTGCCTATCAAAAAATAGAAAAATATACAATTTTGAGTAGTTCAAATGATTTCTTCTGATGTGCATTGCTGTGTCAATACTAAATTTCATTTATCACCGTGCTGCCCATTCACTTAGCTACGTTTAGAAGTTCCTCACTCCGGCCTATCCTAATTAATTTTGTGTCATTTTGTAAGTTTTGTCACTGTTCAGCCTCTTTTCCAGATCACTGATAAATATATTCCACACTGATCCTAGTACAGAACCATGGGCCAGCCCCACAATTAACCTCTATCTCTCTGAAAACCCATCACTTATTCCTACCCTGTGTGGTTGTGGTGGTGGCCATATGTCCTTGACCAGGGGTTCTCAAACTCCATTGCACCGCAACCCCCTTCTGACAACAAAAATTACTACGTGACTCCAGAGAAGGGATTGGAGCCTGAGCCTGCCCAAGACCACCTCCCTGGGTGAGGGGCCAAAGCCAAAACCCGAGCCCCAGGCCAGCAGCGCAAAGCTGAAGCCTGAGGGCTTCAGCCTCAGGCAGAGGGCCTGTAATTTGAGCCCTGCTGCCCAGGGCTGAAGCCAAAGCCTGAACCCCACCACCCAGGGCCGAAGCCAGCCCTGACAACCCCATTAAAACAGGGTTGCAACTCACAGTTTGAGAACTGCTATCCGAGACATAACTCTGACCCATGATAGTGAGAAGCAGCCAGCTCGCACCCAGCCTCTGATAGGACTGACAATTTTAACAGGCAGAAACTGCTTTCATAACTTTGGGAGGGCTGTGGAAAATTTGTTTCACCTGCTCCCCCACCAACTTCATCCATTCCTGTCCACCATAATCGCATCACTACTCATAACACCAGCCTAATGGTTTTGGGCAGGGTTAAGCCACATGATTTTTGGAATAAATCCCAAACTTAATTGACTTATTTTATCTGAGGAGTATGTGATCCCACTGCGGAATTTGAGCCCAGTTGCTCCTTCCTTTCCATCCTAGCAATCAGCTCACGGGGTTTGCATTGGGGTGCATCGCTTTCTGTTTTCAAGGCTTTTGGCAGCACAGGCTGGGGCATGTAATCATCAGTGCTCTGCATGGCTACAGCTATAGTATAACACTTATTGACAAAGCTGATATAGTTGCCAACATCTGAAAAGTGTGCAGGGACAATTGTCCAAATAAGCCAGAGGTCTGGGAGATGCCAAGCCCCTAGCCACTGGAGGATTGTATGTGTATCCTGGTGAATTTTAGGTTATTTGGATGTGAATATCGTAATTATATAAAGGTTGAGGTTCACAATTATCAGAATTTGTGGAGCATATACAATGGACAGAAGCTCCCAATGCGTACAACATTCTGTTCCCAATGATATGGTCTCTCATCTGCAGCGTTCTAGGGAGGAAGGACAGAGAACCTCAGTGACGCGTTTGATCCCCTTCCATTGGCATCTTCCACGTGAGGCTGGAAATCCTATTACTCCCCTCTGCCACCTTTAAAAGACATCTCTCCTCTTCTCTCATCCCAGGGGATAGGCACTTCTCCTGTACTGTTTCTCCACTGGGGGCTTTGGACTTTTCACCTCTTTATCTATCCTGTGGGATTGAGGAACTGGCATTTGCACTGTCTCCATCTACCCACTTTCCCCTTGTCAAATTCTACAACTTTGTCCTCTTACCTCCTGTATCCGTCTATTTCTTCCCCTCTCTCTCCATGCCCTTTTACTTTCCCTTTAGCCTCATCTCCGTGGCTCTTGATAGTCCCACCCTCAATATTTCAGGTGCAGTACAGCTCAAAACAACCTATTTATGTAGCTCCTGACATTTTCACATGTGGCATATACAGGTGGCATAAATCCACAGTTGATGCCTGTGTTCCAAATGTTCTCAACAGAGAAACTCAAACCTAAGAAAGTTCAAGTTAACACTCTTTTGGACTGGCAAGTGACTCTGACAGTGTACTCCCTCCTTTGCCACCAAGAACCAGTCATTTTATGAGCAGGAAAGAAGGTGACAAATGTAGTAAGTGGCAAAGGTAAGTAACATGATGCATTATCACTACTTAGCAGTAGTACATTCAGTCAGAATTGGAAGCACAACAAACTTGATAGGGAGGAGAAAGGTTGTACTAGCAAGGTAAGTGTGACAGAATAAGTGGATCACAGAGGCTGAAATTGGGAAGCTCCAACCAGAGACAGACACACATACACAGACACAAAGATAGAGGTAGGACAACCAAACGTGGGGGCCTCAAAGACATAGGACTCAGAAAATAGAGAGACCATGCTATGGTGGGTCTAGAAGGCAGAAAAAAATAACCCTGGAAGCATGTGTATGAAAATTTTCCTTCATAACTGTAGTTTATCATACGCTACATAAACTCCTTTCAACACCACTATGGAAAGGTTAGCCTTACAAAGTTTATTCTGTTTTGAAACGTTCTACCAGTTCAGTAATGTTCTCTATATTTAAAATTCTTTCTGAAAATTGAAGAGATGATTTCATAAGTGTGATCACCATAGCTATAGTGTCTGGCAAAGCTGACACCTTCTAAATATATTAACAGAATGCAGGATTTCTGGCTTTTACATACACCTATTAATTTGACATACATACAGAAGCCTACGTTAGCCATCTCACTGCCTATGTCCGGGGCAATGCCTTAGTGAAAAGCCCTGCCAATCTGCCACCCTCAAGGGCTAGGACTATCACAGGAACTTTTTTCTATAAGCTCCACCTTGCATATTAGTTTCTGACTAGCAATTGTCTCAAACTTAATGCTGTTTTACTTGTTGGAGTGGAGGAGGAACTCCTGTTTCTTCATCCTTTTCTAGAGCTGCTCAGTTGCTATGTTGGGTAATTCTCTGCTCAGCTCTACAGATGGCTGAATGATATTTTGGTAATAACTGATTCAATGACTTTTTTCTGTCAATGTTGAATGATTCAATTTTTTTCCTTCTTATTTGACCAGCTCCACTATGCACAAATTGCCCTGCGACTGTCCAGCACAGCCTAATAAAAGGCACATCACTCCTGTTTGCCTACCTCATCCTAGAGAGTATACATAAACCACCTCTTGCCAACACCTGCCCACTACGAGTTCCATAGCCACTTGCCTGATGCACTGTGTGACTGGGGTGGAGATTAGAACGGCTGCTTGCTTCCTATGTGTATCTTCTCCTTGTTCACAGGCACATTTCCAGCCGTTGCCAGCAGGTACAAGATTGTCCCCACAGTGCACTGTTTATTCTTCTAACTCTTAGTCAGACAGCCTGACTAAAAGCCTAACGCATCTCCTATTAAAGTCAATGGAAAGACTCCTATTGACCTCAATGGGAGAGTAGCTGTTCATGAATTTTGTTACACAGTTTTAAATGAATAACACTGTATGGGAGAGGGATAGCTCAGTGGTTTGAGCATTGGCCTGCTAAACCCAGGGTTGTGAGTTCAATCCTCAAGGGGGCCATTTAGGGATTTGGGGCAAAAATTGGGGCTTGGTCCTGCTTTGAGCAGGGGGTTGGACTAGATGACCTCCTGAGGTCCCTTCCAACCCTGAGATTCTATGATTCTAGTTTTCCTTGCTTGAAGTTGGTCATCACATTGTAATTTAATTTCTTGTGAATGAAAAATAATTGGCTGGTAAATTTGAACATTTTCCTTAGCATGTAAAACTGACTTTTGTAGTGCAGAGAACTGTGTCGAGAAGCTTCTATATAACTGGAATACAGCACAGCCAACAGCTGTTGTTCAAAAGGCCTGAGGAAAAAACCCCAGACACTTATAATAATTCATCTGACCTACATATTTTTGTTACATGATATAAAATATATTTAGCAGCCAATTTGCTAACTTTCTTTTGCCTTAATATAACACTGATTATTAACAAAAATATATCACATATGTAATTCTTATGTTTAACATTGTAATTAACTGCTGTTCTTTAATAGTCTGTATATATCATTCACCATATATTTGAACTCTAGATGTTGAAGACAGATGGACCAGCAGATGGACCTTGGACAGGATTGGGTAAAATGTCAGTGATAAAATAACAAAATGAAACACAGTAGATTGAAGAGGGCATTCAGCTGAAAAGCTTGTCTGCAGAAATGGGTTTTATTCAGATTCATTAAAGTACACATCAACTAAACAGTTTTGACATTTTCTGTTTAGCAAATCTTGAACTCATGCAGCCTTCGCTAACTCTTTTGCAGATTCTTTTGGTTGAATTTTCAAAAAAGTGACCTCTATTATTATGTTTGCACCTATTAGCCTGCACAAAAAAACCTTAAAACATTTGCACATGCAAATAGGTAATTGTATGCCCAGGCACCAGATTTGCACTTGTGATTTGCATACACATATTCAGATTTTGAGTATACAAGTCAATGTGTGTGCAAAATTTAGGGGCTGGCTCAAAAAAATAGCACTCAAGGATAAGCATGAAAGCGGACAGCCTGTTAACTTCTGAGTGATCCTAAGGTGACTTAGGCCTCTGATTCTGCAAAGACTTTGTAAGTACTCAACTTTACTCATGAGAGCAATTGTATTGACTTTAATTGGACTAGTCTTGTGAGTAAAGTTAAGTGCATGTGAAAATCTTTGCAGGATCATACCTGTGGCATGATATGTATTTTTTTTTTTCATTAAACGTGCATCAGGAAGCAAGGCAGGATGGGGCTAAACAGATGCCCAGCAATGACATACAGAGAGTTAACTTACACGGTAATACAACCAGGATAATATTTTCCTGATTTTATAAAGTTGTTAGTCTATTCTTTGAGAAAAATGACTTTCAGCATGATTCTTTACCATTGTCAAATGACTGAGATTTAGGTACACACAGAAATATTTATGATCTCAAGCACAAGTAACAAATCTTTGGAGATACAGGGAAAGATCATTTTTCACAAGGCTACTAGTTGCCATGCATTTAACAGGTGAAGAGACAACAAATACTTTCTTCTAGGGGGTTGGGAAATAGAAAACAATTTTTGTGGAAAATTTGGCAAATTTGAAATCATTTTCCATTTTATGGAGTTTTTAAATGATTGTTTCATTTCCCAAATATTCTTCCCTTCAATTTGGACATTTGAGATCAGGAAATATTTGAAATAAAAATGTTTTACTATTTGACACGATTTTATTTTACTATTTAGAAGCTTTGTGTCCTTAGGATTGCACCCTAAATAAATAGCATAAACTCTTTATTTTTATACATTTGCAATCACTCGGTCAATATTTTTGTCACCATTTTGTTACTACCCTGTAAATCAAACTTCTGAGACCAAATTAACTGAAATCACTAGTGTTAGACTGGTATGAGCTCAGAATCAGGAACCTTTTTCAGTCTTTGGGGTATCCTTGGGTCACGTTTTCAAGCTTTTCTCTACAACCATGAGGGCTACAAACTTACCTTTTTTAAAAAATGAATTCTGACATTCACAGGACTGCAGGTGGCTTTAAGAAAACCACCAAATAATGTGAGACTCAGGATAATATTATGAGTTGGCAACACTATTAACTCTAGCAGCTTGTATGTAAACATTACAATACAGTTTTTTTAGTACCTGTATATGGAAGAATTGGCAATATCTCACTTTTATAAGGTGATGCTTAGACTAAGAGAACCTATGATGTTCTACAGGGGGAGAAGAGAAGACTTTTTATAATTAAATCTCCATTTTGGCTGCATGTTGCATTCAGAGCTGAATGTTACTATCCCAAAACTGGCTTCACTCCACAACCCTAGTCACCACCTTGAGCTTTCTGCATGAGGTACCCAATGATTGGATTAAAAATGGCTCAAGCGGCCTGTCCAGATTTCTTATTGAGTAGCTGGACCAGATACAGAAGCCAGATCTACAGGGTTCTACAGCAGGGAAGAATATCATTTCCACCGAATATAGCTACGAGTTATTAGCTTCCTCCCGTAAAAAGTTCTGGCACCTCGTATCATTCTAAATTAAATGAGAATGCAAACAACAGTAGGATTTTCAATCTGTAAATCACAGAACCATACTAGAGGAACTAATAGGATTTGAACATGACTCATGAGTTGCATTTTGAAGTTCCTGATTATTATTTTGAAATGTCACATTTCTTTGCAGCATGGAAGGAATTACAATCTTAAAGACCTTTAGCTTTAGGTAACAGCCCAATTTAGGAAAATACCCACTGAAACTTTAACATGATGTAGAGAGACTTAAAACAATGCAGGAATGTAATAAGCCAAAGTAATAATTTTTTTTTTGAAAATTTTTATAAAAAATGTAGATTTATAGTAAAATTATAGCCATGTTTATTTACAATGTAGATTAATAGTAATATAGCATATACTTAAGATGTAGATTTATGGTAATGAATAAGGCTGTCACATTACTATGATTTATATAAGGAATTTTTTTTATAAACCCTGTAACTATCATACAATGTGTGTGTCCATTGTGTATTTGTGTGATGGTTTTCATGGTCCTCAAGGGACTGTGTGTCACCTTGTTACCCCATGCCCCCAAGACTTGCTTGAGGTAACTGGGTGAATGGATACAAAATGCTTCTCCTCACCCTGTTATACTGAAACAATCTTTTGTCTTTATTCATCAACACCACCATCTCATCTCTGACATAATGTTCCTTTCATACCTCAAGGAGCTTTGCCTGTCTACAGTTGCCTCTGATGGGTTTCCATTGGCTGTTCTGTGATGGGGCAATGGTAGATAACTGAGCCTTGCATACGCTAGCTAGCCAGGGAGGGGTAGCAATTCCCTCCTGCATGACTAGGCTGTCACCAATTAATATCACTTTCTAGTGAATCGCGTTAATCTTAAGGGCATACACTTCAATATAGTTACATTATTCCTTAAATATTACCCATGCACACATCACACCACTGCTATAAACATCGATAAATTGCAAGTTTTCAGTGGAGATCTTGCATGTTGCCCTTTATGGACAAATACCCTGTAAGAAATGTATTTGATGCAGTGAGTTTATCAGGTCTGAGATGAGAGTTGTTTGCAAAGAACAGTGGACCCTTTGTTGTTTGCAAAGAACAGTGGGCTTGTTCTGTCAATCTCAATCGTGTCTCTGATTTCCTATATTTGATAATGAAAATGGTTAATAATTTTTGGTAATTACTGTTAATGGGACCCAATATTAGAACTATGAAACGTTGTCTAGCAGTGCCAGCAGTTCTCAAGTGAGTAGAATAATAGATTCTTGGACATTAATAACCAAGTAGTCTTAGCTATTAGCTATAAAGCAGAAAGGCTGTCCCCTCAGCCATCCATGGAGTATGCACACCTACTGCACGTTTTGAAAATAGAAAATCCTCTGGTTAGCTTGCCTCATGGAATTAGCACAGAAAATCATGGCTCTAGCTTTCAGACCACAGAAACCTCATATAGATATAAAATTATGCTAATTTGATATTTTAATCCCAACAGGTTTTTATATAAATTGTAGGGATTAATATATCAAATTAGCATAATTTTATTCTTCATTGTTTAGTGAAAGGCCCCGCTGGTTTGTTTGGGGTTGTTTCTTACAGTGAGCATTACACCCCATAGTAATAAGCAAATGGCACTACTAATCAAACCCATAAGGTAATTCTGACATAGAGATGGTAAATGCTGATTATCAAATTCATTTTATTAGTGAAGGTACCACATTATCTCTGCTGGCTTAGCAGTGAGGCCGAACACACTTCCATTGCTTAAACAACAATTCGAAAGCACCTAATTGATTTGGAGGCTAAGTTCCATTGACCTTCAAAGAGACTTAAGTGCCTAGATCCCTTTTGAAAAATGGGATTTAGGCCTCATCTAGACAGGGCGTCAAGCCAGGATGTGAATGAATCTACAGCATACCAGCTTGCCGTGAACCAACATCCTGCATAGACACTGATACAGTGCAGTGGAAGTCCTGGAATGTGGCCCAGGACAGTCAGTGAACCGCAGCAGTGTCCACATGAGGACATTATTATGTAGCAAACTAGTGCACTGTAGATTCATACCTTGGCATGTTACTCAGTAACTTGCCATGTAGAAAAGCACTAGCAAAGGTTTTCAGGCGTACCTATACAGCTTTAATTCTCCTAGTGGAGGTGCAGTTTACACTGGCAAAAAGGTGCACTCAGGGCCGGCTCTACCTTTTTTGCTGCCCCAAGCGGCGAAGCAAAGAAAAAAATAAAACAAAACAGACACTGAAGTGCCGCCGAAGAGGAAAAAGTGAAGAAGCTGCTGCCGAAGTGCCGCAGAGAATCCAAGCGCCGCCCCAAGAGCGGCCGGAGCGCCGCCCCTTCGGATTTGCCGCCCCAGGCACCTGCTTCCTTAGCTGGTACCTAGAGCCGGCCCTGGGTGTGCTCATTTGCCAGTATAATTGCATCTACACTAGAAATTTTGCTGGTATAAAAATGTCTTAAAAACCATCACACCACAAACCAACATTACAATACCAGCAAAAGGGTAAAATCTGGCTTCAGGCACTTCTGAAAATTTTACCCTAGCTGTAATTTCTAGTATAAAAACAGAAATGGACCATGTTTTGGTAGGGTTTAGAGACAGCTCCAGATTCAGATCTGAATCTGGAGCTGAACTCTGCATCTTGAGCCAATTAACATTGTATACAGCCTTTTTTCTTCCTACAGAATTCTTTACACCCTTTATGCAGGAATTACAAACTACCTAGCGGTAACTCCTCATCACCACTGAAACGTCTGCCTAAGGTTGAATAGTGAAACTGTTCAACAACACCCAGAAATATTATACAGTTATTTAGGTCAGGGAGAGAAGTAGAACACAACACACAGCTGAAAGTGTAGGAGTAATTTAGATAGGCATGGTAATAATTACTCAATTTGGAAGGCAGCCAGGAGAATGGGATTAACACACTACTTGTAGGAAAGGGCAATGAGATCTTTAATTACCATAAGAGCCGAGCATTAGTGATGTGAGAATATTCTATTATTTGGATCTTCATATATGGGGATGTTAGCACTAGGGAAATATTCAGACCCCCAAATATGAACAGCATCCAACTGATTTGAGTCCCATTTCTCTCCAGCAGACCTTCCCTTCTTCCCACACTCCACTCCAAAACCCCAAGAAAGGTCAATCTGGAGAGCCAGTGGCAGGAAGGGCCATCACGTGTGGATACACAAGCACCCACTCTTTGCACGCCTTTGTATCCCCATCTGAGCATGCACCTACTACCCTCCCATCTGCTATCCTACTGTGATCTCACCGTGCATACCTCAAATGATTAATTGGGGGTCAATCACTGCTTGCCATCTAGTGACTTATATATAACATCTCCCCCCTCCCCACCAACTTCGGAAACCCTACCTGCCAGTGACAAACCTGGTGATTCTTCTACCTACAGAACAAAACATTCTCACATGCCCCTTATGTCAGTTGCCTCTAACTCAAGTGTTTTCCATCATATACAGGGTTTAGTTTGGTTCAATGGCTCTCAGCACCCCCACTATACAAATTGTTCCAGCACCCCTGGCCAGCAGTTCACTCTGCTTATGGTTGGAGGAACAACAAAGTACATTCAACAGCATGTTCCACCATTGCTATCAGGATTCTTGTAGCAGAGCATGCACTGTACCATGTCTCTCTTTTCTATCAGTGCTGGAGGGAGAGTTGAACTTGGCCTACAGTGCATAAGGCAGCACTGCAGAGGTTAAGTAAAACAAAAACACACAGGGACAGATTCTGTTCAGTAACACCCGTGTCATAAATATAAAGGGAAGGGTAAACCCCTTTGAAATCCCTCCTGGCCAGAGGAAAAATCCTCTCACCTGTAAAGGGTTAAGAAGCTAAAGGTAACCTCGCTGGCACCTGACCAAAATGACCAATGAGGAGACAAGATACTTTCAAAAGCTGGGAGGAGGGAGAGAAACAAAGGGTCTGTGGGTCTGTCTATATTCTGTCTTTGCTGGGGATAGACCAGGAATAGAGTCTTAGAACTTTTAGTAAGTAATCTAGCTAGGTATGTGTTAGATTATGATTTCTTTAAATGGCTGAGAAAAGAACTGTGCTGAATAGAATAACTATTTCTGTCTGTGTATCTTTTTTGTAACTTAAAGTTTTGCCTAGAGGGCTTCTCTATGTTTTGAATCTGATTACCCTGTAAGGTATCTACCATCCTGATTTTACAGGGGGGATTTCTTTATTTCTATTTACTTCTATTTTTATTAAAAGTCTTCTTGTAAGAAAACTGAATGCTTTTTCATTGTTCTCAGATCCAAGGGTTTGGGTCTGTGGTCACCTATGCAAATTGGTGAGGCTTTTTACCAAACCTTGTCCAGGAAGTGGGGTGCAAGGTTTTGGGAAGTATTTTGTGGGGAAAGACGTGTCCAAACAGCTCTTCCCCAGTAACCAGTATTAGTTTGGTGGTGGTAGTGGCCAATCCAAGGGCAAAGGGTGGAATATTTAGTACCTTGGGGAAGTTTTGACCTAAGCTGGTAAAGATAAGCTTAGGAGGTTTTTCATGCAGGTCCCCACATCTGTACCCTAGAGTTCAGAGTGGGGGAGGAACCTTGACAACCCGTGAGACCCCTCTGAAGTCAATAGGGTACCGAGGATTGAATGGGGCTGCTAATTGTAGGTGCTCATTGACAGGAGGGCATAAAAGTCATTAGTATTAGTCACATAACTATACTGAGGGAGGAATATACCCATAGTGTCATTCATAGAATTCCTCTGATGTTTGATAACATCTCTAAAAATTTATGAGAACTGTAGGCTGTTTCCCTAAAAATAGCATCTTCTGCTTTGCTATCTTCCGCAGTAGCTGACAGGATTAAATATATGATAATTCCATGGAGACCTCTTCATTTGCATTTAGTCTAATTCTTAGAATGGAAATTTGGTCAGGTTTTTAGAAAGTCTGATCCAAAAAGGATGATGAAGTTAGTGTATTATGTAGCAATCTCTCCCTGTGGACACAGAAATAATCAAATTGGTAGTTGTGTAAAGAGAGGCAGTGACCTTTCTTTTATAAATGTGAATTATTCTTTATTATTTTTATATACTACAGTAACACCTGGAGGCTCCAACCAAGATAGGGCCTCACTGGGCAAGGGACTGTACAAATATGTAATGAGAGACTCTGTCCCAAAGAGCTTGCAACCTAAGTAGAAAACACAGACAAACTAGAGGAAACAGAGGAGCAAAATAACCTATCCAAAGTCTCACAGAAGGTCGAATGATGGATCCAGGCTCAGAACTCACTTCTTCTGAGTAACAATCCAGTGCTCAATCAACTGGACTACACAGGCTCTCCATTAGTCAGAATTGTGTACTTGTGTACCCTATATTTCTCTCATGGGTAACACTCCCAGTGAAGTCTGACACCTGTGAAAGTTAACTGGAATTTAATCCTCAGCAAGGAGTGCAGGATCAAACCCTGAGAACATTATATCATTTGAATTCATTACCTCTGGCTAATATCTTGGATCAGATATCTGCTTCTTTAAATGATTAAAGTTCAATTGTCATAGTTGCCATGCATGAAAGCATTTGTTGGGATTTTGTCATGCAAGAAACATTTGCAAGGATTTTTAATATCCTTGGCCAGATTGCTCTCTGTGCATATTTGTTATTCCCACATCTTGACTTTTAATAAAAATGGCTAAGCCACTACACCTGCATAAGACAGAGACAACCTGTTTTTGACTTTCATTCATTATTAATGAATAGGATGTCCAGTTATTTATTAGAACTTTATCCTTTTCACTTGCACACATCTCTCTTTTCCTTTTATACACACAAAATGAACCACCCTCACACAGTGATAATTATGGAATAATCTTACTTTTAGTTCTGTGTACCCATGTGTTCTGAAATGGCTTTTTCTTAGTAGAGGATTTAGGATACTCACATACATTTTGAAACCATATTAAGTTTTTGTTGTCCCCCAGCCCAGTTATTTACTTACAAGCCGGGAACAGGATTCATAAATAAGATTAGAATTCTGTTAGTACTGAGAATATGATCAATCATAGCACTTGTCTTTGCTACAGTACACAAGCACTGGCTGCTTCATCTCATTTTCATACACATTGTGCACTCATTTAAATGTAGGACACGTTGATGCCTGGCACACATGAAGGGATTCAAGATTTTTATATTTTGTAGGGCCAGCTCCTCAGGGGGTGTAAATCAGAGTAGTGCTGTTGATTTCATTGAAACTCTGCTGATTTACACCAGCTGAGGATGTGGCTCAATATTTTTGTTTTTAAAGACATTTAAGGATATACATTGTTCTATAGTGGTCACAATGTATTTTGGACATTTTCTGATATACAAATCAAGGCCCTAAACCTGCAGTAAGCTCTATGCAGTCAGACCTCAGTGCCTGCTCAGAGTCCCATTGACTTTCTTCAGGCTCCATGTGGGAACAAGAGTCTGACTGCGGGGAGCTGCTCCATGTGGACATGGCAGGGCCAGATTCATCCATTATTGGACCCTGGGCAAACCCCTGACCTGTCCATTCCACCAGGGCTCCCTACCTCCCCTCTTCTGGCCAGCTTTCCTATGCCACAAATCCCCATACTTGTAGCTGGTCTTAATGCTGATGCTGAGCAAGTCCTGCAGGCAGAGCAGAAGGGACACAAGCTGTTGGAACCAGGTGAAAGCCAGGGCAGGCCCTTACATGGGCCTAATTTGAGTGAGTGGCATTATTACATGGTACCTCGGGTCAGAGCAGCACTCAGGTTGACCCCCTCCCCACAAACTGGGCCCTAGGCATGTACTTAGGCTGCCTATGCCTTAATCCAGCCTGCCACGTGAAGAAACAGGTCTCATCCTGCAGGATTGTTCACCCAGAAACTACAGAGGAAGGATGGTCCAGGTTAGGGTGCTAGCCGAGGCTGTGGGAGACTTGCAATCCGAGCTCTGCCCTAGTCTTCCTGCATGGCCATGGGCAAGTCACTTCATCTCTTTGCGCCTCAGTTCCCCATCTCTAACAGCACTGCCCCACCTCCCTGTGGGGTTATGTGACTAAATACATTACAGACTGTGAGATGCTGAAGGACTATAGTGATGAGAGCCGTAAGTTCTTCTGATAAAGAGATGGCAATTTTCACAAGGCTAAATTCGCTTATAATTCTAAAAATAAGAAAACCTAAAGTGTTGTGTATATTGCTGAAAACAAGTTACATTGTTACCTTCCCTCCTTCCTTCCTATTCCCAGCCTGATGTCACCCCACCCTGTGCCTTGTATCTAAAATATGTGATAAATCAGGACCATTATGAAGAGAGAGGAATAAAAAACTATTTGGATCCTAAAAAAAGAGTAAATGTAGTGTGATTTGGTGTCTTATAAATAAATCTAATCTTCCTGAAGAAGGGCAGTCTAGCAGATAAAGTACAGGACCAGGAGTCAGAAGAGCTGGCTGTTTCTGGCTTGAGCACATACCTTTGTGTGGTCTTAGGTAAGTTGCTTCAAGCTGTTCTAACCACAGATTTTGTACCAACTTTAACTACATTGATTTCAAAAACAATATAGTAAATATGGTGCAACCACCTAGTGTGGACACAATTATACCAGTATAATGGGGCATTTATTACCATAACTTATTTCTGTACATTTACTGGTTCTAAACTGATACAGTTATAGCCATACAAAAATTGTGTGTAGACGAGCCTGTTTCAGTGTGGAGCCCTTAGTCTCTGTGCATCAGTTCCCCACCTGTGAAACGGGGATAAAAATACTTAACTATTTGTATAGAGAGCTGTGAAGCTTTCTAGACATTAATGAACTATGACTATTTAGTCATCAGATGGCAGATGCTTTGAGAGTGCAAATTATTATTATTCAGATGCAGAAGTTAGTAAGCCAGATCCTCAGCTGGTGTAACTCTGAATAGATGCACTGAAGCTACATTGATTTATATCAGGTGATGATCAGAGGAATTTTTTTAAATAAATTATTTTTAATAGGAATTAGTTTATTACAGTTATATATAGTTTATTATAGTTATATCTGTAAAGTATCTACAGTTGCTAGGATATGAATCTTTGAGGCATAAACACTGATTTTGGAAGTAATTTCACAAAATGCTAAAGGAACCGCCTCAGAAATCTAAGTAAAGAATAAATGCTACTGTTAAACCAAAAAATTATCTTTTGTTGCTATTTCAATGACTTATTTAAGAAGTTCCTATTTCATTTAGAAAGTGCTTCATTTGGTTTCTGTGCTATCAAATCTATATGAAATTTTGTGTGCAAATGACATTCTGGATAATACTGTCTTACAAACTTGGGAGACAACCCTGCCATACACCCTCTGCATTTTCAGGATCAAGCACACAATTATCTATTAAAGATATACGAGCTGTTTGCAGTGCAACCAGTTTATTTGAAGTTAGGGGGGAAAAAAGATGTAAATAGTTCCATGGGAAACATTCACAATGAACTTCACACTTACTCTAGGGCAGCCTGGGCTGGAGGTCTGAAATATACTGCAACTAATGATAAAAGATCTTCATACAGTGCAAAATGTGTGAACTGTCCAAAGATTGAGGAATAAGTCAACTGGCAACATGAAGAAGTAAGGAGGAGACTACTAGGCATTTCCTCCCTAATCACAATCTTCCTCTACCAAGTTAAATAGTGGATCTAAGTTAAATAGTGGATTCCTGGAGCCTTTTTGGAGGGAAGGGGATCAATTGATGAATACCAAGGCCTCCTCCACATATGCAGGGAGACACAGAGGTTCCTTTTGGATGCTAGAATTTGAATTCAGGCCTCCAAGCAGCAAACTCTCCTGGACTGATTTGTTTTCAACCTAATGCAAATTGAAGTGGAGGGTTCACATAGTGAAATCCATAATGAACTCCGTCCTGCAGGATATGCTTAGTTCACTTCATAAGACTGCTTTGTTCTCGGACTTTGTCTAAACAATTTTGGGCTCTTATTCAGAGTTGCCTCCTGGGATGCAGAGAGTACTCTGAACACCCATTGCGGTCAACTGGAATTGAAGGTACTCAGCTCCACACTGAAACAGGCTTGTAGACATTAAGGTCTGTTCTTATTTCAAGGCATGAGGGAGTTATGTACTTAATTCACCTGCATATTGATGCAGAGGATAGACCATTAAGTAAAAGGCAGCTAAAGGCAATTATTCTGATCATTAAAAATTATAATCAGAATATCTTTGAATTTAGTGTTATGCTACAGATACCAAGAGAGATGCGGATAATCATAGGCTTAGTCACCTTTCCAGTTTCAAGGAGACTTGTATTAGACTTTGGAGTATTGAGTAAACCACCTCCAATGACTTTGTAGTATTTAAACAAGAAAGGTTTTGCTAAGGAATGTGACTTGCTTTCACAAACAAACAGAAAATGGATTCCAAAAATCTTGGGAAAGTTTGCACTAGTATTACAGCTGCATTTCTTGCATTATTAATTACGTTTTAGGAATGAAACTTTCACAGAAAAATAATAACACCCTTTCAGCAAAAGACAATGGCTGCAGTTTTAATTAGATGAGCCTGAATTAGAACCCTGGATCCAAACATACTCCTCTAGCAGGGCCCTTAAGTACATCACAGTAAACCACATTACCAGGTGCTTTCCTTATGTTAGACTGATTCACATATAAATCTGAAACAGATAAGCAAACAAAACAAGGGAAAAAAAAGTGTGCTACTCCTTACATGAACTGAAACACTGTTAAAAACCAAACTATATTGTGGGACAGGATTCTAATTGATTTAAAAGTCACCTTTCAATTCAGATTCTGGTAGCTTTTCATACACAGTGTTGCAGTCTCTTATTTCTCTTACATTTTTAGAAGCTTTTCTTTTCTTGTTTGACAGAAAGAAAATATCATGCAAATTATCTTTCTAAATCACTCTCTTTAAACATTTGCCTTCTTTTTCATGTTTGTCACTGACCTACTGTAGACCCGCTTTACATGAAAAATTACTCAAGCACTTCTTCCACATCAGCATTCATTAGCAGCTAAGGGTTCCTGGCACACAACGGGGGTTTTGCCTATTATGCAGTTTGGGAATGTTCTAGTCAGAAACAGGGGCAGATAATGAGGACGAGAAATACAAATCTATACAATTTATATCACCATGCTCTCTTTTCCCTAGGCAAGCAGTAATGGGGAAATTTTTCATAAATCTGGCTTCTTTTTGTATACTTTTTATTGTCTTAAAGATAAATATCTTTGAGTCCTACTTCATGAGCTGTTATTCTATTTCCCATTTTCTTATATAGGCTCTGGTTCATCAAGGTACTTGTTGCACATATTTAACTTTAAGCATTGATTTCACCAAGGCTCAGTATGCACATAAATGTTTGCAAGATTGGATTATTCATTAAAAATTATTTGCTTACTTCAGTTTGAGCAAAAGACAAAACATCCACATTTGTAAAAAGAGTCAAAATGCAGTAAAATAATCACTGCAGAAAACAGTCTTCCAAGATTTCGGAAAAATGGGTTCCAACAAAAAGGATTTCATCTCAAGCCCCCCTGTCAGTGCTGAGGTGGATAAAAAGTGGATGTCCCTCAGAGCTGAAGCTGGCACTGGATAGAGGCAAGTACACAAAGTGAGAATAGAAGGTGAATACCTTGATCCGGAAACATCATGTGAACTGGTCTGAAACAGAACTACAAGGAAGTCAGTGGTGCAAGTGTCCTATGCTAGATAATCACGTTTTTAACCAGGAGGATTATATTACTTTTGTAACCGGTCTGCTAGGTGGAGCAGGCAGCAACCGGGTCCAGGTTCAATGTCTAGGGGTTCCTTTTCAACAGTACAACAGAGAACTGACTCAAGCCACGACCCAGTAACCTTGGAAAATTACACATCACCCCCGGGCACCTCTGAAAGCAATATTTCCCCACTCACAAGCACAAAGTCTGAGTGTAGAAAAGAAACTTTTAATGAAAGGAGGGAAGTCACCTGACATTAATTAGGGAAAATGCCACACGTGGGATTCATAATCATAACACTGTGAGCAGGACACCCACTCCAGAGAGCGTGGGGGAGTGCCTTCCGCCTTAGGTTCTTGAGTTCTACAACCAAAAGTTCATTTTCTGTACCCTTCTCTGCTCCCTCACCATACCCCACTCACAGTGGTTTTCCTTGGTCAGTGAGGACCCAGGGTTCAGAGGTGCATATATGTGAGTTCACCTCCCACCTGGGGAATAAGGCACCTTGCTTGTGCCTGCACTAGCTGGCCGCCCCGCCAGCTGCAGTTCCTATCTGCTGGCCATCCTGCCAGCCACTCGTTGCCTCACCAGCCACTAGTTCTCTGGCTGGCTGTCAGTCACCCTCTGATGCCACCTGCCTCTCTGCTGTGACCTCTGCACATCAGTCTCTTAGTAATTTTCAGCTGTTTGCAGGCTGGGTAGAAACACTGCCCTATCCCAAGTGATTTCAGCTCTCATTTGAGCACTTTAACATAACAAAGATGCTCCTAATAAAGCCTATTTAGCTCTTTCTTTGAACAGTGGGGAAGAACAGGTTAAACCAAAGTGGTGACCCTTAGAGAGAGTCCACACTTCCTGGCTGGCACACCAGTCTCCACCCCCTCTTAGTGTCACAGGGGTCTGGATTTGAGTCCCTGGCTTATTGAGGTTCTTTCAACTGAGGGTGACCCCCTCATTTGGGACAGGTTAAGTACAGTTCTGCTCCCCTTTATTCATACAATAATGACAACAACATTAATAACAGCATTTCAGTACCCCTGCATTCAATACTAACATGATTTGTAATCCAACACCTGCCAAAGTTGATTACTTTGAGCAACACCTCTCTATCTACTGGATATCTAAACAGAGTAGGTGTGTTCATATAAATACAGTTTGCTCCTGAAGTCTCTTCCCCTCCCAGCTAGCTGTCGGGGAGAAGTCATTCAGACCCTGCTTACACTTACAGTGAAACCTCTTCAGTGACTGCCCTTATTAGCAACCTAATTTCTTTAGAGACTTCCCCAAACCTATTGAGTGAAACTATATTCCATTTTTATTGGAAGGCAAATTCTTTCAAGAAACTGATTTTTGTTGCTTCATGGAGAGGTGCTGATATAACCCAGGGCTTCTATATGAATGAACCTTTGTTCCCAAATCTGGCAGAAATATGGGTGATGGCACCTAAACTTCTACCAAGGGGAAGTAAACCCTGCTCCCCCACCCCCAGCATGTTTTGGGGTAATTTCTGCAATGGAAAATATCCCATCCTGTGGCTTTTCATGCAGGGGCCAGAAGGCAACAATCCAGCCTCTTGTTTAAAGAGCAGCTAATAAAGGGAAAATGTACACTAAGTGCTGGGAAACGGCAAGGTGAAGGAGTCAGGTTAGTGCAATACACTCCAAAGTTTGGGTAAGAAGGTGAACTGTGGTTCTAAGAGAGACAGTGGTGGTAAACACAGGAAGGGAATACCCAGAATGAAGAGATGGGCTTTCAAAGCCACTTCAGTCACATTGTTTTGCATTACCAGACTTATTGGTCTTGATGAAGTCAATGGGAGTTCACTGAATGTTGATGAAGTCAATGGGAGTGATACAGATTATCAGGTCCTTAACAGAATCTCAGCCATACTACACCTAAAGGGCACAAACCCTTGAGAATCTCATAACACCACCCATTGTTTCTTTCTTCCTTGCTTTGCCCATGTACAATGCACATTGGTAACTTTTAAAATTATTTCCTCCTATCACTTTACAAGCACTCTGTTCTTAAATGTCCTGAGTCCCCCCCACCCTTTTCTTGCTATTTTGTTTCTAGAACACAGCAAGAATGTCAGATGACATGCTTAAGAAATTTCCCCAATCAAATTGTTCTTTTAATACAAATCAGCTTAACATTTCCCATATTCCTTCAGAATAGCATATTCTTTACATTTTGCAGACTTATTCCAACATGCTAAAACTGTTTTCAAAAGTGACTTGTCAGTTTGAAAAATTAGCCTTACTTACCATGCTCTCTATACTGGAAAGGAAAGCTGACTGGTGCATCAGCAGCAAGTAGCCGAGCGTTTCTATGATTAAGCCTTTGAGTTCACGTCAGAGCAGATGAAAAGATTAAAAGGCTTAAATCCTTAATTTTTTTTTTTTACTCCTAACTGAACTTTAAATATTTAATGATTCTTAGAAGACTTTAGGTTTTTATATCTTTTTCAATGGGTATCCAAACCCATTGAAATCAATGGAAGGACTCAGTGAGCTTTTGATTGGGGCCTTATCTTGTTGTCTTCTTCTGAAGTATCTAGTATTGCTGTTGGAGGTAGAATACCAGACTAGATGGACTAATTGTTTCCTCTGTATGAAAACATTGCTACTTGCACTTGGCCTCGGCATTGTCAACCAGGAATAATAGTATTCTAATTAAACAATATTTTTCTACACAATCTAAGATACCGGCTAGAATTTTTATGCAAAGTGCTATTGAAAAAACAAACAAAGAAGGCATGTGCCATTCTCGTTTTAATGAAACTCAGTTTCATAAAATAATCCATAATAATAAAAAAATCACATAATGAAACTGATGTCCAAATTGCTCAGAGAATGAAGTTCTTATCAGATAAGATACTCCACTAACCACAGATTCCTTTACTAAAAAAGTCCCTTTGAAATCAACGATGTGGTCACTCTCCTGATTTGTAAAGGAACTTGCATAGTAAAAATGTTATGTGATAATATTTTATAAAAGAACCATACAAAAAGGGAAAACATGTTGTGAAAACTAACCACTCTGCCTACGTGTTACCAATTAACCTCTGGAACATAAATCACTCAGCAAATTCATTTTTCATAAATGCTTTTATTTAATTCTCTTTAAAAAATCAAAATAAACCAGGCAGAGGGAAAAGTGGTTAGAAAAGGAAAGAATCATAATGTGCTGAGCATAGACTGTGGCATGGGTAGGTTGGGGGAGGGTAGGTAAGAGGGTAGGTAGGAATACCAAGGTGACATGCCTACACTTAATTATGTTCTAGCTATTTTTACTATCTATAAGGATCCATAGGAGGCTCTGACTTATGCTGGTCAGCCCCAGAATCTTTATGTCACCTTCGCCTGCTACCTTCTTTCCTGTGACTAGCTCAGCCTCAGACAAAACAGAGATTTGGGGCCAAGATATATAATGGAAAGCATGAGCAAGCGTTAAAAGAAGTGGCTTCCCCAGCAATGTGATATTTAGCATATTTTTTCCAACAATTACTTTTGTATTTTTTCCCTTTTTTCAATTAAAAAATGAAAAGCGGTCAGTCAAAAAGGTAAAAAGAAAACAAAACCCAGACGCCTTATATTTTTCTGAAGTCTCTTTCAGCAACCATGGTATATCATATTAGGAATCTTGCATCAGCCTGATTGCTACATCCCCCACCACATACAATATTATCATCTACTGGTCTCAAGTTTGTGTCTATTAAACAAACAGATTTAGAGGAGTTGCACTTAGCCTAGCTCCCCAAAAGTGAGATAAAAGTTCAAAGACAAAGAAATCGCATGTCACATATGAACAGCCTATCTAATTATCTGGCTGAGGCAATAATGTTACATTCCAGCAACAAAACAGCATTTAATTACATGGGCATGAATATTACAACCAGAACGATACTTAGAATACACACAAACCAAATGCTGGCATAATCTTTTCATAATGTACTTAACAGTCACAGTAACAAAATTGATTTGTTAAAATGTTATCTCACAAAATAAAAAATATTCACTAAAAATACCAGGCCACATGTTCCCTCCCTGGAGGAAAGCCCATGGGAGGGGAATTATACTCAAGAAACATTGTGGTTTACCTACCAGAGTTTCTTTTGCATTTTTCTCTCAAAGAAAGGGGCTTGGGGAAACCAAATAACTGGCAAGACCAGGGCAGGGGGGCAGAAATCTACGGAATGCTAGGCTATGGAGATATGGTGAAATCCTCTACTCCCACAGTGAAATCTATAACAAAATGCCCATAGATTTCCATGAGGCCAGGATTTTCACAAAGTGGTCATATGAGAGACCTGGAAACTTCATAGTACTCCCAGACATTCTGTTCACTTGGCAGTATGGCTCTCTCAGATCCTCTTAATTATGCTCTGGGGCCTATTTTTAGTTTGTACCTTCTTCCATCCTCTAATGTTCTGCAATATTCCATGTCTTGCCCCTCTAGTTACATACTTGCAGGACCCATTTCAGACATTTAGAAAGGAGGTGTCATTCAGCATGAGTTCTAATGGGTCAACTAAGAGGAAAGCCCACACAGGATGAATTCACACAAAAAAGGTAAATTGCTCAAAGTGGGAGTTAGGCACAGAATGGTAACCTACTAACAGAGATAAGTGGTACTAAGAACAGATAACTGAAAATGTTAGTTAGACAATGGACAGGAGATTGCAAACAGAGGAGTTGCAAAAAATACTGGCCTTGTTTCTCTTGACTTACCCTGGTTTAACAGCCATGTAGCACTGCTGGCTTAAATTAAGCTATTCTTGATTTGCACAGGTACAGTGAGAAGAGAATCAGGCCCCTTGAAACTGATAGGTTCCAACAAGTAACAAGAGATTCTGAATTAAGGAAGCAATAGCACTTGTAAAGAATAGCATTGAAGAACCTCAACAGCTTGATGTGCTATGTTCCTCTTTATGCACAAAGACTACAAGGGGACAAAATAAAAGTTGAAGGGAAAAGGTGGAGATGCTGGACTGTTAGGTGAAGTTAGAGGTAGAAACAAAGGAAGCTAAACTACAGAGAATGAGGTGTTTCACCTTTGTTAAAATGGAGGAGGCTAGATGGTAAAGAACCCAAAGAAGGTCAATAGTCCAGCCAGTGAAAAAGAAGCAGGCGCTGAAAGGGAGTCATCAGCAAACAAAGAGGTAAGCAAACCTAATTAGTCACTCATATTTGCTTAAAGGCAGGCTGGGCGGAGGTGTGGGGAGTAGAAAAGGACAGGCATGATGAGTCAAGGAGTGCCCAGACTAAAAAGTAGCCTCCAGTTTTAATCCATCTGGAGCAAAGGGCAGATTTTGCAGCAAATGATTTGGCCAGAGAATATAGGCTCCAGGCTGCATGTCTCAGACACCAGGTGCCATTTTGCACATGTTACAAGCAAGCAGAGTACTTCCAAGTTAAACCCAGTGAGGCTCCAGAAACCAAACAATAGAGGGTATTAACATAACAAGCACTCTATATCTTTACGTTGCCCACAGAGACCAAACATTTCATCTCCATCATCATGATCTCTCTCTATTAGCGCAGGACCACTTGTCTATTCCTATATTGCTTTTGTCATCTCTCTGTTATTTGCGCTGCTGCTGCACATTCACAAATGTCCACAGCATGGTTTGTATAGGGGGAAAAAATGGCTAACTGATGCGTCCTAGATGCTAAAAATCTAATGTTAATTAGGTATTGCTTTTTAAAACTACATATAATATCACTTTACACAAGTGTCTTTAGGTTCTTAACGGTGAATAAGAAATGTGGAGCTATGCACTCTTCTAGGCCCTTTTCTCTCTTAAAATATATAGTACTTTACCACTGCAGGAGCACAAGTCTGTCATTTCCCTTAAATCATCCTGTGCTTTTAGTGTCAATTCTAATTCTGCGGGGCTGCAAATGACTCAGTTGTCATAGGAGACCGATTTAGGCATGATATTGCTTGCAAATGATTTATTTCCATAAAGTACATAAGTCATTTTCAAACACATAAGTTTAATATGCCGGGTGGGGGAAGCTATCGAATAAAGAGAAAAAAATCTTAATTTGTATGAGGGATGTTGAGAGAAAATCTCTTGTATTAAAAGAACTACTGATAAACTGGGTCAAGGCATTTTCACATTTTAAAAGGCCCATATGATTAAATAATTGGAGTGGGTGGAGGAACAAAATAATGCTACACCACACTGGACCTGCAGTCCATGAAGTCTAATGTCTTACCTGTCAGAGCAGCCAACACTTTATCAATCAAAAGAAGACATTTTCCCCTCCCCATCAAAACCCTCACTGAACCTGGGCAGTTGTGAAAAGTGAAATAATCCACCTTTGATATGATAGAGAATCAGACTATGAAAGACCAGCTCAACTCCCTAACCTTCTTTCCTGTCCCCTGTGAGATAATTTTGGATTCCCTCATTTTCCCCTTTTATCCTCCACATCCTCAAAGGCACTTCAGAGAGATGACTTAATTTCCTGCCTCAGAAGGAGGGCAGGAGGCAGCTGTCTCTGTGGTGTATCAATATTACAACTGAATCAGAGAAAAGAGGTCACTTGAGAACAATACAGAATGCTCCCATTCCCCCTGGACTGAATGAATTTCATCTGCATACTTCCAGCTTCTGCCAACCCAGGAAACTCAGGCCCTGAGCTCCGACCTTTGAGAACTATAATAGTACATTGCATTGCTGTTAGACTGCCAAGCTGGGCCATCAGGTTTAGTTTTGGAGCTTGTTATTTTTTAAATCCATGAAGCCCACCATGTTGTTTTTCTTATTAATTTAATGGATTATTGTAGGGAAATTGGTAATTACTGGAGATCAGTTCTGCCAAAAGCTGATGGTGAGGCCTGGTAAATTTCACACTGTTAGAAGCTAAAACAAAAGCATTACCCCGTATAATAGCCCAGGAGCATTTGCCTCCAATTCTCATTGTTTCCCTGGGAAATAATGGTTTCTACTAATTATCATGTGCAGATGTAACATGGCATACAAATTTGCAAGTATCTAGAATGAAAGGTAACAGTTATGCCCTCAGGAGACAAGTTGTATGCAGGTCAGAGCTGATAGCGGGGAAGTCATGTGACGTAGGCTCTTCTCCTGACTACTGCAATAAGATTTGGAAACCTTTTGATTCAAGGCCTCTCGCTTACTGACCAACTACTGTGCCGCAAACACTGCCCTTTCTTTCCTGTGGTTTCAGGTTATCTTGGCAGACTGACAGCTTATTGTCCTCTCTCCTCAACCCATCAGCCACTAAGAAGGTTTCCTTTTTCAAGGGTCAGCTCAGAGGCCTCTTCCATCCCTCGCACTGCTCTGTGTCATCTTTACTTTGAGTACCTTATTGCTCCCATTCTCCGCTGTGGGTAAGGCTCTCTGACCAGACTACATTTCCTAAGATGCACAATGACCACAGACTTCTATGACACTCACCACTCCCACATCAAGCAGGGAGAAAGTGATTGTTGTCATCATGGTGCGTTCTCACAATCCCCTTGTGGATCTTCACCCCTCTGGCTCTCCAGTGTCTTTATCCTGCCTTCCCAGGTGAACAGTGTTATGTTTTTATGCATATAAAGAGCGTATTCAGTCACTGGCGGGGAAAGTTGAAACAACTGGGTATTCCAGAGCCCAGAGGAAGCTGCCTCAAATATGAGGAGGGCTTCTTTGGGCTCTGGGAAACCATGCCTAGTGAGAGAATTCCTAATGTGATCTGGAAAACTGCTCAATTCTGTAAGAGAAAGGGCATATGGTTACTTCCATGAAGATTCCAGTTTTAAGCATGGAATAAAATCTACACAAAATGGGAGACATCTGGTGAGAACAGCTAATCTCAACAGATTTCTATCATTTTGGAATGTGAGTAAGAACAGAATGCAAGACTTCAATGACGTCGAATCCCAGCTCCATCCTTTATATTACATCAGCTTTGAACCTGAACTTTGATCCTTTGTGTAAATTTAACACAGATCCAGATTACTGTCCATCTCCAGTCTCTATTTATGTATGGCTCCCGACCCTTCCCAGGAGATAATGTTCCAGTCATTTTCCTGAGAGGTTGTCAAAATTTTTCTTCTACCTTTGCATGTTTGGAGCATCATAAACAATTCATCTCCCTCCTTGGCAGTCACACCTTTCAACTGCTTGTTGACAGTTGTCATATCCTCTTCTTTGACACTATTTAGCTATTTTATACATATTTGATTCTTTAGATCTTACCCCTTAAATCAGTCCCTCCATATCTTTAATCATTGGTGTTGAATTCCATTTAAAATGGATGGAATGTTAAGATGTGACAAGCACACTCCATCACACTGTATAAACACCTCAAATGGGATGTTTCCGGATAACAATATGTAGCTAGTAAGGATAATAATAGGATTTCACACTGAAAACCCTATGGAAATAACATTTCTGTTATGGAGATTGCCCCTCACCATTGCACAGGTGTATGGGCTGGGGGTAACCTCCCCAGTTGGTCCCCACCCTCCCTACAAAAGGGCTACAGACGACAGCAATTCCTGTTCTCTGGCGAGTGCAGGGCTGTCTCCCAGTGGAACAATCCACCCCAGATTGGACAGGGAGGAGGGTCCCTTCCCTGCTTCACACCACAGACTGGGCATGCCAGGGGAAAGACATCATTCTCACTCCTGTTCTACATGCTGTCGAGGAAATTATGCTTTCCCCTAGGGGTGGCTCCTCACCACACCCGGAATGAGTAAGTGGCTAAATGACACAACCTGGCCTTTTGTGTTCTTATTTCAGTCTGATGGAGCACTTCTATTCCGATGTGCACTTATCTGACAGCAGAATTTGGTGATTAATACGTAAATGGTCAAGTCCCAAAATTCAGATCTGGCCTTTGAATCCCAAATTTCAGGAGTATTTGAATCCGCAATTTGGTTTTGCCCTTTATAAGGATAGGAGGCATTTGCAAATCTGAGCTTCAGATCCAGGTTTGGATTTCAGCCCCTCCTGTAAAATATGAAGCTTGATTTGGATTAATTTCTATGCATTAGAAATACAGTATTTTAAAACACCCAAAAGCTTAAATTCTAGAGAAAAATGCCATCTAAAGAAAGCCTGTAGGGAGCATCCTAAATACTCAGATTTTGTGCACTTTCCATATCTCTGTGTTGCTATAATCCTTTTCCATCATCCTTGATTGTGATGCCACAGAAGTTGTGGGAGGATGTTTTTGTCTGTCTTTCGATGGCTCTAGAAATTCATATGCCTTCAAGAGAACCAATTCAAGGTGTTCATGTATATGTTACAACTACAAGGCAACTGACCAAAATAATTGGGAGGTTCCCAGAATCCATGAATGAGAACACTTCATTGCCCGCCTTCATTTTTAAGTGCCTTAAAAAAATGAGAGAGAGAGAGAAATAGGGGATCAGAAATGTATAGTGGAGCAAGTCTGTTCTTACTATCAACAGGAAAAACCTCAAACTGAAACTGCTTTGTTGAAGAAAAATTACGTGTTACCACTCACTTGGGGATAGGGGGTGGGGAGGGAAGAGTTCCATTGTTTACATTTTGCTGCATGTACAGCATGAGGGGCTGTGACATTTCATTCACAGTTGCATAGAAACAGACTTTGTGATGATGAGGTCTTTTGAGTACACACTGCTTAAGAATCTAAAAAAAAAAAAAAAAAAAAAAATACACAAGGAATGTCTGTTTCTTTATCAGAAATAAATTACCACGTGAGAAACATTTTGCATACATCCAAGAATATTTTTGACTAGTTAACAGCTGAAATCCATAGGAATTATTTTAAAATAATATTGAAAGCTTTATCCCCTGGAAAATGCTGTGGCTTTCAATTTTTCATAGCTCCCTCTTGATAGACTAAAGGTAAATGAAAAGTATTCCCCCAGCTGCATTAAGGTAAAGTAGGATTCATTCTGCTCCAGTTACTGGAAAGACCAGAGTAGTGGAAATAACTGAACTCAAAAATCCTACGTAATATACAACTTCTTCAGCTTCTGTAACCTAGGATGCTTTTCTGAAATCAGGATCTTCAAAAGCTCCTAAAAAATCCTAACCAGACCAGCAAACAGTGTTTCTGTGACTGCATAAAGCTGCAGTGGAATTATTAAGCATAAATCCTTTTCAGGATTAACTATTTATTTGACAGGCAAATTGCTACTGGTTATCTAAAGGAACCATTTTACTGAACAGAAACATCAAAGAAACCAAATCCACAGTTAAGGAGAGTGCAATGAAAACTTAGTATTTATAAGAATTGTTGTTATCCACTAAGAGAACATTCACCCTCTCTGAACATGGCTCAGGTAAACAAACATTATACAGTAAACTAAGCATAGGTTTGGGGGACAGAATGCCCCTCCCCCACCAAATGGCCTTAGACTGCAGCATAGCTTGTTTCATGCAGCTATTCAATCTATGAATTGTTTTCCTTCATCCACTCTAAAGAGAATGCCAGTCAACAATACTGAACATTAAATGTTTAGTGTTCATTGGTCAGCTGTCACAGGGGCAGGTTAAAACATAACTAAAAGCAGTACTTATAAAGTGAAGCGTAGCCCAGATATACCATGGAGTGTAGCAAAGAGGAAAAGAGTTATATGAGGTGGAGCTGCAAAGGTCAGTCAGGCAGAAAAATACTACAAGGGGACTTAAAGGTATCAGATGTCCGAGTAGAAATAAAATTTGATTCACCTTGAAAAACTGCCAGTCAGTATATTGAGAGGAAAATGATCCAAAACATGTACTTAATTGGTGTTAGAAGCCTGGAAAGTGGTAAGGTTGAAAGAGACCTAAGTGTAAGAATAGGCGATAAATCAGGCATGAGCATGAAATGTGATATAGAGGCAAATGCAAGCAAAAGTCAATATGATTTTGCGTTACATACAGAAAGGGATCACCTCACAAGGCAAACAAAGTCCCCCTCTATATAGCTCAGGAATGACTGTGCCTGGAATATGGTATTCATTTATGGACACTATTTTACCAGCATAATATTGAGAAATTGGAGGCAGTTCAGAGAAGAGCAACAGAAATGAATCAGGGACTGACGGAACTAATATGTAATGTCAAAATGTGCTCCCTCTCTTTGGGAATAAGAAAGGGAAAACATACCAGAAATTAGTACTCACCTGCTGAAAGAAAGGAAACTGTAGCAAACAGTAACCATTTAGAAAATGGCTGCTTTAGGGCCACAGCTGCTCAGCTCTCCTGAATGTAAAGGGACAGTCCCTGCAATGGCAACTGGGAGGTGAAGTGCGGGGAGGTGAAACCTATAAAAAGGTTAACCTGAACTAGAAGGGTGTTGTTAGTGAGAAGGTAGTCATCTAAAGTAGGTGTGTCTCTTGTGTTGCATACCATTCCTGTATCACATGGAAAGAAAGGTTGAGTTAAATATGCATAGTTTAGCTAATTGAAGGCAAAAGAGCAGCACAATAACCTACAGATACAATATATTTAAAGGTAATAAACATCACTGAGAACGAGGAATTTTTAGTATAATACACATGTATATCTAGGTCTAATGAGAGGAAAGGAAAAATATATTCTCAATATCAGGAAAAACCTTGAGAGTAATATTCATTAGGCTGTAGAATACAGCCTCTAGGGAAGTGGTAGAAACACAATCACTTAACTCTTAGAAAACCAGATTGAACAAAACTGTAGGGAACAATGATATACTGGCAAAGGAATATTCAAAAAGGTCTTCTCTATCCTAAATGTCTCTAATTCTGTGCTTATTATTTTGAGTGAAATAAAAAGTGCATGACATACTCAGACTACATGCATAAAATTAAAAAGGAATCATTTTTAAAATCTATCTTCATTAATATATGAGCCTTGGTGATTTCCAGGTTCGATTTAAATCTGTGTTTATTTTAGCCACGTTGTATTGTGAGTGTGTAGTTAAGGTAAGATACTCCAAGGACCGTGTATTTATTTAGCTGATATTTTGTGTGTGTGTAGTGTCTGGAGTTAATAAAAAGGATATCTGGAAGAGCCTGGGAAAGAATCCAACAATTTCTTATACTCCCAGTAGCCTACTCTAAGCACTAGATAATATTTTCCCTAGTGATACACCAAGATGCAATAGCAATAATGATAAACATCGACTCCTACTAATACGCCATCAGTGAGGTTGAGCAAAAATATCTTGGCTTAAACAAATAAAATGTATAATACTATATAGTTGCCTTTGTATGTCATGAAACTCTACAAGAACTCAAAAACCAGCAGTAAGATCTTTTGGTTTCTAAAGTGGTTGGTGACCTGCTGTTTGCAAAATGAGCTGGTAGTGCAAGTTCACTCCGGGTATATGTCACTAGCACCACTGAATCTAGTTGGCACTCAATACCTAGTTCCTACATAGCCCTTTTCATAAGTAGAGCTCAAAGTGCTTTAGAAATAAGATAAATATCATTATTTCCATTTTACAGAGGGGGAAATTGGGGCACAAGGACATGCGCATCATCAGCCAGCATGATAGTAGAAAAGCCAATAATAGACTTCCAGTCCAGGGCTCCATCTACTAGGCCACACTGTTGATAGTCTCAGCAGAGAGGTTAAGGATTGAACTGGTACAAAGTTGTGGGGTGAAGCACATTAGCTGAAGCATGGGGGAAGCTTGCCTTGTTGCTTTCTATAGTATGTCTGTTCCATAGTCAGAGAACTTTACACTGAGGCTGCCTAATGGATATGGGTACCCAATTCCCATTAAATAAATGGAACCAAATCCTCCAGGTAGCTCTGAAAATCCTACGCTTGGTTTCCAGTGCTATCAATCTGTCACCTTTCACAAGCACTACATTCATTGAAATAAAATAAACAGTTATAAGGAATGCTGACACAAGACACGAAGCAATATGTCCCAGAGGTCGTTAAGACTGATAAGCCAATTTTTAAGCAGCGTGGAAGGGATTGAAACAAAACATCGTATAAAAACGTTCCCTAGAGGTTCCCAGGATAAAACACTGCCTCTTGTGTAGCGTGAGATCCCTCACCCCAGAAGTCTTTGCATAGTAAAATCTTCCACTGAAGTCCTTGAGCAATTGTCTCACACAAGGAGCACTGAATTGGACCCTTTCTATGTTCTCTTACATATTAGGACATCCATGATCACTTTATTGCAAAAGAAAGGGTTATGGTACAAGAGAGTGCACTCTAAGGCTAATATAATAATTTCTGTAATTGCATTTTCCTCTGTACTTGATATGATTGTGTTCTTTATGCTCATGCCTTCCATTAAGAGGCATTTCTGTAGGAATGAGTAACAAACGAGATGAATGCCATTAGCATTCCCGGTTATCTGCTAAGTGTGTTGTACGCATGGATGTCTGAGAGAGGGTTATGTTTTAATGGCTATTTGAATATAGTGGATCTTAGCAGTATATTTAGACAATGTAATATCTTATGTATCATATGCTTTGAGAAGTAATCCATGCTTTTCATCATCAGGTAATTAATATCATAGTTACATTCCTCAGCTCTCCATTCAGCAGCACCCACTGTTTAACAATGAGGACGTTAAGACCATGAAAAAAGCATCACTGGGGGGAAATAAAGTAGATTTCTCTGACTGAATCTGCTACAGCCCAAACTATCATCACTCTAATGTCCCAGGGATTCATTTCCTTTGTCCCCTGGGAAGATTCCTTTTAGCATATCAAGAATATTATTTCTTTGGAGTTCCCGCAATGCTGTATCTGTCATTTATACCCAGTCACTTTAGTTACTGTTGTGGGACGAAAATTTGCTTTTAAAAATAATCAAAAGCTATTCCAAATATTGTTACTAAAACTACAGCTCCCCACCTTCTATTTCACCAAGGAATTCCTTTGGGACAGAACAAACTAACAAACACGCTCCCTTTCATAATTACCAAACTTTTCAATTGCAGCTTCTGCATGTTTAAACACATTGAAATATTGACCCTGCAGTCTACCTCACAGCAGCTTCCAGTCAAGTGCCATTGCCTCTGAAGTAGAAAGCAAGGTTAATTTTCTCCTCCTTAACCTCTGTGGAGAAGCTAGAGGCAAGTAATGTTCTCAACAAAAGGCGGCTAGAGAAAACTGTTATCCCACCACAAGTAAACAAAATGCTTCAAAGAGCTGTTACTGTAACTGAAACAACAGGAAAAGAGGAAAACTGTTCAAAATGCAGTTCTAGATTTTATCCATTCTTCACTGAACACCCTAAAATGGTTCAAGAAATGAAGCAGAAAAGCTCCTTAGAGAAATATAACACTCATAAAACAACTCCATTTCCAGGAGCAAGTGAAGAGTTGTCACAAGTGAATTGTTCCTTATACTCGCTCTTGGGACATTCACCACCTGTTTATTTTCTTCCTCCTTAGACCAAAGAAACACTGAGAGTAAATATAAAGGCAGGAGCTTCTTGGATTATAGCCTGTAGCCATACAATCTCAAGCTGTGATCTCATCAGCTCTCATAAATTAAGCAGGGGATGCTGTGCCAGAGCTTGGATGGGCAACAGCTAGGGAAATCCCGCATACTGTAGTAAATGCTGCTTGTAATTCAGACGGGGGCACTCTCTTCTCTGAGGCAGAACTGAACTGGTGCCTGGCTATAGTGTTTAGGGAGAATGTGCTGCTGGAGTTTAGTTCTGACTCCTGACCATTTGTGGTCCATAAAAGATAGATTTTTCAGCTCCGTGCCTGCAAAAACACATGGACATTTGATACACAATTACCATGGTTGTTTAGATGTAAAATTGAGATAATAATAGTAACTAGTTGCTAATAACTGCTTCTTTGTGCAGGCATTGCCAAAATAGTATGTGCAATCATGGCAAATGTGCACACAGCTGTATGTACACGGTTCTGAAAATCTGGCCATAAATATCTCATGGCAATATTCAGAAGGAAGAGTATTAGTCCTAATGATTTGGCCATATATCAACTTGTATAACTGCATTCTGCCTAACTACACGTCCCGCTACAGTTTCAGGGCAGTTTTCTTCATTTCCCAAACTATGACCTGCTGTTGCTTTGTATTGTGAAATAGTTGTTGCAGAGCCCCACATAGGTAGGTAGTAGAAAAACCAAGTCCTATATACAATTGTTGCTACTAAAGTTTGTGTTGCACTTTGGGATTCCTTTGGATGTGGAACACTATATAAATGTCTAACAGTAACTATTGGAATTCAGCGAGTACTATTGACCTCTATCATCTGAAAGATTGGTTGAAAATTTTCAACTGAAATAGCTTTTTGATGGAAAACTTCCACAAAAAGTGTTTGCTTTCCATGGAAAACGTTAAGTTTTCATAGAAAATTTTGACTGAAAACTTTTGGTCTTCATTTTTTAAACGACAAGTCACAAATTTTCACCCAGCTCTAGTATTAACCTTTTTTAATCCTGATCCTGGTCTGGTGATTGAACCCAGGAAGTTCAGTCTCTCACCCTTTCAGCTCTTCTGCCTGCTGCATCTTTATTACAAAGTTTAAGTTCACAGGACAGTGTTTCTAAAACTGTGGTGCAATGCAGACCATAGTGCAGATGGAGTGTGTTGGGAAAGTAATTCATAAGAAAAGGGGTCTTATAAAGGGGTCCAAAGAGTGAAAAAAGAAACTTCACTGGGCCTACTCAGCTGTGAAATTAAGCATGTGTGTAAGTGTTGACGGGATGGGGATCTAAGTCTCTTCTGTGCAGAGTTGCCCTCTTATGGGAACTATTTCTTTGCAGGCCTTTCTGAGGTGTCCTTTTGAGTTTGGCAGAGCCAAGGAGCTCTGATCCTAAGTAGTCATGTTGTACCTGGATATTGCATCTCTCAGCTGGTAAGTGTTCTTAACATTTGTAATATTTCCCCTTTCTTTTCTCTGATGGTACATACTTACACAAAGTGACTCCAAGTTCATTAAAATTAATAATTAAATTAAAGGCGAAATTGTTCCCCATCTTCTGCAGATTGTCTGGAGGTGGGAGAAATACAAGGCGCAGGTTCTGCTTGTCCCTTGCCTTGTGCCTTTATGCAGCAGCTGAGTAATATTACAACCCCAGGTTCCCTTGAGCCCTCTGGAGGGCCAGGGGTACAAGCTGCCCTCCACAGCCCCAAAAGGAGGTCAGCTGAGCATTTGGGGTGTGGTTGTGACTTTTGGATGTATAATAGTGACATAGATGCTTGAGGTTCTTTACTACTCAGCCATGGCTGCAGCCTTCAAATAAGCAACAGGGAACCTTGTCCATCACTAATTATTCTCACACAAAGAGTTTCTATACTATTGGGTTCCAGGAACATCTGATCCTCTATAGGCATATATATCAAGTCATAAGTCATATATATATACACACATGACATACATGCCTATTTACTTTTATCAGATATGTTAGCGGGGCAAAGGCAGGGACAGGGATTTAACCATGTGGAACAGCTTGCAGGATTGGAGCCTAAGTTCCACAGTATATTATTGCTTAGTTTGTTTTTTCTTGCAAGTGCTTTAATATTTGAAGTCCTAAGGCATACAGTGAGAAATCAAAGCCTAACGGGCTTTGTCCTGAAGCTGTACTCAAGATTGTATTAAACCCTAAGAGGCAGTGATATAAAGAGTGGTGGTGTTTAATACTGCTCGAGATATATTAGAAGTTGAGGTTTCAAAGTAACATTCTGAACAGATCTTCCTCTTCTGTTCTGTGTGTGTGGGTTTCCCTCCATTTACTTTTAATTATTACTGTTCTAGATTCCTGTGCCTTGCAGATTAGCTTCATGGAGTGTTTTTTCTTTTTGAAAAAAGATTGATTAATTGGTGCTACTGTATTCTGTTGTGGATTTGTGTCTGTAGATTATGCATTTTCACTCACATGTTTATCAAAAGTTAATACATTGTGTAAATAAATTAGCATGCACCTTTTATTTATTGTATTCCAGTTGACACATCCATTTTATTTGGTAAAATAATATTTTGTTGTGGGGGAAAGAGGGACATGATGAGTTGGCAATTAAAAAACAAATTCACAGTATGAATCCTGACTGTGTTGCCTACATAAATTGGGATATCTTCTCTAGTTGAAGTACGATTGATAACGACATAAGAGGAATGAGTCAGAGGAGAAAAATGTTTTCTATAAAAGTGAGGGAAACAAGGTAGACAAAGTAATACCTTTTACTGGACCAATTTTGGTTGTTTGAAGGGACAAGCTTGAGGAAGAGCTCTGTGAAGCTCAAAAACTTGTCCCTTCCAACAACAGAAGTTGGTCCAATAAAAGTTATTACCACACCTACCTTGTCTCTCTCATAACCTGGGACTAACGCTGCAAACATTCTATAAAAGTGTAACTTTTTGGCTACAGCCTACACTTTATGGTAGTTATCAGTGATGAGCAATTTGTGTTCATAAGTTCTTTGTCCTAGAAAAGATTGTTAAATGAGTTCTCATAAAAGGAAGATTTCAATCAGCATCCAAAAATAAATATACCACCGTGGTTTCACCACCATCTTATGGTGAGTATGGCGTATCACCCTTTCTTACCAGCTACCCAGGTGTCTCCCAGAATCCGTTGTGTGACTGAAGAACAAATAAAAGCAGGCCTGGACTAGAGTAGGAGCAGGGGCCGTTATTTGTGGGGGCTGGGACAGCAATGAGAAACTGCAATGCAAACCTGGTACTTTAATGAATGTTATGAAAGGCCTCTATTTCCCCTTTATTAGACACACTCTTTTTCCAGGTCTCTTCATTGTAAAATTTTAACAGTTTTAGGACTCCTCTACACAGAGGTGTAATGCACACTAAGGGGTTGTGATCCGTAAAGTGCACTCGGATGTTGTGCATTAAGTGGTCCGTGTAGACCCTGCTGGTACATATTAAAGGTTCCCTAGTGTGCATTAACATAGTGCAGACTAGCCAGTCTATATGGGCCAACTAATGCGCAACCCACTTGTGAGCTTTAGAAATCACACTCCCATAGTGTGGATGGCCCCACTGTGTAGACAAGCCCTTTTTTTAGATTGAAAGGGTATCTGTGCTGTTGTAGTAATTTTATCTCCTTGTGTGTCTGAGCTATCTGTGTAGCATCTAGGAGGCTACACCAGACATGGACTGTCTGATTTATTATTGCTACCACATCATTGCCCCGACTGTCTTGCTTTGGTGACAGTATGGTAACCCTGTATGACAATATTGTCCCCGCTGCTCCCACCTGGTCTTGTGTCCCTGCAATTCATTTGTCAGGCATTTGCAAACACAATGTATCCATCCCAAGGTGCACATGGGTGGAAAGGCATAGTCAATAATAAGTAAAATTATTAGTAACTCCTTGAGAAAAAGGAGCTGTGTTTGGGGCTACAGATTTAGATAGTCTGCAGTCCCTCCCTAGAAGGAGGGACTTTGGGCTAGTAAACCCAGAGAGCTGGGGGTGTACTAGAAGACCTAGGAGGGAGCCCTGTGAAATTGCAACAGGGGCTGGGAGAAATCAGCCACAGTTGCTAGTCAAAGGGTCTCTGGACTGGAATCTGGAGGAGTGGGAAGGCCCAGGTTCCCCTACCAGCCCCTGAGGAAGTGGCAAAGACTGGGCAGTGGAGTAGAAGACTGCCTGCGACAGTTGTCCAATAGGACTTGACTACCCTACAAAGAGATAGCACCCTGCATAGAGAGGCTGTGGGGTGTGAGAATGAGCAGCAGATGGGGTATCAGAGCTAGAAGGAGATAATCCTCATAGCAACCAGCAGAAGGCTACTTAACAGTGAGTGAACCCCATGATAGGGCCTTAGGGAAGATACTTACTATTTTAATTATTACAAGTTTTCTACACTACAGCTGTTCTCCAGTAAATCTGAACATCTTGCTATTGTCTCACACAGTGTCTGCAAACTTTTTTTTCAGCGTAACAGCCGTGTTAGTCTGTATTCACAAAAAGAAAAGGAGTACTTGTGGCACCTTAGAGACTAACCAATTTATTTGAGCATAAGCTTTCGTGAGCTACAGCTCACTTCATCGGATGCATACTGTGGAAAGTACAGAAGATCTTTTTATACACACAAACCATGAAAACTTTTTTAAATCAAACATAAGGTATTACAGTCAGAGTTTATGATTTCTGATTGAACCTCTAGTTAAGTTTTATGAGGGTGGGTAGAGAGGAGAGGAGAATCTTGACATGGGCAACATAATGTATTACTTTTCTGTAGATCATCAGAACACGTTTAGTGAGGAAATTATATATGGTGAGCAGTCATTTATGCATTACATTCACATATGAGCATGGGGAAAATCACCGCATTCACTATGTAGAAAATAATATGGCGGCCACATCCTCTATATGTAGAACTTCTTTGGGGTTAGGGTGACCAGACATCCTGATAAAATTGGGACTATCCTGATTTTTAGTTCTTTGTCCCGTGTCCCAACCGATGCACGGTCTGGACGCCATTTGTCCCGATATTGCGGCTTTGGCTGCTCCAGTGTTTTTTTTTTTTGTTGCTTCCCCCATGTGTCTTGATATTTTGTCTGTTTCATCTGGTCACCCTACCTGAAAACAGTGTGAGGACTGGAAGAAGGGACTTAAAAAAAGAGGGGCTTAGGTCAGTTGGCAGCAGCCTCCAAACTTCAGCCACTCTCTAGTCCAGAAGCTGGAAATAGGGGCTACTCATGTGACCATTGCTTGTCTGAATACCTTGAGTGAAAGGGGACTCAACTGATAGTCCAGAACTCTTACCAATAATTCTCCAGGGGATGTTTAACTGTAATGGGGCCTGCTGAGAGTCCCTAGAAGGAAGAGAGGTCCACAATGGGCTGGGGGTGGTGGTTCATATTTTCAATGACAATAACCCTAGAAAGGGTAGACTCCTGTGGGACTTAGCCAGAGAGCTGAATCTCCCGTGGCTGGACCTTTGTCTTTTGACTGCTGGATGCTGAGGACTGGAGTCTGGAAGAGTTCAAGCCCTTGACTCACCCCAAAGGGGGTGGTGCATGTTAAACCAATCACATGATAGCTTGCCTCAGTGCAAAATCATGAGGTGTTTTCAGTGTTCTATTTGCATTTTGTTGGTTCTTCTGAGAATATTGCTATTCCTTCTTTAAATCGGAAGCATGAAGCCAGGCAGAATAGGGTTGGGGAAGCTCCTAAGCAAAAATTTTCTAATGAAAAAGAGAGAGATGGACTTTGCAGATAACTGTTCCATTATTCTAATGAAGGTAGAACGTTAGAAAGAGATTCTGTGATTCTTTATATTGTCACATAACATGTACGCTGTCAAGTTTTTAATTTTCAAATTCATTATTAAAATGTGCTTTTCCTGCTTCACACGAAGACCAATACACGATATGGGAGCATGGTCCAAGTGTAAATGGTAGCATGGGAAGGTTGGAGTTGCCTCTGGAAGAAGGGGCAAAGGGATTAGCTATGAGAGATAAATTGGCTGTGACTATAAGGTTGTGATTGGGGAAATAATGAGATGAGAGACTAGTTGAAGAAATGCAGGAGGTATGTAGGGCTTTGAACATGATAGGGAAGGAGTTCAGAAGTCAGTTCAGGATTTTAAGAAGAGGGTAACATGGTCAGAGCAGCAGGTAACTTAGCTTTAACAGCAGCATATTGGATAGTCTGGAGAGACTGGATAGTCTGTTCGAGTGGAGGAGCACATAGTAGTTATAGGGATGGAGAGGAAAGGAGGGATTTGGGAAATACAACAGAAGCTACACACTTGTTTACTTAATTTGTTTGGTAAATGGCACATGCTGCCATGGGGACACAAAGATATAGAATCAGTCTGGTGAATATGCTCAGATGGAATGCTAGAGAGGAAGAATGAGGAGGTCCTGACCCAAGGATTCCCCAGGAGGATTGCCACGGCTGGGAGCAGATTGTTGAACTAGTCAGAGCCCCTATGGCAACACAATCATTAACTGAAGTAGAGAATTTGTTAAGAGAGCCTTTTCAACCAGGTGAAGCATGAGGTTGGTTGGTTGTTTTCCCAAGTTAATTACAATTGTTAATTGACTCTTACAGTCACCCAGCCAAATATATTTTCTATGCATGTAGATTTCTTGCTTCTATTCTTTCATTTTTCTTTCTTTTTTGTACTTTTTTCAAACAAGAGAACGTGCATACTGCAAGAATAAAATTCTACAAAGGTCTTCTGATTAATAAGTGACTAACTATATCACTTTACCATCCATAAATTGTACTTTTAAGGATGATATGTTAATGCAACATATTGTAATAGTCAGATGGATCAATACATCCAGTGAGTCTTATGGTGTACAACACCATATTTGTCATTCGAAAATATTCTTTAATATTACACAGACTTTCTGAAGTTCAAACAAGGAATATATTATAACTACATTAAATAGCTTGACACTGTTCATACCGTATATTTTGCTATTCATATGTACCACTGCCTCCTAAAAGCATGATTAAGAGCTTGAAGGACACAAGTACATGATAACAGCAAGTTTACAATTTAAACATCTTCTTTTGGGCCTTTCCATCATTTAATAGCTCTGTGGGTACATCAAGTTCTTGAAGTTTTACTAGAGCTTTTCTGCATTTTACTGGGTGATTGAGTGATTTAATTGTTCTCATTCTTGCACTTCACCAAGCAGGAGACAAATTGTGAAGTGAAACTCCTGGAGTCCTTCAGATCATTGAACTCTCCCCTCTGCCCACATTGGCATATTTCAGAGTCCCTTGGGTCACTGAATGGAATCTCCATTCCCTTTACAGCTTATTCAAGCTGTGCTTTCACTTCTGAATTGATCTTCTCAGAGTTCCTATGGGAAGAAGCATCTGGGCTTGCCAGTGGTAACCCCTAGCTCTAGTCTTTGCATCCAGTCCCAGTTATCTTCCATAAAAACACAAGTGTTATTGATGGAGCACAGAAAACAGAAAGACATGCTTCCAATGAAAGGTGATTAAAAAATGCCATGGTAACTCAGCAGGGCACTGCAAAATGCATCCTTCATTAGATCCCAGGACACTCTGACAAAGTTTTCCTTTTTAGCTAAGCAGTATGGTTGATCTGTCTAGTTCCTAAGAAACCAGATATTATCTGTTGCTTACTTCACCCAGCCCCTGTCTGCAACCTCTCTTTCCTGGATTTTCATTTCATCCATTGTACCCCCAACCTACTTGTGCCCAACCATTACTGCAGAATTTTTCCCTGTTAAGGCAACAAATGGGATGTAGTATCCTCACAGGGTCCATGAACTGACACGAATAGAGTTTTGTAAGAGCTGTGCAATTGGCATCTTCCCTCCAGCGACATAAATGACACCTGTGTCACAACTGATCACCACCAGAGCAGAGAGCAAAGTTACCCAGATCTCGCTTGCCCTGTCTCTTACAGCTGATACGGGGCGGGGAAGACACAGATGGTGTAGACTTGATGCTTCTTTTTTTTTTTAATATGAAGGACCAGATGAGTGTGGAAGCATTAGAGTGAAATTGGTATAGTGTGAATAATCCTCTACATGGTGAAAGTTTTCTTGTAGTGTATTTTAAAGAGATACGCATATCAGACAAAGCTCTTTCTGAGTTATGCAACCAATAAGCCTGTGAGAAACATTCCTGTCAAAATCTTCCTGTTTGTTTGTTTTTAAGATCTATTAGGAATGTCATGTGTAGATCTGCACTGTTTCTGAAGTAAAGCACTCAAGTATCCTGCATACATCATGTGTAGGTTGTTGGGTTTTTTATGAAAATGGCCCAAAGGCTGGAATTCAGACTCAGGCTTATGCTCATCTCTTCATTAACTGCTTGAATTGCACTGTCATTGTTACTAATAGACAATAATACTCAAAATGACACTATTCCAAAACTCCAAACAACTCTGCATTCTGCAATTGTTAGCTTTAAATAACAATGCTTTGCTTCATCATAGCTGTCCAGCATGGCAATAGGGGTATCACTGTTGATATTATAGTAATGAGAGTGGGTTATGAAATAGTAGGCAACCAATATCTGAGATTGTCCATTTATCAGCTTTAAAAACCAATTTGTGGTGAGATAATCAGATAGCACTTCTCTGTTCTGACCAGCTAAGGAAGTCAGATTGGGGGATAATGCACAAAAGAAGCATTTTGAAAAAAAGACTTAAAATCAAATGCATTTGAAAAAGCTGCCAAGAAGAAACTCACGTTAATTACCTTTCATCTAGAAAGTTTAGAGCAAGCTCTAAGTTGACCTCTAGGTCAGTCATTTTGCAATAATACAAATGCCTTACTTAAGGAATATTTTAATATTGCAAGATGGGAAAATATCTAGAAATTTTTACTGTAAGCGTATTTCTACAGCTACATTATTGAAGAGCTAGAAACTCAAAACACATTAATCTCAAGAATCAAAATTAGATCTAAAGAAGGTTTCTACAGAAGTCTTCAGAATAGAACAGCAGAAAATTTGCCTGCTTCACTGCTGCGGCCACATGGAGCTACTCTAACTAGCTAAGCTGTCTTACCTCAAGCAATTTAATCAGTCCTTACGATCATTATCAAATGCAATGCTTTCAATGTGGGTGTAAAAGGAGGCTCTCTGAGGTGCCTCCCTAGCTGACTTGAGGCCCCTTGACACACCCAGTTAGCACCAACAGGTCCCCCAGTCCAAGCCCCAGCCTCTCTGGCTAGGTCTACACTACAGACCTACATCAGTATAATTATGTCACTCAGGGTGTGAAAAATCCACACTCCTGATCAACATAGTCATACCAACCCAAACCCCCATGTAGACAGCTATGCTAATGGGAGAAGCTCTCCCGTCCGAGTGTCCTCACTTACGTGCTATAGCAACACCGCTGCAGGATTTTAAGTGTAACTGCTCTTGATCTTTGCAGTGGGCCCCACCCTTGCAGGCCTACTTACTTTATTTACAGGTGGGAGTTCAGACTCAACACAAAACATGCCCCTCTCCAGGTGAACACCCTTACTTCAGGGGTGCCTGGGATCACCTTTACTGGAGTCCTTACAGCCAGGTAGCCAAGCCAGTCTCTCCCTACCAGACTTACCCCTTGGATTTGCTGGACTCCTCACAGAACTGAGAAGTCTCTGGCATGGGGAGTTCCTCCTGCTGCTTCAGGAACCATTCCCTTCTCAGAGCTTAACCCTTGAAAACTGCAACGTCCTCCTTTTAAAGCTCTCCTCCCTACCATGCGTGACTCTCAGGCCAGAGGGCAGGGCTACCTTAGTACAGAGAGAATCCCCACCCCTGTCCCTATCGGTGTGGGGTTTATACATCCTGTCACAGGGGCAACACAGCAGCAAAGATCCTGCGCTGACAAGCAATTGCCTCTGGGATGATGAGGCATACATTTAATAAGTATAAGAGAGAGGTTATGGCTGGGACTAAAAATTTATGTCTTAAGTGTCTCAGGTGAGTGCTTTGTCCATTTAGCTAAACTAGCAGAAACTCTTTTAATACCTGACCCAGAGTCCTTTAAATTGCATTTATAAAGAGAAATACCTAAAATGCTATTCTGTCCCATTTCAGACATTAGAACATTAGAAAGGGGCTCTGAAATTAGGTATCCCCAAAATGGCACTAACCCTGAGTTAAATGTGTGTTGGATGTTCAAAGCTAAGTGTGTGTTATACAACATTTTGGCACCTGAGGCGGGGAGCTCAAATGACGCCCCCATGCCCCCTCTCCTGAGCCAAAACTTTGAAAGGTCTCAATTCTGCCTTCTTTCTGTTTTACTCCTCTCATGGTACTGCTCTGCTACCTACCCCAATAAAGGAGAACTAACAACTTAAAATGCCTTGTTCAAAAATTTTAAGTAATACTTACATTTGATGTTCAGGCATTTGAAAGTTAACTTTTCTTGTCTGCATAGTAAACACTGGCATTTTTATCTGTTTGAATAATCAAAGTGGTGCTTTCTGTGTCTTCTTGGTTGCAAAGATTTGAACTGCTTCCTAAAGGTCCACAGTCTGGGCCAGCTCATGCTCTGTTGAGATGGTTGCAAGGCCAACCAGCCTCTCCTGTATCCTCTCCTGTGGATCTGGATATAGATACACACAGAGCAACCAGTAACCAGGTTATCATTTTCACAATATTTTTACAGCATATATGAAGAAAGCTGTGACACGAGTGAAATATGACCCAGAAAAATTTGAAAAATTTACAACCTGCCATTTCTGAAAATACAACTATAAGTCATCACCATAAGTCTATCTAGGTTTGACACAGAAGTTTACTCACTGAGCTATATACCTTACATTGGAAAATGTAATATCGAAAACACAACAAATGTTTGTACTTCTGCTGTGCCATCTACCTAATCAGCAACCAGATCATCCTGTTTCACAGTTCTTTGACTTAATGTACTGTAGTAATATCATCACTGTGCTAATTGATGGGGGCTCTTTCAAAGTCCACTATGATGCTATGGGGATGTATAATTTACTGGCTATGGCTAAATGTAAGATGCATTCTGCATTTTTCTGTAGGCCTGGCCTCTTTTCTGAATATGGATTTGAATTATAATGCCAGATTGTAACTCCTGTGACCCTTGGGGAATTTTGGATCCAGATTTGAATTTAGCATCTGTGTTTAACTCTTTAAAGGGCTGAATCAAAATCCTAAATCTGAACACCTCCTAATGTTAGGCTAGATCAAACTATATACAAACTGTGTGACTCCAGACAAATTGTGTTTTTGGGGAGGAATAAATAACCCTTCTTCAGGACCTGAGTGCAACAATATTAAGCCATTATGTGGTATGAACAAGTAGAGCTGGCCGAGCAGATTTTTCAATTCATTTGCAATTTTGATGAGTCAAATAACACTGCATTTTGGGTTGAACTAAATCTTTTGTTTAAAAAAACCCAAATATTTTGATCATTTTAAAACCCTTGATTTTTTAAAAATTAAATGAAAGGAAACTTTGAAGTGAAGTAATTTCAAACAGAAACATCAAACTATCTTGTCTGGAACATGTTGAAATGAAACTGATTTTTTTGGGCTTTTTCCAAAACAGACAGTTAGATGAAATCAGCATGATTTAGTCTTGCTGAATCTGAACAGCTTGCCCCCCCAAAAAAGTTGATCAAAAATGTCACCTAGCTCTATGAATGAGCCAAGCATCTTGCACCATAAATTCCCCGTGTCCCTTTGGTAATACTTCTATTCCCTGCCCACTGGAAAAAATGAAAGCCTTTCCTAAACCTGTGGCTTCCACATAATTCTCTGCTGTGCAGCCAGCCAAACCACTCACATTTGGTCTCAAATGTACATTCGTATCCAGACAGTTTAATTGACCTTACATTTTAATGGCATATAAACAACTCGGGAACACAGTGACAGAGTCTGCTCTCATTTGCACCACTGTAATCCCAGAGTAACTCTACTGTGTCAGTTTGAAAAAGAAATTGAATATTTCATGTTTATAATTAACCTGAAACATAGCTTACAAATCGAAAGAGAGAAACTCAGGACATGCTTTAACATTTACACCCTGTAATTTGGTTAGGGTTGTGCTGTTGAAGATATGAAAGTAATCTGTGCTTAATATCAGCAGAATAGTAACAGTAGAACAACAGTCATTACCAAGCTTGAAGTGAATTAGTAGTGAAACTATTGTGGAAGAAGCAATATTATTGTTTACAAGATTGTGTAAATGATTGGCTCTTGATATTAAAGTGACCTATGATATGAAAGAGCTCTTTACAAAAACTTTCATTTTCTTACACAACATTAAAAAGGGGAGAGCCAGCACAGTACCCAACGTCACTATAGAAAAACTGACTCAAACCAGTAGTGGGGCGATAAACATACACACAATCCCAAGAAGCTTCACCATAAATGTGTTACATAGTGGATGCAGGTTGCAGCTGGTGTGGGGTGGATAATGTCCTTGTTTTTCCTTAGGGTTTGGCCAACATCTTCATACTTGGGTCCCTAAAGTTAGGTTCCTAAATTTAAACTTAGGCACTGTAATAAGAGTGGCCTGATTTTTCAGAGGTGCCGATCATCACCTTCACCTTTCATTGCTATCAAAGGGAATTGATCTTTTGGAGGAAATGAGGAATGGAAGGGATTAAGGGATATGTGCATGTGCATATGCGCACACATAGCAAATCTCCACCATAATTTTATTAAAGATGGTCTTAAACCACAAATTTCAGAGTTAGAGCCACATCAAGATTAATCCCAAAGTTTAGGCTGTTTGGGCTCGAAGTATGAGAGCAGCAAAATTTGGATCTGATTTCAAGCTCAAATTTCAAATACTCCTAAGGTTTATGGATATAGGGATCTAAGGGTTTGGTTTGGACACATCTCAACATAGTGTAAAAAGTATAATGGTGATTAAAAATCTCTGTTAAGATAGCTGTGTAAGAAAAAATGCCTTGATGAATAGGGTTAAATTGGATTTTCCAAAATATCAGTAACAATTTGTGCATATTATTCTTTATCTGCAATATTTTTTAAAAAAAAGTTTTGATCTTAAAAACAAGAAAACTTGGTCATCCTAACGTTGTTTTTCTCTGAAACTCAGAAATTTTGGATTGAAGATAAATATTTCACTCAGGATGAAATCCTGCCCTATTGAAATCAATGAAAGTGCTCTTATTGACTTTGGTAGGGCCAGGATTTCACCTCTTTTCCCTTTCCCCCAATTTGAAATCCTGTGGGCTAAATTTAGCCGAAAGCATGAACATGCATATAATGTTTTTTTAAAAAATCCTGAAAATTGGTCTGTATAATGGAAGCACATCGACAGCAGCAGTTATTAGGATTAGTTGTTATAAGAACTAAGACTTCAATAGGAAAGTTCTAGCAATTTAAAAAGTATCTGTTGTATGAATCTAATTCATACAAATGATAAGACAGTGTGGTGAGTTCAGCCTGATCAAATGAAGTAAACCATTTTTATCATCTTTCTGCACAAGGGTTTGTCATAATATCCAGAAATACTATAGATAAATCATAGAGAGCAGGGCTGGCAGTCAATATAAATCCCGCCAATACTGGGAAAGCCACTATACAAAAGAGACAAAAAGGAATAAAAAAATACATTGTGCTAAGTGTTAAAAGAACTGAACAGCTGGCAAAAGGCTAAAAACATCTGTTTGGCCTGCAAATGATTGTCGATCTGGCAGGCATGGATCCAGGCCAAGAGCACTGACAAAGGTAGCACACAACTAGAGCCGTTTGATTAATTCAATGCAGCCAAAAATGGGTGGAGAATGACATTAAATATATATTTCTTGGAATTTTGTATGTGCATGGGACCTGTCTTGTTCATTGCTAGATGAGATAAAGTTAAATTGTTGGCAAGTAAAGTAATATGCACCAAGAATGAGTTCATTAATCCGGCTTAGTTGTTAAAATCAGTGGGAGGTAGCATTAGGAAGAGGAAGACCTTTAAGTTTCTGGGATGTATCTTCTGAGGAAAATAGAACCATGTAGTAACATGCTATAGCCTCAATCCTTCAAACTATGGGGCCGTGAAGGTTAAGAGTTAAGGATGTCCATCTACGTGTGTAGGACAGGGGTGTATATTTGGTAATCTGGCAGAAGAATACATTTAGAAAACTGTACAAGCAAAGCCCAGACATGAGATGTATTTTATTTATATTTTTAAAAAGTAGGAGTCTCCACCTTGTTAACAGTTCAAGATATTGGATTTTATTTAACATAACAATTTACAATTACCATTCCCCAGAGGACTAGTTACCAGGTTTATGGATCTCATGATGTACAGCAGAGTTGCAATAGCAAACCATGCACACATTTCATATAGCATGATCACATTCTCTAAACTGTAGGCGATAAAGAGTAAACCCCTATAGAATTCTGACTTGGCTTCATAATGATAAAGATGTCATGCTTCATTATAATTATGTTCCATTAGTGGAAATCCTGCTTCATCTTCCAGAGGTCTCCAGATACAGTGGAACCAGTGTTGTGTGGGCAGCCCACACAGGAGGTACACATTCCCTTTCGCATGCGGGCTCCTAGTATAATTTCGTGCACAGAGGATGGCTGTAGAGCAAGGGGGGCAAAGCTGATAGATTCATTGCTACAGAGATTAACAGACACTGCCACCCGTGGAACAGGACTGTGGGAACTATAGTAGTTTGAAGCAGTGGCATAGCCAGGACGGGACATTTGGGTAGGTCCCGACTTCAGCTGGGTGGGCAAGCTCCCGCTTCCGGACCCTGCTCCTAGGTGACCATGTGTCCCGATTTTTATAGGGACAGTCCCAATATTCAGAGCTTTTTGTTAAATAGGTGCCTATTACCCCCCTCACCCCCCCCCCACCTCCTGTCCTGATTTTTCACACTTACTATCTGGTTACCTGACCTGCTCCTCAGCTGGAGTGCTGGGCAGGCGGACAGAGCAGGGTGAGCCCCTGACCCCGCTCCCCAGCTGGAGTGCCGGGCGGAGTGGGGTAAGCCCCCGCACCCCGACCCCACTCCCTGGCAGGACCGCTGGGCGGGCGGAGTGGGGCTAGCTCTGGACCCCACTCCCTGTCTGGAGCGTGGGGTGGGTGGGCATAGCGGGGCAAGTGCTGGGGCCGGAGCAGAGTCAGGGCTAGGGGGTGGGCCTGGATGCTAAGTGGGTGGGCTCTGGCCCACCTGTGGCTATGCCCCAGCCCACCCGTGGCTATGCCCCTGGCTTCAAGACTACAGTAGGTGCCATGGAGTAGGTGGGATTCTAAAGTACAGATTCTATTGGATTCCTTTCTTTCCCACCCCTCATTGTCATGACCCAATGTCTCAACCCGGCTCTTCAGCTTGGGTGATCATCACGCTCCAACCCTCCACCACCAGGCTTATTGGCATCACCTAGAACTAAGACTCCTTGAAGTGCAGCTCAGATAGGAGACTCCACCCTTGGACTCTGCTTGGTTGAATCCCAGAGATCCTGATTGGCTCGTTCCCCCTACTTAAGCCAGAAGGAGGAACAGGAAGTTGTCTGTATAACTGGGTCTCACCCTGCTTTGGAATGTTCACCCAGTGCTACCTGCTCTTGTCTCCTGGTCCTGACCTCCTGGTTTCCTGACTCAGCCTGTTTCCCGATATCTTACTCTCAGTTTCTGGCCTTCTGATTCTGAACCCGGCCTGATGTGGGGTGCCAGCCCTATGCTAACCACTAGGCCTTGCCACCGATTTCCCAATCCTACCGTTCATAGAGAAACCCAGACCACTGCACCGCCACTCAGGCTGTCTTATAAGTCAATGATTTGTCCTTGAGGGATTAAGGCCCCAGTTCAGCAAAGCACTTTGAATCAGGACCTAAATAACAAGCACTGCGTATTCTATCAATATTCCCACAGTCACCCACAATAAACTGTATTATGATGTGTGTGTGTTTGGTTACTTGTTTAGGTTACTTGAAGAAGAGAAGTGGAAAGAAGAATGTAAGCTCTTTTGGACCATCTTGGCTGTGTTTTGTGCAGTACGGGTCCCAGTGGTGTGCTACTACAACATACCTAGTAAATAATAATGGCTTGCATGCCAAATGGTTTTAATTTCTTCTAAAAATATATGTCAAGTTGTCATACGTAAAGAAATATATATCTTATAGCTATGTGAGCCTATAGACAAAGTTGCATGTGTAAATATTCACAAAAAGAGAATTTCACCTATGTACTTGTGTTTGCACCAGACATCCTTGTGCACTCCTCCTTCAGTGACCAGGAACAACATTAGGTGACTTTCTTGACCAATTGTAGCCAGCTAGGACATTATGAATAATGAACACCACACTACCACAGAAAGCTCTTTGTGCGTAATCAGCCGAGTAAAATAGATAGAATTGAATAATAAATAAATAAATAAAGTGGTCATAACTTTTGGTCACTATTGACCAGGGCTTGATTGGAACTAATAGGTTAGCTGTGAAAGGATCTGAAGCTCATTGTTAGTCCCTGGAGCCATCCAATCTTCCTGCTGTCAGGATTTCACATAAGCAGCCCTTCCTTTCCCTCTCCCCATCCCCAACCAGCTGACAAGCTAATATAAATGGTATGAAACAGAAGGGTAATGGGGGGTGGAGAGACTGATTCAACGTAAACAAATTAGAGCTGTTGACAGTGTGGGTGATTTTGAGAAGTGCATTTCCATTAAATTCACAGATACAAATCCTGACAGATAACAAGCCACGGTAATTTATATAAACAAGGAAAGAGGATTAAAAATGAATGGATGTTAAAATCTGACAAGAATTGGGTTGTTAGTCCAGCACAAACCATTCTGGCTATATGGGTAGAGAATGTTAGAAAACACCTGCCATTATAAGGCCCTCTAAGATTCCCATATGAAAACATGTTCACAGCATGTCACCACTACCCAGTCCTAGAAATGTTTCCTTCTATTGAACATGTTAAATTGCTATGTACCCATACAATTATTCCCTATAATATCTGAAATACATAACAAAGACATTTGAGTCCCCATAGACTAGATTGTAAGGTCTTGAGGGAATTTGACAGCCTCTTGTTGCTCCTACAATAAAAATAATCTATAGTACAGTAGATATGTTCCACTGTTCCATTAACTCAGCAAGCAGAAATGGTGTAAAAAAACAAAATTAACCATCTTCTCTTGTCTCCCCTTCCCTGCAAAAACCAACAACATTCCTATATGACATTTCTTAGTCTTTCGGAGCAGAGCCTGCAACTCTTACTTGTGTAAATATAGACTGCGGGATCAGTTCTTCAGGCCAAGATTTCCAGAAGTGACTAATGAATTTGGGGGTCTCAATTTCTGAGGGTCTAACTGAAGTTGCCTTAAAAGGAACCTGATTTTTCAGCAAATGCTGAGCACCTCCCTTTGAAAATCAAACCCCTTTATGATGTCCCAGCTGGAACCATAAAAATGGAGGCATCCAAAATACCTGGTCACTTTGGAAATCTTGACTTGTTTTTGATAATGCTGTGTAAGGACACAATCCTGTTCTGTGCTGGAGGCAAAGGGAGTTGTGGGTGCTTAGGGACTGCATAGGCTTGAGCTAGTAGTGATTACGGGAAGTAGGCTGGTGCTTCATCACTTGGAAACTTTTTAATCATCCAGTGTTTCATACAACTCAAGTTGAATTTTAATGTTTGCATGCTGTAGGTTCAAAGGTGATCCACTGATAATAAATTCAAAATTACTCCCTGCCCCTGGGCATGTCACAAGGTGAATATCCATCTGTTTTATCAAAAATTCTAACTTTTCATTGAGACTGAAAGAAATGGACACATCTATTCAAAAATTCAAGTTCCTGTATTTCTTTTTAATGAATACTATTAATTATAAATTTCTAGCCATCTGGTGGTTGGGATGAGCAGTAGTGGGAACAAAAGGAAGACTTAAGAGGGATAACAAAGAATTCTTTGGGAAATAGTCTCTGGTACAGAAATTTTATTTGCCAAATGATTCATCTTGGTTTAACAATGGCACAGCAGTTTGTAGCCTGCAGTGGTTTTTATTAAAGAATGGATTCACTCTTCTTTCTGTATCCTATGCAATTGAAGAACATTTATTTAAAAAAAAAAAAGCCACAAGGAAAGCCAGATGGCTGAATATCAGCACCTGAAATGAAAACAAAATACTCAGCAAAGCATGTGTTAAATACACTTTTTAACTGCAGCGTGTCCTAGCCAGACTGCTTTCTGTATTGCTTTGCAATTTGACTTTTTATACTTGTTTTGCATGTAGTGATCAATCTAAAACAGAAATATGGCTAAGTAAATATTTATGGGTATTTGCTTTCAGCCCTCAAATCACAGATATGGAATTCAGATTCTGGTGAGGAGTCATGTTCTAGGATAGTGGAGGTCTTTGCAGATAAGGGAAGAAACAGGTTTGTTTTGTTGTTCTTGCAATCTGAAATTATACTTTTAAAGCTTTGGAGCTGGTCAATGAGTTTACAGGTAACGTTTGACAGTGTTAAAACACATTCTAATGATGGTTTTACTATTATTTATGTCTTTCATCATTAGTACAGAAAGTCTTTCATCTTCAACTGTATCTATGGCATCCTCGTTATCTGGTGTCCTGTTTTGAAAGACAAAGAACAATTCTGGAAAACACATGTACAGATAAGTGTATGATGCCATCAGCTGAAAAGCATAGTGACTATATATAAAAGCATCAATGTGTTTCTATAGAAACCCAGCCAAATCCTTCAGCAACTTACAAAACACCCAGCAGGGATCCAACACTTCTTATCTGACATATCCTGTTCTGGAGACTCCAGTATAGCCTAACTTCCTCTTTGGTGGAATAGCTTTTTCCATTTCATTTGCCCTTTAATTTTAGACCTGAAGAGTTTTGGAGGGATATTCATAGGTGATGTTTAACGGGGCATAACATAGATTCGTATACTCTGTTATACCCTCCTCAGAATTCCTTCAACTCCCTTATATTCACAGACTGATGAGTGAGTATAAGGGAATCTAAGCTGGTGTCACCTGCAGGCCAAAGTGCTGAAAGAAAGCATAGTAAGATGTACATTACAATAGGGTGGGGACTATTACAATTTATGCCTTGTTACACATGCCTTTCTTTTGGCCCTGCAGTGCATACCCTTATGACAACTTTGATGTGCAAGATGGAGTGGTAAATTACACCCTTGTAAGTTGCTGTGTGTCTGTCTGATTCTCTAGTAGGATGCACCTTATCTGGTCAATTACCTATGCACATGCATCTGTGGATGTGAAGAATTTAGGACAGAAAGGTGTTAACCAGGACTCAGATCTTACCTGTGGTTAACTGGATGTGCTGTAGGTTCCACACCTCAGAGTCCCCACACAGCAGACTCGTTCCCCCAACCACATCTATCAATGGAGAGAAAATTAAGGGAAGGATTAACTATAAATCAAACTGGTTTATTAAACAGTGACTCAAACAGGGAACAGTAACTTATTGGACCCCCAGCAAAACAATACACAAAGGGTATACAGGTACAGGTTGGCACAACAAACTGACATAAAGTCAAGGTCCCAAACCCATAAGGACAAAGGAGAATTTACTACAGCTAAGGTACAGAGGTACACAGTATACTACACCAGGTTCAGAGGAATGGACCAACGACAGAGGACATCACGGATGGAATACATCAGGACATCAAGGTGAGGACACAGGAGTTCAGGATACAGATAAGATAGGAATCAATCAGGAACTGATAGATGGAACTATGGAGTTTGGATCTTCTTCTTTGGTCTTCTGTAGATCCCTTGAAGTCTTGGCTAGGATATGTACTGCACTGCCACCAGGAAGGACAGCCTCTCCTCTCGGGTGCAGCAGTCTTTTATGCTTTCCTATTACTAGGCAGATCACAGACCATGTGATCCTTGCTCTTTCCTGCCTTAGAGAGAAAAACGCACCAACTGTCTCAAGAAGAAGCTTACCAACATGGTGGACAAACAACAACTCCTTACAAACAAAATGGCGAAGTGCCTAAACAAAATGGAATTTGCAGTTCTTTCTCTACAAAGGGACCTCCCCAGTCATGGAGTCCAGTCCCCTTTCTCAGGCAGCATCATTAAATACCATTCATAAAATAATCAAACATTGGCTGCCCCAGGATCAGGAGAACAGAAAGATAGGTCAGAGTTCCCCTCCCCCATTCAGACATTCAGCCTACAGTCTCTAACTTGAGTCTAGAAGGAGATTAGGTAGGCATAATATATACACTGATGGAGCTAGAATGGTGTATTATACCTTGGAAAGGTCCTACAGAATTTCCCTGGAGTGAATCCTGATTTATACTGGTATGAGAGGAGGATCAGGCTCTTTGTGACAGTCTGAGGGACAGTGACTCCCAGAATACATGTAGAGTCCCAGTTCTGACAGGCCTGGTTAGTAACTCTCAGTGCTCTACAATTAAAACAGAATATATAATAAAGTCAGGGCTTAGTAGAAAAATAATATTGATGTTGATATTAATGTTAAAATGCATGAATGGTTTGTTACAGATTTTTTTGTCAAACACAATATTTTATTAACTGAACTAAAACTGGGACTTTCAATCTTCTTTTGCAAAGTATTAGAATTTCACAAGAGGGTTAAAATTTTTACTTAAAACCCTTCCTGATCACTGCTTATTGGTAGTTTCAGATCGGTGTTATCAAACTAAGTTTTCATAATAGAGAAAATTATAGGCAGGCAGCAAATATGTAACAGCTGTTTCATGGTATTTATAGACTTTACAGCATTGTCTAAAGTAATTTGTTCTAAATTTTCAGGTCAGCTACAGCTAGCTCCATCTAACTCATGCATGTGAACATATAGGGTACGATTCGCCCCTGGCCTCAGTAGAGTTAGTCCTGATTTATGTGCCTGATTCAAAGTCCTTATAAATCAATGGAAAATCTCCTGCTCATTTCTGTGGGCTTTGGATCAGGCCCTCTAGGGGAGAGGATCTCCACTCCAGCTCCAACCCAAATGTCTACATTGCAATTGTATAGCACCACAGCCAGAGCTCCACAAGCCCGAGTGAGCTAATGCTGGCCAGGCACAGGTGTTTTATTGCAGTGTAGGCATACCCCGAAAGTCCTTTCTACAGTGTAGGCACACCTTTAAAGTCCTTGATTGAAAGAAAGCGGGGTGGGGAGGGAGGGAGATTTTCACGGACCACTTTTAAACCAACATGAATTTAAGGTTTGTATTTGTTCCCCAACACCTTAGATAAAGGTGACCAGAAACCTGGGGGAAGGCAAGAAGGAGCTCAGGGCACAGCCAGAGTTGACGGACCCTGATCCAGCTTGAGGGCCCCGAGCTGGAACCCAGTGGTGTGGACAAGGCTGGGTTCCCCTACCACCACCACCCTGGACAGCCATAAGAGCAGAGAGGGTTTTCAGACCCCTGGGCACCAATAGATTAACAGCCCCGCCAGGCCGAGTGAGTTCAGGTGCACATCATACCTGGCCAAGAGGGAGCACCATTGCACCGAAGCACCAATTTACACATACACTGAACTGGTCAGGCCAGCTGGTACTTACTGTCAGATATCAGTGAGCCCCTTGCATTGGGATGCTGGTAGGGTTCCCCTTACAAAACTGCAGGAGAGTTAGCCACTGGCTGACCCAGAGGCAGCAGGTCAGAGCCCTCTTTCCTGGACAGAGTGTCTGCCACCATATTTTCATTTTTAAAAGAATTTTGTTTCTATCCCTCAAGTATGTGGGGGAGAAAAGGTTTGAAAATGTGAACTGAGCATAAACCTCTCTGCTTAAGTCTTCAAACCATCTCCAGAAGCCATATAAAACCAAGGAGGAAATCACCTGGTTCCAAATCAAACTCCTGAGAACAGCAGATCCCTAGCCATGCTTCTGTCACTGCCAGGTGGGTGTAGGAGCCACCACCATCAATCTACCCTCTGATGTGGTTGTGGCTGTTGGGTGGCCCGCATGGCACTATCATAAATATAAAGGGAAGGGTAAACACCTTTAAAATCTCTCCTGGCCAGAGGAAAAACCCTTTCACCTGTAAAGGGTTAAGAAGCTAGGATAACCTCGCTAGCACCTGACCACAATGACCAATGGGGAGACAAGATACTTTCAAAGCTGGAGGGGGGGAGAAACAAAGGGTCTGGGTCTGTCTGTGTGATGCTTTTGCCGGGGACAGAACAGGAATGGAGTCTTAGAATTTAGTAAGTAATCTAGCTAGATATGCATTAGATTATGATTTCTTTAAATAGCTGAGAAAATAAGCTGTGCTGAATGGAATGGAATGGATATTCCTGTCTTTGTGTCTTTTTGTAACTTAAGGTTTTGCCTAGAGGGATTCTCTATGTTTTGAATCGAATTACCCTGTAAGGTATTTACCATCCTGATTTTACAGAGGTGATTCTTTTTACTTTTTCTTCTATTTAAATTCTTCTTGTAAGAAACTGAATGCTTTTTTCATTGTTCTTAAGATCCAAGGGTTTGGGTCTGTGGTCACCTAATTGGTGAGGATTTTTATCATACCTTCCCCAGGAAGCGGGGGTGCAAGGTTTTGGTGAGGACTTTGGGGGGAAAGATGATTCCAGACGACTCTTTCCCAATAATAAACCCAGTTAGACGTTTGGTGGTGGCAGCGAAAAGTCCAAGGGCAAAAAGTAAAATAGTTTGTACCTTGGGGAAGTTTTAACCTAAGCTGGTAAAAGTAAGCTTAGAAGGTTTTCATGCAGGTCCCCACATATGTACCCTAGCATTCAGAGTGGGGAAGGAACCTTGACAGGCATTATGCCCATAGTCCCAGATTTCCTTAGAACCTGACCCAGACTATCAGGATGAAGTAAGACACTCATCCTTGATACTCAGTAATAGATACTCATCCTTGCTTGTCACTAGACAAAATGCCAGTGCTCAAAATGTGAGTTTGAGGAGGGAGAGATTGGCATGAAATGTTTGTCATGTTTTCTTGATTTGCATGAAGGAATATTATTAATGCAATACCTTTATTAACCATCCTTTCTCTAAAAGTTTTTTCTAACTCAGCTAGTTATATTTTTTCCCTGCATGTTTGACTGATTCCCTTCTTGTTTTTTTTCTTTTTTCTTTTAGCCTATTGTTCTTGGGCTTCACCCAGTGGTTTACTTTTGTCATTTCATTAAGCACGTATTCAGTAGATTAACATCTTGACATACTTTCTAACCATCTACTATCAGAAGGTGATATTTAGTGCAACTGTCTGAGCTGAGACAAATTCAGAGTGGATGATTTCTGTAGCCATAGTATTAGCAGTGACCATGTTACTTCAGTAGTATAGTGAGATTGTGGGGCCATGATACTCACATCCCCTCCTTTGTTGGCTCTTTGGAGCAAGATCGTCATGGAGAGACCCCTGGTAGAACAATTCCTCCAAGACAGTGTGTCCTGGAAAAAAAAATGGCCAAAGGTAGGAATCAGATGAAGACACTCTCTTTTCCCAAATCACAGACCTCCTTTCCTCAGATCTGTTTCTCTTTACTCCTCCTTTGACAGTAGAGGCAAATTCATAGGAAATTGGAAGTAGCTAGCAGTGACCTTCTAGTTTCCCTCCAGTTTCTATTACTCAGGCCTGGTCTACATGGTGGGTGGGGGAGGTGGGATCGATCTAAGTTGCGCAACTTCAGCTACGTCAATAAGGTAGCTGAAGTCGATGTACTTAGATCTACTAACTGCTGTGTCTTCACTGCAGTAGGTTGACTGCTGATGATCCCCCATCGACTCTTCCTATGCTTCTCGCTCCGGTGGAGTACCGGAGTCGACGGGAGAACACTCGGCTGTCGATTTATCACGTCTTCACTAGATGCGATAAATCAACCCCCTCTGGATTGATCGCTCCGGAGGTAAGTGTAGACATGGCCTGGGTGTCAGCTGGGGATCCAGGTAAAGGAAACTTGAAAGATATTCAGGAGGAGACCAGAGATGGATGATAGAGTGGAGTCAGCATCCCAAACTGACCACACCACTCCTAAAGTGTGTGTGTGTGGGGTGGGGGGGGGTGGGGGCCGTGTAAGACATTGTCCAGGCTTGCCAGAGGAAGGCAGTTGTGCTTTATGGCGGGGGTGGGAGGCAGGAGACTAGGTCAGAAACTACCGCAAAAAGGTGGGTGGTGGTCAGCTTTGCAGCACTGACCCACCCCCTAGAAATGTAATGGGTGGAGGGCTTTAAAGGTGCAAGCCCTGGTCTTGGAAATCCCCTTCTTCTCACAGCAGGCAAGAAGGAAGCACCCAGCCCCCCTCCCCTTAAGGTGTGATTATCAGGTGGGGTTTGAACCTGCTGTGGGTTTGAAAGTGGTTTCTCTTATATAGAAGGTTTACAGTTTGGTTCAATGGCTCTCAGCACCCTCACTATATAAATTGTTCCAGCACCCCTGGCACTAGTTGCTCCTTTTTTAGTGGGGCTGGGAAGGAATTTTCCCCTCACTACCATATTGTCTTCGGTGGAGTGGGTTTTTTTTCTCCTTTCCCATGGTGGGTGTCAGGGAAGACTTTTTATGGTGAGCACAAAAGGTGGTAGGCTAGATGTTGCAACTTATTTTGTAAGCAGGGGGCTGGACATCCAGTGCAGGTACTGCATAAAATCAAAGACTATCAGGGTTGGAAGGGACCTCAGGAGGTCATCTAGTCCAACCCCCTGCTCAAAGCAGGGCCAATCCCCAATTTTTGCTCCAGATCCCTAAATGGCCCCCTCAAGGATGGAACTCACAACCCTGGGTTTAGCTGGCCAATGCTCAAACCACTGAGCTATCGCTCCCTCCTTGAGACCATTACTCCTTGTTCTGTCATCTGCTACCACTGAGAACAGTCTAGATCCATCCTCTTTGGAACCTCCTTTCAGGTAGTTGAAAGCAGCTATCAAATCCTCCCTCATTTTTGTCTTCCGCAGACTAACCAATCCCAGTTCCCTCAGCCTCTCCTCATAAGTCATGTGTTCCAATCCCCTAATCATTTTTGTTGCCCTCCGCTGGACGCTTTCCAATTTTTTCACATCCTTCTTGTAGTGTGGGGCCCAAAACTGGACACAATACTCCAGATGAGGCCTCATCAATGTCGAATAGAGGGGAATGATCACGTCCCTCGATCTGCTGGCAATGCCCCTACTTATACATCCCAAAATGCCATTGGCCTTCTTGGCACACTGTTGACTCCAGTGTCTCGTCCACTGTAACCCCTAGGTCCTTTTCTGCAGAACTGCTCCCTAGCTATTTGGTCCCTAGTCTGTAGCGGTGCATGGGATTCTTCCGTCCTAAGTGCAGGACTCTGCACTTGTCTCTGTTGAACCTCATCAGATTTCTTTTGGCCCAATCCTCCAATTTGTCTAGCTCCCTCTGTATCCTATCCCTACCCTCCAGAGTATCTACCTCTCCTCCCAGTTTAGTGTCCTCTGCAAACTTGCTGAGGGTGCAATCCACGCCATCCTCCAGATCATTAATGAAGATATTGAACAAAACCAGCCACAGGACCGACCCTTAGGGCACTGCCAACTAGATATGGAGCCATCGATCACTACCTGTTGAGCCCGATGATCTAGCCAGTTTTCTATTCACCTTACAGTCCATTCATCCAGCCCATACTTCTTTAAATAGCTGGCAAGAATACTGTGGGAGACCGTGTCAAAAGCTTTGCTAAAGTCAAGGAATAACACGTCCACTGCTTTCCCCTCACCCACAGAGCCAGTTATCTCGTCATAGAAGGCATAGGAAGGCATGACCAGATAAATGGCCTGGTAAAGGACTTATAATGGGCGTGCTGGTTAAAGGAATGGAATAGTAGGGGGTTTGGGGATCCTATGATTGGAATGGAAAGGAGACAACCTCCCCCCCCTTTCTTGTAGCCTACCTTAACCCTCCTACGAGGAGGGGTGGATAGTAAGGTCCTGGCAATGGATGTTTTGGAGGGACCTGGATGGAAAAAGAGGGGGAGCTGATGAAAGCCCCCCAGGTAGTTATGGAATAAATACTGTACACTTTTATCTGCCGGGTAGTCCCAGACATCTAATAATAAAGTTGCAGCCTGATTAAATCCATATCAAGTGTCTCCTGTCCTTCTTTCGATATAGCTGGACAACACATAGTTAACTGATACGAGAAGGGAATGTAATTGATCAAGTATGTAGCGGGGTATTGCCCTGGCTGTATTGCCCCAAAATTATACTCAGAGGTGAGTTGGATGCTCATATGATGGAAGTATTTTCCCCAGTACTTCTGTTAGCTTTCATGCATAGGGTGCCTAGGGCCTCCTAAGGTGTTGCTTTAGTTTTTGAAGGAGTTTGCTGTGGCAGGAGGTTTGCTTCGATTGCTGTGTATGGAAATTCTTAGTTTCATGGCTCTCTGAAATTATCATAATTGGTGCCTACGCTTTTCCTGCAGAGATCTCACTGCCATTTACAAAGGTGAGACGGCATCATTAACCACAGGTTTTGATCATGTGATGTTAAGAGCAAGATATGGTGGCCAAGATTTTCAAAAATGGATGCACAAAATGAGGCTCCTAAATTCATATTTGGGCAGCTACATTAGCAGCTCCCATTGAAGTCAACAGTATATTTGTGACTTGTACTGGTCATTCATAACTGGTCATTGTAACAAGTGTTAGAGGTACTTGTATGCAATTGATAGTTTTTGATATACATGATGTAACTATGGTATATAGTTAAGTCTTAGAAAATGTGCTCCCTCCTTGTAGACAGTGTGTACAGAAACATACATTTCTTTGAGTTCATGCAAGACAGTTGCTGACATGCTTGTGTTACTGGTGCAGCAAAGGGGTTAAAGAAGTCATAAAGGATGCTAACATCTTAGGTTACTGCTCAGAGAAAGTTAGTGGAAAATCTATATCAGGGAAAGGATTCCTGTACTCTTCCAAGTGGGTCAATGCTGTCATGATTTATATACTTTGATTAGTGCCAATCATGTGAGAAGAAAAGGAGTACTTGTGGCACCTTAGAGACTAACCAATTTATTTGAGCATGAGCTTTCGTGAGCTACAGCTCACTTCATCAGATGTATACCGTGGAAACTGCAGCAGACTTTATATATACACAGAGAATATGAAACAATACCTCCTCCCACCCCACTGTCCTGCTGGTAATAGCTTATCTAAAGTAATCGTCAGGTTAGGCCATTTCCAGCACAAATCCAGGTTTTCTCACCCTCCACCCCCTGTGTATATATAAAGTCTGCTGCAGTTTCCACGGTATACATCTGATGAAGTGAGCTGTAGCTCACGAAAGCTCATGCTCAAATAAATTGGTTAGTCTCTAAGGTGCCACAAGTACTCCTTTTCTTTTTGCGAATACAGACTAACACGGCTGTTACTCTGAAACCAATCATGTGAGATTGTCTCAAGAGTGCAGTGAGTTCTGCACATCAAATGTGAGAAACGTGTTCATAGTCTTTTACTCACTTACTCACTTACAACCTTTTGCAAACAACTGGTAGCTGGTATTGTCATATATCAGCCAGGAGAAGAGGATGAATGGTTCTTTCTAAGGCTGCTGTCAGTGTCGCTGCTTGAATTACCCATGGTTTCTGATAGGAAAAATGAATGTGTAAGAAATCTGTGACAATTATACAAGTGATATGTACGTGGGGAGCGGGGACAAGAATGCTGTTGCCAAAACTCTATCCCTTGAACTAAAGAAGAAGCTGGTGGTGTGGTGGCAGCAGAACCCTCATTCCCTGGGTGTACCAAACTCTAGAGGACAACATTGCTCTCTCATGTATACAGGGCCAGTGTATTTGGCAGAGTAGGGAGTGCTCAAAATATTTTTAAAATTGAGGCCATAGGTGCCAACTCTGTGGGTGCTCCGTGGCTCAAGCACCCATCAAAAAAAAAAAAATTAGGGGCTGCTCAGCACTGCAGGTCCAGATTAGTCTTTTGTGGGCCCCGGCGTCCAAACTGTGGTCCCGCTCTGCCTTCTGCTCAGCCCAGAGGCCCCGCCCCTGCTCAGCCTCTTCCCACCAAGGCCCCACCCTCACTCGGCCTCTTCCCACCGAGGCCCCACTTGTACAGGGGGAGGGTGCAGAGAGGAGCACCCCCTGGCAAAAACAAAAGTCAGCCCCTGTGATTGGGGCTAAGTCCTAACCCCCTTACTCCACTAAGATGACTCATGTGTAAACCTTTCAGCCAGTGCTCATTTTAATCTAGAATGGATGTGTGCTTTGAAATAAACTAATTTTCATAATTCGGGATTGTAGGGCTTGTAAGAGAAACCAAGCAGAGTCAGTGGACCTTTGGTATTGTGTGCCCGTTATGTTGCTCTTTGTAACCGTGACCTCGGTCAGGTGACGGGGACCAAGAAATAAAGTTCCGTTTGTTCTCAGCACTCCTAAGTGTCACACCCTTATCAAGGAGCCTTTGAGTTAAATCATTTAAAATTGTGTAGTAACAACATTTTGCTCTTTCAAAATTAAATACAAATCCCATAGTCTGTGTTTTGCATTATTGTCTCTTCTTTAATCCCTTGCAGATATTTGTAATTAAACTAGTAAAATATCTGACATCAGGAATGTTAAACTATCTCAGCAATGAAGTGGAATGAAACAGATGAATAATGAGAAGCAACAGATAAGAAGTAATAATGCCCCTTTCATTCTGGAGTTGATGTATGCTCACAAAAAGTTCAAGTTGCCTTTACTATTTCATATCTTCTCTCTGAATCATTGCCATGATTAAAAAGAAAAGCCCCACAAAAAGAACATTGGTTCTTAGATTTCTGTTTAAATTATGGAAAGTTTAAACTTCAAGGCCTGCTTTGCTGAAGATTAGGGAGTACTTGTGTGTGTTCTGTGGAATTAAATTTAGAAAAAAAAAGTGCATGGATAATAGACGAAAAAGAGAACTTTATGTATCTTTCTTGGAATTGTTCATTTTGAGGAGTGAATCTACGTAGCTGGAACAATATCAGAGACTGTTTCTTTTTTCATTTATTCAAGTGCTGGCATCAGATGCCATTTGGCTGATGGATAGGGGTTGGGGTGTGTGAGTATGTGTGTGTGGTAAATGTAGAAACTATGATTGTTGAACAAAGAACATCGAAGAGGAGGTTTAGAGGGGTTTCCAAGATAGTTTCCTTGGGCTGCATGCTTCTCTACATGAGAAACACTTGTTGGATCTATAAGTCTTTGTGAACCAGATTCCCCTCTCACACCAATTTTACAATATTAGTCCACTGACTTCAGTGAAGTTACTCTTAATTTATCCTAGTGTGAGACGTCACTCAAATGCTATATTATTTAGCATTGCTGGCCCCTATAAGATCTCCCCAAATTCTGCCCCCCCTTTAGTGGGGCAAACATTACTGCCCTATGTCCAAGGCACTTGTCACTGTTGGGCATGTTGGGGAGGCTTCAGGATTTACCCCCTAGGTATATGAGAACTGACTTTGATATTAATATTGTAATATTTATTTAGCATTGTTCTTAATTAACTGGAAGCAGGGATAACCAGCCCATTATATAGCTTTGCACTGGATGCTAAAGTGGGAGGTTTTGCAAGCACCAGTGAGACACAGGATCAATGCAAATGGACCTTCAGGAAGAAATAAAAACACTGGGCTTCTCAACATCCGAAAGATGTCAACAAATGGGGGATTTCAGAAAAGTACAGCCTGAGTGACTGCAGAGAAGGTAAGATTATAGAGACTAAAGGTGAGTAGCTTGGCTAGACAATAGCTGAGGTTGTGTGGAGGGGAGTATTTCAGTAAACTAAACTAAAAGTACTTCAGATATTTGATAGGCATAAACACCAAGGAAGTGAGAAATTATGTAGAGTGTTGCAGGGAGTTATAACCTGGAGTGATGGGATAAAACCAAGCTTAGGAAAATGTAGGTGTAACTGTTGTCTTTTCAATCCTCAGTGCAATGAAAGCAAAACCTTTTTGAACATTGTCACAAAATGGAATTGTCAAAACATCAATTTTTTAAATCAAAAAGTTCAGGTTTTCAATTTCTCTCTGCCTCTCTCTCTCTCATCACTTCTGACCAGAGAGCTCTGGGGGGAAAAATCCTCCCCAACTAAAAACTTCATCAAAACTGATATGGCTCAGCAAAACGTTTTGGCTTTAGTGGAATTTCATTTCACTGAAAACATCCAGCTAACTCTAATTATACCCTTTCCCTTGCTTTGTCTACTTTGGTCTGCTTTGGTCTTTCAGGAAGAGAACGTGTCTCCCTCTCAGCTAGCACATTTTGGAGATGACTGTAATCTAAATAATAAACAGGAATAAGCATAATTTTCTTTTCTAGGCCTGTGATACTCATTTTGGGTCTTCAGATTGATTAAATCTGTGAACAGTTTAGAATACTAAATTTAAGGTTGCTTGAAGATATGATTGTATCTGTGCTACTGTGTGACTTTTGCCAATTAATCCAGAGTCATTAGTATTATCTTGGATAAATAACTGAATGTCAATGGTTTATGAAGCAGCAGGTTAGAAACAGGATACTGCATTTACCATTGACTGTGCACTGTGATAGCCAAAATACTCATTTCTTTTCTTCTTCTGTATCACCTGGTTTACATGTTGGAAATAATTATTAAAAGCAGAATCCTACAAACAAAACAAAAAGGTAACTGATGTTTGATATACAAACTCAAGGCAAGCAAGAAGCACATTATTATAGGCTGGTCTATTGCTCCTCTTTCCCCTACATCCTCTTAGAACAACAGAAGTCAACTGAATTATTATGTTTGTAAGCAGTTTAAATGCACAGTTATTGCAGCGGTGTATGCACACAGTCATCATGTGCATGCTTGCTAGTGGAGTTCAGTTGCTTAGACTCTTCTAGGCAGGGGTTTTGTCTTCATGTGTCTCTAAATGCCATTCACACCAGTGATGCTATATAATTTATAATGATAAATAATTATGGACAATTCTACTTGAGCAGCAAATACTGAGCCTTGGCCTTGTGGACCTTAATCTGTTAAAGTTACTAAAGGGTGGACAACGACCACGGGTGCCATTGCTGGATCTTCTGTGCCCCACTAGTAGGTCATTTTATCCCCTGTGCTAGATGCTTGACCATTCACCTGCTTGAATCAGCAATGGGTCCAGCAAGAGCTACATGGTTTTTTCACATTGTTGGTTCTATAGACAGGCACGGTTTGGAATTACATAAATGAAAGCAGTTGACATGTTGAGAATTTACTTTTTTTTTTTAAAAGAAAAGGTTACATGGATAGCAATACTAGTTGAATAATGTAGTTTCTTTCAGGCCTGGAATGGGGTATGTGAAATCCTTAACTGCTTCAGGTATATTCTATTGGTTAACTCTTTTTGACCTGAGTAGTTGGCCAAAATTCAGAGTCTTGCCGTTTTTCAGTTAGAAGGAGAAGTTGATGCTGGAACCAGATATTTCTCTGATGCAATCATGTTTATTTTCAAAGCATGACAAAGTCCTATTTCTCTAAACACAGCAAGAATCAAACAGCAGGAGACCATTTCTTTGCTGACAGGTCCAAACCCCTTTCTAGCCAGCACTCAGTCCCAAAAGCTCTCTTAGCTTTTTCTCAGGACCATGTTCCCAGTGCTTTTTCTGGCTCTCTGGTGCTTCCTTATTGCCTTCTCTCTCTTTTTCTCTGATTTTCATTCCTCTATCTCAGTCACAAAAACCTTCATAAAATAATACCCTGAGAAATCCCCCTGCCTACATGTGCCTTGCATGTGCCTACGTTTTGGGTGGCAGCTGCTTTTGCTTCAGCTATCTGATTCCATAAAGGAGCTTAACTGCTTCTTATGTTTATCCCAAATGAAGGGCAGCTGTTACACCCACTGGTTTCAACAAGGTTTAACCCACCCCATAACACCAGTTCACAGGATTCTGGACTGGAGTGCCTGTACTTTCACTCTGTCACCATTATACATTTCCTGTAAGAAGTTTTGGGGATTTTTTTGGTTTGTTTTTACTATGCATTCAGTTTTCCTATTTAAGGCATACACCTGCTTGTTATAGCTTCATGATAAAGAAAAGCTTGTCAGTGTTAGAAAGCAGGTACAACACAAATGGTAAACTAGAAAATTAGGCTCAGCATATTTGGTGTCATGTAATCATACAAAGCCCCCAATCTTGCAAAACCCTGTGTATGTTCTGAACTTTATGAAAGGGAGTAGTCCTATTGAATTCAATGGAACTACTCCTAGGGTTCAAAGTTAAGCACATCTATGCAGGATCAGAACCTCTGTTTTCTGCTTCTAAAGTTTGTGGATTCTGTGCACAAAAACTGGGCATCAAACTACACCTTAGTTCTTTTAATTGATAATTCAATATGCATAATGTACATAAAATGTGTTGGGATTTTCAGTTTATCCAAACACATCTGGTAAAAAACTCTAGCCTCCCCAAAAGTCAATCATTCTTTATTCAACACATTACAACTCTTTTAAACCAGTGAGCATCTTACAGCTTTTTGTTGCTGAGTGGTAGTCCATTTACATGGCCCAGATTTAATTAGTTCACATCAAAGCTACATAGCCTCCGAGTGAGAATAAAGTTGACAGACGAATAAGTTCAACAATTAGGTGGAAGTTAAATACTCAGAATGTTGCCAATGCATTTTTACAAGCACTAGTCAATACCACTGTGAACATATTGAGAAATATAATGGTGAAACCAAGAGTTAAATTATAGATTAGGCTTTAGCTCATATGGCTTTTTTCCTGTCTGTATAACCAGTGCTTTTTGTTTTTCTTTTCCCTAGTTCTCCATAAAATGTTTAAATATGTCTTTAATGTTTCAAGGACTGACAAATGCAATATACATGAACATGTTAAATTTGTAATGAATTTGACATGCAAAAGTCTGCATTACAATAATGAGGAGAGTGTGGCTTAACCATAAAGATGTCAGGGGATTCTGAGCTATTAAGGCTGAACCCTTGTCCTTAATTGACCCTGCAGTGTCTAGGAATTATAGCACATAGCACAAAACATAACCCACTGTCCCAAATCTCCTGAAAAGACAATCCTATCATGTAAAACATGTTGGTTGAAAGGAGTCAGTTATGGACAAAGCTTCAAACTGCAACTTTCACCATATTAGTTTGAGACAGACCTCCACAATTATTTAGGGATTTTTGTTTTGTTTTGTTTTTTGTAGATGAAATAACTGTACTAATGTTGAGAGAGAAAAACATCTTGCAAAATCACTCAGTATATTTTAATGTACATTAGCAGATGTGTACGTACTTAGAATGTAATGGCTCAAAGTAATGTGTATCCATATTTTACCTCATTTGAACCATGTATGTGGTGCCATGTAAATCCACGGATAAGTTTTCAAGGTGATTAGCCAGGATTTAGCTCTGTGTGGGTGCAGGGGGAAAAGGTCTAATGGAAATGTTAACAGACCATTAACTAGAGTATCGCTAATGGGTGGTATAATAGATAGGGACATTTTTAATTGTAAAGAGGTTAATTGGTATTCCACATTTGCATTCTTTAATTCCTTCATGGGGGCATTTTCAGCACATCCATTGATAGGAGTAGCTATTATACCAAGACAGTACAAAGGATCACAATATTTTAATGAAATGGGGGGGAGGGGGCTGCAGGAATATGTTAAACTGTCATTGTCCAATTATTAGTTGTCTGTGGTCATGGAGATCTGACTTTCTTAATTGTTTATCTAGAGACTGACCAGGAAATGAATGTTTCCTTGGTGGTTTCCATAGTAATCAGAAGAATGTAAACTATTCACAAAAAAAGTGAAATGTGAGTTTTTTACATTTTACTCTGAACTTGAAAATGGCTCCATTTTGCCATTTTATAGTGAAAAATAGCCTTTTCTCATGTGGGAAAGGACAAGTTTAAAGAACGAGAGGGGCTATTACGTTTGTACAAATTTCTATGCAAAATCAGATAGTTTCTTATTTTACATAATAGCAAAATTTGATGGATGCAAAATCTTTTAATTTGCTGCCTCACTGCACCAAGTAGACCATCCTCCACTGCCTCTTCAAATCCACTGCTTAGACCACTCCTTTCTCTCCAAATCCAGCTCCCTGGACTCCTAACATCCTTCCCCCATCAAAAAATATAGGAGCAAAAATAAATGATGCTAATTGTAATGCCTTGTGTGTCTTCCTGTCTTGAAAGCGTTCTCTTTGTCTCTTATCTCCCACTTTCCTCCTTTTCTTTCAGCTCCATTCCATTCTCCTTATGTTTCTTCTTGTGGGTTTCCGGACTTTTTTTCTCTAATCCCCAATGTGTTTTGTATTCTCTTTTCTCAGGTGTCTCCCATCTTTTCCTTCTTTTGTTTCTCATCTCTTTCCTCCCTGTCTTGCTCTGATCCATTTCCTTTTGGGTTATTTCTACTAACTAAAAATTCCATGATGTTTAAAGAAATTTGCCTACAAGTCTCATTGGTGTCTCTGGGATGTCCACAGCTGACCCTATAATATGGTCCTAAGTATAAAACTGGTATAGAGTTCCAAAGAGATCACAAAACTGAGGTGCTCCAGCAAAAGTGTGACTGGATGCTAGGCATGGGATCAAGTAAAATTAAGTATTGTCCCTTGTCCTCTATAATAAATGAAAGTGATTCTCAAGTACCTAGTGCTCTTCCCCTTTTATTCTCAAGGGTTCAGGGAGAATGTGTGTCTGAGAGGACATAAGCTTAAATGAGATGACTCACAGCATGCAAATCAGGTGCTTAGTTATGTGCTTCTCTCTTTGGCTTCAGGCCTGCTACTAGGACAAAGTAACTTGATGACTGCTCGTCACAGTTTCCGTTGTGCTCATACATGAAACCCTCAATGCCTGTGCTCTACACTCAGCATCAATGAACCTTCCTTTGCCATGTTAACCACTGTTTCGCGAAGTGTAGCATTTCCCTCTGGCAGGGAGAGCATAAAGGACTAGCTGGTGCGTGAGGGGTGTGTGGACCATCTTCTAAATTGTTCTCTAGTTTTTCAGCTTTCATTTTTAAATGAAAGCAAGTCTTTCACTGTTATGGTTGTGAAGAAAGCCCTGAAAATGTGAAGTGAGGTTAACTGATTCTGAGCTGTCTGCCTGAGTTTGCAGAAAGCCTGAAACAATAGCTCCAAGATTTGAACTTTTCTATTCATTTCAATGGAGTCTAACTTCCAATTATGATTATTTAATTGTCAGCATGGTTAACCATGCCATTTCTCATCAGTCTGGAAGAGAGGAGAGGCCATACCTGAGAGGCAAGGACATATATTATGAAGATTTACACAAGCACATAACTAAGATGGGTAGTCCTTTAACAACACATGGCGAGGTTGCAGCTGAGATTCAACTAGTTTAATTTTCCAGGAGTGGGGTTCAGCTTTCAAGAGCTTGGATAGCACCAACATAAACAGGTTTGTAGCAACAAATATTTTATACTAATTTTATTGTATACTTCTGAAAACCAATATTATGCTCTAGCTTTTTTAAAAGGTAAGGTAAATTAGATTGAACAAAGTCTAATAAATAGCCTCTGTTTTAATTTCATTATAAAGCTAAATGCCTATTAAAAATAAATGAAAAGTGGAGTTTAGCCAGAAGCAACAATTTCCTTTTAAATATCTTTAAAATGTAGCAAAATTGATCAATTATTTACTTAGTCAATGCATCTCTTATTTTTGTCTGTGTCTAGAGAACATTAGTACAAGATGCTGTCTCTTCCTTGAGCTCTTTCATTCCTTTATAATCCTACCATGTTTGTGTTTATCTAGCAGCCTGATACTTTGAGGTATTGAGCAACCACAAATCCCATTGAAGTCGCAATGGATGCTGGATACTGTACAAAAACTCTAGCTAGACAGGACTTAGTTTTCTACAGAGCTGCACAAAATATTTGTAGATTGTATTAAGATCATAAGATTTCAAGTTTGAATACTTTTTTTATGAAGGCATATTCAGGGGTCAAACAGGAAAAAAGAAAGTGGTATTCTTCTAAACTCCAGCCACAAATCCATCTCCACCAATGTGAGACAACACAATGGGATTTCATTCACAGTAGACAATGCAGGTGTTCAAAATATGATTGTGTGATCTGTTGGGTTTCTCAGATTTGCTTTTCCCTCTGGGGTTCAGAATATGGCTATTTCTCCCTGGGGCTTGGGTGCCTCTGAGCACTCTGGATGATTGGCTCTCCTTTGAGACTCTGGCTATGCGTACACTCTGGAGCCTGTGTTGGTATAGCATGCTGGTACAGCCCCCTAGAGTAGAAGCCACTAACGCAGACAAGAAGTTTTTCTGCCACCTCTCCCAATGACATTAGCTATACTGACAGAAACACTGTTCTGATGGCATAGCTGCATCTACACTAGGGTTTTTGTCAGAATAACTATGTAAGCCAGGGATGTATGTTTTGTTTTGTCCTGTCCTCCCCCGCCCCCCACTCCTAGCTATGCTAGAGTAAGTTTTAAGTGTAGCGAAAGTCTCAGTTGTTCACCTTGGCTCCCCTCCTTCTCTGTGGTTCAGTAGCGGCATGTTACAGACTGAGGAAAATAGACAAGGTTGTCCTCTCATGAGCACCAATGAATCTGTGGTGCCGAAAGAGATTGTGCAGATTTTCATAATATGATCACACACCTCTCCTTCCTTACATGCTTTGGTCATCAGGGAAATGGTTAACAGTGTTGACAATTAAATTACCATCTTTTATTCACATTAATAACTAACAGAGAGGAATGTGGTAGATCATACTTCTCAGAGCTATTGTTCCGGGCTCTCTGAAAACTCAGGCAGGCTTGACATTTTCAAGGCTTTATTTGCAACCATAAGCGCTGGTGGCTTAGTCTGATCATGCAATGACTTAAGCATACAAGTAATTTGGTCAAGAATATTACGCATACACATAAAGTTAAGCATGAGTGAAAGTGTCTGTAGGATTAGGACTTTACACTTCTTTAAAACAAAAACTGAGATTCTGGAGAACTGTTGTGGTGAGCTGGCCTAATTGAAATCCTGTGTTAAAATTTACTTTTTTGATACATGTTTCAGGATCCTATATAGAAATGTGTCTTTTCCAGCTTTAATAGATTTTTGGCAGGAGCTCACGGGGTCTGTAAATGCTACTTAAAGCATTGAACATACACTGTCCAATAATTAAAGGGTTTGGATAGCAACCTTGAATTGAATCTAGTTTAAGAAAGAAATCCATTGTCATTGAAATCCATTAGAAGAAATTAAAATGGTCAAAACAATGAAATATTTTACAGTACAGTTCAGTTTACAAACAGCCCCACTGCCCCAGATGTCATGTAGAATAAATTGTCTTAATCAGGACACGATCTTTGTGGTGTATGCAAATACATGTAGGGCCTTGTTCTTCACTCCTTAATCAGGCAAAGCTCCCCATCGATTTTAATGGAAGGTTTGCCTAAGCAATAAGTCCAAGATCAGAACAACATGGAAAACTTGATCACTGAGGGACAATGGGACAGATTTTGAAAGGCACAAATGGCAGTTACGTTCCTAACTCTCCTTGACTTCCTAGGTGAATTAGGTGCCTAACTGCTATTTGTGTCTTTGAAAACTACTCCCAGTGCACTGAATAGTGTCTTGCTGGGATGTGATAACAGTGTGATATCTTGCACACCCTAAACTCCTATTGACTCATTGGATGTTGAGGATAGTCAGCCTCTTGCAGGGACAGGCCTGACATGTAGCCAAGGCTAGTTTAATTTTCCAAATATCAGAAAGACGGAAGAGATGCAGTTCTGCTCCCACGCAATGCAAAGTTTGCCATTGCCTTCAATTGGAGCAACACAGGGCCAAAGTAAGATGAGCTTATTCACATTTACTGCAGGCTTTCTCATTGAAAGGTAGAAAGAAACTGTTTTTTAATCTGTACTTGTACATGAGCCTGCAAGCTCTTACAAGAGTAGTTCCAACTGACTTCATATGGCCTACTGCTATAGGTAATGACTATTCAAGTGAATTAAGCTTTATAGAAAGAAAAGGAGGACTTGTGGCACCTTGGAGACTAACCAATTTATTTGAGCATAAGCTTTCGTGAGCTAGAGCTCACTTCATCGGATGCATTGCATCCGATGAAGTGAGCTGTAGCTCTCGGATGCATCGCATCCGATGAAGTGAGCTGTAGCTCACGAAAGCTTATGCTCAAATAAATTGGTTAGTCTCTAAGGTGCCACAAGTACTCCTTTTCTTTTTGCGAATACAGACTAACACGGCTGCTACTCTGAAACCAAGCTTTATAGAATTGGATCCTCTACCTCCAGAAAAGCTTCTCTTCCATTCTAATTGTATTTAATAAAATGCAAGTAGAAGCATATAATAAATATACTCTTCGTGTCTGTCTGTCTGTCTGTATGTACAGCAATAAAGTCTGAACATTGCATCGGATAATTCCATAATTCCTAGTGTTGCAGGCAGAGGAATTTCTCTGGCGCCCCCTGCTGCTGCGTACACATCACAGGCAGCAGTTTCACATGCTGCTTTCTCTGAGTTGTACAGCTCAGCATACAGAAGCAACACTGTGGGACCCTCTAGTAATATAGTTTGAAAGTCAATATCTCAGTTAGTGAGCTTTTATATCATCTCATCAGAGCAAAGAGGAGGGTAGGAATGGATATTTTGGGACTACTTTGACACTAAAATATTTAATATCTATATACTGTAGTACGTAGCATTTACAAATGATAATATTTTCCTTCGATCTTACGTCACAGTGTAAGCATGATTACAGTGTTGATGTCAAGTTTCCTCTTACCTTTTTGGTACATTGTGTAGTAAAATTCAGTGCAGAATGGAGTTATTAGGTTTTCACTGAACTATATCATTTGCTTAGCATGGTCAGAGACTGGTAGCAACTGCCCAATACAAAATCAAAACTCAGCATAATTTACATTCAGACAGCTAGCACTGACTTTTGTGCGTGTATGTTCATAAAAGGTTGTTGCAGGTTTTTTAAATGTGATTATGCAAATTAAGATTTAGAAATGCCTGACAATCAGTAATTATATTTCTCTTTTCACTGAGTAAAGTCCCTTTCGGGATTCTGTCTTCTTCCTTAACCCTGCAGCTTAGCTGCATTTGCCCACCTAAAAACCTCAGACAGCCTTGCTGTGATTAACTAAAGAAAGGTGATGTAACAGAACGGAATGGTCCATAATATAGACTGAAGCTTTCATTTGTTTCCTATGCTTTCCCCTCTAATTAGCCTACTGGTGTTCTTAAATACTTATTAACTCAGTTTGAGCTTAAATAAACTATAATAGCCTTCTTCAGTAGAAACAATATGCAGCTTTCTGCATCCCAGGGGCTGTGTGGAGATGCAAATCTTTATCCTACATCTGAAGATGACATTTGCTGACAGCAAAGGAATGGTGATACATGATTATTATTATTTATAGTGTTGTAGCTGCTAGGAGCCCCAGGCATGGACCAGGCCCCATTGTGCTAGGTGTTGTACTTACACAGAACCAAAAGACAGTTCTTGCCCCAAACAGCTTACAATCGAAGCATAAGACAAAACATGAATACAGACAAGGGGGAGTACAAGGAAACAGACATTATTGATCAGCATGATAAGCTTTGGCCTCAACACACAGCAGTCTAACCATTGTCATGGTTTTTTTTTTTTTAATAAGTATTATGGCATAAGAGAGTTGGAAGGATTTGAAGGAGGATGAGATAGTTTTATTGATTAGATGGTGCCAATATTATGCAAATTCATTTTTGTAGAACATTTTTCACATTGCAATTGCCCTTGTATTATACGTTTTGTTTGAGAAAGGGTTGGGAATTATACATTGAATTCTATTTTCACACTAACAATGACCCTGACATACGTTTTTGGTATGATTGTTAATTCAATACATTGTTCTGATAAGTTCATTGTGAAAAAAATATGTTATGGATGGTTTCTAAGTTGCAAGATGGTGTTGTTGTCCACAGAGAAAGTAGGTGGTAGGAGGGTTTGGAGGGGAAGATTAAGAGCTGGTTTAGCTATGCTGACTTTGAGCTGATGCTGAGATGTCAGAGAGAGAGGCTGAGATTTTAGTTTGAACAGAAGAAGATAGGTCTGGAGTAGGGAGAGATCTGTGAATTGTCCACCCAGAGAAGGTAGTTGAATTGGTGTTTGCAGATGAGATTGCTGGCAGCAAAGGAAAGGGGAGACTTAGGAATCTTGGGTTCCATTCCAGTCTCTGGAGGGGCGTGTGTCCTAGCGAACACAGACTCTTCTGCCCATTCCCCTCAAACCTGACCCCATCTGCTCCATCCTCTCCAACCTGTCTCTTCCCTGCCTCTGTCTCCTTGTCAAAGTTCCATTCTCCTTGACTACCCAGTCTCCAGGCTTTTCACACCCCAGTCCCAGTCTCCTGGCCCAACCAGTTCCAGTTTTCATTCTCCTGGTGCCTCAGCTGATCTGTCTCTTCCCCCTCCCCACAACTGACTTCCAGTCCTCATGCACCTTCCTGGACTAAACAAGCACTTCAGTCCCCCTTCTCCAATCCCTTCCTGGCTCCTTGCCCTAGTCTCTCTCCTTCCAGGCTGCTTGCCACAGTCTCTTTGCCCAGCCAGTCCCATTTCTGCCTCTGCACTCCAGCTCCTTGTTGTACCTGTCTTCCCTCCCTGCCCTCTCCACTGGTTCTAGTCCCAGTCTCCTTGTCTCACCAGTCCCAGATTCCTTGTCCCTCCAGCTCCTTGTCCAACCTCAGTGGTTTCCCACTTCTCACCCCCATTTCCCTCACTGGCTCCTGGTCCCAATCTCCTTGCCCAGTGTGTTCCAGAGAGTTTCTCACTCCCTCTCCAGTCCCAGTTTAAAAGTCTTTCTCCAATCTACTCCTTTCCCTCCCTGCTGGTCTGGTTTTTGACCTCTCAGCATTAGACTTAGTTGCTTTTCTCCTCCATGATGCCTAGGCCTGGGTGTGGGGGGGTCACTGAGAGCACATTAGAGACAGGCTCATTGCTCTTATTTCCAGTGCCTGGTCCCAAGTAGCTGGGAGCAGCCATTACGGGTGAAGTCTAGCTTTGCTTCTGTTTCCCTGGGCTAGAGCATGCTTGGTCACTGTGTAGGGATGGCATGTTTGGCATGGTCTCTCTCAGCTAGCAGCTGTGAGGGGATGAAGCATGCTTAGTTGCTCTGTAGGGGTGCACATGTGCAGCCCGGTCAGCTCTAGGAGCTGAGAGAGGCTTGAGTATGCTCATTGAGGATGGAATCTTCTGAGTTTTTTTGCTGCTAAAACCTTAGAAGTTTTTACTGAGCATGTGCAGATGGCAGTTTTTCAAATATGTCTCGCTTGGCCAAGTTTGGAGAGTGAGTCAGAACCACAAAAACCTGTAAGCAGTTTGTCCTTAGCTTTCCCCTTATGTCAGGGAGAGCTGGACAGTCTGCCCCACTCTGAGTGGTCAAATAGCCTGTAAAATGAGCCTTCCCTTCCCCAGAGAAGCCCTTTGCTTGATCTGCTGGCTGCAGACTTCGGGCTTCTCTTGGAGTCTGGAAGGAAGGTCAGCCCTTTGGCAGAGCAGCCCGCTGCTGAGGCCAGTCCTGTTCCCTTTATACTCTGAGACCTTCCTTACTCACGGCAGCTCTTCCTCTGGGCTTGCAGTTTCTGGCAGGTATTGCAAAGGGGAGCTGATCTCAGTCCCCATTTCCATGGCAGATTATTAACCCCTTCGTGCCCTGGCCTACTGTGGGGTTTTCACACCTGGTGGCATGTCCTTAGTCTAACACAGAGTACGCTCAGAATGCTGTATAGTGGAGACTGTGGGCTTTTGGTAGGTGGAAGCTCAGTGCATATAGATCAAATTAATTTTAAAGTGTGAGATTCAGGCAAGATGCTGTACAATAAGTGACCACCAGAAATGTGGCACACAGCAACATCATGAGGGGAGTATTACACTTCAGAACTGACTGATGTGATGCCCATATGCATACCGTTTTCCACAGGAGATCTGGCCATTGAAATGTTGAGCAAATATGGTTTTGTGTATGCTCCAGTCTTGACCATAGTCCCTGTCATCTCTAAGGAGTGGCAGCTAACCACTGCATGATCCCGGTTGCAGTTCAGTTTCTTTTTAAAGCTGATTATTGTATCTCCCTGTGAGAGAAACACACAGAAGAAGTCAGATGGGCCTGAAATTTTTTAGGTCAGGTGTGCAGCCAGGGTAGAATTTGGAAGGGGGGGGATATGAAGTCATTTGAACTAGGGATTCTTGAGCTGTTAATATTTCAGAAGTCTTCTCACATATTTTTGCCTACATCTCAGTTAAAAATAGTAAGCAGGAGAGAAAAAATACATCCCTAGTTTCTCTCTGGTGGGAACGAGGACATACTACCAAGAAAGGTGCACAACTTGGAATATTAAAACATTTAGTGACTCATTTTTTGTACTCCCTGCTACTGCCCGCTCTGTGGAACACGGGCAGCCACTACAGCTCGGAGTCTGTAGCTGAGTTGTCAGCTGATGTCCTGACAGTTTCAGCACCAGCTCTCCCTGTCTTTGTCCCCTCCATGGTCCCTGTTATGCTCAGACTGAGGAAGCTGGTGTGGAAGCTCTATCAGGAGGACAGCTAATGCTCAACTCCACCAGCAGCTGTCCCCAGCTAGCCAACCATAGATGGTCCACCAGACTGGGACTTGGTTCTTGAAGCCAGACCACATCCTCCAGAGCTGGGGGAGTATTTCCTGAAAAGGGGAGCGGGGGGCAAACAGGCTCCCTTCTCCGCCCTTTGAACCAACACAAACAGGCTGGATGCTTTCCAGGTTTATAAGCAGCAGTGTGTTATTTACTAGTTCCCCTCCAACAGTTCAAGAGTGTACAACCTTGTGCAGCAACACATAAATGGACATAAACTTCCCCCTTAGCCGACACTCCAGGGAGGGAGAAGAAATATCTCCTCATCCTGAGATCCTGTATCTCCTGGCCCTGGCCAGCTTCCCCCTTGCACTTCCTTCTGACTTTTAACTGTTCCCATCTGATAGGTTGATTGCTCTCATTAGCTTGTTAGTCCCCTGCCTAATTTAGCCACTGAGCACCCATCTCCACTTAAGTCTACTCCAGGGGGAAAGAGTTAGTACCAGAGTGCTGGGTCAGCTCTAGGCTCCTAGCTCTCTGTCACAGGTGTCATGGATGGAAGTGGCAGAGATGCAGGGATAGAGACGTCCCTCTACCCCGGCAGCATACTTCTCTCGCTGCCTCACTCCCCACACCCACGCATAATCACAGGACCTCCCTGATTGTCCCTCAGTTATGCCCTTCCTCCAGCCTTGGGGAGCGTATTCCCTTTCCCCTAGCTATTCCATTCCAAGGCTCTCCATCACAACTCTGCTCTCCCAGTTGAAGCTCACGCTCTGACGTGGGCAGAAGCTGATTCAAGGAGGGAGCTGCTAGCTCTGCTCCTGAGTCAGCTTGAGGGACATCTCTTCTCTCCTGCCTTTGGGGACAGAGTTAAGGTTGATCGAGATACTGGGTTGTAAGCATTCCCTTGGCTGTGCAGTCCCTGGTTTTCTCGGGTTTTAATAAGTTTACAGTGAGGTTCTCTTAGAGATACATGGAAGGATCTTAAATGAGCATGTCCTAGTTCTCAAGTGCAGAGTTTGAGGGCTCTGAAATTCTGGAAGAACATGCAGAGCACAAGGCACTATGATCTGGCAGCGATCTTAACTCCACTGTAAGCGTGTGGACTGATCCACCACCAGAGGAAGGGGAAATAATGCTCCAAACAGCACAATCCCAATTCCTCTTCTCAGGAAGTTTCTTTATGAAGTTAGAAGCAAAAACACAGCAACCCAAACACTCACTGCCCCTCAGGTTCTTGTCCTAGTCCCTTTCTCCGGATGCTCATGGTCCTTACAGCTCTCTCCAGCTGGCTCTTGCTTCCTGCAGGTGTGTCCTTTCCAGGCCTTCCACCTGACAGGTGCAGGGTCTCTCCCAGTCCTCTTCTCCCCCCAGGTCCCTCCAGCCTGCTCCCTTGCCTGACAGCATTATATGAAATTTCCTGTTGGGCACATGACTAAGAGACAAGCACATGACCTACAAACTATAGCTCCCAGTTTTAAAGGATCCATAAACTGTAACAGGTGCAGTGGGATGCGGCCGTGCACCCCAAGCCTGAGTGTCCTGGCACAGCCACCTTCACAAAGTACATTGTAACTGAATTATTCATTATTACTGTTTAAACAATTTTTAGTAGCATGTGCTTCTCAGGCTGCAGCTCACATATCAAGTTATTCCACTGTTCAGGAAGCTTACAGTTAGCTTTTGCTCCAGTTAAAGTTTCTGGGTGCATATCAGAAGTGCCTAAACAGAGCACACTCCAATGTTCCAGCAAAGACATAATGAATCTGCACAAATTATTCCTACCAGTAAGGTATGTGTGTGTCCTGTCTAAGGGGCTGCTTACTGCTAGTATTTAGGTGTGTAGTAATATTGCTTTTGCAGTGTATATGCACCAATTTGATGGGAGTTTATCCAGTGAACCTCACTTCTTATTTTTTTCTAAAATTACTCAAACATTAGTATAATATTAGATTTAAAATTCATACAAGGTAAAGAAGTGACTGATTCAGTGTGCAGGGGAGGGCGGTGCAGGAAAGGGGGGAAGGAATTGAAGTTAGACAACGGTGTAACTTACATTCTTGTGTACATTTTGATATCTCCATTTTCACTGGCTTCACGGTTTAGGACTGAGCGCCTTTGCTTTGTGTCTGATCTAGCAGCTTTGGGTGACAAAGATGAGCTGCATTAATTCCAGGAAGAGCAAATAGAAGATGAGCAAATAAAATTATATGGTGAAAAATTAAGAAACACAAATAAAAGTCTTCCTTGAGAAAGTGAGTTTGCAAATTTAGGGAGATATAAAACTGCATATTTATGTTCTGGATATTGATAATGCAGCATGCTGGATTCGAGTGCGTCTCTCATGGGGAAAAGAAAAAAAAAGCAAGCAGCATACAGATCATGCTTATTCTGTCCAAGTAGGATAGTTTTGTTCTCATGCAATGGGAGCAGGTGGTGGAAGGTTGTTTTGATGAGGGTAAAAAGCTCCTCCCATCTTTCCCCAAGCAGCAGCCTAATCTGCGTCAGCAGTAATTGTGTGCCTTGCACTGCTTTACAGTGAGGGTGAGTGCAAAAGATATATCAATATGAGGTATCAAACTGAGACCTAGATGTTCCGTTTAAGTGGCTGCTCATTTCCTTGAGCCATAACATGGGCTAAAGGTTAACTTACACATTCTCCGAGGAAGAACAGGTTTTTTTCTTTTTTTCTTTTAAGGTGTGTGTGTTTCATATTCTTTCCTACCTACAGAGGCTAAATATGATGTACGGTGTTGTTAATGCAGATTTTTTTTCCACTGGATTATTTGCTAATCAGACTACAGTACAGTGGAGATAAGAGAGAGATCTGTTGCCTAGATAGGAGGCTTTAATGAGCAACTGAACCCCCGGGAGCTGAAACCTGAAGTAGAATGATGCTGTTTTCTGGTCTCTTGTCATTTCTTCACTTGCTTCTTCTCAACCGTTTTCCAATGGGCCTAGTGAGCAGGAACTATCCAAGGTACTAGAATGCTGGCTGCTTGGCTGCTGAATACAAGCGGATTGCAGAAAGAGAGGAGAACCAGATTACTACTTATATCAGAAGGTAGGCTTGCTCTTTGTTTGAGAATCCCTGATTAATCAACAGCAGCATCAACAGACTAAGGCAGCTGGAGAGAGCAAGCCTGCCTGTAAGTCACGGGGGAGAGAGACGATGCCACAAGCTAGACTGCTTCAAACCTTCTGTATCTGAGTGGCAATGAGAGAGAGAGCATCTTTTCTGCTGCAAGAAGCCATTTGGATAGGATGTTTTCTATTCCTTTCTTTCATTTATTTTTGTCTCCACAGAATACATTCAAATGAGGCACCTTAGCAATCTCTGTGTTATTGCATATGACGGTCGTGTAATCTTCTACGTTGTAAAGTGGGTAAACATCATCCAGTTTCTTCTCAGCTGGACCGAAAGCAGGGTGCTGTTTGTACCCTCCCATTATCTATGCCCTCTGTTCTCTGAATGTGGATTTAAAGAAGCAAGCACCTGTCTTCTCTTGCCACTGCATTTTTAAAAGCCAAACTTTAAAGGCCATTTTAATCCTATACCAAGAAGATCTTTAACATACCCACTGACTTCTAGTGATGCAGAATTCTACAATCTGGGCATCTTTGCCAACAAGATTTAATGCACTTTAACTGAAGAAAAACTGAGCCTAATTGCAAGTCTGTTTCTTATGGTGCTGAAATATTCCTTCAGACTGCACTGAGATAACCACAGGAAAGGGCTTTTACAGACAAAAGTCACCTTTGATTATTGCACTTAGCAGTCCCCGTGGACTTAAATTTTGGTATGTACATGTTTTTAAAAATTCTCTGAGCATGTTAATAGAATACAGTGCTAATTAGAGAAGGTTAAAAAAAATTATACTTACAAAACTGGAATAATTTGTAGTCAGGGATGTCTAATGCCAAAGTTTGCTTATCTTTTTTGGCAGATTAATCAAACTATTCCTTAACTAAACAATGCTGTAAATGTATCTCAGACTCTTTTATGTACCTACACACATTAGCTATGTTTATAATAGGAACATTTTGAGCTGGATTTTTCATTTGTAAAAAGCAGAGCTAAATTATTAAAAACATTCTTTGCTATATTCTGATGTATTAATTGATATGATTCATAACATCTGTGTTAGTTACTTATCAGACATGCCACACTATTAATATTTTACAACATTTTAATACATTACTCTTAGTAGTAAAATCTCCATTTCATTTTCTTAAGGGAGGAAAAAAATCACATACACAAGAAGCTCTTTCTTTCTTTCTTTCTTTCTTTCTTTCTTTCTTTCTTTCTTTCTTTCTTTCTTTCTTTCTTCTGAGTTCAAATACACATATATGTTTGCCCGTAATGTTTTTCTAATGCTCCCCAGTAGTATAAGGATAATCTAAATCTCATAATTACACCAAGTGCTTGCTGTTACGAATGCAGATTTGTTACATTTTAATACATGTATTTTGGATGAAACATATTCTATCTTTTTGAAAAGGCACCTTGATCAAAGTGTCTTATTGCAAAGTAAACAACAGCTCTCTAAATTCTAAAGCAGAGAGGAGACATTGTAGGCAATGATCTTTCTGCTGCCCAAAATGCAGCATGAAGTGACTCAAATTCCAAGGTTTTGGGTTTTTTTTTTTTAAACTCTTGATAGAATGACCTTTACACTTGAAAGGTGAAAGTTTATAGCCACAGGATACTTTCTTAAATATACATAGCAGTTTTTTTTTATTCTTCCCAAAGAGCCAGTTTTAACCGCTTCAAGTGAAGGTTTTAGCATCACTTAGCTTCTGTGTCTTTCACTCAGGTGCTGGTGCATATCACTCATATTGTGCAGTGTAATGACTGCAAGATGGATAGTATGTAATCTTAGCAAAGATAACTTGTAAGAAATTATTTGCATTTAAGACTAAATTAGCTTCTATTTAATAAAAAAAAAGATCAAACTACATGGTACGACTTAGGAAAGCCTGAGTGCCTAATTCATAGAGACTTTGCTCTCTATTTGACATTAGAATCTAGTGTAGTACTACTTAGGCAAACAACATGCCTGTTCATTATTTGCCTTTTATTGATGCATTGCTTGTTCATGCTTCTCCTTTTAACAATTAATCAGATCAAATATTTAACATATGGAAGCTTGCCTGGCACAGGGGTAGAAATATTATGAGAGGTATAGAAGCGATTTCATGGAAGGCAGCGTCTCTTTCCATTTGCTGATGTATTTGCAGTCGCTTCTTTTGGTGAGGGAAAAGTATACTGTCTACCCCCTAATACCATGAAGCCCTTATTAATGGGGCTGTAGTCAGCAGTTTGTGAAAATCAGATGTGGTCTGTTTACTTTGCACTTATTGCCTTGCAAGCTACTGGAACACTGCAGCACAAACTCAAAGGGCAGGGTGGCAATTTAGCATTCTTGATCTGTGCAAAATGCTTTTGAAATGTTGCATTTTGCTGAGATAGCTGACAAGTAACACTAGAGTGAATGGGGTGTAAAAGAGAGGAGCGTGAGTATGCAGGGAGTAAAGCAGGAATGAAGTGGAATACATATCCCCCACGAATCCAGGGTTGGATTCATGACATGTACTACATCGCTGTTGAGTTCTGTCAGCCTTAGTCCTCCTATGTAAAAAAACAAAATGCCTCCCATTGATTTGAGAAGAAAGCAATCAGCGCCTTTGTCACTATTTAAACAAGCTCTTTCAGTTTAACATCAACATTGCCATTTTTCAATGTAGCACAGCTGCATTTTGAGGCTATCAGGCAGGGTGAAAAGCAACTGTGAAGATTCTTGGGGTGGCCTAACCATGAATAAAGGTGGAGCCACTTCTCTGAATTTTACAACATAGCAACAGCATGATATTACACGCAATCACTGCACTTAGTAGTCTGACTTTAGCATTCCTCACACATAGATTGTGCATTTTCTGGATGGTGTTAGTTTTTTAATACTAGGATTCTGTATATTATGCATCAGATCAAATAGAAAATTGTATTTGAAATGTATAAAGATATACTAGAGTATGTCATAGCAGCTTTGTGAAGCACCATGCATTATTTACCCACATTTTCAGAAATCACATCTGAAGTATTACAATTCTCTTATATTCAGTCCCGTTAATAGGCAAAAATCAGTCAGGGAACTGCTTGCACTTGCCAGTAAACTGTATGCATTTGTAGAAGAGTTGGCAAAAATCTAATTTAATTTCTTTCATGCGGACAGCTGATTGCATGGGCAGTGTCACTGTAAGCTGCTCCATGTTGCCCTCATAATGTCTCTCAACTTTGACTTGGAGGAGAGAAGAAGGTGATGAGACTTTCAGATCTTGATGTTTTTTGAAGAAGGGGTTATCCTGCCCGAACTGCAAAAAACTGTCCTGCTAATGTACAGCGATTAACCTCCAAGGCCAGAATGCTTACTCATTGATATTATGGAACATCAATTTGTTACATTTTTGCATTCTATTCTATTGTGTACATTAATAAATATAATGGTATTCACAGTAGCATAGCACATTTATGGGGATAAATATTGGACCAGTCTTTATAGGCTTGCCAAATCATCCAGCATATACAGCTACACTTGAGAAAATGACCAGATTTATTCTAATTGACACATTTGCCTTTCATGTAATTTTTATGAAATGAAGTGTATGCCTTGGATACCTTTTTAGTTATGTCCTCACTGTAGGATGGATTGCCAAAAGTGCTCAATGAAATCAGTGGCATGGACTTATCATTACCATTCCATACCACTGACTTCACTGGGAGCAGAATTAGGCTGACATTTAGGTGTTTTTGAAACAGCCCCCTCCCCATGTATATATATCCACACAGAGAGGGGTGGAAAGTGGTATAAGAGAATTTTCCAAATTACGCGATCTCCATGTCACAATTAGCCAGTATTTTCCGGATTCAGAAATCAAATGCACTGAAAGCAAGTTGATTATGCAAGTGGCCCTATGAGTCTCCTCCCCTCATCACCAGCTAATTAAAACTCCAGGAGCACTATATGCACAACAGGGGTGACAAAATGTTGCCTCACCTCAGGCTTACATTACATGTTTAGTGATTTACAGATGTGTAATCAAATGTAAATGTACTCAAACAGAATACTTGCTTGACTTTTCTCTCCTCTGATAGATGACTGGAAATGGTTTGTTGTCTGAGTTTACCAGAAATTAAAACCTTTGGTCAGCAGTTGATCAGGGTTGTCTACAACCTACCTTACCAAGAGAGAGTAACAGACCATGTATATTATGACTCAAAGGGCCACATATATTGGTTACACATTCTCACCAGTCTGGATATTCAAGTAATAAAATGTCTGAAGCGACACAATTGTGCATTAACAAAAATCAGTCTGTTTTATTACACTGGATAGATTAATAAAGTAACAATGTTTACAGTAATACGTACTCTAAGCTTTGACTGGTCCCAGCTGTTTGAAGTTTATGCCCTATTTAAGCATGGCAGATACAAGTTTCAAATACTGGCAAATGCCATGAGATTGCAAAATTCAAAAATTATACCAGATACTGAGGATCTGATCCAGCACACACTTGCTACTGATCTCACAACTTATTTTAATATGTAGTGCCACGGATGTCAATACAACACACTGAATCCTTTGGGACTAAGCAGACAGTGATTTGCTTAGTATAAAGTGATTGCAGGAGTGGGCTTCAATGGGACTATGACAGTAGTTAGAACTGTGATCAGTAGTGTTTGCAAAATTGCATCCTTAAATTGTAAACTGTTTGTGGCAGGGAATGTGTCTTATTCTATGTTTCTAAAACACCAAAGAAATGTACAGTGCTATCTACATGATCAGTAATAAATAGTGACTAATACAATAACACAATATAATAAAATATCTGGCCACTGCATACAGCAAAACAGAGACTCATCTCTATTGAGCACATGTATGTTTGCCTTCCCCATATTGCTTTGACCTCGGGCTTAATATAAATAAAAAATAAAATTCTTCGTACCATGAGCCTTAGCTAAGCAGCTCTTTTATATTGTTTAATGCCTGCATATTTTAAGCCTCAGAAAAAGAGAACACGGAATAAGATGCAGTAACCAAGTCGTGTGGAGGACATGTAATAAACAAATTAAGTTCTGCATGCCTCAGTGAAAAAGATCAGAATAATTCTCCATTTAATAATTCTTTAGGGCCTGATCCAAAGTCAACTGAGGTCATTGGGAGTATTTCTATTGACCAATGAACTTTGGATCAGCCCCCAAAACCTCATCAACATATAGTAAATATATTCTTCAAGGGTGAAATTCTATCCCCAGTGAAACCAATGGCAAAACTTCCTTTAACTTAATGGAGTCAGGATTTCGTGGTTGAATGAACCTTACCTTAAAGGAACTCTATTACTACCCCATGTGCTATTGTTTTATGTACGCTGAAAGGGTACATGTATGCAGCATTTTGGACCGAATGGGAGCAAGCCTTCCAGCCCAGGTCAACAGACTCAGGCTAGGGGGCCGAGTGTTAGTGCTCTAAGAATAGCTGTATAGACAGCACTTTGAAGTCGCAGTCTGGGCTGGAGTTTGGGCTCTGAAGTCCAGCCCCCTTCCTAGGCTTCAGAACTTGAACCGCAGCTTCCAAGCGCTCTCTATACAGCTATAGTTAGAGTGCTAGCTTGAGCCCTACTACCCCAAGTCTGTTGACCCAGGCTGGGAGGCTCACTCCCACTTGTTCCAAAATGCTGTGTAGACGTACCCAGAAAGTGTTTGGCTAAATGTAAATGACCTTAAAATAAGGGAAGGGACTAGATTCTAAATCTTTAGTTAAAAGAAAACAAACTCTGGAGACGGAACAATTCTGAGTCTAGTCCTGTGTTCCATAATCAAGCAGAATTTAAATTGAAGGCAAAAGGAGGTTTGTCGGAGTAAGGGCTGCCATCTCATGCCCTATAGTTCCATAACTCACAATATTATGAACGTAGCCATGTTGGTCCAAGTTCACTTCTGTTGAAACACCAATGAAATTACACAAAAACAAGGCTGCCAAGTTGACTCTGCTCTTAGATCCTTAAAATAGGTGCTAATCCTGCATATTGTTCTATGCAGAGAGACTCCTGTGCCCACACAGAGCCCCAGTGGATTTAAAAGGGAGACTTCTGCATGGGTGCAGAGAGCTTGCCTGCAGGAAATAGACTGCATGACTGGGGCCTTAGTCCTTTCTGACTTTTAAGATTTTAACTGCCCAACTTTAATGTTACTCTAAAGTCATTTTTACATTTATATTTTTTGTTTTGTAAAAAAAGGGAAGTAAAGGCAATGAAATTGTCTGTATTTAATGGGACACCAAAAATATTTCCGTCTGAAACCTGACTTACTTTTGCTACCAGTAACAGCTAAAATTACTAAACAGAAAAGAATATTCTTTTTGGTTGGTGGGGAGGGGAGGACCTCTACCTTTCCCAGTTTGGTTTCCTTTGTGAATTTGTCTCATGGTCTGGGCTGTGCCCACAGGTGCACAGTGATTATTGGAATCTATCAGAGATTTTCATTTTGGGTTTAAAACTAATAACTGTCCACATCAGAATTTTACTTATCCAGCAGCATGAAACAATGCTGAAATGGGCCTGGAAACATAACACTATATAACAATGAGAGGAAATATTTTGATGCTAGTTAAACAGTGGATCCTATGCTACAGTCCACGTTCAGACAGAACTCCCATTGCCTGCTCAGTAAGATCAGTTAAGGTGTTCTCACTGTCCTGGCATTGTTCTTATGCTGCATTATGGTTACATAGACTCAGTCCTTGTCTGAGAAATGATACCATCCTTCCTCCTCATACAACCCAGACCCTGCATGACTTTGACAAGTTACTTTAGTTTTTCTGTGCCTCAATTCTCCCTCTGTGAAATGGGGATAATAGTACTTCTCTCATTGGGCATTGTGAGGATAGATACATTAAAAGACTGTGAGGTGATGGAGACTATATGAGAACCTCAGACAGAAAAAATGTTCACACTTTATATGAAGATTCTATTTATAAAGGATTGACAAATGGTTAATATATATGAATAAATAACCAATTGTTATAGAGTCCAATAAATTGCTTGAAACTATGGCTTACAACCCCCTTATGTTTATAGCCATATACAATGCATGCTACTTATGATTAATATGTTACAATCATTTATTAACTCTTTTTATAAATGGCAATTCAAAGTGTGATTTAAAAACATTAGTAAATAAGATGAACCTAGGACCTGAGGTAGGCTCCTTACTCCACTGTGCTGAGCACTGTACAAACACAAAGGGACCCAGAGTCCTTGCCTTGAAGAGTTTACAATCAACTCAAGGACAAGATACAATTTAGCGAATGTAATAAACAATTGGAAGGGGAGGAGGGAAAGGGGAGCAGAGAAACAGTATTAAGATCACACAATAACACAAACTTACAATGTCCATAACCTGATGGTTCTGGGTAACTTAAATGAAAAGAGGTTTTTTTTTTGTTTTGCCTTGTTTGCTATAAATTTAGGTAGGAGGCTGGCCTCAAAAATATTTCCTGCCAAGCGCTGCAAATTGCTGGTGACAACATATTATCTGTAATAAATTGTAAGCTGTTTGCTCACTGATTAAGGTATCATGTGTCTTTCAACCTGCAGGAAGTGTTGCTTTCCTTCGTCCATTATCTCCTGCAAGATGATGAGTTCTAATCAGGAGGAGGTCACGTTGGGCACTTTTCTCCAGTATATTGAAGATATGGGGATGAAGGCCTATGATGGCTTGGTTATACAGAATGCATCAGACATTGCTCGAGAGAATGATCGCATGAGGAATGAAACAAACCTGGCTTACTTGAAAGAAAAGAATGAAAAACGCCGAAAACAAGAAGAAGCAATAAAACGGTAAATATATCAATAAAAAGAACATGGTTTGCCAGGAAGTGGCCATGAGAAAATAATCCCATTGACTATTGGCTTCAGCTGTATGGTCCTTAAAACTGATTGAAAAGTAAGGGGCCAGACCTTGAGCTGGTACAAATCAGCACAGCTCTAGTAACATCTCTGTAGCTAATGCTGATTTACACCAGCTGAGGATCTGGCCCCACACTGAGCTGTTCATCTCATATGTTTTACAGTATGCATGAATGACAGAGTGGCTCTGTCCTCAGAAATCTGAGAAAGACGATACTCTAAACTAACAGAATATATCTCTAACCAAAGGTATGAGTTTGGGACCCTCACCAGTGTGATTTCTAAATAAAAGTTAGATTGATGTGAATTAAATTGCATTTCTTGGGAGAGTTAGGAATTGATCCTACAACCACTTTCAAATATGTAATTTATGCATATGAGTAATCCCTCCAGTGGAACATCTTGTGTAAAGTTAAATACATTCCTATGTGTTTGCAGGATTGGGACATTAGGGAATATTCCTTGTGGCTCAAAATAGATTATTCTTGATTTGATGCTTTTATATAAAAAATTTACTTTAATAATATCAGAGAACTCAGATAATTTATTTGCTATTTATGGCATCTCTTCATCATCCTGCTCTCTCTGAAGCCATCAGAAGCTTTATCATTCATTTCAATGGAAATGGATTAGACTCCATATATGCACAAAAGGTCTGATTCTGTAAATATTCTATATACCGAACTCCCATAGATTTTAATGTGCAGTTTAAAAACAGAGTGCTTACTGGATCTAGCCTCAAATTCCCATGGATGTCAATGAGAACTATGAACTTTCACGGACAGGAAAAAAGGATGAGCAAAAGACATATTTACATATGCAAATCTGCCATTGATTTGAGGGAAAGGACAAATTGTATAAATACAAACCACGCATCTAAGTGCTAAACTTGCATATGCAAATGAAGGATTTGAACACACACACAGATAGGAGGCCCTTTGACTATTTCCCCCAGTGTGAATCTTCAGCATAGTAATATAAGTGATTAAATGTTGCAAAAAGTACCTTGCACTGTACAGGTAAAGCAGACCTGCTGTGCTGCTGAACGTTCCAGGGACACCTTAATAGTCCATTAATTCTGATGGAATGTTAATAGAGCAATAGAAGTAGATCTGGCGCTCCGGGGGGAAAAGCAACAAAAGCCAAAATTGCGACGGCCATGTTTGCTGATGTCTTTGGATTTTCTGTTTGAATGCTCCTTTTGTTTTTGGGGAAGGGGGAAAAGACAGTGTGACATGGTAGGCGAACAGCGATCCATAATCAAACATGTGCATTTTGGAATCTTTTGAGGGTAGGATATCCTGACAGGGATTTGTGGGACATACTGTATTTAGAGTGCTTCAGAATGTTTGGGAGTGGAGACCGTAGTTTTTTTGGTGGTTCAACTGTAATACATATGACGTTATAAGGTTACATTAACTGGCCATAAGGAAAGCAGGTTAGTTTTCTGTTTTGGTTTATGCTGCTTGTGCTTTTGTTTAATTTGTGCCATCTTGGTTTCCTTTCTGTTTTCTCTATGTAAGCAAACAAGCTATATAATGTATATATTTGTTCTTTCCCTCTCTTGTACACTCACTCACACACACACACAACTTACCCACTGTTGGATTTTAACAGGTAAATATCTGTGCAACATATTAACACAGACAGTTCCACAGACCTCACACTTGGGAAGGAAGAAAAGACACAGAAGCCACATCTGCCCGAGAGGAATATTGCCAGAAATGGCCTGTTGCTGCTAATGCTGGCTGATCTCCTATGTTGGGTGTCCTGGAGCTCTAGTGTAGATGAGTTATTAGTTACTAGCACCCCTATTCACTGTCACCTACATGCCATGGCAGCAGGCAGCCTGTCGAAAATAAAATGGCCCAGGTGGAGCTGATCCTAGCAATAGGGGAAATTTGTTGATAAACTTCCCTGGTGTAAACAAAGAAACAAGGAAACCACAAGAAAGGTGTTAATGTCTTGGTTTTGTTTTTAGTTAGTGGATGGCAAATAGAGCATTTGGCAAATTGTTTCAGCTGGGGAAAAAAGGATTTTTTTTTTTAAATGTCAAAGTCATTCAAACCATTTGGACACTTTGTTTCGGTGATAAAAAAAATAAAATCACCAGAGTCAAAATGAGCCAATTGTTGGGGTTGTTTTATTTATTTAGTTAGTTAGTTTTTAATTTTTCAGTTCAGCCACCAAACAATCAAACTGTGCCCAGAACAACGTGGGTGTGGAAATGAGTCCATCCTGGGCTGAGGAAACAGGTCAACCACCCACAGCCAGACCATGCTTCCCAGATTTGTGTGCCAGGCATGGGTCGGTGGGGTAAAAATCTCTCCTTTCTCAGGCAGAAAGGAGTCAGGGGTGTTTTGGGTGGAGGTAGATATGGGGATGGATTTGCATCATGCCACCCAGCGGTCTTTCAGGAAGGATAATAAAACCTGAGGCTACAGTACCATTCTGATGGAGCCCTCCTTAACAGCAGGGATCCTCCTCGGGGCTGTTGCTGGCTTCAGAAGTGCTTGCAGTGGAGAGACACAGCCAGGGAGCTGGTATGTCTGAGGGGCACCACATCTGCATGGAGGCATAAAAACTCTTTGAAAATGGCCCTGGCCTCTTTCTGAATGTTCCATGGGCTGGGAAACAAGTTATAACAATTTCCTCAAAGGAATCCTGATGGAGTTTTCCTTTCCTTTAGCTCCCTCCCACAGGCTTCCCTGCACAGAGTCTGGGGTGGGAAAGGGGGAGGGGCTATTCTCCCCTTTTATTAGGAGAACTGAAAACTGTGATAATCTAGAAGAAATCTGACTTGTCTAAAAGAGCAATGACATCAAAAGCCACTTAAGTTGATTGCAAGCAAGTCTGCTCCCTGTTGAGACATCAAGGGATTTATCCAGTGCCATGTTCCCTGTTGACAAGTGGCAGGCATAAAATATGGCATGGGATTATTAGTTTCCCTCTTTGTTTCATGCAACTATCCTTAAGTATTTGCACTATTAACTCTTTGGACTTTTAGATTACTTTTGGTTCCTGCACATATGATCTAGAGAGCGACAGTGGTTGTTAGGGAACACATGCAGGCATAAAATCATGAAAAGACCAGAGACTACATGAGGAAGTGTGCCAAGGTAAAAAACTCAAAACAAATATCATGGTTTGGTTGAGAGGTGTTCATGACTGAGGATACAATTTTCAAAATATTCCCTGGAATTCATAATACCATTTTTGGGAGCCATTCATTTTGAGTATAAAATGATTCTTTTTAGAAAAAGGTTGATCATGGTTGTTAACAAAATAGGATGGGGTAACTTATTTATTTTCTCAGTTCCATGGGTAGAACCTTTTAAGATAAGTAAAATAGTTCAGTGAAATGCATTAGATGGTGCCAGTGTTCTGCAAATACAATGTGAAAAATGACCTACAAAAAATTAAAATGCTCTTGTATTATACATTTTTCTTGAGAAAGGGTTGGGAGTGCTACATCACATTGTATTTGTGCGCTAACAGTGGCATTGATGTACCTTTTGGTATGATTGTTAATTCAACACATGTTGATACGTTAATTATGGAAGAAATATTTTATGGATAATTTTGTAATTATCAAGAAATAAAGAAATAAAACATGCCTCATACTGAACTGAGCAAAAATTTAGTCTCTCTCTCATCTTGCTGGACCAAGTCAGCTGATCTGATCGGAATTTTTGACCTAATTTTAGCCCAGTATTTAATGGTTATGTAAAGAAAACAAGGATAATGTGCTGAGAAAGGACTGCGATTAAACAGTAAATATGTTTTCATACAAAGTGAGCACCTACTTTCTGGACATACTGATTTCTTGTATCTTATTTTTCTGGTCTTACTATTTTATGGTAGAGACAACGTGGATGAGGTAATATTTTTTATTGGACCAACTTCTGTTGGTGAGAGAGGCAAGCTTTCGAGCTTACACAGAGCTCTTCTTCAAGTTTGAAGGCTGGTCTATCCAGCATGACAGGAAACTATTAGCGGTACATTGCCAGATTGCCTACAGAGTTTATGTGTTACGAATACAACGTTAAGAAGCATTACGGCTTCCATTAGGAATCGAGTTGCAATGCCGGAACATGTGTCTTAGCCACTCTTAATAGAAAACAGTGCACCACCTACTGGAGGCAGCACTTCTGTGACTAAAACGCCTGGTTGCCTCTTCTATTCAGGGTGCCCGGGGGGAAGGTTGAGTATTTTGGGTTTATCCTCAGGCACCCATGATGGCAGGCATTTGCCTGCCAGCTCGTCCATAGTTGAAACATAAATTCAAAAGGCTTTAAGCCTATTAAACTTCCATACCCTTGTCCATGCTACCTTGCCCTATATAAAAACTCAACTGGAAAGCATTTTTTTTAAAAAATGCATGAATTCAAATTCTCATGTGAAAACTGAAATAACAGTCACATCAGCCATATGAAGTCACTGGGGTTGCATGACATAATTAGGGTAAAAATGATGTCTGTACATTCAACAGTTTTGTCCTACAGTCTTCCATGCCTCAGCTGCCAATTCTATAGCGAATATTTTTATCTTGATGCACATGTAAAAATGTAACTCCCCTCATGCTAATCTGATGGTGTGAGTGACCACGAATCTCCACCCATCAAGATTTGGACATAGCTGTAAGAGTATTTCTTCCTGTTTCAAGCAGTTAACCTTGCTCGCAGACCATTTCTAGCACTGTGAAATGGCATTGTGGAAAGCTTTGTTTTTGCTTGTTATTGGAAGTAAATAAACAGATGCCGACATGAAGGAGGAGCTCTTAGTAGTGCTGTTTTGAGTTAGAGCTAACAGATATGGGCCAGCCAGCCAAAAGCAGAATTAAGCTCTTCTAATAAAGAAGGAATTGTAATGAACAGCTGTCATCCTAACCTCTCTTCCCCATGGCAGATCACATATTGAAGACTAACCCATCAGCAAAATGTAAGATAATATTTTCTCTCTCTCTCTCTCTCTCTCTCTCTCTCTCTCTTTCAATATGTATTTTTAAGGGTGTGGAGGCACTGTCTGTAGTTTTCAATGGTTATGTCCTCAGGTTTCTTTCTAAATAGGACATAGGACATCCTTCAGCTAAAAGGTAGACATTTGTAAATGTATGTAACTGCAAACAAGGTTGAAAAATATTTTGGTCCATGGGTTTATTTACTGCTAAACGCTCTATTTAGCAGAGAAAATGTGTAATCTTAGAGTAACAAAATAGTGTGCATGGACATGTTAAAGTGCTTCTACCAAAATGTTTATATCAGAATAAAAATAGCCTAAGGAAAGTCTTTTCATTACCAACTTACAGTTCACAATGAACTTAATTTCAGTAATATGTTGATATTGAGAAAATACTTTAGGCAAAAGAATGCATACACTTGTTTTTTTTTAAATAGTAAAAATATTTGCCAGTCATTGAAATTGTGCTCAGTCAACTACACATTTCAAAATACATGTTAGAATATTCATGCTCAGCAGATAATGTTTGCAGCCAGACCTCAAGAAAAAACACAAAAGTGGAATAAATGCAGCCATTGTGGGTGATAGGCTCAGTGAAAACATCTGCAAGTGCAGATATGAGGTTCTGTTGAGAGGTTGTTAATTATGAGCTCATCAGTTTATTGCTTTACAATACAAGGTTTACCATTCAGTGACAAAGGAGATTTTCTGACATAACCTGATGTTTTAATCAAGAGGCATGTGCTGTTGAGGAACTTAATCAGTAAAAGTTCTGATTTCTTCATGATTCTCCATTACATGCTGTATAGTAACTCTGTGGAATTTATACAGGGATACAAGTCATATTATGGTGGAGCTGGTCCCAACACTGTAGTTAAGGTTCTGTTAGAGATTTCAGTTTAACACAGGACTTTAAAAACTTTATTTTGTGAAAATCTCAAATCATTTTATGATCCCATGTAGTTCAGTCAGTGTAGCAACATCTTTTCTACCCATAGCAAGTAAAATATTTTCCCTGTTGACCTCTGCATGTATTTTCTTACATTTATAAGTAAATAGATGAGATGATCCAGCTGACAAATCCTCCTTCCCAAATACTCAGACCCATATGGCTACCCATATTAGTACAATACAAAATAAACAACCCCAAAGCAAATGTATTACTATTGTCATTCCTGAAATATTACTTTAGGGCAGTCTTGCAAAACAAGTCAATATTTACCAGCTGAGGCAAACAGCTACTTGCTGTCCGGTACTGTGACAGCACTGCCAACCCCAAGTGATCAAAATCAGAAAACAGAGAAAAATAATCATGAGATTGGTAGAAAAATAACGAGATTCATTTCAAGTAAATCTTATACAGTTTTGAGGGTCTCTTTCTTCTGATATTTAACTTGTAATGTGAACAGGTGAGCTCCCCCAGTGCTCGCCACCCCACAAAGCCTAGTTGTTTCGATTTGGCTTCCATTAGCCATATTTAAAAGGACAAAAGAGGAATTTACATAGATGGCTCAGAGGACTGGTAATGGGATACAGGGCCCTTCCTCTTGAAGTCACAAGTTCAAATACAGCCCAAGTCCATAATGGTTGAAAGTTATTGCTACCTGTTTGCTGTGTGGTAACCGGTGTGACATGGACTGCTGGCCTCATTCCAGTTTCTGTGGCTAGATGTTCTAGTGGCCAGATGTTCACATTATAACTTACAGCCTGGCTAGCACTCTTGGCAGGCTGAATTATCATGGAGACTTCCTGGCTCCATCATTCTTTATGGTACCCTACACATCATGACTGAGGCATATTGACAAGTGTCTCAAGAATTTTCCACGGCCACTTTTAATCCCTTGTTTTTCTGCTCCTTTCTTTCTACATTTCCTTGCTTACATTTTTAAAAAATATAGCCAGGGTATTTCTAATCTAATGCAGAAAATGGAGAAATGTTTTAAACAAGTGGTAGTGTCCCTTATGGAGAGGGCTATAGAACTTAATAGAAATGAAACCACTATAGAGCAATAGAAATGTTATAGGGTTGTATACAAAGTATTCTAAACACGTGCAGAATTTATTAGAAAATTAATGAATTTTTAACCATTGTACAGAATTCTACAGACCGGATTATTATAAAGTGAAGAAATTATATGGGTCAAAAATAGGATAGAAAGGTTATCATTATCTATTAAATTCCATAGGACTTTTCCAGAAGGGGATTTAATGTTATCAAATAGAGACTGGGCAGGAAAAGAAGGAGAGCATATTTTCAAGGCTGCCCACTTATAGCCTTTTTAGTGAATTCAGAATGGATCTCATTAATAAAGAAATACCTTCAGTAAAACAGCAGAATCACATACATTAGCAATTAGTCCAGTTCAGCTGGAAAAATTGCTTTGTAAGTGTTGATCTGCTACCATTAAAAATAAATTCACAATTTCAGTAATATATTCTATGGTGAAGTTCCACTGACTCCTGACACACAGAGTCATTGCATGTGGCTTGAACTATAATGGTTATGGGAAAGGATGACGCTGCCCAAGGAAGTAACAGTTGCGGAAGAGAAGCCAAAAAGAACTCTCTGAATCCATAAGCCGTAAAATGCAGTCAGTAGTGAAGCACACAAACACACACTTATGAGCTGCTGACAAACCGGTCGCTTGTACATACAACTGGGAAAGTGCCACTCAACACAGGGCAGGGGGAAGAAACAGAACCAAAGATGTCTGATAACAAGGATAATATGAGTGGATCGTTTTTATGCCTTATGAAAATCCATCATTTAAAAACACCTAGATGTAAGCCTGAACAAAAATGAAGCAGGCAAATTGTTTTTGAAACACATTTCAGGTCATTCCCTTTTTCAGGGCTGTAAATTCCAGCTGTACTTTGCACTCATTAATAATAGAGGGGATTATGTCACATCCCACCCAACTGGCTGATAACTGTGCTCTCCCCTCTCTCTAGACATTAGCACCCCTCAGATATTTCAGGTTATAAATATTTTCATTACGATTTATTTTTAAGAGGAATTGGCTTGAGTACACACTATGGTGCCTTGATAATCTAATCAGTGAGTTTATTTACTTGTGACAAGGAGAAGGGGGCCCTGTTTGGACATGCATCAGAAAAGAAATTATTGTAGCACATGCCTGCTCTGCAACAAAAGCCAACATATGTCAATGGGTGTTACTTGTGTGCTGTGTGCTAGGTGGAGGACTGAAATTATATGAAAACATTAATGTAGGGGAAGGTTCATTTTTGTTGTGCATATTAGATTTGTATGTGATTGGATTAAAATTTGAGAAATGAGAGATTAAAGCAGAAGCAGATTTTGGAGGGGGCGGGACTGCATGGTTTAGAAGCTAACCTTTTCTTCCTCTGAGGTTTTCCATTCCAATTTGGCTTGAAGTCCTAAGTAAACTCAGTTTAAAGGTGTCAACAAAATTCCCTGTTGAAAATTGTCCTCGGCACAAACCTTCATTCATAATTTAGTGCCAATGACAGTCTCCTCTTCGGAGAGGCCACAACTCAGCTAACATGAAAACAGGATGACTTCTCACCTCCACAGAGTCAGAGAGGTTCAGTACAGGGTTGAAAGTGCTGGTGGACTGTTGTAGGAGAGCTCACACTGCAACTCCCTACCCAGGGTGCTGATAGCCTGTGAAATGAATAAATGAAATGACTTCAGCTTCCATAGCAGAAGTCCAGTCAAAAGCAGAGAGTTGTTGCTATTTATTTCTATTGCAGCAGTGCCTAAAGACCCCAAATAGAAATTAGGGCCCCATTATATGAGGCACTGTACAAACATATAATGCAAAGACAGTCCTGGCCAGAGACAGCTCACAATTTAACATTTAGACAATACACAACAGGTAAAAAAACCTTATGATTTAGGGGTTAAACGACTGCTCATTTCCAGTTGTATTGTAGTGCAGCATTGGATAAGTTAAAACAGTTCCCTAGTTGCTGGGATATACTGAGGAGTTCCATCTAACAGCTATTGTTTGAATAGCTTGAAATCTTAATAGAAAGAGTTAATAGGCACGTCTAGAATGTGTCCACAGTGAAAGAGCTATAAATATCTAAAACCAACACCGCTATTCTTGGCTGGAAATGAGTTACATTAGGCAATCATAATTTTAAAAGATTGAAAATATGAACAATTGTATGGCTTGCTACTAATTAATAAAATTTACCTACATTTAATCCATTCCCTCTTCTGGTGGATTATACAGGACATATCTCACCAGTACATTCTCTGCTAACTGAGGGCACTTCAGTTATTAAGTTGAGATCACATGTGCTATTAAGTGAATTGCTTGGTGCAGCCTTTCCCTGAATGCAGTATTTCATACTTTGGCTAATTTTATACTATAATTTAATTTCTGAAACATGCTTTTACTTGAATTTTTAAAGACAAAAGGAAATGAAGGTGCAGTGTCTCTTACTATTGGAGTAGGATCATTTAAAAATGCAGTTCATCAAGAGAACACTCTTCTATATTAAACGTAAAGATTATTGTGCTTCTCTGCATGCTGTTGAGGGACAGAAAATTCCTGCTATATGCAAAAAGCTCAGGGCTGAAACTGTGGTGTTGGTATACATCAGAAGTTATTTTTCTCACGCTCAGCATTATAACACCAGCAGGGACAATATCGCAGTAGTCCCAGATTATGTAAATCAGAAAAATCAGTAAACAAAGAGACTAATTTAAATACATCTGCTGATACCAAAATCACATTAGTGCAAACTAACTGCGATTTAATTTTCCCAACTTTTGGAAGTGATATGAACTAGAGGGAAGCAATTTTGTAATAAGCTAAAAGTTGTTGTTTTGCAGGGGAAAATTTGCTATTTACTTCCAGAAACAGTTCTCTGTACTTTAGAGATGAAGATGAATATCAAGGTCTAAATATTATATGGTTTGAAGTTTATCTTCGTTTCAGCTCAAATCCGCACAATCAGCTCTTAGTTTCATGATCAGCGAGCCATCTAGATTAGAAAAGTGACAGGGGTGTCAGTTGGGTGGACATCAAATTTTTTAAAAACAAAACAAAAAACCAGAAGACACTAAAATTCACTGTGAATAGAATGCTATATTGTGTAGTGTGCTGTATTTTATTGTTGTGATCCTTTTAAATCAGGACACTGAATGTAATGATTATTTTCCCTTTTATTGCTATGGGAGAGAAGGTAGATTGCACTCCGTGGAAAGGAAACAAAAAATATGAATGGTAGGAAGAGCAGAGTTTATCCTTTTTTAACACTAATTGAGAAAAAAGGAAGGGGGCTAGAAGTACCCAAATTCCCAAAGTATGTCTAATAAAAGGAAAAAAACCAGCAGCAGCTTCTCATTCCCTTACTGGGTTGGGGAGGCCTCTGCTCATTCTTTTGTCTCATGAGTCAGTAATGTGCTCACCTCCGCTCAATGCAGTGAGTTCTTGTGCAGCTGGCCAGAAGAAAAGAGTAGTTGTCTCTTTAAGGGCTCTGCTTACAACAAGTGTTAAAAGAGGACAAGTGGGGAAAGTTTACAGGGATAGAGAGTACAGAAGGGCAGGAAGTAGCTGGACAGACAGGATGGGGATTGTGTCCTTCCTGTTGACCATCAGTAGGGATATTTCTATGCCCATGCAGGCCTGGAGAAGCCTCTTTCACCTGGATTGGGCTGGCAGCACCCACCTACACACCCATGAAATTTGCAGAAGGACCAGGTTTCCTCAGGACCTGCTGTGGACATTATGCTAATCACCCTTACAGAGGTCTGCTCAGGAACAAACATTTTACTGCTTTTGGCGGGACCTGCTTTCCTCCCTTCCCCCCCATGACCGGAGGGGCTCGCTGCAGCCAGAGGAACTGCAGCCAGAGGAACTGTCAGCTCCCGCTCTGGCCCCAGGGCCAGAGGAGTTCTGTGCCCCTGCCAATTATTGGAGGAGTCTGTGCCCCTCCCCCCCCCCCCCCCCGTGAACTCCTCAGCACCATTTTTTCCTGGGCGATGGGGGCGGGGGGGGAGGAATTTTTCCTCATCACAAGAATGGCTGAAGCAGGGTGACAGGCTTATTTTTTGTTTTGTATTCCTGACAGCAGGTCGAGGACCCAGTAGAATGAGACAGGAGGTTAGGTCATAATTAAGCAACTTAGTACATAAACCTCGGGGTAGATGTCCAGTGCAGGTACTCATTATGATCATTGGATAAAATAGATTAGAAAAGGATTGGAAGGAAAGCATCCCTTAATGGATCTGAGAAAGAGAGTTTTGGGCTCCTATATCTGGTACAGTGAGGAGACCCCACTCCTGTTGCTGGAATACTAGTCCAGTTGTAGTATCCACTGTTCAAGAAGGATATTGATAAACTGGAGGGTTCAGAGAAGAGCCATGAGAATGAATAAAGGATTAGAAAACATGCCTTGAACTCCTTACATCTAACAAAGAAAAGGTTAAGGTGTGACTTGAGTATAGTCAATAAGTCCCTTCATGGGGTAATATGATAATGAGCTCTTTAAACTATCAGAGAAAGGTATATAATATGATCTAATGGCTTGAAATAGAAACTAGACAAATTTAGACTGGAAATAAGGCATGTTTGTTTTTAAAAAGTGAGGGTTATTAACCACTGGAATAATTTACTGGAGTCGTGGTGGATTCTCCATCATTGAGAATTTTTAAATCAAGATTGGAGGTTTTTCTAAAAGATCTGCTCTAGGAATTATTTGAGGGAAGTTCTATCGTCTGTTTCATGGGAGGTCAGATTAGATTATCACAATGGTCCCTTTTAGCCTTGGAATCCATGAATCTCTCCACTTGCAGCTGGACTAAAACCGCCAGCTCATTTTGCACTGACAGCTGAAGATAAATTAGATGGTAAAGCTTTTGGAGCCAGATTTACAGAGGTATATAGGTGCATATAGATGCAAATAGGCACCTAACTCCTATTGAAAGTTCAGTTCAACATGAGTTAAGCATGTAACTCATTTAGGATTTTCAGAAGTGACGAACCTTCTGTTTGCAGCTTTGGATGCGTAAATACCTTTGTAAATCTGGCCCTCTGTTACTAATGATTTAGGCCATGTTCAACCAGTCAGCTAGAAGTGAAAGGCTATGTAGTCCATTATCAACCAACTGAATTAGCCAGTCTCCTAACTTTAGCATCAGATGTTAATGAAATTCCATGATGTCTCTTAGCTACATTTCACACAAGCTTCTCAGAGCTGACAGGCAGTCAGTGGATTTCAATGGTTAAAAAAGCTCCTGTTGAACTTTAATTTTTTAAGATATGTTTTGGTCTTGTTATAGTACTGAGAAATTTGTGTTTTCTCCCAGTACTAATTAGAACCATATTTTGGTAGATAGAATATTATATTTTAGTGTGCACTTGAAATGGGAAAACACATTGATATTCATGTATTGTAAGGTGTATGTGTCAAAATTACATTATTTTTGATCAGACTGGTAACTTGTAATTTAAATGGCTTCAGTTGGAAATTAAAAACTGGCTTTATCTGTATTACACTGATTATTACTGAACAGATATTTTACTTAAAATTCCATCAGATTCATATCCAAACTTAAGCCCGGACTAGAAATGCTTTTTCATACAATCATATTCTTGCAATGTTAATTTGAATTCTGAGGCATCTGTCATGGAGCAGATCAGAAAATTGCATATGTATTTACCATGGCTACCCTTGCATCACATGATACATGTGCTAGTTCAGAGCCAAAGAACAGAGTAGCTTCTTAAACACACAGATGCCATTTTGTCATGTGATCTTTGCTATATTTGGCAGATTTTTTAAAGGGGAAAAATGTCAGTAAACTGACAGACCACCAGGGTTTTGCTTCTATTCCATGCTTTTTTACTTGGAGATCTCAGTAAAGCAACATTTTGCAGTAAAGCAACACCCCCCACTCAACTTTATTTCTTAAATTAAAACCTGGAGGACAGAGGTGGATGGAGTCCTCTCTTTTGGCATTTTCTTCACTTCCATTTCACTAATACAATGGTATTTCAGCAACATTTCTTCAATAGGATAAAACACTGACCATACAAAGGTTAATAGATTCCATAACAGGCAACATTGTGCCATTGCTTTTTAAGTAGAAAGGCCCTTTGATTTCAATGGGGCATTAATGGCACTGCAAAGGGCTTCACTCACCACAGGAGCACCCCTTGTGGCCAGGCATGGTATAGCAGCTGTCTTTCAGTCTGCCATCCCTTGCTGACAGTCATTCTGGTGGTCTCTCTTCCCATAACTCAGCCCTCTGGCCAGGTCATGATCCAATGTAACAGAAAGCCCAACATAAAATAGTCCAATATCTTCACAAAAGAGGGCCTTTGACCTCAACTCCAAGTCCTTGGTTCTCATACCCTTGTCCCCTCCTCCAGACTCAAGCCACCTTGTCAATGGCTGGTAGCAGAACCCAAGCCCTCCCACTACAGTAAGTTTCAACCCAGGGATCTATAACCTGCAGCCAAAGTCTGTACAGTCCCACTCCTTGCTGCTGTTTCCCTGGAGTCCTTCCTATCCAGCCTTTCTCAGACGTTCTTCTCTCCAACTTTTCTAGGTTGACCCTTCTTTCAGAGACCTCCCCTCAAATCCCATAACAAAATTCCAGTATAAAAGTATATATATATATATAAAAAAACAACAATTTCAGCCCTCCTCAGGCTTGCCCCTACAAGCTTCTTAAGTTCCCCTTACTCTGTTCCTCCACAGAACCCCTCCCAAAGTTCTCTCTATCTGGCAGTTCAAATCCTGCCCTTCTTTCAAGGTGTGCAACCAGAGCATGCTCCAGCCCAGTAGCTGCTTTATACCTCCCCAACTGCTTGCTAGCCTTCTCTACTCCAGCTAGACTCCACGGGCTTATTCTTTCCCTGTGGGTTTCTTTTTCTCCACCTCTATATTCGCAGAGAGTGACTGCAGACTGTCTCCCCTGACAGTCCCTTCTGCTCTCAACTATCTGGCTTCATAATCACCACCAGTCCCTCCCTAGCTGGGCTTCATCATCAATGAAACCTGGCTGTCTCTCTTTGGAAGGTGCTCTCGGGTATGTTAATTGGCCTCTCAGGCCCACATTAACCCAGTCAGGGCCTGTGTGGGGTACACCCCATCACAGGCACTTATACTGCACAACACTTTTCAGGCCAATTTTCTGCCTTCAGTTTCACATGTAAAACCCTATAGATTTCAAGAGTATAAACGAGGTCAGAACTTGGGCCTTTACTTAAGAGCACTTTAGGAACATTAAGGAGTCATTATCAGTGCCAGGTCATGTGCTAACCTGCCAGGACAAACTTCAGAAACCCCCACAGGCTTCTGCTCAGAGCACCTGCATACTTCCCTTAAAATATCTGTGAGGACAGCAGAGAGTGACTTCGCAAGTCCCCAGCCAATCTTTTGGAGCATTTGAACCTCCATGGTGCTCCTGTCCTTGCCCTTCTTTAGAAGTTATGCTGCTATTGTTTACTTCCCTTTCCCCATCTGCAGCTATGCTTACCCATCGGAAAGAGCAGGCTGGCAGATTCAGAGGGGGAGTTACTGCTGGTCTGAGAACTGGTAACTTATGAAGGAAGCATGCTGCAAAGACAGTCTGCTCTTCCTTACTGTCTCTGCTCCCCCAAAGGCCCCGAGCCCCTAGAATTTACACCTGAGGGCCTTTGTGATGTGTAAAAGGTCAGCAGGTGGTATGCTGTTGAGCTACTAGTCTCCTGCCTCTGCAGGGACAGAGTCTTTACTGCTGCATTTGTCATGCTACACGTTGCATAGTGGAAGGAAGCACATGGCCTATAATTGGTATTTATGGCCACTTAAAACCTGCCCCCTATTTGACACAGATTTTTTCTGTACTGCCTATACAATCTACACGGGGAAAAAAGTCAGTGAAGAGAATGAGATCTGACTGAAATAGTGTGCATTTTTTATTCCCGGTTTAATGAGGACTTTAATTTGTTTGGCCAACACTTTGTTAGAATAAAAATATATCTCAAAGTTTGTACATTTGACTAAAATGAAGAAGTGGGACTTAGATCAGACATGCATCTGCACTTGAAGCAGTATATTATTAAACAGTAAAATACGAGTAAAAGCAAAAAGTTGCCTGCCTTTGGCTTTATCAATTTAGTGCATTATATACAAAACAATACAGTTTATGATTGTCCTTTTTGATTAAAGTTACAGTCACTACATATGACCCCATAGTTACAGTGGAGGAGTTAAGTGGAGCAATGTGCTGCATCAACAAAATGAGGGAGGAAATTTGGCAGAGTGACAAGAAGGTATAAAGAGTTTGTTAGTTTAATTAATAAAAAAAATCAATTATTTGGCCTTTTGCTTCAGCTATGCAGCTGTCATTTAGCTCCAGTTATATAAAGGCAACCCATTTTACAAAGAGGACACCTTTCAAGTCCCTGTATGCTGGAATTAATGATTCTGGTGATTTGTAGTGTAGCTTTTGAACTTGAGGAAAGCCTGTTTTCGATTTTCAATTCAAGTCAATCACACTTTCATCTTTATTTCTCAAGCAGTCACATTTATGTGGAAATGTTTTTAGTTAACACCAGTGCATAGGAAGCTGCTTAAACCCTGGTTTCCTTTTTTGTTTTTCGGTAATCATTTTGAAAGTCATCCACAATGCAATAGCATGAGCTTGGTCTAGGAATTAATTTGCAAGTGTACTTGTACATTAACACGGTCACTTAAAGGGCAAGCAAATGTTGTATTCATTATCATGGAAAAGTTGAAGATCCTGACACTGACACACACATTTTTGCTAGGGCTCAGAAGCAAAACCAACATTTCACTAAGGAGACATTCTTTAGATACACCAGAATAAGATAGTGCCTTGTTATTGAGTAAGGTGATATACTTTAGAATGCTGCTTTCATAACACCATGGGGTGATTATGTCATTATTTATTGTCTCCTTCAGATGTTTCCTTATTAATATCAACCTTGTAGGGAGACAATTTGCAGGATCATTTCTTGATTTGAGGCATTAAATAAAGCCAAGAGTCATTCACTGCCCAGATTGTCATTAGCAGAAATTCAGCAAAGATTTTGGACAAGCAAATTCTATCAATAAAGACACCACTGAAGTTGAATCCTCGTATTATTAGCTGAATTAGCATGGGGAAGAGATATTGAGTCTTTTACTTCTAATCAAAGGGCCAGATTTTCCAAAGTGCTCAGCACCCATAAGTGGTGCTGGATTTTCAAAGGAGATCACCTACCCCTTATCCACTTCCATTAAAGCATTCATGCACATGCATATGCCCCTTTTTCCTATTCCAGAATTCAGAACCTCTTTTCCTTGGATTTTTTTTCCTCATCAAAAGAATTATACAATAAAGGTTACTATAAGGTTACTGTCTCTTTTTGTCTGAAATTAAAACTATGTGAAAGGTTATGTAGTCCCATGACAAAATATTATGAGTAGTTGTTTCCTACTCGTTCACTCATTTGTCCTCAATCTGTTTTTCAGTGTATTGTTTTTCCCGAAAGTTTACAAGCCAGACAGTATCTGTCATCAGTAGCTCCTTTCTGTGACTTAAAGGGCCTCATCCTAGGAGTTCTGTGCAAGAAGGGCTTGTAAAATTGGGCCTAACATTTGCAGATAAATGTTACCAACAGAATATATTTTTATAAATCCTTCATTTCAAAACATTGAAGGCTGCTAAGAGACAGTTATGTAATTATCCACCACATAGTTTACTATAAAAGCAGGAAAATTAATGGTTAAGGATTAGGACCTTACCTCATCTCCAGAAAAACAGAAACCTATTTTTCTTACCAAATATAATATAATACCTCAACCACTTAACTCTGATCTCCACCCCTTGGCTTTGTTTATCTTGATTCTGCTATCTATGTATTTCTTTTAGGTGTTGTGATGGGATAAGTTTATGGGTAGTATGCCTATTGGTGAGGTACCTGAGTCACAACACTCCCCCAGTCTCTAGTATCACACAACCAGTGGTCACGCCAGTGTGGTGGCAGTTTCCTTTCTAGTAAATAGTACTCAGCCCTCCAGCCAGGTTACTAGCTGAGTCCATCCGCTTTCACCATAACAGAATCCAACCAAATATACAAGTCCAATATCCCTTACAAAGGAAGAGAATCTTCAGCCCATGTCTATAGTCCCCTATGGGCTGTGACCCCTTGCCTCACGTCTTACAATGCCTCTGTCACCCACCCACCCACATCTCCAGGTGGGAAAGGGTTTGTGTCCCCTTCTTATGAAGCCCACATCCTCTCTCTCCACCAGGCTCTGGCCCAGGGCCCTACAAGAGGCAGTGATATCAAACATACACAAGTGCTTAATTCCTACCACTAACCCACCCAGTCCAGAACATGGTCAGAAAGCCTCAGGAGTCACAAATAATCCACTAGATGATGGAGTGAAGGGTTCCCTATGACTAGGGGAGAGTTAGTCCCTGGGGTAGTTGCTAATGCTGCTATACAGACTTCTCCCATGCAGCCAGGGCTTCAGGTGTGCCCTTACTCAAGAGCGCCCAGTGTAGCTCTCTCCTCTTATCATATCTGCTCCTTTCTGAACAGTCTGGCTCTCTTTTAAGCTCTTCCATCAGCTGCACCCAGAACAGCTCCTTCTACCGCACTGTGGGGTTTGTATACCCCATCACAGATGTACTCTGGTAAATATAATTTAATACCACTGATGGACTGTGGAATGTTTTGGTAAAGTACTTATAGTTGCTCTTTCCTCAGAATAATATATTCTTAGTTTAAGAGTAATAGTGTGTAATATTCTTGTTATGAAAATATTACTGATGTCTGCAGACTTGCATGTAAGCCTGATCACCATGAGTCATTGCTGTGTGTGCATATATAACATCTGTTTCTTTCTCCAAGGATGTTGTGTTGAGTTCATACTTTGAGACTACCACTGATATTTATTTTGAGTCAGAGTTAAGGTTGTATTGCAATGAAATATACATTGCTCAGTAAGAAAAATGTGCTTGTGCTTATTATCTAAGTAGTGTAAGATTTATGCTATCCTAAACTATTCATTTTCTTGGATTTAAGTGCACGAGTTTTGTAAATGAGGTAACTTTTTTGTTTCTTTCTGAAACTTTTTTCAACATTTTCCATTCTTTTTTCTTTTGTGGAGATAAGATGCATCTTTAAAAAACATTAAATGCACAGGATTGAGGCGTTCATCAGATTATTAAAGGAATAAGCAGCTCTGGCCAACCTAATAACGTCTTGAAATTGGGTGACTATATGTCCCGTTTTGACGGGGACAGTCCCTTTTTTAACCCCTGTTCTAGTTGGCAAGAGCAAATGGGACAAATGCCCCGTTTTGCCAAAAAAGTAGGGCGTGACCCTGAGCGGGGCGCAGAGAAATGTACGGGGGGAGGGGGATGGATGAGCAGCAACATCAACCCTGCATGGGAGGGAGTGCTTGGGACAGTGGCTGGGGCCTGGCCAGCCCTGTGCTGGCAGGTGGCAGGGGGTCTTGGGCCAGCCACAAGTGCAGGAGTTAGAGGGGGGCCTTAGGCCAACCCCATGCGGACAGGTAGTGGTGGGGTGGGGGGTCTCAGGCCGGCTGGGGGCCTTGAGCTGGCCCCATGGAGGGGTGTGGGGACTCATGCCAGCCCCACTTGTAACGGAGAGAGGGGAGACCTTGGGCCGGCCCCGCATGGGGTGGAGGGAGACAAGGGCCGCGTGGGACTTGGGCCAGCCCTGGGCAGTGTTCCATTTTCAACTTTGGGAAAATATGGTCATCCTATCTTAAAAATAATATTCATATTGCCTTAGTAGTTTTGGAATTGTTGTGGCAAGCATCTGTCAGTGACCATGCAGTATATCATTCCAGAATCTTTGTAAGGATCATGGAAAGCACTCAGTGATGACAGAGTGCTGTGTAACAGTAGCATATTGCCCAGTATCTTTGATTTTGCCATAGAAAGAATCTACTGAGGACAGAATATATTCTCTGGTTTCAGAGTAGCACCCGTGTTAGTCTGTATTCACAAAAAGAAAAGGAGGACTTGTGGCACCTTAGAGACTAACAAATTTATTTGAGCATAAGCTTTCGTGAGCTACAGCTCACTTCATCGCATGCATTCCGATGAAGTGAACTGTAGCTCACGAAAGCTTATGCTCAAATAAATTTGTTAGTCTCTAAGGTGCCACAAGTCCTCCTTTTCTTTTTGCGAATATATTCTCTGTTAGCCTTTGTTTTCCACTTGTTGGCCCAATGTATTCTCTAGAGCAGGCCAGAAAATGGAAAACATTTTCATGAAAAACTTGTCCTTGGTTTTCATTGAAAATTTTCAAATTTAGATATTTTTCAGCCAGCTCTTCTATTACCAAGCCACTTAGGACAGCTCCTTTGTGAAAGCCAATCTGCTCTGCTTTTAGGATGATCCAATGTGTATCCAAGTAACATCTGCCCTCCCAGCTCTTTTGGAGGAGTCATCCTCATCTCCCTTCAATATCAAACTTGTTTTCTGATTCTTTTGCTTTAGGAGATAGCTAGGTTAAATTCTAATTAAATCCATCTTTTGAAATCTGCATCGCAAACGAGAAAGCTGCAGCCAGAATGGTCCATTTCACATGTAATCATCTTTTTAACTTACACTGATAGGAGCCCCAAGGCAGCGCTCAGCATAAATAGCCAAAGGATTAAGTCCCAGTAGTCGTATTATGAATGATATCCACCAAGCAAGTGTCTTGTGGCAAACTGTCTGCTAGATCACAGGAGCTCAAAGGGGACTTCCTGGTGGCTGGTTACTTTCTCTTTTGGGACTGTTTTCACTTGCTCTTATGTGTGAGCTAGCCCACAGACAAAACAGCCTGCTGCAGTAAAGGAAGAAGAATGTCAGCTAATGAAGGCTAGGGAAAAAGTGGTAAGTTTGATTGCTTTGAAAAACACACATGTTGTGTTTGAACACAAAAAGAGGTGAAACTAGGGAGACTGAAAACACAGTTATTTTCTTCATGCGTTTTTTTTCATTGTAGTTTACCTGTGCTGTAAACAATTACGTTCCTTCTCGCTACACTGTCAGGAAAAACTCACCGCTTCAGGGAAATCATATCCCCTTCCCTACTTTGAATTAGAGATGTGCAGTTATTCAAAAGAAATAGGAACCTACTTGGAACTTAACTCTAAATTTGAACAGCCATGAGCCCATCCTGCTTCTACTGACTTGTTTGATAAAATCATTTTCATTTTCTGTGTGTGTCTACAGTTCTAGCAATCCATTCAGCTCGCATTTGGCTCTTGAAGAGCATTTACAATGCAAAATGCTTATTTCACAGAATTTCCATGGGAAATGTCCATTTTCATTATTGGTGGGGGCGGGAGGGAAGGGAGTTGTTGAAAAGTCAGAAACTTGAAAATCAGCTGTTTCTCAAGATTTGCTCATTACTGAAAACTAATAAAAACATTTTGGGGTTTTCTATTTTTTAATGAAAAAATGTTGATGAACAAGAATTTTTGTTTTTATTATCATCAGTTGTTCATGTGGGGTGGTGGAAAAAAGCACTTCTCAGTTAGCTCTACTGTCAAGTGCATCAAGAGCATACCTTTCATTATAGACACCAAACATACAAACTCCTTTGTTAAAGAAAAATATACACACTGAATATCAATTTTGTAGATGCTATATATAAACAAATGTTGTATATATATATAAATTTACAGTTCTTTCAGCATGCAGTACTTCCAAGACACTTCTTATTGTGTAACCACCAACTGCTTTCCCACAGCATATAACATAAAAAGAACACAAACAAAACCCAGATGATGAGATCACAATGAGTGATTCAAAGGTTGTCTTTCCTTTTGCACATATTCTCTGTTTTGAGATGTTTGGGATATTTCTGTCTTCCATTGTTTATTATGAGGTCCAGCCATTTTACATGGTGTTTATCTGCAACAGAGAGCCAATAAACTTTGATGGGATCTGTGGCTCTAGGAGGCTGTTTATGTTTTTATTGAATTCAAAGAGGCTAAATCACCATTCCATACACACACACAGGGAATTAGCAGTGTCCTGAGCGTACAGGTTTGCTGCAATAGGCTATTTGATTAGATCTTGCACAACTTGAATGGTATTTTCTTATGATGTGTCCTCTAATGTTATCTACACTCTGTTTTTCTTCTTTGTCCTCACTGTAAGCCTCTGACTGCATGATGTATTCCATATTTAAACACCATAGAATAAACCTTTTTATGGTTTGAAATAGCAATTCATACACTCAGTTTTCTACCCCTTTTCTAAACCACTTTCATCCTTCTACACATGTGATTAAGATCATGGCCCTTGGTACTTAAACAGCATAAGACGCTTTTACTTCAATTGCCAGGTGAAATCTATTACTAGGAATCAATACTACTGTACCTGATGCTTTTAAAAATACAGTTCATTTTTTGTTGTTGTTTTTGGTACTTTGTCATTTCTGCTGCACTGAACGGAACTGCATTAACTTAGGTTAAACAATGCTTAGTATTATGCCCATATTCCACGTGACAAGTAGACAAGCTTTCCAGAGTTTGAGCCCTTATTTTCACTATATCTGACTCTCATTCTTAGATCCTTATGTAAATTAAGTATTGCAGCCCTAAATTCAGGGGTGCTGCATAACAGCAGCTAACTCTCTGGAAGAAAACTTGGGGTTGAAATCACCCCTGTACTATGGCCATTTTGTGCTGGCTCTGTGATCTCCCTTAGGATGCATGCTATAAGTAAAAGGAGGCATGGCCAGGCCAATTTTACACTTCAGCTATTCCCCAGCTGCTGCAAACCCCATAGGGATATTGCAGCCAGTGCAAGATAGGGCTGGCCTAACCAGTGCTGCCGCCAGACTAGCCCCTGGCAGCTCAAGGACCAGGGATGTGAAAGCTGCCAGCACTCCATTCTTTTGCCAGGCATCAATGCAGGAATGATTTCAGACATAATCTTCTTATCTTGTGTTTCTTTCAGAGGGTAGGAAAGACAGGAAGGCATTTCCTTTGATTCCTTGCAAAAAATTCTTCCTTTGGATGCAAACCAAAAATAACTCCATACTTGCCCTCTAGAGGCAGACAGATAATGGTAGAAATAACTCCATGCTTCCCTTCTAGAGGCATGGTGCTAATGACAGTACATCCAGCAGAAGTAGTAGAACAGAGAAACCCCAGTAGCAATAAAACATCATTTTGTCCCTGTAAGTTACTGGAGGCATTTTTGGGAGTAGTAAAGAACCTGCACACCTTTAGCCAAAAGAGAATTATACTTCATTTATTTGCACAAATATGTAATGTATCCTATTTCATATATATTACATTTGCAACTACACATAGCATCATTTTAAAAAAGCTAATATCAAATAATGTAGGCCTTGTAGCAGGGTAGCCTGCCCATTAAATGAAACTGGGATCAGCACTCCTGTTCTAGTCCACATGCTTCCAATTGGGCCAATTAAGAGGGCAGGCAGCATCTGGGGGCTATAAGAGGCCTGGTGAGGAAATAAGTGTGGGAGTTAAGTGGACTGGTTCAGTGAGAAAGGGCAGGAGATGAGAGCTGCTAGAGAAAGTAGTCCCTGGGAAATGTTAAAGACAGGAGAGCAGCAAGAGGGGTTTGCTGGCTGGCATCTTCAAGCCAAAGAGCCAGGAGTGGAAAGTAGGAGAAGCAGCAGAGGGAGATGCCTGCTGGCTCTGACCTGAAGCCAAAGGCAAGAGAGGGGGAACAGTGGATGGGTTTACCTGCTGATGTCTGCCTGCTGGAAAGTTGGACCCTGGGGAACAGTGAAAGGGCCAGGGGGAGTGAGGGATGCTACCAGCAGAGGCTGTGGGGGTTCTTTCTGGGAAGAGTGGGATTTCACTGGAGAAGGAAGGCTGGAGTGGCTGTCCTGGCAGAGAGACAGAGGAGGACTGATAAAGAGTCTGGGTGTGGCAGAAGACACCACAATATGGTATGTCTTATGTCAATGGCCAGGAGGATCTATGATTTTAAAGGCTTTTTGCACTGGGGTGATATGGATTATGCTTTGGGATTTTTACACTATGTTTTATTAATAGGGTGACCAGACAGCAAATGTGAAAAGTCAGGATGGGGGTGGGGGGGTAATAGGAACCTATATAAGAAAGACCCAAAAATTGGGACTGTCCCTATACAATTGGGATATCTGGACACCCTATTTATTAATAAACTATGTATGAATAGAAGATAAGCTTCAATGGAGTTACTGGGGGACTCAAAAGGGAAACTGAAGTGAGGGACCACTTGCAGGGCTGTCACAAGGGGGTGTTTGGGAGGAGGCCACAGGACTGTAGGCTCTACAGCAATGGAATCTATTCTAAATGGCTATATTATTTAGAATGTGAACTCTTGGGGATGGGGCTTATCTCTTATGTGTATTTAAATCACCTAGTACAATGAGGTCCTGATATCAGTTGGGCCCACAAGGGTCTGCATCAAACAAACAATATCTGTTACAAGAATTGACTTTTTTGGTATGGAATAATACATAGCTCTGCAGCAGTTTAGAATGGTGTCTAATAAACATGCATGTTGCTTACCATAGTTTTTGCATTACATCAGTGACTTCGTGTCACAGCAGAAACACTGTAGTATACTAGATAGCTCATTAAAACATTGGAGAAACCAGCTCTTGTGTGAAAAGAAGAAAAATCCAGACCTGGCTGCTGCATGAGAACTTGCCAAAATACTACCTCAAGCAAAAGGTTGCAACTCATTAAAATTCTACTCGTTCTATGCTTGAAGGAACAACAGAAAGCTGAACACAAGAATGTGAGGGCAGGTAAATATCTCTAATCTCCACCGACTGGAACGTTGCAGCCAGTGGCCCCTTACCAACTACTTGGGCTGCTTGCTTGAAGAAGACTGACTAGAATTTAAAGTCAAGAGAGATATTGCTGCAGACTCTTGAAAAATAGATTAATCTTTTGGTTTTGAAATTTTGGTTTCTCCAGATACACTGGGGTAACTGGAGACCTGGAGGAAATGGACTGTCTTTCTGTTTTGCTACTTGCAGTCATAATTTTCCCCCCCTTCTTTCTGAAGCTATTATTTCTGGAAACAATCCTTCTGGCACTGACTTTACAGTATCTGAGCTGCTTAATTGACTTTACAATATCTGGATAGTTTTATGTCTAGTGGTGTGATGTCACTCCTGATTGTAAAGCCATTTAAAAACTGACACTTTCCAGAAGTAACACATTAAGCAAGGTAGTAAACTATCTGACCTACTTGAGTAGTAGCAGAGCGTACCCCTCCTGGCCCCCTCTGAAACAAGCCACAGTTTCTTTCCATGACTCCAGTCCCACAATCCTTTTCAACCCCAACAGACTTGGGGATCAGAGCAGGGCAAGAAACGGTGGGTGGTTTCAGGTCTGGCCTGAGTGGAGAATATTTGCACTCCTGGCCTAGCATGCATACACACACAAGCTACACACACATATTATTAAATATACAAATATTTTTATATTCATTAGGAAAGTGGCACATTCTACACTGCATATGCTAAACAGATTGTTTACACATAAATGGGGGCAAGAATTAAGCAGGCACTTTATGAGCCATATATGGGGCTGCCATTAATCCATGCATGGATCGCCTATCAGCATGAATGGAATTATACATGCGATTGAGAGAAGTAATCATTACTTATGTATATCCCTTTGACTGACACCTTCTTTATTATTAAGAGTTCACTGTTGTGAAGATTGGCCAAGTTACCACCTGGTAATATGAGATACCAGAGTTTTTTAAAAGAAGAAAAATGATACCAAAAATGTGGTTGATAAATATTAACTTTTTAATGTTTGTAAACGGAATGGCATTTTCTCTTTTTACTTTCAAAACAATAGAATTCTACAGCCCACACTGCAGGAAACAATATATACTGCAAGCTACACCTACAAATGCTAATTTGTACCATTTCCTCTCATGGTTAGGACAAGGGAGGAGAAAGAGCCTACAACTAAGACATCCATTTAATTTGTCACTCTCATTTCCTTGTTTTGTCTGAAAAATATCTTCAGTGAAATTCGGCCATGTCAGCCTTTTTGCTATTTGTTTATCAGGCATAAAAATGGACTTTGCTCTTTGTTTATCAGTCATAAAAATGCCCCAGGGGCGATTTTTGCCAGTTTTATGAAAAGCATCCGGCAGAAGCTTGTTTCTTCTCAGCTAGCAAGGTATTGCTTTCACTGCTTTTCACTACCTCAAGCGATCTAATTCTAATGTGAGTGATGGTGGGGCTAACAGCCAGGAGACTGGAATACAGCTCACTGTGTGACTTGGGATTATCTTGAAAGCTACAAATATGATCATCAGACTTTTCTGTTCAAAATGGCGAGGCATAACAGGGGGGCTTGCCCCTTAAGGGCTGGAGCTAGTGAATCCTGATTACAGAATGAGCCACACCTGAGAGATATCAGGGTGATTGACCTACAAAGAGCAGCAGGAGGCTGTGACAAATGGGGGATAATGTTCTATTCTAACATCAAAATATGGAGTATTTCAGTCAAAACAATCGGCATTGATATGTTCCCACAAAGTTTTGTAAAATTTTCTCATGGAACACTTTTTGCTTCTACCAGCTCTAGCATTAATATTAGGACAATAATTAAGGAAGTATTGTGGAAGTAATCATGATATTTATGCAGGGTTGTTACAATCCACCATTCTGTCCTTTTGATTTCTTCTCCCTGGATGAAGAGCTTTACATTTATTAGCCCCCCACTAATGTAGTCACTCCAGGACACTTTGATGTTTTGGTCTGCCTTGTGTGTTTTATGCTTCCTGTGTTGGTGACCACAAGAAAATTTTGATCATGGCTGAATTTTGACGAAAGACACGAAGCAGCAATGAATAAAGACATTTGGTTTGTTTAGTTTAGATGGTCCTAAAAATCTCTAAGAATTCTAAAAGAGGCCTGAATTGTTCTAGAACTAGCAGTAAGAAAAATTGTTTGAAGACTGACAGAAATAGCTCCATAGGCCACCTTGATGTACCTCATGGACCATCCATGATCAACAGATCCCAGTTTGAGAACCACTGTAATAGTCATCTATCTTTGTTTCTTGTTGTTGCCCTTTTGGAGGGGAAACAAAAATGCCAGAGAATAAGAAAAGAAGGAATATCAGGAAAAAGACTAGCTAGCAAATGCAAGAATCAAAACTCGTGAAGTCCCTTCTATGAAAGGGAAAGAAGCAGAGGTCAGATATAATTCTATGGCACCTGCAGCTTCTTAGCCTGCTGTGTGCCCATCAAATTTCTTGGTGTAGTGACTGGAAGCTATTTCTTCTCATCACCTCTGAGCTACCAGTAACCCCCACATGGACTGTCATCAAAGGAAGGAAAAAAAGATCTGAGGTTGAAAAGAATTAGTGTTTAAACATTAACTTAGTGGTATTATGACAATACAATTTTCCTTCAGCCAACTGCTGGTATTAGGATGATAGGAGAAAAGGAGAAGTTAAGGAAGGCAACTATTTAAAAATTCACGGAAAGAATGAATTGAGGATTTGTTTCATTTAAGCATTTTTCTTTTCATGCATTGCCTTCTTTCATTTGGGGCCTGAAAGCAGTTCTCCTACTTTCTCTGGGCATTTAAGGATTATGCTACCCAATTTGTTTTCACATAGGGGGTGGAGGTACTGGCCATCTAAGCCATACTAGATCAAAGGGCAAGGCAGGAATGATGGGCCACACATTTGGAGAATACTGCAATGCCTGATGGCCAATGTATCCTTCCCTAGGTAGAGGGGCTGCTATTGGCCAGTCCCAGTAATTCCAAGGGATGCTGGGATTGGCAGGCAGGGTCCTCCCATAGAAGTTCGGCAGAAGCAGGCTGTTCCTGCTTCTCACCTACTGCCGCAAATTTCCTGACTTGCCTCCCTTGTAGGTTAATGGTTACACTTTTGCTTTTCTTGGCACAGGGATGAGGACACTTTGGGTAACTGCAAGGCTTTGGGGCACATGCTATTGTATGAGTACATTTGGGACTTTAAAGCAGCGGGGCTCTCTTTGTTGCATGGGCCTGGATGCCACAATGTGTGAGGGCAGGTGCTGAGGTTACGTTAATTTATAGTACTTTTTTCCTACAAGATCCTAAAATTAGGCAGTTTGTCCTGGAGGCAGGGGCTAGTTTTCCCTTGGTAGAGTTTGAATGATTGGGTCTTTCATACCCACAGAAGCTGAGGGAGAGAGTAAATGCCCTGTCCTGAGACCTGGGCATTGATTGACTTACTGTGCTGAAGGAGTTGAGAGCTGCAAGAATGCCTGAAGTTGCACTGCACACTTCTGGGTTACTTGGTATAGAACTTGCAAGGGCACACAGGGCTTGGATGCCTTTGGGTTTAAATGGGCCAATTACGTTTTGGACAGTTAGGAGACTCAGGATTTGAGTATGGATCTGATGAGTTTGGGGCAGCTGTTGCCTGACGCCTTTCACACCTGCCAAGAGAGACTGCCTGTACAGGTTACCTTGGGCAGGCTCTAGTTCTGTGTGTCCTCAATGGCCCCTTCCGTTCACAAGCACTATCTAGCTATTGTTTTCTATAATCCTCTTCATTGTCGCACCTAAACACAGAGTATCAAGGCGTATAATCCTATTTTCTTTAAAGTTACAGCTCAAAGTTGGGTTACTCCTCTGTCTTCATATTTATTACAGCCAGTCAAATACCAGAAGAATCGATTTGATGAACAAATCATTTGGCAAGCAGTGGCAAAATGCTTCAATTAATGACTCTGATTAATACTATGTGACCAGACTACTTAGAGATTCTCTGTTACTGCACAGTATGCTTGTCCTTCACCTTCCTGCTTGCTAGAATTGACTTGTATCCTCTTTCCAGGTTCTTGCCATTACTTTTTACTTTAAAATAATAAAATACATCTCTGATGGCTCACAGGTCTGAGCATCCTGAGAGCCACCTTGCCTCCAGCAAGATAAAGAATTGTTTGTGCTTAACTGTGTGTCAGTTCCCTGACACCTCCAATCTGTTACTGCCCAAGTACTCTCCTCTGGGCTATGTCAGCACTTTCTTTGCCTTGAGGTCTAACAATAGATGTACCCAGTCCTCAAGGCCCTTTGAAGCATTCCCCTGTAGTGTCCAGCCCCTTCTCACTGAACACTCATCATTCCCAGGACTGCTGCCCTCAGGGGAACAGTGTACACATCAGCTTAGTTAGTTCAACTCAGAAGCAGCACTTAACTGAGTACCGCAGCACTGAGATATGATTGTAAGTATATTATCAAGATTTACAAGATGGTGAGTAAACAACAGGTTACAAACAAATTAAAAGTATAGTGCTTTCTAGTGACTAATTTAATAGGCTAACTTTTGGTCTAAAGAAGTTTCTCACCCCAAATGTCCTTTGCAGCATTTCAACCAAGGCTGGTTGTGATCCCATTTTCATGAATGTTAATTGTGCTGCATGATTACTTCCTTGGTGCAGAATAAAAGGATATGTTTTGCCTTCTTCTTATAATCCCCAAAGTTCATTGTCTTTTCCCAGCCACAGGACAACCCCTGTGGTTTATTCAGTGATTTCCTGTCATCAACTTTGTTGATTTTGTTTGTAAATGAACTTGCATTGTGTTGGCTTCCAATGCTTAATTTGCAATGCAGACCCAGAGAGACAGGAGAATATACATCTGTTGTCTGGCAGAAACCTGTTTGTCCGCCCTGCCTTGATACAGACTTTAGGAACATATTTTCAATATACATACATAACTCCTTGCATAATATATATATTTCACAATTATATCAATGACTAGCATGATCCTGGCTGTCATTTAAGATCTTAAATGACAATGTATGGTGAACCAGAATGTACATAGCAGGATCAGGATATTCTTGTAACTCCCAGGCACTGAGCGTTTTAGGGACACAGTATTCTCTTCTTATCCAGACAAAACTTTCCCAGGCCTTTGGATAATCAATTTGTGGCACATAGGGTGGGTACAATTCAAAGGCTGCTAAAGTCAATGGGGTCCTTTCCACTGACTGCAATGAACATTGGAGAAACCCAGCCTATATGTCTACTACCTGGAGAAAAGTAATTAAAATTATGAAATTCCATCCCATTGTCCTACTGTTAGGCCCTATCTATGCTACAAAATCATTTTTCAACATGGTTGTGTAACATAGTTATGGCCAAATCATGTTATTATCAGGTTGGAGAGCTATGCCTGTGTGTGGTCAGACCTCCGCCCACCCCCAACATCATGGTCTTGTTGGAGAGCCATGTGTGAACTCTGATATATAGCTAGGTTGAAATGTTTACCTAACACTGTTTATTCTGTCCACACAGGTAGGAATCAACACTGTTAGCACCAGCTGTAGAGAGTTGTTTTGATGGTAAAAATAGGGCCTTACATAGCAATTCCTTCTTTCAACCCATAGCTTCACCTGATGCGTTTCAAAAAAGGATGAGATGATACATACCATATATTGGTAAGAGAGAGTACGTATAACACATAGGAAGTGGATATGGCATTTGAACAAATTAAAGCCAGGTGTAAAACTGGAGCTCTCTCTTCACCAGTCTCTATGAGACACAGACTTTTTTTGTAACCTTGATGAACATTATTTTTGAAGCCATTATGAGAGACTGAACAAGTATTTAATAACTTCACTGATGATAAGGAACTAATCACAAAAACATGGAGCTATTAACACATTCACTGCACTCTCCAAAAGTATTAAACTTATTGAACCCTATGAAACCTCAACTCTGTGCAATTTTAAAACCACAACAAAATTCTGGCTTGCTGAATTCAGACATACTAGCAAGAGTTTGCACACACTGTTTTAGAATTCAGTGTTAGGGTCTCCTGGAGAACTAACCTTACCCTGAACAGATTGAATGAAATGGGAAACTTGCTCTCAGACTAGGACTGCAGAGGCTGTAATATAATGAGCAGCTTTTCTCACATGTGGCGAGAATGCCCTGAAGTTAAATTTTTGAGGGGATTAAGTAGCCAAATACTGAATAGAAATACAGTAGCTTGAGAGCAATTTGTATTATCTCCTCCGTATGACCTGTTGGGATTTGAAGAAAACTCTACTGTACTTAAATCAGGATCCTATACAATAACTAGAGCTGGCTTCCTGAATTGTTATGGCAGAATGGTGTTAACCCTAATACACAGCCTCTGGCTAGATGGATTTCAAAAGTCTGGTTCATGTGCGGTGATGGGGATGGACTTCAGAGTGGAAAAGTTGATTAACTATACTACTGACTTGAATGTAGTACCTTGCTGTACTCTGTAACCTATCTCACTTGGCACTGTGTGGCCTCAGCTGGAGTATTGTGGCTAGTTTGGGGCACCAGAAAGAGGTGGACAAATTGGAGAGAGTCCAGAGGAAAGCAACAACTATGTTAAAAGTTTAGAAAACCTGACCTATGAAAAAGGTTAAAAAGTCTGGGTATGTTTAGTCTGGAGAAAAGAAGCCTGAGGCCTTACTGGATAAGCCTTCAAATATGTTAAGGGGCTGTTGCAAACAGGACAATGATGAATTGCTCTCCATGTCCGCTGACAAAAAGTAACTAGCTTAATCTGCAGCGAGGGAAATTCAAGTTAGATATTAGCAAAAACTTTCTAACTATAAGGGTATTTAACCTTGGAACAGCTTACCAAGGGAGATTATGGAATTCCTGTCATTGGTGGCTTTTCAGAACAGGTTAGACCAGGGGTGGGGAAACATTTTGGCCTGAGGGCCACACCTGGGTGGGGAAATTGTATGCAGGGCCATGAATGTAGGGCTGGGGCAGGGGGTTGGGGTGCGGATTGCAGGAGGGGGCTCAGGGCAGGGGGTCGGGGTGCAGGAGGGGGTGCAGAGTGCGGGAGGGGGCTCAGGGCAAGGGGTTGGGGTGCAGGAGGGGGGTGGGAGAGGGCTCAGGGCAGGGGGTTGGGATGTGGGGTTTAGGAGGGGTTCAGGTTGTGGGCTCTGGCCCGGCACCACTTACCTCGAGTGGCTCCGGGGTGGCAGTGGCGCACAGTGGGCTAAGGCAGGCTCCCTGCCTGCCTGCCCTGGCCCCACACCGCTCCCAGAAATGGCCAGCATGTCCGGCAGTGGCTCCTGGGAGTGGGGTGGGGCAGGCGGCTCCATTGTGCACTGCCCTGGCCTGTGGGTACCACCCCTGAAGCTCCCATTAGCCATGGTTCCCCATTCCCGGCCAATGGGAGCTGCAGGGGGTGGTGCCTGCAGGCAAGGGCAGCGCACGGAGCCCTCTACCCCCTCTTCCCCCAGGGGCTGCAGGGATGTTGTGCCTGCCGCTTCCAGGAGGGGCATGGGGCCACAGCAGGCAGGAAGCCTGCCTTAGCTCCACTGCTCCATGGAGTTGGCAATCCCGCGGACTGGATTGAAAGCCTTGACGGGCCAGATTCAGCCTGCAGGCCGTAGTTTGTCCTCCCCTGGGTTAGACTGACATCTGTGGGGAATGGTTTTAGTGTACTTAACCCTTAAGCTTGCATCAGTGTCGGGGGATGGACTAGAGGACCTCCTGTGGTCCCTTCAGCCCTACATTTCTAAGACTGACTACTGTACCAAACCTTTTAATCAAACACATTGAAAAAAGATCTTGGACCAAGGAAGCTAGCACACATTGAGAAACTTCTCCCCGTATTAAATGGGCATTGCTGCGTTGCTTCTTTTGAAAACTAGCTAATAATTTTAACCGGATTTCTGATTTAATTTTTGTTCATAAAAATATTCCTCAGGGATTTTCTGTTCTCTTTCAGGGGTCTTTTGGATAGGCCCAAGAATACCAAATATATTGGTGCATATGTTCTGACTGCTGCTTTTTCATTTTCTGATTTGCTGCTGCTGTTTCTCTTCTGGGGCCTGTGGGGGAGAATGCATGTAAATTTCCCACCCAGAGCAGTGCATCAGAGGGAGGTACTCAATAAGAACATGAGACAGGAAAGGTAATTGACTAAAATGCAAAGTGTTGTCAAATGTGCAAAGTAAACTAATCAAAATCTTTTCTCTGATCTTCCAGTCATAGAGACCTTAGTAGGAACAAAATCTTCAGAGAAAAATGTGATTCTCAAGTGTCCCTTTTGTAAGTACTAACCCTCAGCTAAAGTTGATGTAGTCTAAGATTTGTGCGGTAACATAAATACAATGTTAAGCAATTCATATAAAAAGCTGCAGTTAGAGAAACACATCTTCTTCAACAGAGTGGGGCATCTATATGCTGTGGAGCAACTTTGGACCTACTTTGATTTTATTTCTGTTGCACAGATGACAAGCCATAAATTGATTCCACAACTTTACATGATATGTTACTACAAAATCACAATTTGCCCTGAAACATTTAGGGCTGTCATCAGCCCTGGTGCAACTTTATTTACTTAATAGGGTTACACCAGGGATAAATTTGGTGCTGTATGTTATCTGTAAGAAAACAAACAACTATTTTTCATTTCCTGGTCTGGTTTGTTTACAAATTGCCCATCATACAAGGGTGCTGTTATTAAAAAAAAAAAAAGTACCAGAGATCCCTACTCATGCAAACTTCCATTAATCTGAGCTCCCTTTGAGTAGTATTTGACTAGTTAATGGCTAACCAAGAACCTACATGCTATCACACTGCTGTCAGTAGCAGGACTTACAACAAGTGAGACAAAAATGTCACAGGCAGCGCATATCTCATAATAATACTTTAGCTTTCCTTAGGACTTCATAAGCAAGTAACAAATAAACCATACAAACCAAGCTCCCTTTCTCAGCACCTATATTTTGCATTGCAAAATTATTAATGGTTTTTCATTGTACAGAGTCGTTCAACCAGAAGGAAGGTGAAAGTCCATCTGGAGAATACCTCCTGCTTGATCTGATGCAAGTACCAGCTGTCATGCATCTCCTCTCCCTCAAGGTGTGGAGAGACTGAAGTAACTGCTCACATTGCGTGCAATGGCCAGCATGTTTTATGCATTCTTATGTTCAGTCAGGGAATTATGAATGTCAAATCAAGGCAGTGTGCAACACATGCCATGTGACAGTAATCCTATGCTCAATCAGCTGCCATTTGTACATGAATATACCATAGAGGGACCTCTCATGACAGCAGAGTATTTTTTTGAACAGCAGGTTTGGTACTCCACACCTGGCTGGATTGTGTCAGAGCCCAGTGGGGATGCTCAGGGAACAAGGGCAACATGGAGGGTTTGTCTACACATAAAGCACAGCAGCTGCACTGAAGCTGATGCGCCACTGTGGTGCTTAGTGAAGACACTACCTACGCCTATGGGAGAGCTTCTCCTGTCGGTGTAGGTGCTCCACCTCCCTGTTGACGTAGCACTATCTAAACTAGGAGTTCAGTCGGTATGACTGCGTCCACACCCCTGCGCGATGTAGTTATACCGACATAAGTCTGTAGTGCAGACCAAGCCAAAGAGTCCTTTCTCCCATTGTGACCATCATGAAAGGGGTAGACAGCAGTACCTGCAGTTTGGAGGAATACAGGAACTCCACCTTTCCTGAAAAGATTGGGATTGCTTACCTTAGAAAGAAAAGTAATAAGAGGACACATGATAAAAGTATATACAATAATGAGAGAAGGTAGAGGGAGAATGTATATTCCCCCGTCTCGTAACACAAAAACAAGGGGGCATTCCGTGAAACTAAAAGGTGGGAAATTCAAAACTGAGAAAACGACTTACTTTTTTCACACAAAGTGTAATTAAACTGTGGAACTCACTGTCACTGGAAGTTGTTGAGGCCAAGAACTTAACAAGATTCAAAAAGGGGTGGGATGTTTATATGGATATCAAGAATATCAATGATTATAATTAATGAAATTTGTACAAGGGATATTAGGCCTCATGCTTCAGGGATTGAGCCTATTTCTAAACAATATGGGGGGCAGTTTATTACATATCTGCCTACAATGGGGTTCTTACACATTCCTCTGAAGCATTTGGCACCGGTCACTGTCAGAAACAGAATATCAGAGTGGATGGGCCTCATGTCTGATCCATTACAGCAATTCCTGTATATTGTTTCTGTATACCACATGGTCTGCCAAGCCTACCAGAAAAACCAGCATGTGGCTGGATATATCCCTTCTATTGATTGATTGATTAATTATATTCAGATTACTTGGCTAAACTCGCTGCAGAATGAAATCCTCTAAAAATGCAGCTACAGTGTAAGTGCATAACTAAATTATTAATCCATAGATAGAATCCACTTAATAAACATTTTCAAGTGACTTTCTGTTGTAACTTAAAGAAGAGCTTTAAAGTTACTGGCAGTGCTCACTCATAGTCTCTCTCTCTCCTTCCTGGCCAGCTCACTTTTAAATCATTTCCTTTAAGAGCTAAGACTGTCAGGGCTATTTCCCGTCTATGAAGGATTCTCTGACAGATCAGCTTTATCCATATTCACTCTTCAGGGTCAGAGTGGGTAGAGTGAGTCCCAAACTGTCAAGTTATAGCCTTTGGTAATTTAGCCTACTGTGTGGTATTAGAATTGGTTCTGGAAGGAGTTAATAACATGCTTTTCTGAGCACAGCTTTGACAGACAATCCCATAGAAGGACATACTCTAGTATTTGGGGAAAAAATAGCTCATCTCATGTCACAGAAAGAAGAGATCATATTTTGCACATGTGACTATTTGAAAGCCCGTTTGTTTCATTTAAGGTAGAGATGGTTGAAATTATTGGTGGAGAATAAGGTATTTGACAAATTCAGCCTATTTTTCTGTTCATTAATCATCAGTGAATTGATCCTGATGTCTACAAATGTATTTGTTTATTCATACAGATTCACAGAATAGCTTATACAAGTAAATTTCAGCCTCTGGGTACCAGTGAGTTGTTTGTTTTCTCTTTGTTGTTCCTAGTATGTGACCAGTCACCTGAGTCACGTGGTATTGGTGCTGCTCCTGATTGGATGACTGAAACTTTTATATAGATTAACAGATAATACTGAATAAATGCAAAAGAATAGTGAATATTCTTGCTCATATGAAGCTAAGAAGATTCATACCCCCATTTAGCAATCATGAACAGTGACTAAAAAGGGTAAGGAATATGGGAGAACCAAATAGCTGTTCAGAATTTTGAGCAAAAGTCCATGAACGCTTCTTGCAATATGACCAACTCTGTTTAAGAGTCGTAAGTCACTAACCTTTCCGTCTTATCAACCTGGGCTCTAATTCCACACCCCATAATCCTGCACAGGCATCTGTTTTCATGACACATCCCTGCCTTTTTCCACCCAGGTTGATGCAGGTGCAATTTTTGCCATGCTCCGTGAGAGGCAGCTTTTTGAAAATATGATCCATCTCTTATTCAAAGGGGAAAAGCAGTAAAATGCAAAAATCAAAAATCACTCATACATGAAAGGCTTATTTTGCATGAGTCTTCGACACAAATACTGAATTGGTGTCACAGTAACTATGTAGGTAGTACAATACATAAGGTTATGTCTGTAGTCACTGTTGGATTTCAACTACCAGAACTAGAATTTTGGGGAACTTTCCTTTAATCTGACCTCCTAAACTGGTGGACAGGTTATTGAAGTAGGAATCAGGAAACCTGGGTTCTGTTCCTGACTCTGCCACCTACCTGCACTGTGACCTGGGGAAATCACTTTGCCTTTATTTCCCCTCCCACCATTGCCTGCCTTGCCTACTTAGACTGTGAGCTCACTGCAGCAGGGACTGTGGCCGCACTTAGCAAGTCCTTAAATCAACTTTACCTTGCTGCATCCTGGGCTGGAGGATTCGTTCCTCCCCAGCCATCCTTTCTGGGGTGAGTTTCGTTCACCTCTCCTTTCACACTCTGAACATACAGTCCTAACAGCTGAGTCTCATTCTCCCTACTCCATCATATGCATTTGATGGAGTTATATAGTCTTGTACGTGTGTGGGGGGGGAACGGGGGGTCTTTGAAGGTGGTAGAGTCCTGGTAGAGGCTAGCAGCCAGACCAGTGCCAAACAGCAATGCTCTCTCTATGAAGGAAGAGGCAAGTTCTATGCTACCTTCCTTCCTGGAACCAGCCATCATTCTCTGAAAGAGCGGGGAGCCCTGCCCAGTGCCATACGAAGTATCCTAGTCCAAGTCTTGAACAACCCAATAGCTTGGGGTCTTTCTGGACATCGACTGCTACCCCAGGACTACCTCCTTTCTCGCAACAGCTGCCTCTGTTCCCTGGGTCTCTGTGTGGAACAGAACTCCTGCAGTGGGGTAACCTGGTCTCCAAGTTTCCCCCCGCTCCCCAGCCTTAAAGGGTCATTATACCTCATTAAGAGGCTGCTAGGGACTACTATAATACTACAATAAGAAGTAATAACAGGTTTCTTCCTTTGAACACCTAGAGTTCTGTCCCAGTGTAATTCCAGCAGTCTGTAATAAAAGATTGAAAATAATTTCTCAGGTTTTCTCTTCATTATGGATTTGTCAAAAAGAGCAGATAAAGTCTTTCTTTACAACTGTTGTTGAGATGTAAATTTTGAGGTTAGACCACTTTCTGGCTAATCTGTGTAACTGACAAATTCGATATCAAACTACATTTTGTGGAAAAAAATAGATAGTTATTCAGGGTAAGTCGCAGCTTGCCAGAATAAACCTTACTGTGAATTGAGATTTCAGAATTTTAGATTGCAGGATCCTGACGCAGGGAAGAAAGGTAAGCAGCAGGATACGGACCCTGGACTTCAGGAAAGCAGACTTCGACTCCCTCAGGGAACGGATGGCCAGGATCCCCTGGGGGACTAACATGAAGGGGAAAGGAGTCCAGGAGAACTGGCTGTATTTCAAGGAATCCCTGTTGAGGTTACAGGGACAAACCATCCCGATGAGTCGAAAGAATAGTAAATATGGCAGGCGACCAGCTTGGCTTAATGGTGAAATCCTAGCGGATCTTAAACATAAAAAAGAAGCTTACAAGAAGTGGAAGGTTGGACATATGACCAGGGAAGAGTATAAAAATATTGCTCGGGCATGTAGAAATGATATCAGGAGGGCCAAATCACACCTGGAGCTGCAGCTAGCAAGAGATGTCAAGAGTAACAAGAAGGGTTTCTTCAGGTATGTTGGCAACAAGAAGAAAGCCAAGGAAAGTGTGGGCCCCTTACTGAATGAGGGAGGCAACCTAGTGACAGAGGATGTGGAAAAAGCTAATGTACTCAATGCTTTTTTTGCCTCTGTCTTAACTAACAAGGTCAGCTCCCAGACTGCTGCGCTGGGCATCACAAAATGGGGAAGAGATGGCCAGCCCTCTGTGGAGATAGAGGTGGTTAGGGACTATTTAGAAAAGCTGGACATGCACAAGTCCATGGGGCCGGACGAGTTGCATCCGAGAGTGCTGAAGGAATTGGCGGCTGTGATTGCAGAGCCATTGGCCATTATCTTTGAAAACTCGTGGCGATCGGGGGAAGTCCCGGATGACTGGAAAAAGGCTAATGTAGTGCCAATCTTTAAAAAAGGGAAGAAGGAGGATCCTGGGAACTACAGGCCAGTCAGCCTCACCTCAGTCCCTGGAAAAATCATGGAGCAGGTCCTCAAAGAATCAATCCTGAAGCACTTGCATGAGAGGAAAGTGATCAGGAACAGCCAGCATGGATTCACCAGTGGAAGGTCATGCCTGACTAATCTAATCGCCTTTTATGATGAGATTACTGGTTCTGTGGATGAAGGGAAAGCAGTGGATGTATTGTTTCTTGACTTTAGCAAAGCTTTTGACACGGTCTCCCACAGTATTCTTGTCAGCAAGTTAAGGAAGTATGGGCTGGATGAATGCACTATAAGGTGGGTAGAAAGCTGGCTAGATTGTCGGGCTCAACGGGTAGTGATCAATGGCTCCATGTCTAGTTGGCAGCCGGTGTCAAGTGGAGTGCCCCAGGGGTCGGTCCTGGAGCCGGTTTTGTTCAATATCTTCATAAATGATCTGGAGGATGGTGTGGATTGCACTCTCAGCAAATTTGCGGATGATACTAAACTGGGAGGAGTGGTAGATATGCTGGAGGGGAGGGATAGGATACAGAAGGACCTAGACAAATTGGAGGATTGGGCCAAAAGAAATCTGATGAGGTTCAATAAGGATAAGTGCAGGGTCCTGCACTTAGGACGGAAGAATCCAATGCACCGCTACAGACTAGGGGCCGAATGGCTAGGCAGCAGTTCTGTGGAAAAGGACCTAGGCGTGACAGTGGACGAGAAGCTGGATATGTGTCAGCAGTGTGCCCTTGTTGCCAAGAAGGCCAATGGCATTTTGGGATGTATAAGTAGGGGCATAGCGAGCAGATCGAGGGACGTGATCGTTCCCCTCTATTCGACATTGGTGAGGCCTCATCTGGAGTACTGTGTCCAGTTTTGGGCCCCACACTACAAGAAGGATGTGGATATATTGGAGAGAGTCCAGCAAAGGGCAACAAAAATGATTAGGGGTCTAGAACACATGACTTATGAGGAGAGGCTGAGGGAGCTGGGATTGTTTAGTCTGCAGAAGAGAAGAATGAGGGGGGATTTGATAGCTGCTTTCAACTACCTGAAAGGGGGTTCCAAAGAGGATAGCTCTAGACTGTTCTCAATGGTAGCAGATGACAGAACGAGGAGTAATGGTCTCAAGTTGCGGGGGGGAGGTTTAGATTGGATATTAGGAAAAACTTTTTCACTATGAGGGTGGTGAAACACTGGAATGCGTTACCTAGGGAGGTGGTAGAATCTCCTTCCTTTGAGGTTTTTAAGGTCAGGCTTGACAAAGCCCTGGCTGGGATGATTTAACTGGGAATTGGTCCTGCTTCGAGCAGGGGGTTGGACTAGATGACCTTCTGGGGTCCCTTCCAACCCTGATATTCTATGACATGTAATGAAAATTTTTAAAACAGTGAATTTAGAAGTGTAATAAGAAATCTTTCCAAATAGTTTTCCCACGAAATATCTGTCAATGCATCCATATATTTTCAGTGAAGAGTGAGATGAATGACTGGATGGCTCAGAGGAACTGTGATGAGAGTTAGAGATTTTCTGCTCTAACACACTGTCTCAGCTTGGTCGTGACCAGTAGACTGTCCCATTATTTTTATACCACCAATTGACAGTTTCGAGGCCGATGTGAAATTAATTGACTTAATTGGTACAGTTCGTCATGAAAAAAAGTTCACTGTCATTACACAGTATTAGTGATAGCCCTGAACTAGATCTTCATCCCCTAAAACGGTGGATTGGAAACTGAACTTTTGGTTTTGGCCTGAACCAAAACTCTTCCAAATTCATACAGCCCCGAACTCTGGGAAAAACTCAGCTGAGGATCTAACTTTGGATTTAAATTTCGTAGCCTTCTTGACACTCTCATTGGCAGTGCCAGTTACTGAGCGACAGAAACAAAGTTATGCTCTTCAAATGAAATCTGACCAATAGTTCCGGAAGAGCAGGATTGAACAGATGTGGAGAATACTTTCTCACACCTACAAATCTGTCTTCTGCAGGGTGTTTAAGTGGGAAAAACTTCTGCTTGTTCTGTCAATGTTGTACCTGAGTTGTGGATGGAAGGCTTCATTCTCAGGGTATGTCTACGCTGCAATGTCTACGCTGCATATGATTGTTGACATACTAAGCTAGCTTTAATCTAGCAGCGAAGCTGCAGCAGCCCATGAGTTATTGCCCATGATTCCTGGTAGTCTTGTACAGCAGTACTGAAGCATGAACTGCTGCAGCTTTACTGTTGATTCCAGTGGATTAAAACTACCTTGAGTACATCTACATCTACCCCCCATGATTACAGTGTAGGCATATCAGTTCTGCCAATCTGCTGCCTTTCATGCGTACTAAATTCAGGTGAAACAAAATATAAAACCAAACCCCCCCCTCCCCCAAAAAAGTCTAAGCTAACAGGCCATAGCACTTTCAGTTCACCTTCAGTACAGTACATTTAATATGTACCACAATAATGATTACAATTGAACAGATGACTCCATTATGCCATATGCCTTTTTATTGGTCTCCAGGGAGTGTTTGTAAGTACACAGAGATAAATGTGATTTATTGCTATCATGATCAAGCCATGTGTGTCATATGGCAGGCATAAATAATACACTTAGAAAAAAAACAACCTTTTCCTTCATTAAGCAACATTCTATCAAAACAGCACACAGATCTTTTGTTGTTCTAAATTACATATATATAAATATGTGAAGCAGAGGATCAACATTCCATAAATAATAGTTTAAGTTTATTTTATGAAATGTGGAAATCCCAGAAGAAGTATCAGTGTTTGTCCTTTGACATACTGTGCTTAAATGATAATCTTTCCCTTCTTCTCCTGCTTTACTGGGTACTAATCATCTGTGTAATTGAATTGGCATCGCTTTCACTGCTAAAGCTATCACTCAATATCTTTTAGTAAATGTTGCCATCCTGATGTCTGAAAAATATATGGGCTGGGGGTTGGGGAACCTCACAGCTGGAGATTCTAAGATGAGAGGTCTCCATTATTCAATAAAAATCTGAGACAACAGAGCTTAGTTCATCTCTTGTTCATGTTCTTGCTTCAGGTTTTCTTTTCTGGTGTTAAGCACATTGTAGAGTTTGTAGGTTGCATGCTTAAAAATGCATTTATAAAGGTGTTTAAGTGGCAGAAAAATATTTCCAATACATTTTGCAAGTTGAAAAATATTTTTTTTATTAATTTACCATCAGGCAAATAAAGAGACCATAGTGGTGGTGATAGATAGACCCTAAGACTAGCTGTTCCCAACTTCTAATATTGGTGCTAAGAAAATTTTACTATGAATTTCAAGGGACATATGTCCAATGCTTAAAACCCTTGTTTATGTGAGGAATTCCGTAGAAACACTAACTTCTTCCAGGGCTTGATCCTGCACCATTCAAGTCAATGGGAGTTTTCTCATTGACTTAGATGGGAGATGGATCAAGCTACCAATGAGGACAAAGAAATCGTCACATGGTGGAAGCTAAATATTTTTCTGCATAAATTGGATGAAGCCAATGAAGAAGAAAGTGACCCCTAAACAAAGAATGAATAATTACCTTAAAGTCTGTCCAGGGACTGTAGCTGTTGCAATTGAAGTTGATGGCAAAACTCCCTTGGGCTCAACTGGGGCCAGCATCAGACCCCAAAGATGTTTTCAGCATTTTAAGATTAAACGTAAATATCTTAGCCATTATTGACAACCCATCTTTCAGGAAACCGACCACTATTTAATCTAAGGCTGTGTTTACATTTTATTAATCAATCAGAAAATATATCTGACTTCCTTTCTCTACACAGATCTAAGCTGATACTATTCAGAGTGATGAGTACCTTCCCTTTTGTGTGTAATTTCACTTGAGAAAGTAGCAGAGAAGTTAAGCACTTCAAAGAGACTGAGTCACAGCCCCTTAGCTACTGTATAATTAAACAAAAATGTATTGATGTAGGTTCTCCTTGATCTTTAAGTATGAAAACAAAACAAAAAAGGCACATTCTATATTCATCTCATCTAAAAGAGGAGCATTACCCTTTGCCATTTTGCTGAAAATTGGATCAGTTTGGTATGAAAAAGGAGCCGCAGCTATGACAGGAAAATTTACGTGCAGCTACAGGAGGGTACAAATACAATCTGCATTCTAATTGATTAAATTGTGTGGATGTTTGATTAACAATTACTTGGCCAAATGTGACCTTTAAATATAGGACAGAAGATGTGTGCAGTGACTGGCAAGATTTAGTGTGGTGTTTTAAGTTGCAGACAAGGGGACACCTTGCTTGTCCCTCTTGCTCAGCATGTTTCAAATAGGTTTTAACTGTAGCAAATTAGGTATAGCTGCATGAAATGAAAACTACCATCACCCGAGTTTGCCAGCTTAAACAAACAGATTCAGCATGTTATTTTTAGATATCATATGAATTTAAGTATTCCAGCATCATGGTGGGAGAAATGAAGTTAATCTTCCTTTTAAAGAGACTTGTAATGTTTCCATATGGGGTCTGTTCTAGAAGGATATGGAGTTTCTGTTTTCCTTATGGTAGGGTTTGATTTTTTTTTTTTTAAAGCAAATGGCTATTTAGGGCCAGATTTTGCTACAGTGAATAGATCCTTACTCCAGAAGTAGAGCCAGTGAGCCAGATCCCCAGCTGGTTTAAACTGGCATAGTCCCATAGACTTTACTTGAGCTATGCTGATTTATACCACCTGAGGATCTGTCCCTTTGACTTCAGTGGGATTGCCCAATGTGAGGGTGGAGGGGCATGATCACCTGGTAAGATACCATGGGGATAAAGACTAGGGTCTAGAGAAGAATAGATTGTGTATGAAATAGCATATGTTACATATGCTACAATAGGCTGACTCTTATATAGGGCCGTGGAAAGTCAAATCAAACCCTAAAAGAGATTTTTTGTATGTAACATTTTGTTTAGTTTTGAACTTATAAGATAACAAGAAACTTGGTTTAGATGGGTTTTTTTATGTTAGAAATGTAATTCATTGTATATAATATCTTGCTACACTGTTAGTGTTGCTGAGTTATAGGTAAAGCATTGTACTGGAGTGAAAAGCATTTCATATAGTCTGGATATTATTATTATTATTATGTGTAGAGCAACAGTATATTTTAGTGTGACAAAACCCAACTCCTACAAACTGTCTCCATGGGTTGGTTAAATGTCAGAATGACATGGACATCAGTGCCATTTTCTGAGTTAAATCCTGCCCTGTGCTCTTGATTTCTGTGCCCTCAATATAGGTTTCAGGCATCCCATAATGTAGAAATCTCTTTTCACACAAAGAACCTGTCCAAAGAAATGAAAAAAAACTAATGATCTTAGATGGGTTTTCTCTAAGGAAAATGTCTTTAAATCTTTTCAGCTTTAATTAGGCAAAATTCCTGCATTACATGTCTGTAGAACCCATAATTTGTTAACATTTTCATGGGGAAATAGATGAGGGCGCTGGCATGGCAGCCTTGGAAAACTGCAAGCAAGCACAATCTGGAATTCAGGCCAATTTGATTTTAATGACTGGCTGACTTAGTGGCTCTTATGAAAAATAACGTAATATATTGTACGAGGAGAATGCTTCAGATACGCCCATTTCATAACTGGAAATAACCTCTGACTCTTGCCATTATGAATTAGATTGTGCCATGAAGACACACGGAAGGACTGTGCTTCAGAAAGGGATTGCACCTTTCAGGTAGTGTGGCCTGCTTCTCCCTCCAATCCCACTGATATATCCAGCTTGTTCCAGGTGGTGGCTCCATCTCCACCTTTACCTCACTCCTCTTGGGGCAATGAGCGCTCCTTGCACCTTCCCTACACCAGACAGAGTGAAGGTCTTCTTATGCCATCGTTCCAAATCTGATTCCTAGCAGAATGTCAAAAGCTCTTTCTTTTTCTGTTTGGTCACTTCTAGGTGAAGAGACTTACATGATTATTTCCCTGGAGGAGTGTGTATGTGTGAGGTGTTTACATGTGTATCTTCAAACAGTAACAACCTAGCTTTCTGAATAGCTCTCAGCCAGCGGCACTGAAACAGCTTTTAGAGTGGGGGTGCTGAGTAGCACTCCCCTTGCCCCATCCGCGCCCCTCACTGCCCCCTAGAGTTGGGGCCGGGAGCAGGGCTGCGGCTTCAGGAGGCGGGGATGTGGATGGATTAAGGGGGCTGAGGCTTGGGCCACAGCTGGAGGTGGGTGCGGAGCATCAGGCGAGGGCCAGGAGCGGTACCCCAGCTGTGGAGCTGGCAGCCTGGACCCTGGGTGCAGGGTCGGCAGCCAGGACCCCAGGGCAGCAGCCAGGACCAGGACCAGCAGAGTAGCCCCGGGCATGGGGCTGGCAGCCAGGACCCTGGCTGGCAGCTGAGACCCCATGCAAAACCTGGGGGTGCTGCAGCACCCCCCCGTGCTCCTAGTTCCTACACTTATGTTCTCAGCCTGATTCTCATCTCACTTACACCAGGTTGTAAACCAAGGTATAGTTTCACTGAATTAAATGGAGTTATGCTATTGAATTGTCATTGCTGTGTAAAACTGATACGAAATCAGACTGTGTTGGCACCAGGGAGTGAACAATTAGCTGAAAGCTTTCATTCAACAGCAGGATTCACTGTATGTTCCTCTGACGTGCCATGGCCGAGACTTCTGGAAGGACCCTTGTTGCTCACAGACAGCAGGCCTACCAGGTGAGATAAAAGAAAGATCCCATTGGTAATACATCACATCAGCTTTTTACTTACTAGTTATAATGGAATTTATTATTCCAGTTTGTTACTTTAGCTCATTATTAAAGAATTCATTAATAGGCTTTAATCTTTACTTTTGGTTTACAATTCATTATCCTCCTTAATAAAAATAAGGATTTCATCAATTGATTTATTAGACTTTTCTGAGAAGCATCAGTCCCGTTTCGTCCCAGGCTCATATTCATAAAAATGACCCATGGTAACAGGAAACTGAATGACTAAAAGAAAAGGAGGACTTGTGGCACCTTAGAGACTAATGCTCAAATAAATTTGTTAGTCTCTAAGGTGCCACAAGTCCTCCTTTTCTTTTTGCGAATACAGACTAACACAGCTGCTACTCTGAAACCTGTCGTGAATGACTAAACACATGGTCATTAAAGTTATGATGATAAAGATATGATGTTTCAACAAATGGAAAATACAATTATTTGCCTCCAAACCACCCTGATCCATCTACTGATTTATTTATTTTTAAAGTGCTTTTCCTGTTATTTATTTGAGGAAGGGGAAATTGTCATGATTTTATTTCGTAACTTTTACTGTTCCTTGTAAAAACTGATAGACTGCTGAAGATTTTCATTTCTCATAAAATTGTAATTGGTCTTTGAAAGTAGTTAAACTACTTTCCTCCTTTGTACCATCCTCCCCCCCCACACACACACACATTACAAGAGATACAGGTCAGATCCTCAGCTGGTGTAAACTGGCATAGTTCTCTTGACTTCAGTGGAGCTAGGGTGATTTTCACCAGGTGAGAAAAGATAAGATGGGGGAAGAGAGGCAACTCTGACAACATATTCAGTGATGAGAGACAGATACTAATGGGATGCCCATGCTCTCATTGACATCCATGGGATTTCTGCTGCTTACTTCTATGGCAGGCGGATACACCTCTACAAATATTATATTCATTTGGACATTTATATACAAATTGATAGAGGTTTATCATTTAGATTAAAATGATTTTTGTTGCTGCTGCTGCTGCTAATTTTCTGTATCATGCATTAAACGGGTTTTAGTAACCTACCAAATGAATGACATTTGCAATGTCCTGTATATCTGCAATTTGCTTTGACAATCTTCTGGACAACTGTTCCAATGTTTCCTAATTTTTTACCATTTCTGATTGTACCTGCAGGTAAGGCTTTTTAAATTCTTCAATCACTTTGTGGGTGACATTATTGCCTATAAAAGAGAAGGAACAGGGGTTCTGAAAGCTTTTCCATATACCTCTGTCAATGTATCTCAATTTGTACCTGTAAAATACCCTCTGACTTTCTTCCAAGTGGCTAAAATACTTTCCAAATACATCTTCTCCAGATGGCTACGTTCTATCAGATGTGTGGCTTGGATCCTCCACTGTGACCTTTTTTAATGTTAGGTTTTGGCAGCATTGTAAATACACAAATTAGAGATGCTTTTTTTATTTTTATTTTTTTGCTTAATAATTTATTTGAGTCAAGATATCAATCATTCTTTATTGCAGAATCCGAAAGCAATCATAACCTAGTAATAGAATAGCAACACTAATTAGCTGGAAATAAAAATTTCAAAACACTTGATCCTAATTAGGAATGTATTGGTATTGATATGTTGTTAGCCTGACTCTCCTCTCAGTTACATTGTAAATCTGGAGTAACTCCAATGAAGTCACAGGAATTGAAGTAGTGTAAATGAGAAAAGACTCATACCTTGTATCTCTGGCTGCAATTTGGAGCTAGCTCCATAGATTGAGTTTAAACTGCTTTATTTTTCTGCTAACATCTTCAGTTCATTTATTTCACACTGGATATCTAAAGCATATACATTTTAGCAGCTATCTAATTCAAGTAGTGAATCTGGATATGCTATGAAAAATTCACATCTGTTTTGGGACTTATATACATAAAACAGTGTGTATGTAGACAATATAAAAAGTGGCCATAAAAATGTAATATTCATAAATTTGTAAGTCAAATAAAATTATTGTTGATGTACATGGCAAATGGCTTCCAGATTCCAGATCTTCACAATGGCCAGTTTGAAGTTATCCAAACCCTTTTAGTCTCTTTTCCTTCCATGTTTTCTTTCTCCATTTCTTCTCATTCCTGCCTTCAAAATCAATCAATCATCTGTCCCTGTGTCTTTCATTCCAAACCCTAAAACCTTCTCTTCCTGATCCTAAATATGTCCTCAGGGTCCCTTAACTCCTCCTCTAGCCCAAACTCTCTCCACTTCTAGACAGGTTGCCTAGTTCCCAACAAATGCTCCCAATTCTGTAATCAATGGCAGAATTAGGGACTCATTATTTAACACTTGCGTAGGGACCATAGAAATGCAACAATGTTGTCTTTTATTATTCGTGAGTAAACCAGAATTAGAAAAACAGGAACTGATTTCATTAAGAGCTAAATTCAACTGGAGGAACAAAACTAGAAATTTTCGGTTTATTCCAAATCTACCTTCCTCCCCACCCCCATAATATTGAGCTGAGAAAATAATTCATAGCAAATCATAACTGACAAATTTTGCTTTTTTCCTTGCTGTGAATTGCCTAACAGCAACTTACAAATGTATTCATTATATGTTTATTCATTATACAAATTATTTGTTGGCTAAATTCTACAAATAATGCTTGATCTGTTAAGCAGTTTGTAAGCAATTTGTTTTGAATATTTTATATTCAAGATTTCAGTCTTTGTAAACTGTGAGCTCTTGGAGACTGGAACTGTAGGTGTTATTTGTTTGACAGAGCATAGTACAATGAGTCCCTGATCCCTGTTTGGGGTCCTTAAGTGTTATTACAATAGAAATTATTTAATAATAATAATTGTGGCTGGAATCAGGTTACATGGTTGGTCTATTTTCTCCTTGCCTGGATGAGCATGAATCTTGGTGCTAGCTTTCCAGTGTAAATATCCCCATTTAGGAGTTCAACATTTGCTGTCCATGAATATTCTCTAATATTCCACCCTAAAGCTGCTTGAATTTGTACCAGAACCAGCCCCAGAATTAAGGTAAGTGTGCATGCAAAGAGCACCTTTTTGTGATTGCCCTCCCCGCAATGCACTGAATACCAATGAGCTGCAACTTGGGATTTGGCCTTGTGACTTGCCCAAAGTCACCCAGGGAGACTTTGGTAAAGCAGCAGTGTAACATGAAACTCCTTTCTCTTGACCAGGAGCATTAACAAGATGACCATCCTGGACAATTATGAGCTTTCCTTTCCATCTGGGTCTAGAGTGAACGTCTAAACTCTATTCACCTATTGTAGTATCTTTTACCATCTTGATTCTTCTGGTTTTGGGGGATATAAGTCTGGTCACATTACCCTTCAGTATTACCTACTCATTAGCACAATTTGAAGAGGCTTATTCAAGAAGCACACAGATTCATCTTGACATGCCCTCTGTTTGTTCATTTATTTTGTTGTTGTTGCTAAAAGCATCTTATATAAGCAAAGAGCACATTCAGCACTTTTCTGAAGAGATCAAGTGCAAAAACCCACCCAATAAAGGGGGAGAACTAGTCAAACCTTCAGCATGTTTTGGGTTTTGTCTTATTTCTGTTCTGGAAATTCTCAATCTAGTCACTTTGTCATTTGTCATGGTGACCTTCCCCCACACACCCTCATTGCCTGTTTGCTGGTATATTCCCTATCATTGTGCCGTTTCAGCATGCCTACTCTTTTTGTTTTGCACTAATCTTACGTGAAAATCTGCTGTCAGAATGTCATAACATGCATGTTTGTGACTTCTGAATCACAATTTAAATTTTTTAATTGGTTTAAAAAACCTTAAGGTCTATAGTGCCATATGCAGGGATTTAATCACATATCTTATCTGAGTGGGGGTCATGCAGCTATATCTCTACCTCTTACGCTGAAAAAATCTCAAATGTTCTGTGCATGTTATTTTACCCTTAGGATAAAGGCTAATCTGCAAGTATTTAACACCTGGGAGTCTAGTCAATTAATTGAGGCTACAGCTAGGCCACTAGTTGTAATAGGAACTACTATGTTACAGAGAAGGGAAGTTTTCTGGTTGCTGGAATGTGAGGCAGGTCAGTACCCTTGGAAAGGAGTAGTTTTGGCTTTTGCACTTTCTCATGGAAAACCCCATTTCCCCTGGCCTGCTTTCCTGCTGTGACCACTTTTCCTTACTGCCAGGACTTCACAACTTCTCCCTCAGAGGGTGGGCTGTATCTGGACCTTTAGATTCCCCCCTCCCTGCCACCCAAAAATGATTACTGCATAGGAGGGACCTGGTGAGTCTGTTGGATATTAGACCTGCCAAGAGTGACTTCCCGCAGTAGAGGGGAGGCAGAGTATTAGGATGCTAAAGGGTCTACTAGCACTCATATGTGTTGTGCTCCCTCATAAAAAATGAGAATATACACTTACATCTCAAATTCAATTTATTTTAGCTTAAGAAAAATACAGCAACAGTATTGCTACCCCCACATGCATCAAAAATAATGAGTTAGGCCCCCCAACATGATTGGCTTAAAAATGATATTTTTAAAAACAATACAAACCTTTGGGCTCACTCTTTGCCTCCTGTTTTTCAGAACTTTTAGGGTGCACTTAGGACACACTTTCAAACTTTCTTCCATCAGCATGAGAAATAGAAATTTCCTTCACTAAAAAATGAAAGCTGAGATTCTCAGGAATTAACATAACTGCAGAAGCTGGGGCTTTAAGAAAAACACTCAATATCATGAGCTTTGGAAACAGTGTAGCAAGACAGAATAAAAGTAAAGTCACAAAGAGAGAGCACAGTGTGTCTCCCCTCTGGTGCAGGTTGTAGTCACACTAAGAACAAAATGGCTACTGTCTTGGCATATGGGCAGATTTCTTAGCTATTTAAGGTCCAATATTCAGAAAATAATGACAGAAAAGTTTAAAGCTACAGAAACCTCACAAAAGGCAGCCAACAAGAATAATCTCAGATTTTCTGTCTGCTGTGCCAACTTGACCTTATCTCTTATCTTGCCTACATAGCAATAATATGGATGCTCTGAAGTTCTTTTGAGAATGCCTTTGCTTAGCAAGATTAAACATATAACATCTCATACCTGATTTCCTTTCCACTGGTGAGGAAAGATCATGTTGTTGGCAAGAGTTTGGCTTAAATTGGCAGAAGTAAAGGAAACCCTGATTGGAAACAAGCATTGCCCTTTAATTCAAGGAGCAACATCCTGGCCACACTGAAGTCAAAGGCAAAGTTCCATTTACTTCAATGGCACTAGGATTTCAGTCAGGGAGCGTTTACCTCAGGGAAAAGGAAAGTGAGTTTCATGGTACAAGTTTTGGAAAGGAGCCTCAGCCTTAATTTACAGGTTTGCAAGGTGGGTTTAAATCAGATCCCTTGGCATTGTTTAGTAATAAATACGTAACAAATTACTGAATATTTTTTCAGAGTAGCAGCCGTGTTAGTCTGTGACTTTCCAGGGAAGATTTTTAGGTTATAAAATGTGCAACTTATGTGTTACTTAAAAGACTGGAATGGATTCTTTGCAGTTTGATCTATAGAGTAAATACATATTTAATAAGTATTTTAAATCACTTATTGCACTACCCAAAAGAGCTATTTTTTTCTAGACATTAAATCAATATTTGGATAGTTTCAAAACCATTTATTATTCATCTGAGATGTCAGAATGGCTTATTGTGCCTCAGTCTATTCCTGTAAGCAGACATTTAGAAAGTGCTATGCAATTCATTGGAAGAATAGTTAAGACAACTTGTTGACAGCCATGTATAGGGAAACTAAAATGACAGAACTAGTTAGTTTGGAATGAAGAGTAAAAGGAAATATAATAGAGGAATGATCATATTCCCTGTGACTCTCCACCTTTCCAAGCAAATTTGATTAATGGGATACAGGAAGCTTTCTGGGTTGTCCTGTTTGCACTTTTCTATAATATAAACCAGAACATTTAAAACAGATATATTAAAAATAGTATCTAGTTTTAACATAGTTAATCTATGGAACTCACTGCCATGTGATATTGTTATGGTAAACAGCCGAAAGCCTTGTTAAACCTATAAGATACATGGTTCTCTGAGAGCATAAGAAGCTAAGTAACATTTTACATGCTGCATTCAGGAAGTAACTCTGCCCTCAGTACAGGCAGCTGCAATAGCTCATATTAGTAACGTTTTTGTTAAGAAAATAGTAGTGTTTAAAAATGGCTCTTTTATGTTCTCAAACTTTCCCCCTCAAAATGCTAAATATATATTCAAACCCAATTGCCTGTCAGATTGACTTCTCTAAATATCTTATTCATTTTGAGATGTATGAGCACACGCAATCATGGAAGGGCCCGATTTCTGAAAACACTTTGCTCAAGTGCATAAGCACTTGGAGGATCAGGCCCTTCATCATTAGCTTCTTTTACAAAGATTTAAAACTGATGAAAGCAAAGTTTTGAGAAATTTTTCTTTTATAATTAAATACACATATAAGGAGAACATTTGACAAAGGTAAATGCCAACTATAATTTTCATCCAGGACTTTCTATGACATGGTTTATATGAATGAACTCACATTGGGGAATATATTGGAGATGTTGATGCCCCTATCAATTTATATTTGTCTTTAGCAATGTTATTAACATAACATGCCCCCCACATAGTTTGAGGAAAAAACCACAGCCTTCCAACTTAATGATCAGACATTTACTCCTGCCATAGATAGTAATGATTTATCTGACTTTGACCATCTTGTAAACATCATAGTGCACAGGAATCAAGCAGAGAAATACATAAAACACATCTTTATTGATTTATAAGTACAATGACATTTACAGTGTGTGGTTGCCCACAATAACTACCTGCAATTTGATCTGAGTAGGGATACAAGGTCTCAGGCTTTGCCTCAAAAATAAATAAGAGCTGCAAACTGGAATTCAGGGAAATAACGATAATTGAAATATTCTAAAGCAGGCATTGTTCTAGTTTACATGTGTTGGACTCAAATCAACAGATCAGCTCAGTACTTCAGAATATTTATTTCCCTGTTCTAAGCAAAGGGATGTTACATATGGTATCTCAGATATCATGGTATCCTATCATGTGATAAGAGCCGACTCTTTGGAATCACAGCCATTTTGGCAGATCTTGTTCTAAATCTAACTCCACTTTAGTTCATGTGAGTTTTAATGTATTTATCAGATCATTAATGGAGATGGACCTGAATCACCAAAACGCAGGATACATGCATATGTGAACTCTAGGACAGCTTTGATCCAGATGTGGATCAAACTTCATGCTGGCCACTATCTCTGTAACGGTCTTAACCCAAATCCCAGATTCAAATGTATCCTAACCTGAACTTTGTGGCTGTTTGCCACATCTAGTCACTATAGCAATCCTGTCCTACAAAATGTATAATCATTTCAGTGTTCTAGGTACTCATACAGAGAAGCAAGCATAGGTAGTTTGGCATTTATATACATATTAAAGCTGGAGAAGGTTCTGGTCCGTCTAAACACTGAGATTGCCATCAAGTCCACAGGGGGGGGAAAACATTTTTCTGCCTGCACTGTTGCTAATTTGTAGTCTGATGGAAAGAGTCCCATTGACTCCAATGGGGTTTGGATCCAGGCCTTAGAAAATACCATTTCTCTTGCCATGCTGTAACAACATTCCCAGAAGCACTGGTTTAACAGTAGCACTGCATAATAGCATAGTGGGGGGTACAAGCAGAGAAAAGCAGATGGCATTAGAAAATAGCTTTTTATTCCGAGGTCTTAAACATAGTCGCATAGTCATGGCAAAGTATTCATGGTCTCAAAACACCCATTTCAACTGAACACCCATTTCCTTTAGCAACTCTGTCATCAGATTGCATCCCATTTCCCCCACAATTCACTTAAGCTGCTTTTTTTAGAACACACAGTTTTAAAAATGAGCTTTATGGTGGTGATTTCTGTAACATTTTTATTCAGCCTCGTTGCATGAGTTTAATTCCAATGTCAGTGTGCTTCAGGGGCTTAGAGCTCTATCTTGCAGTCTTTTCATAGGTAACATTCTTATTTATGTCAATGTGAGCTTTGCCTTTGAAAGGACCATAGGATTGGACCCTTAAGGCCCTGTTCTCTGTTGCAGCCAAGCTCTACTGGGGAGATGGGGGACATGAGAGAGCTGCTTCCCTCTCCCTGATCTTGATGGAAGGTCTGCATCAGCCATGGTCCCAGTCTCAACAAGACTAAGAGCAATTAAGGGACTGGTCTAACTTGCACGCTGGCATAGGGTTTCTAAGAGTATGTCTACACTGCAGTGTAAACCCAGAGTTCAAACTCAGGCTCAAGCCTAATCCCCTTTCCATCTACCCACAAATAATGCTAATCCAGGGTTCAAACCAAGGATCCCAGGACCCCCTGGGAGTGGTTCCAAGATGGGACCCAGGATTCAAGCTGTATTGCTTTGCAGTGGAGATGTAGCCCCACTGGACTTGTGCTCTGTGAGTTTGCCAGAAGTATCCCCGCAATCCCATGGAATTACTTTCTTTGTCCTCTGGACAGTCAAGGTTGGTGGACAGTCAAGTTTTCCAACATTGCATCATGAACGAAGGGCTACAGAAGCCACATTTTGGGAGGCCGCTAGGAAGGCTGGGATATGAATGGTTGGATTCAGGCCCACATAATGCAGTGTAGATGCTCGAGCTCAAGGTTGGGACCCAGGGTTCAACAATGCCTAACCTAAGATTACAAATGAGTGTAGATGCTCAAGCCCTAGATTAACAGACCCAGGGTCTGTTAAACTCGAGTTCTACTAACCCAGGGCATTGCACTGTAGACTCATTGTACTCTAGTCTAACAGACTCTATGCCAGTGGAGGAGAGGCACATGCTTCTACGGCTAGAGGTGGGCAGTTAGGACAGGTATTGCCTCTGTCAGCACAGAATTCCCCCATACCAAGGGAATTTCTTGCTGGCTGCATATAGACAGACTTAGGCCCATTTGTGAAGTAAAGGGGCCAGCTCTCAATAGAGAATCTGGCCCTTAGTACTCAGTGTGGAATGAAGCCTTTTAACATATTTAATGTTCAAAAATCAGCTTCCACAGGCACACAATAAGTGTCTTTAGTCAAGTTTTTTATTCAGTTATACCCAAACTAGGCTGAAAAAATCTCACAATACAGTAACAGTTCTTCTTTATTGTGGGTAGGGCGTGACTAAGATTAAACCAGAAGCATAAAGACTAATTAGTCAGAAATGCATTATTGTAAATATAGCTTTTTTTATAAGTGTCTAACCATCATCTCCACTTCCAGACTTTGTTAGAACCAGTAAGTGCAGAGGTGAGTACAAATGAAAAGTGATGGGGGCAGAGGAAAGGATGATCAGTAGTTAAGGTGGTACTTGTCTATCCTTTACCATACATTTCTTTCATCACGACAGAAGTACCAAACACTCCAACATTGTCATTACATACTAGATTTTACTGTGCTGGGGCTATGTCACTTTGAGGAGTGTGTACGTGTGTATGTTTATCATTAGAGAATGTGTCTCACTGCCGTCTTTTTGCCTGATTTGGCATGTGCTGGAGAACCTAGAAAGATGAAAAGGGATGGGATGACTAGGTAACTGCAGATAAGCCAAAAGCACATTCTGTCCTCACACTTCAATGTGAGACCTCATTGCAGGCCCCCTTTATGCTCTTAGGCTAGGCCTTTCCTGAGAGACTGCCATTGTCAATCATGTCAAATGGTAGTGAATTTTATTTTGGCTTTGTAATGTCGTCAACATTCTGCTAAATTAAAATGACTCATCATGGCTTGAGAGACAAGTGTTCAGATACATAACTGAATTGTAAGGGTGAAATCCTGGACTACCTGAATTCAACAGGAGCTTTGCCAGAGAGGAAGGCTCACCCTACGGGTAGGGTGCTACCCTGGTAGTTGGGAAACCTGAGTCCAACGTCTGCTCTGCCATAGACTTCCTGTGTGACTTGGGGCAAATCACTTAGTTTCTTAGTGCCTCAGTTCCCATTCTGTAAAATGGAGATAATAGCACTTTCCTATTTCTCAGTGTTGTTGTGAGGATAAATATATTAGTGTGGGAAGTGTTCAGATACTATGGTCATGTGGACTATAGAAATACCTTAGATCAGTGGCTCTCAACCAGAAGTACACGTACCCCTGGGGGTACACAAAGATCTTCCAGGGGTACCTCACCTCATCTAGATCAGTGTTTCTCAATGTCAGGGTTATGACCCCCAGGGGGTCACAGGATGGGTTTAGGGGGGTCGCAAGTGCAGGGCTGGCATTAGGAGTTGGCAAGCAGGGCAGTTGCCCGGGGGCCCATGCCACAAGGGGCTCCATGAAACTAAGTTATATGCTTCAGCCCCCAGTGACCGGTTCAGGCTTCTGCCCTGAGTGGTAGGGCTCGGGCTTGTGTGGCCCAGGCAGTGGGCTAAGCTTCAGACTCCTGAAAGTGGTACAGTAGTTGGGAAACGTGAAGAACCACTGCCTTAGATAGACCTCAGTGGGACCAGGATTTCACCATGAATCTTTTCTGCTCCATCCCTTTTCTCCATTCCTTCCTTTCCCCAAACTGATCCATCCTCTGATTTCTTGGACGCAACTCCAGTACATTCGATCAAGTACAATGAGTGCCCCAGCTGCATCTTCCTCTAAGCCCAGTGATTCCCTTTATTTCTCTTGAGGCGCCTCTTTCCTATCCCTTCTTTCTAAAGTGATAAACTAAGGTGAACAGATCTGAAACACTATTTGAACAGAACAGAAGGGAGGGGAAAAAAGGACAACAGAAGAGATGAGAATAAGTTCAAAGCTAGAAACAAGAAAAAGCAGTGGACTATTCTCTCTGGGATGCCCCTGTGATATTTAAGCCTCCTGCTGCATGCAAACATTTCATTAATATACTGAACAGATGATGACTTGTTGTTTTCCTAAGCCAAACAAATTGCTGCAGTACATTCTTGAAAATTGGCTAGGCATGTAGTTATAAAATACAGTAATTACCAGTTGGATTTCTCCTTCACTGTAGTCGGAGGCTTTTTACCCAAACACCTAGTTTTACTATTCTTTAGGTGTGAGGTAGGCTGGTTTTGTGGCTAAAGCCCAGGACTGAGAGGGAGAAGAGTTTGGTTCTGTTCCACAACTCTATCTCAGACTTGCTGAGTGACAACTGGGCAAGACACTTATTAGTCATTATTATTAGTTTTTATGACAGTGGGGCCTAGCAGACCCAGCCACTAAGTTCTGATTGTACTTCACAATGTACACACAGAATCCCTGGCTCTAAGCACTTGCAATCTAAGGCAGACAAGGCAGACAAAGAGTGGATGGAGGAAAAGCTAAAGTGGTTCACTCATGGTCATTCCCAATCCAGTGCTGTGTGCACTAGACAACACTGCCTTTTCCTACTGGTGTCAAGTTTGGCACGCAAAATGAGTGGACACTTCTGAGAATGTAATGTACCTTCTCCATGCTGTTTCTGTATCTTGAAAATGTGATTAATAGTTACTAACCTATTTCATAAGATTAGTCACAAGGCATAAGTCATTAACATTTATAAATAGGCTTAGCAGAATTTGATTTTTATTTTTTATATTTTTGACAGATAATATCAATGTTTATTTGAAAACAGTTTTTTTAAAGTTTTATCCATTTAAATTTTCACAGTTGCAGGAAATTATGGGGGTGTCAAACAATTGTTTGATTTTAAATCTCAGCATATACGGTCTTTAAAGCTTTATAAGCCATTAAAACACAAATTGTCAGCATCACATGTCAAAATGTACAAAGTAAATATCCTTCAGTCAACAAATCATACTCTATTTTACTATTCATTCACTAGTTCCTTTGTAACCAGCCTAATTTATTAGTCTAAGCCACTGGATTTTTACTTTAAATTCTTCAAGTGCATTTTTCTTTCTTTGCCGATCTGTAAATTTTGATTATTGATGAAAACATTTTTCATAGGTTTGTGTGTGTACAGTGAAATCAACATTTACCAATTTAAAATCTTTCAAACCAATTTAAAATCTCTCAAACCTTTACAAAGCTCTTGGAGAACTTTGCACTTCTGTAATAGCCTCCATCCAAAGTTTTCCATTACAGACAGAGTGCTTATTTTCTGATGTCTTTCCCACAGTAGCTCTTTCTATTTTAAAACCTAAAATTTACTTGCTATAAATTGATGGGTTGAAATGATAGGCGAGAGACTGCTTTATATCTAACCTGTTTTTTCTGTGACTGAGTTCAGCGTCTTTCCCTTTGCTGTGTGCTTTTGTAGGGACTTACTCTTCGTTACTGATTCCATTAGCAATAAACAGATAAAAGGTGCATGATGTAAACTTGTTAGCCATGGTTTAGCTCTCAGAATATTTTATTCAGCGATATGAACGTTCCAGAATTACGAACAACCTCCATTCCCAATGTGTTCGTAACTCGGAGGTTCTACTGTATCCAGAAAGAGTGGGTAGAGCTGGCTGAAACTTTTCTGATGGAACAGATTCCTTTTGTAAAATGGTGTTTCATTGAAACTGAAACTGAGCTGTAGCTCACGAAAGCTCATGCTCAAATAAATTGGTTAGTCTCTAAGGTGCCACAAGTACTCCTTTTCTTTTTGCGAATACAGACTAACACGGCTGTTACTCTGAAACCTGTCGTTCTGTGGGAACTCGTTCATTTCAACAAAATTTCATATCGGAAAAGTTTGAAAAGTAAAAGCATCTATTTAAGATAGAAGTGTTCTGTTATGACTTTTTTAGAACAAAACATTTTGGTTTTTCATATCAAAACTTTTTGAAACATATTTTACATTTAAAAAAAAGTCAATTCAAATTAAACGTTTTACTGAAAATGTGTTGATTTTACCTGAAATAATATTGTTTTGAAAAATTCATATAATGGGAAATCATTCTTTGTTTTCATTCTGATCCAGAAATGGAAATTCCGGTTCCCACACAGCTCTAATTATGGGACCCTGGATGGAAATAAACACAGGTATTAGAACTGAACTAGGGTTTTTCTGGGAAGTAGGAGTTCCAAGCTTTGTTGGGACAAGGGATCGAATAGGGATGTCTATAGACGGTGCAGTCAGTGGGGACTGAGAGCATCACAAAAAGGACAAATGTGAATGTGGTGATGAGTTATACAAGTTTAGGGCACTAAGCTGGACTTGACCTCTGGTTCCAAAAGCAAAATGCTAGTGACTTTACCACTTTGACACATGGGAAACAAATGTCTATCTTTTCCATAGCCTCTGATATTACATTCTAACACTGCCTATCTGAATTGCCTCTGTTAAAGCTGTAATGACTGACTTAAACCTTATATGAAAGTCATGTCTATGGATTTTTTAAAAGTATCTTTAACTGCTGTCATAGCCATGTCCCATCATTAATAAACAGGGACTTTTGGTCTTTAATTTTGCTCCAGTATTTTCTACTTTGAATAAACTAAAAAGTATTTATAGACTATTTTTTTCTTTTTTTGACTTCTGCTTCAGTTCGTCATTTTTGAGGCCCAAAACAATTTTATTGTATCTCTGTCATATGGTGTGTATTTCTGACATACCGGTGCATTTCTAGCTGTCATTTTGTACTATTTGCAGTATATAAGTGGGAAATTCTAATAACGGGCTCTAGCATCTGTCTGCTTCCCTTTTTTTCTGTTGTGCACTACATGATTCCATTGAAGGCATTGCCATGTTTTTCTCCTGGAGTTAATCATTAAAGCCAGTGCTATTTACTTTTACTACATTTTAAGGTAGTATATCTGCTCCTAGCACAGATTTCAGGTGGTCTGACATTCCTAGTGTATTTGCTGAATGAAGAAAAACCCCTGTTCAGGTCTGAAAAAGAATACTCAAATACAGCTATCACAAATCTTTTTGTTGATGTGGGTCTTCTCTGACACACATTGATTGCCTGTCACACTCTGTAAATCAAAAGTATGTATGTGTATGTTCCATAATACCACTGCTGAAAAAGAATCTAATTGTTCTTCCACTCAGCTTGAAGGGGAATAAACACACACTAATGAGCATAAGCCTAAAGGACTCATAAGTACTATAAAAAATTATAATTCATATTTATTTTTATCAGCAACTCGGGAATCATAGATATAGACATGGAAAAAGCTCATTAGACCACCCAGTTTCTCACCCTAACAATGCAGAATGCTATTTCCCTGGTGATATTTTCCAGCATAGTGTGTTTTCATGATATATGGGGTCCTATTGCTTCAGTTAATTTTGGGTTTAAATCAAGAGTGTTTTGAAGAAATTGGTAGGTATAGTGATAGTAAACTACCTGTCCACACTGGTAGCTGTGTGTACCTACAGCTGTAATATGAGTCCAAAACGTTGTTGGTTTCAACCAGATTTGCAAGCAAACCTTTTCTTTGAGTTTCCTCTTCTCCCCTGAGGGAACACTTGGGTTCTAAATTCAGGACCAGTTCAGATTTTGCCTTCAGCATTACTCTCCCTGCATTATGGCTTCCTATGGCTTGCTGGTAGGTCCCTTTGGTTTGCCTTCCAGTGTAGAATGGACCTGACTGAATAATGGCCTAGGTGGCAGGGAGGGAAGCCAATCTTGATGTGAAATACCAGGAATGCTAAGGAAGTTTGCCAAGTTTAACTACTCTGTACGTCCAACGGCTAAATGTATTTCACTTTATGGGGATTTTATAGTGGTAGGGGTGCCACCTCTCATACTTTTATCACAAGTCTTGCAATATTTGGTGGATTTTTTCGTTAAGCCTCCACTTCTGGAGGCCTGGGGTTAAGTGAGAATCTCAGCTTTCATTTAAAACAATGGGGAGTTTTAGCCCTCATGGTTATAAACAGAGCTTGAAAATGTGATCCATGTTCATCTTAGAGGCTCAAAAACTGGAAGACTAAAAGTACCCAAAATTTATTATTTAAAAAAGATATGATTTTAAAGACAATCTCATGATTTGTTTTGTTGTTTTATTTTTTGAGACCTAACATAGGATTATTGAATGTTTGGGACTGGTAGTACTTTAGTGGTCCCTCTTCCCTGTACCTCTGATCTTCCTGTTCCTGCCAAACAAAGCATTAATTATGCATTAAGCCATAAAGTATCCACTTGGTTTTACTTAACAAAATGGTTAGCCTTTATTTAGTATACAGTAGAAAGGAATATCCAAGGGTGGGAGTCTACAGAACAATACATTAGTCTAGCCACATACAGAAACTTGCGTATAAGTCTAAACTTACGTATAAGTCCAGGTCTCTACGTATAAACTCACTATCTTCAGATCTCCAGTTCAGAAGATAACACACACTATTCTACAGATGCATTCAGGTCCAGCACTAGTGTGTAGACTAGGAAATGACTTATATTTTGATCCTCCAGTATTCCCAGGAGTACATCTGCTCACATGAACTCCAGTTTAGCCCATGTATTGTCCAGAACTCATTAACCTTTTATTTACTATGTTTGATTATTATGCAAAGTTCATGTGTGACACTGGACTACAATATATTTGCTTGGAAACTGTTTTTAGCCTCCATGTACACAGAATATGAACAGAGCAACCATGGAAGGAACAGGACACGTATACGCATAGGCCTCTCCAGCCTAAGAAATTTCTATCTAACTCTTAAAATGATTTGCTTTTGGGACATCCTACCAAAAAGTAAACGTTCTGCTGCCAGTACAAGAAAGAGCACAGTAGCAGGTGTGCTGTATTACAGTAGTTATTGTCTATCTGTGCACTAAGCAGGGGGTGGGAAGAAGTGTTTAGTCGTCTTCCTCTAAACAGAGAAGCTATACCACTGTAACGAATGCAAAGCTGAGTCTCTGTTGAAGCTACTGGATGTACAGCTATCCTTTAATCCTGACTGACCTGGCCTGTGATACCTAGTGTATTCACACAGGGCCTCCTTAAATTCTGGCCTGGATTAAGACATCATTGAATAGAACATATTGCTGCAGGGTAAAATTTTCAAAAAGGCCTAAATCCCTGAAAGTTTTGCCAGCAATCTTGCAAAATTAGTAATAAAAAAGAATCCTTAACCCAACAAAAAGAAAAAAACAATGTTGTGCTCTTTGATACCTTTTTTTTGTAAAATGAGGCTCAGACTTCATTTCACTACAGCATCCCAGTCTGTTCTGGGAGCAATTTCATACCACCCCAATGCACAGCAAACATTCTTTTGGAAAGTTCAAATGCAGAGCATACATAGGTATAATTCAACTATTGCCATGACTTATGTCCCCTTCTGGTGGGGTTGTGTTTTTTTCTGGAATACTTTCACAGCCTGGAAGACAACACTTTTTGTTGAATTGGGCATGGATTTCATGTCGCTGCAGCTTTGCAAGCTGTACTGAAAACCCTTTGGGTTATATCAGAAGGATGCCAGTCAGCTACAGTAGCTTCACTTTCTTTCCATTTGCAGGGGCAATTTCTGAGTAATAGAAATTCAACACATACTGCCTTTTTTCAAGGTAATCCGCTTACCTGCAATTATTATAGCCATAGCTGGTATTTCATTCCTGACCGTGAAGCTCTATGTTTAAGACCCCGTAGGATTTGCTTCAATGGACTTGGGTTCACGCCTCTAATACTTAAGAGAATAAGCATCCCCTTTTCATAGCCTTTGTGAATACATAGGAGAAGAACATTTAAAATCAAATGTTGACTTTGCACATGCACAACTCTCATTGATTTCAGTGGGAGATGCATGCATATGTCAGCAGGCAGAATTGGCTTCTTAATATGAATTTTATGCTGGAGCATTATGGTAAGTACATGTAAATGACATGCAGTCCTTTGCTGGGTAGTTTCTTTCAGTGAGCTAATTTAAATCAGTGAGTCTTAACCGTATTCTCACATTGTGCCATGTAATTTTAAATCAACTTTGTTTATAAAAATACAATTTCTGTTTTCCCCCCCATTTTCTTTCAGTGTAGGTGCTTAGTTTATTATAACCATCCATCTGACAAAATTGGCTTAGTTATTGGCATCCATCAAGGCAGGGAAAGATTTCTTTTTATTTTCAAATGTAGGCATAAAGTATGTTAATATTATCTTGTGGTGATAACTATCATTTTGTTACAAATAGATATGCCATGAAGAGAGCCGCAGAGAGCTGTTCATTGGGAAATTTGAATGTTAGTGAACAAGACCCTGCAGCCCTTTAGGCTTGGATGCAAAGTGACTCTGAAAGCTGCCAATATTGATGTACAGTATTGGATTCAGTTGTTTTATCAGCCTGAGACCAGTCAGAGCGGGAGAGTGAGAGAACAGACTCTATTTTCAGAATCATCTGAGATGCATTGCACATTGTGCATTGCATTCTGTATAATGTCCATATATAGTCACACCTCTGAAAAATGTGCTTAATTTTCAGAGGTTGCAGTAATTTTGCAAGGTACAAGAAGCTGGTATGATATGAGATATGATAGATTTATTTCATATGGTGGTATCAAGGAATGAATGGGTATTTTGCTTCAAAAATATAATGGGCCAGAGTGTGGATGATAACGGGCTCTGGGAGAAATATTCCAGTGGAAAGGGGATTCTCTGGTAATGTAGAGACACTACATTTTCTTCCTAACAGTGAATGGGATGTGACCAGGGTGCAGCCAGGAGGTGTCTATGCTGGGGACAATTAGCAGCTGTAGTAAGTCAGAGCAGCTGTCAGGCTGTTCTGACTACGTCTGCAGATCAGCCCTATATGCAGGGGTCCCATGATCCAAGGAAGTACCAAGGTGGGCTTTATGCCACCTTTGCAGCTCCTGCGAACTTACACTGTGCCTTTCTCAGTTATAGATGAAAATCTGGCCCCAAATTTTTAATCACATGACTTACTACTAAAACACAGCACATCAGCGATTTTTCGTTTTAAAGTTGAAAGGGATACCTGTGTATTAAGGGTCAGTTTTTAATGCAGCATCTAAAAATGCACCTGAAATATTTGAGAGCACACCTGTTTGTATAGGCAAAACCCCTGGGGGCACTAGGACCCAGGTAGCATTCAGGGCCGGCTCTAGGTTTTTTGCCGCCCCAAGCAAAAAATTTGCCACTCCAAGAGCGCAACTGCCGAAGCAAAAGAAAAAGAAAAAAAAAGGGTGGCCGGAATGCCGCCCCTGGAATTGTGCCACCCCAAGGACGTGCTTGCTTTGCCGGTGCCTAGAGCCGGTCCTGGTAGCATTCCACTCACATGGCTTCAAGGAGAAGCCAGCCTGAGAAACAATTCAAGCAGGGAGTGGAACCTAGGGATACTGATGTCTCAGGCTATTCTCTGCAGTTTTCACTCTGAACATTCTGCCATTGGCTATTTGCTCCAACCCACTGCCTGCCTTTGTTTTTACTTTCCTGCTACATAACCCCACTGAAAGGGTTTAAATAGCAAGACAAAACTAAAGAAACCTCAGAATGAATATGCTCTTTGCAGTTAGCCTGCTGATCCCTCTGTTTTTATGCTCTAACCCTTTTCCCTACCTTTTCTCTGTCATGTCTGGGTAGCCTGAATCTCTTCAGGGCACAGACTGTTCCTTATTCTATTGCCGTACAGTACAAGTGGGGTCCAATTTTCAGTTGACCCCTAGGCATTACCATTATAAGCATCATTAGTATTTTAAGTAGTAGTGGTAGCAATAGTGGTATACAAATATTATGAGTCTGATTGTGTTCTCATATGGGTTTCAGACTGATTCAACTGTGTTGACTTCAGTGGAGTTTCCCCTGCTTTACAGATCAGCTTTGTTGGGCTTCTGAAAATCTCACCCTACATCTTCTGCTGTGGGAACTGACATGCTATTGAAAATCCTTAATGTTTCCCTTTGTGCTTGCTACTTGAGCTGTATATTTAAAAGGAAAGTAGACTCATATTGATTAGATGGCCTTAGAAAAGTGTCTGTAAATCATTGCTGGAAATAAGCCTGTTGCTGGAAAGGCTAGAGACAAGGTAATACCTTGGCAAGCAAAGCACGGCTCCTGTGTGCTTGACTTCCAAATCCCACTTCTGAGAGCTCCAACATGTTTCCTTTGTTTGTGCCAAGTCTAAAGTTTTTCCAGTATCTGATCCAAAAAGGAAGTCTTTATTCCTTTCTATAAATTTCCTCCCATGAGAAATTGTCTTATCTATCTAAGAATCCTCTGTCTACTGATCCAAGCCATAGAAGCATTGTAGCAGCTAAAATTCACAACTAGAGGCTTTCATATGTTAACTAATTTACATATTTCATTTCAATAATTACTTACTCATTCATCCACATGCACCCGGGCATAATAGATACTGCCCCAACATGATTTTCCATTGAAAGTGTACAACTTTGTCAAAGCTCCACCCATTTCTGATAAGGTGCAAACATGCATTCCGTTAAAGTGAACACAAATTTGCACTCGGCTTAAATATTGCATATGGCAGGTTTCTAATCTGAAATCACTCTCAGACTCTGAGGGAGCGTATGAGCTCTCATTTCTTGGCTTTTAGCTGAGCATTTCCCATGAAAAAATTTTAAAACATAGCCAATCAGAACCCGCTTCACTGATGTTCATTAAGCTTCCCCTATGTTCAAAAACTAGGAATATTTTTAGGCTGTGTCATAAATATAAAGGGAAGGGTAAACACCTTTAAAATCCCTCCTGGCCGGAGGAAAAACCCTTTCACCTGGAAAGGGTTAAGAAGTTAGGATAACCTCACTGGCACCTGAGCAAAATGACCAATGAGGAGACAAGATACTTTCAAAGCTGGAGAGGGGGAGAAAACAAAGGTTCTCTATGTCTGTGTGATGCTTTTGCCGGGACCAGAGCAGGAATGCAGGTCAGAACTCCTGTAAAGAGTTAGTAAGCAATCTAGTTAGATATGCGTTAGATTCTGTTTTGTTTAAATGGCTGATAAAATAAGCTGTGCTGAATGGAATGTATATTTTTGTAGCTTAAGGTTTTGGCTAGAGGGATTCTCTATGTTTTGAATCTGATTATCCTGTAAGGTATATACCATCCTGATTTTATAGAGGTGATTCTTTTACTTTTTTTCTTCAATTAAAATTCTTCTTTTAAGAATCTGATTGCTTTTTCATTGTTCTTAAGATCCAAGGGTTTGGGTCTGTGTTCACCTATGCAAATTGGTGAGGATTTTTATCAAGCCTTCCCCAGGAAAGGGGATGTAGGGTTTGGGGAGGATTTGGGGGGGAAAGATGTTTCCAAGCGGGCTCTTTCCCTGTTATATATTTGTTAGACGCTTGGTGGTGGCAGCAATAAAGTCCAAGGGCAAAGGGTAAAATAGTTTGTACCTTGGGGAAGTTTTAACCTAAGCTGGTTTAAAAAAAAAAAAAAAAAGCTTAGGGGGGTTTCATGCAGGTCCCCACATCTGTACCCTAGAGTTCAGAGTGGGGAAGGAAACTTGACAGGCTGTTTTTTATCTGTCTCTAGATTGTGACACTGAAGCATCATCGTCCAGTCCTGAGGGCAGAGCAGTGGAGATACTCCACCTCAGCGAGATATCACACAACGCTACACCCCTGTAAGGGGAGCCGTATAGTACTCACTTGTGTTGCCAGCAAGCCATGGCAATCCGTGGCTCCACCTACTCTGTCTCTTTCCATCCCTTTAGTGGCACGTTGCATTTCCTGAGGAGTAGTTGGTGAGCAGTTCTGCCCAGTACCTAGGAGAGCTGCATATCTTTATAGAATCCATTTATTCAAATCAAATTTGCTGTAAACATAATATACCATAGTTCTATTTTAAGACTCTTTAAGTACCTTCTCTAAATTCCAATTATAGTAGGTTTCCAGTGCTGTTATTATGAAAATAGATATCAGCAGGGGCATGGTAAGCCTTTCCTTTGAGAGAGAATATTAGACCTTTTATTCAACCCTGCTGTGAACAGTCTTGATTAGAAGACTAAAAATGTCTGCTTTGTAACCCATCGTCCAGTGTGTGTGTTATGTATCTCCTTTCATTCACACTGAGTCTATTTCAACGCCCAGTTGCTTGGCATGGTCCTTTAGGTCAAGCTGTATAGGCTAACACAGCTAGTGCCAAAGTTCCCAGTTCAATCCCCAGTGGTGGCCAAGATGGTGAATGTCCGGTGCAGGAGTGGGAGGCCCTGGGTGGGCACTGAGGGCTAGTTGGGGGAGCTGACAGGAACATAGGGGCAGCAGGGGAGCTAGGGGTAGCCAGGGGGGCAGGGAGTGATTCTCTACAGAGTCTGTACCTGGCTCCTGCTTCCAAAAGGGGGAATCGACTAACTGGGTGGCCCTGCTGCCTGACTCTACGCCAGGTTCTCAGCTGCTCCAGATCTCATGCTGCCCTGCTGGGTCTCGGCTGCAGCATCCCCAGCTCCATGCTGACCCACTGCCAAACGTACGTGGCACTGATACCTACCAGCTTGTAGAATGCTCTGCAGTCAGGGAGGGAAAGGAGCTGCCTGGCCCGGGCTGGCAGAAGTACCCCCACCCCGAGTTGTCAAAAAAAAATCTGCTTGAAGGCCATGGCTGTCACACTTTCACAATAACAATGTGTATAATTCTGCTAGGATTCCTGTGGCAATGTGATCACAGCTAACAGTGAATCATAGAATCATAGAATATCAGGGTTGGAAGGGACCTCAGGAGGTCATCTAGTCCAACCCCCTGCTCAAAAGCAGGACCAATCCCCAATTAAATCATCCCCGCCAGGGCTTTGTCAAGCCTGACCTTAAAAACTTCTAAGGAAGGAGATTCCACCACCTCCTTAGGCAACGCATTCCAGTGTTTCACCACCCTCCTAGTGAAAAAGTTTTTCCTAATATCCAACCTAAACCTCCCCCACTGCAACTTGAGACCATTACTCCTTGTCCTGTCCTCTTCTACCACTGAGAATAGTCTAGAACCATCCTCTCTGGAACCACCTCTCAGGTAGTTGAAAGCAGCTATCAAATCCCCCCTCATTCTTCTCTTCTGCAGACTAAACAATCCCAGTTCCCTCAGCCTCTCCTCATAAGTCATGTGTTCCAGACCCCTAATAATTTTTGTTGCCCTTCGCTGGACTCTTTCCAATTTATCCACATCCTTCTTGTAGTGTGGGGCCCAAAACTAGACACAGTACTCCAGATGAGGCCTCACCAATGTCGAATAGAGGGGGACGATCACGTCCCTCGATCTGCTCGCTATGCCCCTACTTATACATCCCAAAATGCCATTGGCCTTGGCATTGGGTTCTTCCGTCCTAAGTGCAGGACCCTGCACTTATCCTTATTGAACCTCATCAGATTTCTTTTGGCCCAATCCTCCAATTTGTCTAGGTCCCTCTGTATCCTATCCCTGCCCTCCAGCGTATCTACCACTCCTCCCAGTTTAGTATCATCCGCAAATTTGCTGAGAGTGCAATCCACACCATCCTCCAGATCATTTATGAAGATATTGAACAAAACCAGCCCCAGGACTGACCCCTGGGGCACTCCACTTGACATCGGCTGCCAACTAGACATGGAGCCATTGATCACTACCCGTTGAGCCCGACAATCTAGCCAACTTTCTACCCACCTTATAGTGCATTCATCCAGCCCACATTTCTTTAACTTGCTGACAAGAATACTGTGGGAGACCGTGTCAAAAGCTTTGCTAAAGTCAAGAAACAATACATCCACTGCCAGTGCTGGCATGCAATATCTAAGAAATCAGCATTGATGTTGTAGGTAGAGATGGACTCAGCTACAACCCAGGATCACTCCCAAACTTTGTGCCTGCGGGGAAGGGAAGATGCTCATACACATGTTAAACCTCATGCTTAGGGCTTAAATTCTCATGGAGTATATCCCAGAGCCCACTATGCCCCCACCCCAATTCTCCATGGTGGGGAGGGGGAAAGAGGGGCATGTTCCGGGGCTCAGGACTTCTGCCCCATAGTAGATAGGTGTGCACCAGAGCTCAGGGCTTTAGCTGCAGGGTGGGGATGGGGGCTTGGGGCTTTAGCCCCATGGGGCTAAAATATTTACCGGAGGTCCACTCCGGACAGCTCTGGCTGAATTTAATGCTCATGCTACAGGACTTTAGCTTATCTCTAATTATTACAGGTCAGGGTGAGACCTAATTTGGAAACCAGATTATCCCACATCGGCCTACTGAGAGGTTCTGACAAAGAGGGATCTGATCCAGTATGGATATTGCTATGTCCTATGACTCAAAGCTAAACTCCTCTGAATTGAGTGGCTGCCCCATATCTGTAAAGGGAAGAGCCATAAGCCCTGATTCAAAATCAATTTCTGGCTCTGGAATCAAATGTTCTGAGCTCAGACCTATCTCTTCATTTTAAGATGTTTTATGTGTTAATAGGGAAACAACTAGTAGAATTACATGCTAGTCTGCTGGGAAATGATTTTGCTGGATATATAATATAGCTCCAGAAAGAGCTACATGAATCCTCTCTTGCAAATGGTATAATAGCACAAACCAAAGGAAACTCCTATGAATCATCTCAGTAATTTCAGCAGGACTACACATGTGGGTAAGGGAGATAACTTGCATGTGCAATGTCTGCAGGATCAAACCCTATGTTTATAGACTTGACTTTGATAAAAAAGGAGCCAAGCCTAGCAGTTCACAGCAGTACTGAGTGCTGTGTCATGAGAGACCTGACTTTTTGAGCAGCATCTGATCTCTTGCCACTAAAGATGATGCATATGGCAGAAGTAAAATATTTCATTGGCATGGAAGTGTGTGTTTGCTGCTCACTGGATCAGCTGCTCCTGCTGGCCAGTACAGCAAGTGACACTGGGGTTGAACTTTGTTTCTCTTTACTTGAACTTCAGGCCTGAGTATCAATGTTACAGGTTTTATTATCTTCCAGATCCTGGTAAGATGCTGATGTGGGATAATCAGGCGCCATTAGGACCTTTGGTTTGATTGGGCTGTAGCATGGGGCAGACATTCTATGCTTGGGAGAGGATGGGAAGGGTGAGACAAGGAATGGGGTTGCTGAAAAGAAAATGCAATTTAAACTAAAAAAAAATACAAGCAGAATCCTTTCAATTTGGAAAGCTCCTGCTGTTCGTGTGTATGACTAACATGACGTAGCTCAATGTAAACAATATAGTTGTATATTATAGCACTGGTGTGTGCATTTCCCTGACTCCATGGTTGTGATCCTAGCTTTCCCGCCCCCTCACATCTATCACTATTACATCTCATGGACTGTTGAAATCATGTTTGAGGATAAAAATAGTGAATGCCTAAAAACTGAAGATACTAGTTCCAATTTACAAATATAATTTATGCTAATCTTGAAAGGGCCTTTCTGATACAAAGTTAAATATGTCATCCTAATATATACATACGTAATTTATTCCAGTGGGGAACAGACATTTCAAAGCCACTTCAGTCCTTTATCTTCAGAACATTTGATGTGAACAGAGAATGTGCATATTAATTGGCATAAGAGTAAACAAGGGGTTAAAGTATCCTAAAATAAGTTACTGTTTGCTTAACTGTGACAATACTAATTGCTTTGAGTAATAAATTTTTATTTATTCAGTCAAGAGAATGCCTCTAGATAGCACACACACAGTTCTTGAGTCAAATATTAGCACTGTATCTACAATAGGTCATTTTGTTGTCTTTCAGCGTAGTTCATTTCTGTAACATCTTCTTTTTTCCCCCGTCTCTGAATTAATGTATCTCGTTGGACTAGACTGATCTACTATGGAAAGTATACCAGCTGGGTCTATAGGCTTCCTATGGTAGCAGGCTTTGCAATGATTTGTGGTACACTACTCCACAGATACACACGCCTCTGGGTCTTACCATTGCTGAGGCCCACAGCCTGGATTTTGCCAGCTAACCCAAGAGATGAATCAGGCCAGCAACTGCTATCAAGTGTCTCTCCTTACTCTGAATAAGGAGCAGTCACTACTATAACTTCCTTTGGGTTGCCATAGCCAGAACAAGAAGCCTCTTTTTATAAAGGGAGAGCACAGCTCTTCACGGCTTGTGAATGACAAATGTAAATGCAAAGGTTCTGTGCGAATAATAGAACACCTTGCAATTCCATGGCATCTTCTAGCTAAGAACTGCAAAAGTAGTGTTAAAATATCAGATGCAGGAACACAGAAGGAGAAAAATAGATCTCTCTCAGTGGATATGAAGTGCCTAAAATGAATGCTTGGGCCTGAGGCATGAAACCAATAGATTATAGGTCTGAACTGGTAAGAAGGGCTCAGGGAAGAAGATGTGACTTTACAGTATTTGAACATCATGAAGCAACCACAATAATTCTGAATCCCTCCAGCTTTACTCAGAACTGTGATATTATAAGGTATTTGCAGTTTCTAAAATAAATATATAAATCACATAATTGTATTAGTTTGCTGTACAGCATTTTAATTACATTTCTGCAAGTAACTCGTGATGTAATTTCCATAGAGCAAAGTAACAGAATAACTTTAAACCCATTATTTGTAACACACATTAGGGGAAAAAAAGTGAGGTAGAAAGACTCCACAGTCTGACAAGCAATGTCCAAATATTAAGCAAATGCCACCATTTCTGTTTGGCCAGTATTTCTTAATTAATGTAAATTCTCTGCCTTCAATATCCAACTTCAGAGTTAAGAAGCTTTTTATTATGACTGACTAGTAAAGCAAAGTGGAATCAAAAAAATAACCAGTACTCTGTAGGGTTTTATTTTTTGTTCAGGATGTTGACCCCTTTATACACTCTTTTATTTATTGCTGTTTGTAATAAAATAAGTCATAATAATCATAGCAAAGCACTTCAGTCGCCCCTTTCATCTTTCCAAGCATCTAAACATTAACTAAATTATACTCTGAGAGAGAGAAAGATCATTTCACCCACCAAGGAAATGCAGCTTCTTCTAGGGTAGACTGTGGCAGCTTTTCAACAATTCTATATCAGAACAATTCTATATCTATATCAGTTTGAGTCAGAAAGTGAAGACTGACATATTCAGTTGACAGTATAACAGTGGCTCTGAACCTTTCCAGAGTACTGTACCCCTTTCAGGAGTCTGATTTGTCTTGTGTACCCCCAAGCTTTACCCCACTTAAAATCTACTTGCTTACAAAATCAGACATAAAATACAAAAGTGTCACAGCACACTCTTACTGAAAAATTGCTTACTTTCTCATTCTTACCATATAATTGTAAAATAAATCAATTGGAATATAAATATTATACTTACATTTCAGTGTATAGTATATAGAACAGTATAAACAAGTCATTGTATGATATTTTCATTTGTACTAACTTCATTAGTGCTTTTTATGTAGCCTGTTGTAAAACTAGGCAAATAACTAGATGAGTTGATGTATCCCGTGGAGGACCTCTGCTTACCCCCAGTGGTATTTATATCCCTGGCTGAGAACCACTGCACTATAATACATGGGTAGAATTTAAATAGGCTGAATATGATTAGCTGAGTAGTTATTTGGCCAGGACACCAGAGCTATCAACCTAGAGATGGGCAAACTATTGTTATTAATAGCATTTGCTACACATTTAGTCTGTTTTTTAGGTTAGTGACTTCTAACCCTGCCTTGCCTAGTTCTGACCTCAACAAGGACTCAGTTGAGATGGCAACCCTGAATCTGAGGCCACAACTTGGCCCACCAAGTTCTGAGTTCAGTTGTGTTCAGAGTTCTTGTGAACTGAGGTTCCCTCCTTTCCCTGTTGTCAGATCAGCTTTATTCATCATCTATTGTTCCTCAATCCGGGTGAAATCCTGGCCCCATCAAAGTAAATTATAACACTGATATCATCGTGTTTAAGGCCAGAAGGAATCACCAGATCAACTAATTTGACCGCCTGTGGATCGCATCACCCAGCCAACACTGCATCCAGCCCAACAACCAGTATTGGACCAAAGTGTTTTTGCCATCTGGAGACTAAACAATTATGTGCCACAAACAGACAACAGAAAGGACTGAGGTGCACCAACACCCTAGGCCCCTAGGGAATTGATTTAGTGAGATAAACCCAGCTGATCCTAGCACTGACTTCAGTGGGGAAAGGATTGTAGTCTACGTATTTAACCTAGCTTGAAGAATAATGACTGTGCATGTTTTAGATACTGCAGTTGAAGTCCACTAGTTTGCCTTTTAATTTAAGATAAATCCTGTCTTATATGAGTGTTGGAATTGGACCCTAAGTGTCAAATTGTGACCGTCTCTAGGGGAGTGAGAGAAGGCAGGAAGCTCTGTTGACCCCTAATTCATCAAAGAAGGAGGTGGCTAGTGTTCTGGCAATGTTCAATGGCCCAAAATGGGCATGGCCAGGTGAGCTGTAGGAAGCGCACATTACATACTTAACGACTATATGTCCTATCAATGTCCCACAGTGCATCTCCAGCTCCAAGAGTCATCACTTTACTCTGTCTATAACGTGAGTGCTTTACATGATTAAATGTTATCACTGTGCAATTCACCCCTTACCTTAGTTTTTGCTGACAAATGTCCAGTTTTATTTTTGTTTTGTTTTTTTAACGTTACTTGGGCACATTTTTTGCTCTGTCACAGAAGCCGTTGCACCTAACCAGTTCAAATTGAAATTTCCCAAGGGAATAATCCAAATCTGCATTTCCATATATATTAATAAACTGTAACATTTTCAGCAACTCATATAATACACATTTGAAATGAGAGATAACCTATTACCAGTACAATGGAGAGCTCAGGCACTTTCCTGTCAAAAGTAATGGGGTGAGATCATCTACACAATTATTTCTAGTAGCTGTCTCAATAGTCCTTTATGCAGCAAAGTATGTATAAATCTTTCTCAGTCCGCTATGCTGTAGCAGGACATTCTAGCTCCAGCCAGCTCCTCCTTACAAGTTGGAGGAGTACATAAATAAATCCTTTAATTCTCTCCATAGCTCAAGGCATTGTAATGTTGGAGACTCAGGTTCCAAAACAACTTCAGTGAGTTTGTTTGTTTGGGGGGAAGACAAAGGTAAATGGCAGGTCCAGATAATTCTGATTTCATTTATACTGGTATAAATCTGGTGTGACTCTGTTCACTTGGACAGAGTTATTCTGGATTTTAGCTCATGTACCTGAGATCAACATTTGGCTCACTGCCTCTAGCGAATGGGAGAAAAGTGCCAGGCATGCTTCGAAAGAGCACCTACTAACAATCGCCTCAATAGTGTGAGACGGGTATTAACCTTTTGTAACCATGTCATGTAACGGGGACCAGGAACAGAAGGCTAGTCTTTTACTAGCATTCGTGTCACATCTTTGATACAGGTGGTAGCTTTAGAAGAAGCTGTGGGCTTATTCTGCCCTTTGGGGAACTCCAGGGATTGATTCAACTTTGTGTGTCTGCCCTACTAATAAAGGCCATTTTGGTGGTTACTAGTGTACAGGTGTAAGAATTAGACAGAAAATGAAAAAATGTCCTGTGGAAAAAATGTCCTTGCTTGGGACACATCAGGTTTGTTCTGGCTATTTGTGTTCATACTTCTGTCTTGCTATAGGTGCAAACACTGCACACCTCCTGCAGGGGCAGGTCTCAGGAAATCTTCAGTAGTTAGTATCATGAAAGATGTTCAAGGGCAACCATAGTAGAGGTGTAAAGTTTACTATTTAACTGGCATGCAATTTATTGCATTGGTGCTCTTTGAGCCAACGGGCGGGTGCGTGAGTAGTTTAATATGTCAATGTAATTTATGGCACTGGCATACTCTTAGCCGTGGGTGGGTGCGTGCACTCATGTGTGCACACGTGTAACCAGTAGTAAGCGTCTCTTTCAAGAGTAGGTGCTGATCGCTCGAAATTTCAAAGTGACCTCCAAATGCCCATTTCTCTGCCAAATAGGAGACTTTCCAGATTTACTATACTATAGGAGTACCAGAGCTTTTAAAGATGGGAAAAAGCCCAAGACAAATCTAAATCTTTTGGAATGTCAGCCTATGATGACTTGCAGATAATTTAGAAGTAAATTTGGCATATAACAAAGACTTGCAAATCTAGAGGAAATAGAATTTTTATTGGGGAGTGTAAGATCATTCGAAGGGATGATAAAATCCACAGGCATTTTTCCTGGTCCTTTGTTTTCTTAGACAAAGGGGAAAACCACCACCACAATGAAAGTTGTGTACATTAATTTCTGAGGACAGAATTTGGTCTATGGTATACAATCTAAACATTTCTATATGGAAGTGAAATCATTACTTCTGATTAGTATATTCTATTCAGAGCATTGTATATATAACAAATGTGCCTATATATTGTAACAGGGTCAGGCCGGATGGCTACAGGAGAGTAATAGAAGGTAGATATATTAGCCTCAGGTTAAGTAGGTCCCTTTTCCCTGGGTAAGGTAATAGGGAAGATTCCAGAACAATCAGGAACCTTCTGGAGACAATTAAGACAGACAGGCTGATTAGAACACCTGCAGCCAATCAAGAAGCTGCTAGAATCAATTAAGGCAGGCTAATTAGGGCACCTGGGTTTAAAAAAGGAGCTCACTTCAGTTTGTGGTATGCTTGTAAGGAGCTGGGAGTAAGAGGCACTAGGAGCTGAGAGTGAGAATGTGGACTGTTGGAGGACTGAGAGTAAAAGCATTATCAGACACCAGAAGGAAGGTCCTATGGTGAGGATAAAGAAGGTGGGAAAGTAGCCCAGGGAGTTGTAGCTGTCGCACAGCTGTTCCAGGAGACACTCTAGACAGCTGCATTCCACAGGGCCCTGGGCTGGAACCCGGAGTAGAGGGTGGGCCTGGCTTCCCCCCAAACCTCCCAACTCCTGGTCAGACACAGGAGGAGTTGACCTGGACTGTGGATTCACAAAAACAGCCGAACTGAGGGGGGCTGTGAAGCTCCAAGATGAGCAAATCCACCAATAAGCACAAGACCCACCAAGGTAGAGGAGGAACTTTGTCGCAATATATAAATACAGTAGAATTAAGGATTAAAGTGGATCTCCTACCTGCATCCTTCAATACGTTTAAATGGTAATCCTCTTTAAATGATGTGACAGGCATTTTTTGTTGTGGCGAATCAGAGGATTATACTATCAGAACAATTTATGGAAAGATTAGTTGATCATTTAAATCAGCCACCGTTGGTTGGTTGATTGCTTGGTAGTTTTTAATTATTAATCTTCAAATTGTGGAGGAAAACATCAAGTACTACCTTTGATTTTTTTTGCTTGAAAATCCCTCTGGAATCGATGCCTGATTCAATAATAAGTTGGTTGTAAACATGTGCTAGTTTATATATATGTGCATCACTGCCTCTAATGGATGGAATATGTCAAGACATGTTCAATTTCTAGCCTTTTATAATAGACTCTTCTTCTAGTGGCTGGAACTTAGACAAGAGTGGAAATAGTATTGTGAACTAATAGAGATTCTCCCTGAGGTCATGTGGTAGGCTGCTGCTTTTGGAGCATATAATCGTCAATGTGCTATTATCTCATCTGGTACACAGTGCGTATTTGATATAAGCTGTAGTTTATCATCTCAAGAAGTATGTAATTAAACAAAAAAAGAGGTGTTCTTATGATTCCCCAGAGATCAAAGGGAGGGAGGGCAGCATAATGTGAGGGCTTGCTCAATCCTCAAGTGAGCTGTAGAAAAATGGCCTTAGCTTTCGGAAACAGAGGTGTATTAATTGCCAGATCCCTTACTCAGTATTATCCTAATGAAGGATCACTTCCAACAGGATATTAAAATGGGTGCAAGTTAAACATTTTACCCACTGACAATAAGTATTGAGTGGAAGTTGTATGTATTGTGATGAAGGCCATATGGTTCAGGTGTATGTAACTGAGAGTGTACGTAACTAGCTGTCTGAATGGTTTGGATATCTGTTACAGATATAATCCCCATTCATTTTACTGTGTTGCTGAAGGTTTTTAACTGAAACAAACTGTGTTTGCATTCCAGAAATATAAGCATAAATAAGAACAGCATTCCAGAACTGATAAGTACTGCAGAAGAAATACTGTGTGCAGAACTGTCATCCCCAACGCATTTTGGTACCTGTCTCTATTCATTTAGATCCAAGTCAGCTGAGTTTTCCTTCTCATATACCTATGATTTACTTAAATTATTCCGGGTTATTTTGTCTCCTGAGAATCTGGACTGCATTCCCATTATCCATTCATCTTTCACACTTCTACCTCACTACCTTGTTGCTGCTCCCATTGCAGATTCATATAGATTTGATGGGATAATAAGGTGGAGTTTACATTTCCCTGTATGAGAGTTATTTTTGGAGCATTTTTCCCTTGCATTCTTTTTATTCCAAAGGGATTGACTAGACCCCATGATTTTTATTTCCTGAGATGCATGTATGTCTACAGTCATAGAGGAGTACCTGGAAGTACAGATCAATCCATGGTGCTACATTTCTAAAGTAATACCCTTTTTTGCAAGACCAATTTTCTCTCTTCTTCCAAAAGATTCCTCTTGAACTTCTGATGTTTGGGATTTGTCCTGTGGGCAGGTTCTTGTCACACGGCTATAAAATCTGAGCTGAGTCGAAGTACTACTTTTAACGTTTCAAGCGTACAACCATATATCAAATACTAGAGATAGACACAGACTGATAAAATGCACTAATTATATCTCGCCAGATGTTGTTCTCACAGCATACAAAATTTAGAAGTCAACTGCTTGTTACCCTAAAATAACATGGGATGAGCATTTTTTAATGTTTTATTATTTTATTGTTTATTATTTCACTATGGCAGCACCTAGGGAGCCTTGAACACAAGCCAGGACCCCACCGTGCTTGGAGGTGTACAAACCCAGAACAAAAAGATGATCCCTGGTTCAAAGAGCTTACAATTCTGTAGAGTCTTCAGATCTTCATGTGGGATCAGTAATAGAAAATGCTTGGGATATGGCAGTAAATATAGATTTTACATTGTAACTTGATTTTTAACTTGACAATGATTTCAGTGAATATCCCTATGAAATTGTATAAACCAGAGATAAGAGTGAAAAAAGCCATGTAGGAAACCATTTAAAAAGAAGGTTTCAGAGTAACAGCCGTGTTAGTCTGTATTCGCAAAAAGAAAAGGAGTACTTGTGGCACCTTAGAGACTAACCAATTTATTTGAGCATGAGCTTTCGTGAGCTACAGCTCACTTCATCGGATGCAAGAAAAGTCAGAGTGGGAAACAGAAAAATATATTTCAGATAAAAAAGTCAAATTAACTACTTAAAGTAGTGTTATTTTAGGGAGGGTTCAACTGTTTTATAAAAATATAAAAGCAGTATTTGTAGAATTGCAGTAGCTATTTCATAGTTAAAACTGAAGCTGATTTCCTATTATTACTGATTTTTAAACCTCACCCTCTAACTACTTCAGAGAGAGAAAGAGAGATTCTTCCTGAACATTTGCCTACTGCATCTCATCCCAGAGGTGACTATTTCCTGAAAAGGTTGGTAAAAATCAGAAGAGAAGTTTTAATGCTGTGATGATTTGAAAATTTTACCTGACATTCACTTCTGAAGGCTTTTCTGTGTTGGCTTGTAATAGCTACAGAATGGTTTGGCCTGGTTTGATTTTTAGCCTTGCTGAAGAGAAAAATGTATATATTGCTGAAGAGCTAGAAGGGAAATTAAAAAGTTTTAAACAGCTTGTGATACTCCACACTCCACAGGATATATGGGCTCATTAAAGCAGGATTATAAAATAAAGCCAGTGGGTAGGTAGGTCCCTTAGGGGAAAAGAAGATCTGGCCCAAATCAGCCATGACACACCAACGAGTCTGGAACACAAGAAGGAATTGTAAAACTGAAGGACCTGTATACTATCTGAAAGAGGGGTTGCAAGTTAAGTACATGGGCTTTCTCCATCTTGTCACTGCCAGTTTAGGTGCCTTTTTCTTAGAACTAGTCGGTATTTTTGGAATTAAAAAAAAAATCATATTTATTTTTCAAAAAGTTTGAAACAAGAAAAAGTATTGACATTTTGGGCAAAATTTCCTTCTCATGCACACAATTTTGGACTATCTACAGAGCTGGTTAAAATGTTTCAAATTAAAAAAGGAGGAAAAAATTAAAATTCTTAATTTTTATCCCCTTTTGTTGACTATCTCAAATCTCCACCCTTTAATTCCAAAGGCTAAATCCATATCTCAGTTATACTATTCTAGATCAGGGTACCTCTTTGGACTTACTGTGGATTTACACCATTGTAACTGACCTCACAATCTGTTTTTATTTTCATTGTCTCTGATTAAGTTAGCTAAGTGCACAGATTTTTTTTTTAAAAAAAAAGACTAAAAAATATCCTCCACCCTCTCCACCCCACGCCATGGAAATGTATATCACTGAAACTTTTTTATGTAAAAGCTTTTATGATGAGATGTTGATTATTAAATATTAATGTCTAGAGGCCCCATTTCTAGGTGCTGTTCAAATGCAGGTAGATCCCTTACCTGTATGTGTATGTCTTTTCTCTTACAGCATAGGTGGAGAAGTCGCGAGAGGAAATGAAGGAAGCTATGTGGGCAAACATTTCCGGATGGGATTTATGACAATGCCTGCTCCTCAGGACAGACTGCCGCATCCTTGCTCTAGTGGCTTTACCGTGAGATCCCAGTCTCTTCATTCGGTTGGGGGTACCGACGATGAAAGCAGTAGCTGCTCTCGTAAACAACCTCCACCAAAACCTAAACGAGATCCCAACACCAAACTAAGCACCTCATCTGAAACGGTCAACTCTGGAACAAGTAAGAGTGGGAAACTACCGGACAAGACTGAAGGTAAATAATACAATTTTTTAGAAATGTGGTGTTAGAGAGACCCAATGTTAAGGTCAACCTATTAATAAAGTTTTCCTGAAACACTGAAAATGTATTACCTGTAGTTTAAGTAACTATGCCAGTACCATTTTCCTAGACAAAGTTATATTACAAGAGTACTTACAAAAGTAAAGTCTCTCTCTCTTTCAGAACTATAGCAGTAAAATATTGCCCAAAGGTAAAAATAGTTGCAGAGGTGGTGTATATTGCCCAGAGGCAATATTGGCTTTTGTAAGGAATGGTAACACAACCATGTCATAAATATAAAGGGAAGAGTAAACACCTTTAAATCCCTCCTGGCCGGAGGAAAAACCCTTTCACCTGGAAAAGGTTAAGAAGCTAGGATAATCTCGCTGGCACCTGACCAAAATGACCAATGAGGAGACAAGATACTTTCAAAGCTGGAGGGGGTGGGGGAACAAAGAGTCCTCTCTGTCTGTGTGATGCTTTTGCCGGTACCAGAGCGGGAATGCAGGTCAGAACTCCTGTAAAGAGTTAGTAAGCAATCTAGTTAGATATGCGTTAGATTCTGTTTTGTTTCAATGGCTGATAAAATAAGTTGTGCTGAATGGAATGTATATTCCTGTTTTTGTGTCTTTTTGTAACTTAAGGTTTTGCCTAGAGGGATTCTCTATGTTTTGAATCTGATTACCCTGTAAGGTATTTACCTTCCTGATTTTACAGAGGTTTTTCTTTTACTTATTCTTTAATTAAAATTCTCTTTTAAGAACCTGATTGCTTTTTCATTGTTCTTAAGATCCAAGGGTTTGGGTCTGTGTTCACCTATGCAAATTGGTGAGGATTTTTATCAAGCCTTCCCCAGGAAAGGGGGTGTAGTGCTTGGGGGGGATATTTTGGAGGGGGAGATGTTTCCAAGTGGGCACTTCCCCTGTTATTTTTGTTAGATACTTTGGTGGTGGCAGCATAAAGGTTCAAGGACAAAAGGTAAAAGTTTGTACCTTGCGGAACTTTTAACCTAAGCTGGTAAGAATAAGCTTAGGGGGTCTTTCATGCAGATCCCCATATCTGTACCCTAGAGTTCAGAGTGGGAAAGGAACCTTGACAAACCATTATTAGATTAATTAACCTAGAAGGATTCTTGCCTTTTCCCAATCTTCCCAATTTAGGGCAAAACCTGTGCCCGCTCTTTCCACCCCAACCCCTCAGCAGAAATAGTGAAAAGGAGGCAGGGTACGAGGTCCTTCCTTCTCCACCAAAAACTGTTTAGGAGGGAACAAGTTATTAGGATCTTTCCTTCCTCCCCTCCAGGCTAGAATTGTCTTTAGTGGAGCAGGAGAACTAGCTATGCTCCCTACTGGGAGACATCAAGCTAGTTCTGCTTGCTAGTGTGAGATGTAAAAGGGATTCCTTAGGGTCAGAATGACACAGATTATTTTTAGTCAGTGCTGGTCTACTCTCACTCCCCACATTACATGTCAGTTATGACACTTGGTATGGTATATTGCTCTCCATGTCTGTGTCCATTGGGGCTGGGTTGTGGTCAGAAATACTTGTTGGGTTTGCTCATGCTATAACCCTTTTTTAACCAATCAGATTTTAAAAAGGCAATAAAAAAATTTCAAAGCTCCTAGCTCAACTGGCTATTTATAGACAGAGATTGAATTAGAGCATAGATTTATATCTCACATGTGTTGATAGGTAAAACAATCTGAAAATGGAATTTGTCATGCATATTCCATTGTGTCACTCTGCCCACAGATCCAATCCAACTTCTAACACTCCAAACCCAGTCTTTAAACTGCTGCTATTTAAAAAACTAAGCTGTTTACCACAATTTTCCTTCATTTCCTCCAGAATTTATCCCCACAGTATTTCACTGGCCCAAGGCCCAAAAGAGACAATAGTCAGCCTTGTATCACTGACAGGTCTGATATCAAGTGACCTTTCAGCTTTTTGTGCTATTGGATCAGGGAGATTCCACTATGGAAAATTATGAAATAAAGCTGTTGTTTTCTATAAACACATATAGGATATTTTGCAAAGATGTTTGCACAAAAATGTTGCAGGTATACTTTAATGGCAACTCGTGATAATTCCAACTCTTTTGTCTATAATCTGGCCCACTGGCTAATTTGGAAGAAAATTAATTTAACTTCCCAGGCAACCACTGGAGAGATTTGTCAACATCATCTTTAATACAATGTGTGTGTTCTTTTTTTCTGTTCTATAATGATCCATTTTGAAAAAAATGATAGGGTTTCTGTCTCGTGACCCACTTTCTCTTCTGCTTCCTAATTCTGGTGAAGTCAAAATATTGAATCTGTCACATCACAATAATTTCCATAGCAATAGATTTTTTTAAATATGACTCTGACAGTAAATAGAAGAAACTTGACTGGAAGTTAGCAAGTCCTTCCTTGTTTAAAACATAAATAGCATCAGAAACAGAAAGGTAGTGGCTCCTTAAATTGCTTTTTGTATAAAGGTTCTTGTTTCCAAATTTGCTATAGTGTAAAAATCTCTTTAACTTGTGCTGTCACACATTAGCCCAACCTCATTATATAGCAATGTGATAATGCTCCAGTGTGTGTTGTCTCACAGCATATTCAAGTTGTCTGTGATTTAAGGAGCAATTTCTAAGACAGAGAAATTCCTGTGACCTCTCTTTAATTTGATTGGTATGTTTTTATATCTCTGTGTACACTATCAGGCTATATTATTCCTTCTTCTCTCTGCCCCTCCCCTGCCCCTGACTAATTAAAGGGCCTTCATCAGGTGACATCTGTTCCACATGTTTGGATTTATAAAACCCAGTTTTTACAAAATCTAAGGCTGTCTTTCCATGGAGATTTAAACTTCCAATAGAAACAGCTTTTTGCATCCCACATCATATCATTGCCCTAGTGCTTGGCAACCTGAAAGAGAGATTTTAGAAAGTAAGCTCCTTCAGGGTGGGGACATTATCTTGCTTTTTGTCTTGTATGGCACATAAATATAAAGAGGAGTGAAACTGACTGATGTATTTTTACTGCCCAGGTTTAAAGAAATACAGAAGGGAACAGAACAGAATAAAGAGTGACTGTGTAAGCTGTTAGAGACAGGAACCCTCTCTTTCTTCTGTGTTTGTCCGTAGCTGGGGGGTCCTTGGCACTGCTGCAATACAAACAATTAAATCATAAAACCAGTGAAAAGCAAATTAGATTTTAAAAGATGCAGAGACAGGTCATTCTTGAAAATCCTCACTTATGGTGCCCATTTAAGTGTGCGCGCGTGTGTGTGTTTACCTGAATGTGAGGCATCTACCCTGCTGCTCTGTAATTCTGTCTGATAAAAGCATTTCTTCTGCTCAGTAACCTCTACAAGCAGTCAACTTGTGGAGAATATGTAGCTTTGAAAAAAGGCAATTAATACTGTAATTGGAGTTGTTCAAAAGGCAGTGCCTCTCATAAATTCCCAGTTACTTACCCACCCAAGCTGCTAACCACCTGCTATGAGCTTGAACTGTTGCCACATGAGCTAAACAGAAGTTGGACTGAAATGGATTTAGAGCTTTCAGTAGCTTTATGCAGTTCTCAGTTCCTTTTGTTTTCTACATTGGCTAATAATTTATTTAAAGAATGATGTTTCCTGGCTTATAACCAGCTTTTTCCATCCTAGCTGTGTGCCTGTTAATGGAAGAAATATGTCAGAAGATCCTTATTATGTAATGCATTTTTTCCCATTCCAGCTTTCCCTGGCTGTTGCTTCATATTTCAAGGGCAGTGTTCTTCCCTGACTACTCCTTGTGTAACCCTATAGAGTCTTGTTGTATGGATATAAATCACGACAGCATTTGGCCCTCAATAAGTATTCACTCCATATACCTAAGTAGCTTTTTCTGATATTATTTTGCCAGGATCCTCACCCTGCTGCTAAGCTGAACTATCCTTAAACTACTTACAGCTAAATTACAGCTCTTCCCAAGCAACAGCTGTGATGCAGAGTTGTGAAGGTGTAGCACCTAAGTGGGAGTGACTGGAGACAAAGGGGGAGATTTTCTAGATGGCAGTTAGGTGCCCAACTCCTGCTGAAAATTAATGGGAGTTGATTCCCTAACTAACATCTGTGCCATTGAAAATCTCCCCCAATATGCCTAAATAGGGCAGAGGTAGACACAGTGCCTTCAGTGGGGTTTGAAAAATGCAGTCACTGCTTTAAAAAACAAAAACAAAATGCAGCATAAAGAAAAGGAGTACTTGTGGCACCTTAGAGACTAACCAATTTATTTGAGCATGAGCTTTCGTGAGCTATAGCTCACTTCATCGGATGCATACCGTGGAAACTGCAGCAGACTTTATATATACACAGAGAATATGAAACAATACCTCCTCCCACCCCACTGTCCTGCTGGTAATAGCTTATCTAAAGTGATCAACAGGTTAGGCCATTTCCAGCACAAATCCAGGTTTTCTCACCCTCCACCCCCCCCCCCCCCACAAATTCACTCTCCTGCTGGTGATAGCCCATCCAAAGTGACAACTCTTTACACAATGTGCATGATAATCAAGTTAGGCCATTTCCTGCACAAATCCAGGTTCTCTCACTCCCTCACCCCCCTCCAAAAATCCACCCCCATACACACACAAACTCGCTCTCCTGCTGGTAATAGCTCATCCAAACTGACCACTCTCCAAGTTTAAATCCAAGTTAAACCAGAACATCTGGGGGGGGGGGGTAGGAAAAAACAAGAGGAAATAGGCTACCTTGCATAATGACTTAGCCACTCCCAGTCTCTATTTAAGCCTAAATTAATAGTATCCAATTTGCAAATGAATTCCAATTCAGCAGTTTCTCGCTGGAGTCATATTCTCTGTGTATATACAAAGTCTGCTGCAGTTTCCACGGTATGCATCCAATGAAGTGAGCTATAGCTCACGAAAGCTCATGCTCAAATAAATTGGTTAGTCTCTAAGGTGCCACAAGTACTCCTTTTCTTTTTGCGAATACAGACTAACACGGCTGTTACTCTGAAACCTGTCAAAATGCAGCATGTATTTCTCCCTAGCTCCAGTCTTCAGGCCAGAAAGCCACATTGCCCTTTCATTCAGGGATTGCAAACAGCAGGATCAGGTCCTGCCTGATTTTGCTGGTGGGGACAAGGAACATCTCCCTGTAACTATGAGTGTATTTGCCCACGCAGAAGACAGCCACAGTTTGGCCCTTAAGGCTGCAACGGTTGCTTGCTCCCAGTTGCCTGGATTCTAACAGGAACTAACAGCAAAGAGCTCAGTCTAACCACTCGGTTAGCTCTAAGATATGCCGTCACGGGTGGTTGTCTCCTTTGCTTATTTTTAGCTGAGGTTGCCACTGCAGGTTTGGATCTGCAGTTTCAGTAACCACCTTTCTGCTGCAACCCCACTTTCCGCTGGCAGACTCCCAGAGCTGAATAATTTTTCTCGGCATTCCACGCCACCTTCTATCTGCTCTGGTGTATTGTCTGGTCCCTCTGGTCAGAAAAAAGTGGAACAAAAGCAGAAGTTCCAATGCAGCTGTGATAGCTTTCTGCCAAGAACAATGAGCACAATGTGATTTTTTTTCTGAGGAATCTGTAAACAAGTTTTGAATCTATACAGGGGTATCTTCTACCACTCAAGGCACATATGCATACTTATTGATGTTAATGGAAGTTACAAGCACCGAATGGAGAACAGACCATGCAGTATTAAAAGACATGACAATCTAGTTGCCAGCTAGGGAATTATTCTGTGCTGGGGAACTGATGATTAGTACTGTAGCTATGACAGATGAGCCTGCACTAGGATTTGTGTGCTTAATGGCTTTTTTTCATTTGATGAAATCACTTTATGCATTTCACATTTCTATTTTGTGCGTGGACATTGATCATTTACTTGGGGTGACATTCCACAGGCAAAAAGAGCACGAGATGAGAAATACAGCCTGCCTGCAATATCCATAAATGTATTTATTACACTTAGGTTACATTATGTTTAACCTAGTGTATAGGTACACATAGCAGATACCTTTTCATTGGGTTGTTTGCACTGCAGGGAGACATAATAATGGGCCTTCTCACAGTATTTCCACTAGCCATGAGCTGAAATTCTGTGATAAAACCAGATCTTGGATTATTTTAGTCTACTGGATGTCTCCCTAAAGCATTAAAAGCCACTGGAAAAACAAAGCTTGGTTTCCATTGCCTCATTGCTAGAGCTGACCTGAAAATGTTGAAGGCAATGGTACTACTCGGGTAAGGGTTTGCGGGATCAGGTCAGAATATTAAATCCCACACATATCCTTAGAGCTTATCCATTGTAATACCTATGTCCTGTAAAACTCATGTGGAGCTACAGGAAAGAGAACAGAACACAGCTGCACTCATTATTCTATAGAAAATAAATTAGATTTCTATCCTGGTACCTTTTCCCTTACCTTCTTGTTCAATTAAGCTCTAATTCTACTCCCATTAAAGCTAATGGCAAAACTCTCATTCAGTTGAATGGAGCGGGAACTTAAAAGCATTTTCTTCCTAAAGCCTTGATCAGGCAAAGTGCTGAGCACCCTCAGCTCACATTGAATTCAGTGAGAGTTGAGGGGGCTCAGCCAAAATGAGCCTTAAGAGATTTTGTGCCAGACTCCTAGTAAACCTACTGCCCATTCTCCAGTTTGTCACTAATTTCTGTCTAATCACCGTTTGAATATAATCTTCTTGGTTAATGCACAAAGTTGCCACTTTCATATCATCCACATAGATTAACACTGGGTGACATCAAGCAGCATATGCCTGACATGCTGCAACTGCCTTTGGCACTTCATGCTTTTCAGTTTATAAGCATGCCGTAAATACAGCAAACGGAGCTATGTTGGGATAACGCAGACTAGCAACAGCTAAACAGAACACATCCTCATCTCCACGGGGTCATAATGAGCCAGAATGGGACTTTAAAAAAATGCAGATGCAAACCCCAAAATAACTTGGTGTTTGTTTTACTGATTCTTCTTCTTCTTGTCTTGTCCTCAAACGGCTTCCCACCATGTCTGTGCACATGTGATTGCCTGATCACTGCACTCTGCCAGGTCTCTGGAAGAGCATTCATGCACAAGCAACTGTTATTGCAGGAGATGCTTCATGTTTCTGCTGCAGTCACAGATCCGGGGGCCAGTGATGTAGCCCCACTTGATCATTGCATCTCTAGACCAGCCAACTCCACTATGGCATTGATTAGGACCATGTAATCCAGGGCTGATCTGCACCAGATAGGTCCTCGACTTCTGGGAGCTGGAGCAAAGAGGCTTACAAGGTCGTTCTCCACCTTTGTTTGCCGTAACTGAATACTTGTCTGTTTGGGTGACAATGTTAGGGGTTTAACAATGGCATGATAACTTTGTTGTGACTTCAGTCGACTTGGAGCCAGTGTCATATAGTGGATATCTTAGATCTGCACATTAGCTTTGTGTGTTCAACTCTACTGTAACCTCCTGGAGTATATCCGGAGGAGCAATACCTGTGCGGACGTAGAGGCTGTTGATATGGGTAGTGTGACAAAGTTCCTCCTTTGCCTTGGTGGGTCCTGTGCTTATTGGTGGATTTTCTTGCCTCAGAGGTTCACGGCAGCCCTCAGTTTGGCCACTTTCGTGGCTCAAATCTGCCATTCACTCAGTTAGCCTCCTCACTGGCCAGCATGGGGAAAGGAAGAAGAACAATCCCCACAGTCTCTGCTGATCCACCTAGTGGATCAGGGAACAGGCCAGAGACCTTCCCCACTTGTGGAACCCACCGTCCAGTTCAACTCCTCCGGTATCAAGTAGGGAGTTGGGGGATGGAGGGGTGGGGGGAACCCGGGCCCACCCTCTACTCCTGGTTCCAACCCAGGGCCCTGTGGATTGCAGCTGTCTACAGCGGCTCCTGTAACAGCTGCGTGACAGCTACAACTCCCTGGGCTACTTCCCCATGGCCTTCTCCCAACACCTTCTTTATTCTATCCACAGGACCTTCCTCCTGATGTCTGATAATGCTTGTACTTCTCAGTCTTCCAGTAGTACGCCTTCTCACTCTCAGCTTCTTGTGCCTCTTGCTCCCAGCTTCTTGCACGCACACCACAAACTGAAGTGAGCTCCTTTTTAAACCCAGGTGCCCTGATTAGCCTGCCTTAATTGATTCTAGCAGCTTCTTGATTGGCTGCAGGTGTTCTAATCAGCCTGTCTGCCTTAATTGTTTACCAGAAAGTTCCTGATTGTTCTGGAACCTTCCCTATTACCTTACCCAGGGAAAAGGGACCTACTTAACCTGAGGCTAATATATCTGCCTTCTATCACTCTCCTGTAGCCATCTGGCCTGACCCTGTCACAGTAGGCAACGGCATCCTGTAATAAATCAGCAGGCAGTATTGTGTGCAAGATCTAGCTTCTTTGTGTGAGGGGATTGTGCCCAGGCTGCATTTGTGTGTTCATCAGAGGAGCAGCAATGTGCCAGTTGATCACACAGTGGATGGGTCTGCACCCCACTTGCTGCGAATATTGGTTTGTATGCTAACTTTGGCTTTCGTTTTCTCAGCATGGGTTCTAAAAGACAGTGTGTGTTTAAGAGTGACACCAAGGTATACAGGAATGAGTAATTTTCATTCCAAGCCAGCTGATGTTGAGTTCGCATGTGGCCTCTTGGTTTTTGAGATGGAATGCACTGCTGGTTTGCTGCACAGTACTCATATAAGGTGTTAAGTACATTCACCTACTCGCTACTATTCCACATTCCTTGTGTAGATAAATCATCTTGTGCCAGAGCAGCTTGGCTGGTCATTTGTGTAGATGTTGAATAATGTAGGTGTTGAGACACTACTTTGTGGGAGGCCATTCTTCTGTTGTCGCTAGTGGCTCCATTTGACACAAAAGTTCACAAAGAATCTTCTGTTCTCCATCCTTGTCTGTATTATCTACATGTGGTGGTGGTTCTTCATTACCGTTCATACCTTGGCAATTGTAACGGTCATTGCTTTGAACTACAGGTGTGTGAGCTGGAATACACAAGTTCAAATTCTAACTCAGTATACGTTCTGGTTTGCTGGTTTCAGTGGCTTGCACAGGATTGCAAGAGAGACCAAAATTTGGATGACAGTACATTTGACCTCTTTGTTGTCAACAAATCAACTGAAGACCATAATTTTGTGTCCACTCCTTGGTACGATGTTATAATTCTTGTCACAGCTTTATTGGTAACACCTTTCGGAGATGATCACGAATAATATTTTTTCAGTAAATATTACTCAACTGGTTAGCATGTAAGTTACACTTGTTAAAGTCTAGTTAAAGTTAAAGTCTCCAGCTTTTGAGAGGATTAATAGAAAAATAAAAACAAAACTGCATGCATCTAACACTAGGCTTAAGTGTGCCACTAATGTATGGCTCTACGTTCAGGGCATGTGTGGGCGGGGAGGGGAGGTAGAATTGGTGGAGCTCAGAGAGGAAGTCTGCTATGTAGAATCCCTCCGGCTCTCCAAAGGGCACAGGGGGAACACCAGGTGCTGCTGGCACCCCATACCAGTACCAAGCCAGTACCACTTTGTGTGCCAGTGCAGAGTGGGGAGCAAGACCACTCCCCAGACTTACTTGCCCCTCCCCATTGCCCCCCCCCCACACCAAGGGCATAGGGAGGGAACAGTCCCTATGCTTCTTTGGCTACAGCTACACTAGGCATGATATCCCTGCTCATGTGCACACACTCACACTTGCATACTCATTGAGCCAGCATGAGTATAAATAGCCGCTTAGCCACAGTAGCACAGGTAGCAGGAGCGGAAGCAGGGCTGAGCCATGCTGAGTACAAACCCGCCTGAAACGTCCCGGTCTGTACTCGGCATGGCTCAGCAATGCCTCTGCTGCTGCTACCTCTGCTACCCCATCTACAGTGCTATCTATGCTTGTGCTAGTGTGAGAATGTGTACACGAGCCGGGGAATCCCACCCCAGCTCACAGTGCAGATGCAGCCTTTGAATGCAGTTGAACCTGGCCCTTTATCATTATTTATTTATTTATATATTATTTATTTTCCAACAGCATCTAGAGGCCCCTGCTGAGACCAGGGCCCCATTATGCTAAGCACTGTATAGCAAAAGACACAGTCCCTGCCTTGGAGAGATTACAATCTAAATAGACAGGGCAGACAAAGCAGGAGAGAAAGGAAATAGCCATCACTGCTTTGCAGGTTAAGAGGCAGCTTGCAGAGATACTAAGGCCCAGAGCTGCCAAGGTATTTAGGTTCTAACTTCCATGGAAGTTAGGAACCTTTGTGGATCTGGGGCTTACATGACTCATTACAGTGCGTTAACTGCAAGCTAATCCTTCCTCTCCTGTCCTAAGGTGGGCCTTGCAAGAAGAGGAAGGCTCTGAGCATCCTCCTTCCTGCCACACCCATGGAAGGACTTGGCCCATTGTCACTTCTCTGAGAATACAGTAGCTGGGCTTGTATATCAGTCCTGCT